>NC_042622.1:208037872-208673875 GCF_901001135.1 Rhinatrema bivittatum | reverse complement strand
TCCCCCCCACCTTTGCTTTCTGTAGTAGGGATGGAGAGAGGGTTGGGGGGCTGCAGCAGCTGTGGACCAGCTAGTGGCTTGGGGACAGATTGAGAGCTGCGATTCCCGCACTGTCCTGTCGGTTTAGGAAGACATGAGGGGTTCGGAAGTGCAGTTTGTCTCTCTCTCTCTGCTCCTGGCCAGCCTTCTGCCCTGACTGCCAAGGCAGGCAGTATGGAAAGGGACCTGAAAATTCAGGGATGGGGAGGAACCTGGGAGGGGAAGGAAGAGTACGGGGGAAGGGAGGACCTGAAAAGGGGAGGGAGAAGGACCCTGAGGGCAGACTGGGTGAGAGTAGAAAAAGGGGAACCAGGGGAAGGCAAGGGTGATGGAGTGTGAGGGGAGGAAGAGGGACATTTTATTGTCGGGGGGGGGATAGATGAGTGGAGGTCCTTAAGGGAAGAAGAGGGTCTGTATCCCTGGGCCTCCGCCAACCCTCCCTTGAGCATATCTGTTACTCGGGGGCATCAGCTGTGGATCCATAGCGCACGTGCTGTTTGATCAGAGCACCATCCAGATCGGGGCTGTTAAGTCCCAGGGGCCACTTTTTTTTTTCTTTTCTTTTCTTCAAAGCATTTTGTTCCATGTACGTTCACATCTATTAGCTGTGCATTGATTTATGAAGACTTGCTGTTGTGTGTGTGTGTGGGGGGGGGGGGGGGGGGGGGGGGGGGGTCAGCAGCATCTTTCACCTCCCAGGGTCTCTGGCTGAAATCTGCCTTGGGTCACACTTGGGGGTGCGGAGGGAGATTTTATTACCATCTGAAAGCTGTTTTGACGGCCTGCGTGTAAAGGAAGTAGGCGCGTTCGGTCCGGGTTCCTACTGCAGAGCTTATCCGCGCCATTGTAAAGGCTTCCCCTGTCACAGCGGGCAGGGCTTTGCCGCCTGTTTGTCTCTTCTGGCAGACTGCTCGCTCTGGCGAGGCCGGGAGGAGGTACCACGCCTGGACAAAGAGGCGTTCCTCTGCGGGAGGCCAGGTCTTGCTGAGGGCCGGAGCAGGCGATCGTCAGCCCGTAGCAGCCGCTGCTCCCCCGCGCGGGCTGAGCCCTCGACTGCAGGTGGCCGCCAGAGTTAACCAGCGTGAGCGCCACGTGGACCGTGGGACCTTGAAAATGTGTCAGGCCCCAAGGCTCCTTGTTTTCAGCCCTCCTTTAGGACACGCCCAATGCTGGCCGAACCTTTGAGCTTTTGGGGTGGGGGGGGTGTCTTCCTTAGTCTGTTTCACTTGATGGCCCCCCTCTCACAATTCTTCCTCTAACTCGCTGCCACGCCTCCCAGCCTCGAACATCTGGGGCTGCAAGTTTTGATTCCCATCGTCCCGGTTATTTTCTTAATTGCCAAGTTAATCTCATTTCCTAATTCGATTCCCATCGTTTCTGCACCTTTTGTGATTAACGTATGGTATCTCGGCAAAACCGGTGCCCAACATATATAAATGGAGGTTATAGGTTCAGATGGATTTTACCCTTGGGTGCTCCAGTAACTTGGGGCTGCTGCAGACTCTCACAAATAGGGACTGGCAACCACAGGGTAATGCAGAGCCTACATGGAGAAAAAAAGGAGACCAGACTCAATTTTACCATCTGCGAGCTTCTGAGTCTCTTCTAAAAGATAAGGATGGTGGCTTGGGAAAAGCAAAAGTAATTACCCGTGAGAAGTGACAGGGCTGTCAGAGAAGCAGGCATCAAACTGACCAGAGCAACCTGTTTTAAGTACGTAAGCAAAACATTTAGAGACTCAGGATGTACGTTTGATTGCATTTATTTAAACTTTGCAAAATACTACTCTTTAAAAGACTTGGAAACTGAGCAACAGAATTACAGCTGTTTAAGGAAGTGGTTTAAATATTGTTTCCAGAAAGTAAAACTCAATGGTGTTGGTGTTTTCAGGAGTACTACAAGGAAACACTGGGGGGGGGGGGGGGGGGGGGGGGTGTGCCTGTGCACCAAAGCTTTTCTCTCATCTTGAGGCTGTTGCAATAAAGCAGATTCAGCCACACAGCTTCTTAATGCACGGGTCACACTTTTTTTTTTTTTTTTTTTTTTTAACGCCTGATGCTGTAAGCTAATGGTATGCTAATGCATCGGGAGTTATTTAAAAAAAAAAAAGTGTGCACATTGCAAAATGAGCGCACATACCCAAGTTAATACGTGAGCTCAGCACAGGCTGAATGAACGTTTTAAAGTCTGGGATGGGGGAATGTCTCGGCTGTGATTTAAGGGCAACAAGACTTCTGAGCATTTAAAATATGCTTTATGTGCACAAAAATGCTTTCGGCGCAGCAAGCATATTTATGCGCAGAAAACATGCTTTGTGCATGCTTTCATTTGCATGGGATTTCCATGTGAGGGCGCCAAGCAGGACGCAAGGTTTTGCACGCATGTTTCCTGGGTGCACAAGACTCCTTGCTGCGTCGGGAATGTTTGTAACCAGCTGAAGGTAGAACTGCGCACTCTGCATCTTATTGCATTGGTCCCCCTTGTATCCATGGGGGACATGGTTAATACATAAGGGCCCCCTAGTTGGCTAGGTTGAAAGAAAGAGGTCCAGGATGTCCAACTGTCCTGAGACCTGCAGCCTTGTCTATAACAGTAAAAAAAAATAAAAAAAAATAAAAAAATTTCCTTGCATCTAAATTGGTTTAAAATAGCTGAGCTAGCACTCTTCTCCAGAGCATTACCTGCCCTTATCTCCTCTTTCCCCGGCTTCTCTTGTAAGAACTTGTCAAACGCCCCTTTGAAGTTGACCACTGCTGTAGTGTTCATTACCACACCGCTCCATAATGCCACCTATCTTTTGGCCAGATGAAGTCCTGCAAGGTATTTTTTTTTTGGGGGGAGGGAGGGGGTTGTGAGGTTTTTTTTTGTTTGTTTTTGGCTTGTGGCAGAACTTGTGCAGTTTCAGTGCTGCCGCGCACAGAAGGTACCATGTGACCAGCGACACTTCAGTAAGAAGTCTGTTCATCGGGACAGTCGATTTAAACCTAGGTATGCGGAGGAAAGCCAGCACCACCAGTGGAAGAAGCAACAGCCGAAAGAAAGGCCCGAGCTGGTTCGTAGAGTTTAGGAGGCAAGGTTGTACAGCCCCACTCGTGCATTAATTCTGCCAATAAATCTGCGTCTGTGTATGGCATCCTATGCCTTTCAGTGAGCAGGGGTAGCGGGACGAGCCAGTTCAGTACATTAATGTATGTCTGTATATAATATCTAACCGGGCTGGAAACCTCCCGGGCATCAGGTCACCCAGGGAAAAAAAAACAAACATTGGTGCCACCATGGATAAGAGAAGTGTGGGTGAGAGAAAATGCGACTGCTGATTGTGAGCCCATGTGGAGACACCACAGTCCTGGGGGGGGGGGGGGGGATACCTTACTTGCAGGCCATATCGAGAAGAAGAGGCAGGAAGGGAGAGATGTTCTGGAGGGTGGGTCCTGGTTGGGGTGTGTTGGGGGGGGGGTGAATATATAAATGTGTCCAGGAGGGTGGGGGGTGGTGTGTGTGTGTGTGTGCAGGGGGAGGGGATAATACATACATGTGTCAGAGTTGGGATGGGGGGGGTGGTTAGGTGTATACATTAAGAATTTGTCCTGTGAGGAGGGGACTTATGCAAATATATAATCCATGCAAGGTGGAAAGAGGCGTTTGGGTATTGGGGGGGGGGGGGGGGGGGGGGGAGGAGAGCAGAGGCCCTGCCCGTGAGCCGTGTGTGGTGTGTGTGTGTGTGTGTGTGTGTGGCGGGGAGGAGACAGCAGAGGGTTACTGTGCTGCTTGGAGTGTGGGTGGAGCCTGGGCTCCTCTCTGCCCGCCTCTTCTCTTTCAGGAGTCTGTGCAGAGGTGTCCCTGCTGTGGCTGGCTGCGGCAGGCTCTCGCACACCGCTGCTGTCAGGGAAGCCATGGTGCTGATGCTGATGTGGGGAGGGTGAGGGGAAGAGGTGAGGGAGTCATGCTTCTCCCGTCTTGGACGCAGCACGGGCCGCTTCTCGCCATGAGTCTGCCTGCCCGGGTCTCCTCTCCGTGCTCAGTTGCTTTGTGAGTGCTTTTTTTCTGCTTGTTTCTTTGCCAGGGGGAGTTGGCTTCCCCCCACCCCCATCCCCGGCTGGCTTTGGGGGAGAAAAGCAGGGTGTGGGAGATGTGAATCAGCAGAATCTGAGCAGAGAGAATCCCCAGAGGGTGGGGGGAAGGGAAGGTTAAGGGAAGCCCTGCTTCAAAGACACGGATGCTTTTGCCGGCGGTTTCTGCCTCTCCTCCTCCCCTGTGCCTGCCAGGATAACGTGCATGCAATCCTTCATCTCGTTCCTGCCTCTCCAGCTGGTGCTGTGGGCCTAGGACCTGAACTCCCTCTAGATGCTCAGTTTGGGTGGGGGCGGTCGCTAATCTTTTTTTTTTTTTTTCCCCTTCCTTCCCCCTCTCTCTGTGTGCCACAGGTTCATCCTGCCCGGGGCTGGGCTTCCGGCTGTAGCCGTGTACTCGAGCCTGGGTGGGGAAGATTCAGGCGCCGCCGGGGTGATGTGGAGGAAAATCCGTGGTGTGCGGGGGGGGGGGGAGGGGAGGGGAAGGGGGGCAGGCCGGTGTTAGACAGACGGGAATCCCTGAGGAGGTGGTGCTGGACAGGAACAGAAGGCATCGACCTTCTGGGCTGGAGCGGATGCTGTTTGCGGGTCTTGGGCAGGCCGTTAGGTCACGGTATTGGATGTTGAATTTGTTGCAGAAGGATGGCAGGAGGCGTTGTGTAAAATGTTGGGACAGTTAGTGGGGGGCTCCGGGACCCCCTCCTCCTCCTCCTCGGCTCTTTGTCTCTGAGATTATTGGCAGGCAACACCTGCCTGTCCTCTCTCTCTCTCCCTCTCTCATATAGTTAATGCTCTGCTGATGCTTTTATTCCGCAGAGCTGGAAAAAGCTTGTAAAATGCCAGTGGCATGGAGGAAAGAGATACTGATGGGAACCCACAGGACACAAGGGCACCAATCCCGGTGCAGGCCGCGAAGTCTGTCCTGGCCTCTGCGGGCCTCGTCTCTTCCCTGTTGCTGAATGCGAAGCCTGTCCTTCGCTGGGGCGTGTACCTGCGGGCGGATGTCATGAAATCCTTTGTGATACTGACAGCGCCGGAGAAGGCTTGGTACATGGGGGGACTGGGCAGGGAGTCGTCCGGCTCCCTTTGTGCTGCAGAGGGAGCCGGGCCGGCTTGTGCCGCACGTGAAGTGTTGAGAAGCTCCCCTTGGCTCGGGTCTGTCAGTTTAAAAAAAAAAAAAGTCAGGCCCGCCCAATTTAAGCTGAAGGTAAAAGACCCAAGTCCTCCTTCGAATTGGAGCTTGCTCTTCTTGACGATTTCTGATTTCCTTGCACTGGGCCACTTTCCGTAGAAGCTGCTTCACGAACCCCACCGTTTTGAATTTTTTTTGGCGGTGTAACCGGCGGTGCCCGTCCCCCGTACGGATACCCCGGACCTCTGCTGTTGCCTGCTTTGCTGGCGATTCCGTGCCGTTGAGCGCCCTGCGTTTTATTTCCTCTCCGAATAGTGGAGCGGGTGCTCTCGTGGGTGAGGTGTTGGGACTCTTGTGAGGCCTTGCTCTTCAGGCCTCGGTGAGATCCGGCTGATGTTGCTCTCCCTCCCCGGAAGCCACCGTGAGCGTTGGCACCCGCAAGCGGTATCGATCTCTCCGTGGCACGGGCATGCGCGGTGCCACGGAGGCGCCATGCCTCTCCCCCCGCTGTGAATGCCTCCGCCGGTGACTGCTGGTGGTGGGTGGTGGTGGTGGTCATAACTGCACGCTGGTGCTCGTCGCCACCGTCCGCCTCCAGGGACGCAGTACTGTACCGTTATCGAGATTGTTCGATTAATAATTTACGTTGGTTGCCGCTGTAAAATGTATGGGCGCTGCCACCGGTGGTAGTTCCTGCTGGTCCCTGTGGCACAGGCCTGCGCCGCGGGGGGGAGAGAGTGGTTCCCACACGGGCGGTCTGCAGCTCCGTGTCCGAACCCGGGCGTCTTGAGCGCGGTGGAGTTTTACCTGTTTTCTACCGCACCTGCATAGATGGGGGGGGGGGGGGGGAGGGAAACGACCGCAATTTCTGCTGCCCCAAAACGTAATACTTTTTTAAAAAAGAACAAATGGGGAAAACCAGAAGTTCCCCACCTTTGCGGTACCTCTCGGCGCTGAGGCGTGGTGGTATAATTTATAGGGGTTTTAAGCCATAAGAGCGCATTGGTGATCACTGCTGCTGCAGAGGGCAGCTGTGCATATTGGGGGGGGGAGCGGAAGCCTCTCTGTAAATGGAGATGGGGCAACTTTGCAGGCGACAATGCACTGTGCTGGGGGCGGGGAAGGTGGGCAGCTCCGAGCATAGCAAAAGGGAGGTGGTTTCTCTGCGCGTGAGGGTCGGGTTGGTCTGGGTGGGTTACAGTGTGGGGTGGTGTCTTCAGGTTGGGAGGAGGGACTTCTGCATGTGGCGCTGGAATCGCCATTCCGGGGGAGGGGGGGCGCTGTGCATGTGGTTTGGTTTTGTTCCTGGTGACAGTAAGTCTGATTATACTAAGTATTTTTTTCGGTGATAGGAAAGGAGCTGCACGTGTGTTTACCGTGCAGCTGCTGTTGGAGCATAAGTTGGGATGGAGGAAGCCATGGGGGGTAGGGGGGGATAAAGTGGGAGGGATTTTTTTTTTTTTTTTTTTTTTTTAGAAGAATAAAAAGTTTCTCATCTTTGCCGCCCTCTGCTCGCAGACCGTGATGGTTCCTGAATAGTTTTTTTTTTCCTTTTTTGCTCCTAGGGCGAGGAGGGACCTCCCAGTTTGGAATACATCCAGGCCAAGGACCTGTTCCCGCAGAAGCAGCTGGTGAAGGAGGAGGAGAACCTGCAGGTAAGGGTGGGGCGGAGCAGCGGGAAGGGGAGGGACCCATTTACTGACCGTCCCCAAGGTAGGAGTAGATGTGATGTCCCATGGAGAATCCCCCTCCTCCCACTGTATCCAGCAGGGGGCTCATGCTGACAGCCAAAGTTTTTTTTCATAGGGAAGGGAGCAGGAGTAGTTCAGAGCAAAGGAGATGAGGCATGGAGGGGGGGGGAGAATGGGGTAGATCAAGGGATGCAAGCAGTGGAGAAGAGGAAGGGGCATGGGGAAGTACCTATGACCGCACAGGAGTGTTTGGTTTTTTTTTTGTTATTTTTTTTAATTTCATAGCAGGGCACATGAGGATTAGACGAGGCATTTAATCTGCACAAATGCAGCTAGCCGGAGCCAGCCCTTGTCAGGGGACATTTTGTGTATTTTAAGATTTGGGATGCCTGCTCCTCCATTTCCCACGTGGATTCCGGGGTAATTCCCCGCCAGGGTATCCGGTCTGATGCCGCAGGGCAGTCTGAGTTGTGTCCTGACACTTTTAAACGCAGCTGCCCATCCCCCCTCCCTCCACACTTCCAGGTCCTTGCCAGCACCGCTCTGTCTCCGGGGCTGGAGCCTGGTTCTTGCTAACCAAGGTCAGAGCGGGGGGGGGGGGGGATTGCGCAAGCTTCTATTCTGATCTTCAGCCACTCGGTCAATGATTGATCGGCCCTGCCTCGCGTCGTGCGCGCTGGCAGACGGAAAGGAGCAGGGCTTCCAAGTTGCTCAGCTGACGCCGTGCCACGAGCACTGGATACGCAGCTGTGAAACCAGTGTCAGAAACCCGTCCCCTTTTTGTAGTCTTTTTGCTGACTGGGAGTCTAGAGGGTTGATTGTTGGTTTATCCTGCACTGGGCAGTCCGAGTCCAGAGTAGCCTAGGAGCCACTAGAGAGGCCACCCCGAGCGAGCAGCTTGCGTGAAGGATCACTGGGGTTGGGCGCATTGAAAGACGGGTGGGGATGTGAGGGTGCCGGGGAGGTGGGGAAACGAATAAGGCGACCGCTTGGCTGCGTGCAGCCAGGACCTACTGCATGACTGGAATCTGTCCCATGGTACAATAATGTTACATTTGGTGTCTCCTGCTTCTCCCTCTCCCTTCTCTGCTCGTATTTTTTCCCCAAGGCCGTGCAGAAGTGTGCTAGAGGTTTTCAGGAGCCCTGAATATTGGTGCCGAACCTGCTGGTGATTTGGGAAGGTTGCATGCCCGATGTACTGCGGCTGGGAGGTGTTTTAGACCAGGGGGGTGATCAACTTCGATCCCCAAGAGCCACAAACATGTCTGATTTTTCACATATCCACGATGACTAGACATGAGAGAGATTTGCATGCGCACTGCCTGCGTTATGTGCAAATCTATCTCGTGGATATCCTGAAATCCTGCCCTATTTGTGGCTCTTGGGGACCAGGGTTGGTCACCCCTGTTCTAGTCTCTCGGGCACAGAATAATCTTAACCCACAACACTGAAATTGTCGGTACAGGAGAAGTACCATTGCCTTCAAAATTTAAAATAAAAATCATGTTTTGTTTTGGGGTCTCAAACATATTGATAAATTCCTGTTGTCTAGTTTTGATGGAAAAAAAAAAATTGGTGAAAGGCCAATGAAGAAAGCAGCCATCTTTGTTTTTCTAGATCCCTGAGCTCCCATGACGCTTTGCAGGAGCTATCACTTACTTGGAGTTAGAGGAACTACAGGATGGGGGCAAGGAGTGGAGGGGAGACCACTGTGAGCGTTACTAATTGCTTTTGTGCTGAAAATGGTCTTTAAAAAGCTAAAATTACAGACTGTGTGCAGTAGGGGCTGCTTACTGAGAGTTTCCTAGCGTGTAGCCAGATGGACTCAGGACCAATGCCAGCAGATGGAGACGGAGTCAGGTTTCAAAGCTGACGTCACCCTATACATACCTCTGCAGTGACCTCAGCCCTCCAGTATTTTCTCAGTCTCCAGCTCGTGGTGGACGTACCTCTCCCTACGGGGATTGCTTTACTTTTTGGAAGGAGAAATTCTACATTTTAAACTGAAAAACATTTGAGCCCCACTC
The DNA here is from genome assembly GCF_901001135.1 of Rhinatrema bivittatum. Lineage (NCBI taxonomy): Eukaryota > Metazoa > Chordata > Amphibia > Gymnophiona > Rhinatrematidae > Rhinatrema > Rhinatrema bivittatum. The sequence continues at coordinate 208,664,916 of NC_042622.1, read as the reverse complement.
TCCTGCAGCGATACCTAAAGGTTCCTCCCCCAGTTGAGAATTCCTGAGGTGATTTCCGAGATCCCTCAGAGATGTGCCTTGATCCAGTAACCAGTTCCCGGCGTGGACTTTGCTGCTCAAGCAGCTGAAAGGCAGCGGGTGCAGGAAGCCAAGCGTGGCAGTGATGGCCAAAGCCCTCTCCCCTTGCAGCAGGAGACCGTCTCTGTACTCGGCCAGTAAGCGCTGAACCCAGGTAAGTTTAAAAAAAAAAAAAAAATTTACCGATCCAGAGATGATTGGAGGGATTTCTAGTAGATTTTCTCCGGTCGCCATACCGACGTCATTCCTGCTCCCGTGGGGTAAGGGGAATTGGGCCTCTGAGCGGGTTGAGCAACTCCCGGTGGGCTAGGCTCTGCTTTAGGCCCACTGCGTGGTCGGCCTCATTGGTGCTATCTTGCACGCGTTTCTGTGAGCGCAGTACGGCCCTACGTAGGTCATCGGAACATGCAGTGCGTTGGCTCTGCGTGCACATAACGTCAGCGCGTACTTACACGCACAACGTCTTACGTGCATACTGGAAAGGCTGAGCGCATGGACCGAACGTGCGCCTCACCACGCCCCGCCTAAGCGCTCTAAATTTGCACTCATATAATTTTTTAAGCGCGAGATGATTGGAACGTACAGTTATTACCACCAATGGCGCCGACAAGAAACCTAAGCATCTTGCTCTCTGCACCGCTTGTCGTATTAGGGCTTCACAGCCTGACCTGAATTCCAACCTGTGTCAGCACTGTGAGGAAGCCCAAGGAGAGTTGGCTTCCTCGGACTCCTCTCATTCAGATGATGGATTAGTCATGGCCTTAACTGGAAGTACTTCCGACCTGAGTACCCCCTTGTCTGGGTCGTCCGAGGGAGAGGTAAACTCAGCAGGACCCACCCCAGTTCCCCTTGGACTAGGCGTGGACCCTGCGGCTTTTTCTTGGGTGGAATTTTTCCAGGGGTTGCAAGCCTTTGTACAGGCGCAGTCTACTTCCTCGCTTGCCCTGTCTGGACAGAACCCCAGCCAGTAAACTCTCCCTCTCCCATTTCTATCAGCAGACCTCGAGGCATGAGTTGCCTGACCAAGGGTATCCATAGGAGGGACCCTGATGGCACAGATGAAGAGGAGAACCCTTCTTCCAAGGGATCTGGAGAAATTTCCCCCCCACCCCCAGGGTTGGAACCGTATCGAATGCTTTTACGGTTCTTTCATAGACACGAATTGCCAGCCGAGATTTCCCAAACCCTGAAGATGCTGGGGGTTTCTGGGGCAGACTCTGATGGAACCAAAGAAGAATCCCATTCTGATTTCCCTGCAGAAAGCCTCTTGCTACTTTCGAGTTCTAGAAGCCATCCAGGAGTTGATTGACCTGGAATGGGATACCCCAGAAGCAAGTTTTAAAGGGGATCGAATGTTAGAGGCTGTATAGCCATTGGATCCAGCGGTGAGAGAATGTTTGCGTTTCTCTAAAGTGGATGCACTAATTTGCACCATCTGTAAGCACACAACTATCCCAGTGGAGGAAGGAGTGGCCTCAAAGGATGTGCACGATAGATGGATGGAGTTCATCCTTCAAAAAGTCTTTCACGCAATAGCAGTGACCTTACAGGTTGCTTCTTGTTGTGCCCTGGTAGCTTGTTTATGCCAACTTCTCTTGCAGGAGGTAGATGATGCCAGGATGAATCCCAGAGCGGCTATGGAACCCACAGATGCCTTTTTAGCAGATAGGGGCTCTGGTTTAATCTGTACTTCAGCCAGAGAAGTAGCCTCGGTAATAGCAGCCAGAAGTCAACTATGGTTGTGGAATTGGTCAACCAATGGAACCTCCAAGGTCAACCTTTCAAAATTGCCCTTTAAAGGATCACTCCTATTTGGAAACAAATTGGAAAAACTGGCCAGTAAATGGGGCAAATCTCCAGTCCCCCTGCTACTGGAAGATAAGAGGAAGCAGCTCCAGCACCCCACATCTAAGAGGGGCCATTTCAGGGGTTCTCAACGTTTCCACCCCTACAGAAACTTGACATTTCAGAGGTCTTGGCCCTTTGGGAGAACTCAGTCCTTTTGTAGTCGGCAACCCAAGAAAGGGACAGGTTTGGGGTTCAGGCTTGTTCTGAACTTCCCAGTGAAAACTGGCTTGACCGATCTTTGGAATGAGGAGATAGGGGGTCGACTCTCTCTCTTTTACCAATGGTGGGTCGAGATCACTTCAGACGAATGGGTACTGGAGGTCATATGAGAAGGATATGCACTGGAATTTTGCAGCACTCCTCGTGATGTATTCATGATGTCTCCTTGCCATTCCCAGCACAAAAAGCAGGCAGTGGCGATTACTCTTTTAAGGCTCCTTAAGATGAAGACTGTAATCCCAGTACGTATGCCTCAGGAAAATACGATATTGTCACACAAGGGTCAAACAACAAACAACCTCTTCATCAGAGTAATGCTAAATATACACAAGAAGAGGACCTATTCGGCACTTAAATTCGTTTATTCGTATATATCATTAACCTGTCTAACATTAAAATCTATCTAACACACTCATCCATCACACATACACTCACGTATAAAATCAATTATTCATCAATAGACATGAAATACACAATGTATATAATAATGTAATTATACAATGTACATTCTCATTTCAATTTTGTTTAATATTCAATAATTTATATAAAGTGCTAATAATCTCTAAAGTGCGGACTTACATCAGGTTGTTTTACAATACCTGCACTTTAGAGATTATTAGCACTTTATATAAATTACCGAATATTAAACAAAATTGTAATGAGAATGTCATTGTATAATTACATTATTATATACATTGTGTATTTCATGTCTATTGATGAATAATTGATTTATACGTGAGTGTATGTGTGATGGATGAGTGTGTTAGATAGATTTTAATGTTAGACAGGTTAATGATATATACGAATAAACGAATTTAAGTGCCGAATAGGTCCTCTTCTTGTGTATATTTAGCATTACTCAGGAAAATACGAGGCATTATTCAATCTATTTCCTCGTACCCAAGAAGGAAGCTTCTTTTCTCTCCATCCTGGATCTCAAAAGTGCCAACCATCACCTACGAGTGAGTAATTTCCTCATGGATACCTTATGCTCCTTAATAATGGCTGTACAACCGGGAATTCCTAACCTCCCTGGATATATCCGAGGCCTACCTACACATTTCAATCTGTTTAAGATCACCAATGCTTCCGACGCTTTGGTACTTGGGCGCCAATATCAGTGCTGGGCACTGCTCTTTGGCCTAGACACTGCCCCCAGAACATTCTCTAAGATTATGGTGGTTGTGGTGGTAGCATTGAGAAGAGAAGGAATCCTGGTACACCCGTACTTGGACAACTGGTTGATCCGGGTCAAGTCCGTGGAAGAGATCCTCCGGATGACCATCAGGGTGACCTCCTTGCTTCAGGAACTCAGTTGGGTAGTAAACCTGGACAAGAGCAGTCTCAAGCCTTCCCAGTCCTTGGAGTATCTGGGAGTCCAGTTCGACACCAGGCTGGACAAGGTCTTTCTCCCGACCACACAGATACGGAAGTTGATGTCCCAGATGCGTCAGTTGATGAACACAATACTCCCAACAGTGTGGCGCTATCTCCAAGTTCTTGGTTTGATGGTGGTAAGTTTGGAAGTAGTGCCATGGGCGAGAGTACACGTGCGCCCACTTCAGCGCTCGCTGCTGTCACCTTGGAACCTGCAGTCTCAAGACTTTGAATCAGTTCCACTTACCGATGGAAGTCTGCTCTCGCCTCCAGTGATGGTTGCAGGAGGCTTATCTGATCAGGATGTGTCTCTGTCCTACCTGAACTGGCTGTTTCTCACAACAGATGCGAGTCTCCAGGGCTGGGGAGCTTAATGTCAGGAACTCAAGGAGGAAAAAGCCTTCTGGAACATCAATCGCCTGGAAGCCCGGGCAGTAAGGCTGGCGTGCTTACAATTCAGCCACAGACTCCAGGGTCCCCGTGATGTTGGACAACATAACGGTAGCCTACATCAACTGCCAGGGAGGAACCAAGAGCCAGCAAGTGTTTCAGGAGATAAACCTCCTTATGGAATGGACAGAAATTCATCTACAGATGATATTGTCCTCCCACATTCAAGCAAAGACAACGTCAGAGCAGACTTTCTAAGCAGGGAGGGACTGGGTCCAGGAGAGTGGGTGTTGTCGGACAAAGCCTTTCAACTGATAATAGATCGTTGGGTCTCCTGTCCATTGACCTGCTGGCTGCATCTCACAACACGAAAGTTCCCCGATTCTTCAGTAGCAGAAGAGATCTGTGGTCCCTGGGAATCAACACCGTTGTTCAGCTCTGGCCGGAAGAAGAGTTACTTTTCACCTTCCCTCCGTGGTCCCTGCTGGGCAGGGTCATTCGCAGAATCGGATACCAAGGGGTTTAATCCTGCTAGTATCTCCAGATTGGCCCAAGCATCGTGGAGGAATTGAGTCTATTCTGTCTTATGGCCTGGGCTTTGAGAGGGCTCACCTGATGAAGCAAGGATATTCAGCGGCGGTAGTCGTCACCTTACTTTGCGCTCGGAAGTTCTCCACGCCCCTAACGTATGTGCGGGTCTGGAGAGTATTTGAAGCCTGGTGCGAGGAGCGCGGTGTCCTCCCTCGGACAGTCAAAATTCAACTTACTTTGGAATTTTTACAGGACTGCTTGAGTAAATGTTTGGCCCTTAACTCCTTGAAGGCACAGGTGGTGGCTCTCTCCTGTTTCAGGGGTGATGAGAGCGGAGCCTCCCTGTCGGCTCACCCAGACATGGTCCGTTTTCTGAAGGGAGTGAAGCACCTGGCCTCCCCTATGGTTGCCAGTTCCCTTATGGAATCTTAATCTAGTATTGGAATATTTTTGGAAGGTCCGACTTTTTGAGCGCTGCGCTTTCTTTCCTCACGTTTATTAACCTTGAAAATGGTTTTCCTGGTGGCTATATGCTCGGCATGTCACATCTCTGAATTGCAGGCATTGTGACGGGTACCATTTCTCCAGATGACTCCAGGAGCATTATAGCTTTGTACCGTTCCATCCCTCTTGCCCACAGTAGTCTCGGAATTTCATTTGAATCAGTCTAATTCATTGCCATCCCTAGATAAACTCAAGGATGTGGAGGAAATTTGGATGTCCGTAGACTTTTGGTTTGGTATTTCTAAGTTTCAGAACTGGTCCGAAAGACGGACTGCCTGTTTGTCCTTCATGATGATGAAAGGAAGCAAGGCGAACCAACTTCGTGGGCTTACCATAGCTCACTGGATTAAGGAGGTGGTCACGGGAACCTATGTGGAGGCAGGAAAGCCATTACCTTCTCAGGTTAAAGCTCATTCCACTAGGGCTCAGGCAGTCTCATGGGCAGAAGTTAGACTGCTGTCCCCCATTGATAGCTGCCGAGCGGCAACGAGGTCCTCCTCGCACATCACCTCCAGGTTCTATCACCTGGACATTCAGGCCCAAGAAGAAGCAGCCTTTGCAAGGGCGGTATTAACTGGACCACGGCCAGCTTCCCGCCCCGATAGGGAATAGCTTTTGTACATCCTATTGGTCCCAAGTCCATCTGGCTACATACTAGGAAATGGAGAAATTACTTACCTGATAATTTAGTTTCCTTAGTGTAGACAGATGGACTCAGCATCCCATCCTCAGCTGCCCAAGAACAGTGCCAAGGATTCACCTGTGGAGTGGTTATTGATTCCAAGAGATTATGGGTAATCCAGTCCCTAGATCAGGGCAACATATTCTTACTGAGGTTCAGTGTTTTACGATTGGTTGAGTACAGTTATGGTTATCTATTTTTAATCATATTTTTACATCGTTTTTTCACTAGTGTGTCCCCAGTGGCTTTTGAAGAGAATACTGGCGGGCTGAGGTCACTGCAGGGGTATGTGTAGAGTGACTTTAGCTTTGAAATCTGACTCCGTCTCCATCTGCTGGCAGGGGAGCTCATAACCCATTGGTCCTGAGTCCATCTCCGTGCACTAAGGAAACGAAATTATCAGGTAAATAATTTACTCCAATCTTTTTGAGGCCATTATCTATGATATCCTCAAATGGAATAGAGCATGGTTTTAGGTGGTGATGAAAACGTGTTAAAATTAACTGAACCACGGCCAGCTTCCCGCCCCGATAGGGAATAGCCTTCTCAGATCCCCCAGACACACACTAGTTTGTCCTTATTCTCTGCCTAAACAATGGACCTGAACGATGGACTCTGGTACTTCTAAGCACATTATGCTTTAACCTGTTTTCTCTATTGTATTATATTTATAATTACTGCCGGCTTTAACCTCTCTTTCCAGCTGATTAAGCTTCCAAGTTCATACCCCTTGTTGAATGTAACGTTGCCTCTTCCACCTCATTTGTTTATTTACTTTAGTTGTCGCTCCAGTTTTTACCCTGTTCGATGTAAACCGATCCGATATGGTTTTACTATGAAGGTCGGTATAGAAAAGTGTTAAATAAATAAAATCAACAAAAAGGGAGAAATTCTGGGGAATAAAGTTACCAGATACGTAAACATATGGAAGAAAAATGCATTTCTGGTACTTTCCCTTTAAGAGTGGAGTTAATGCTTTTTGTATCACTAAGTAATACTTTTAGGCTTGCTGAGGTCCCATCATCAGACAGTGCTGTAATTACATTGGGTTGCAGTGTGGAAAAGTTGGCAGTTAAAAAATCCCCAAAATATTACAATATTATCTTGCCTTTCCATCTGATTCTCAGGGCAGCTCTTTGCCTTATTAGAATTCAGGTACAATAAACCCCTAGTCCCAAAGAGCTTACACTCTTAAGGACATGCCTTGGGCAGTGGGAGAGGGTGAATTGCGTGTCTGTTGGGGGAACTACAGTTCTCAGTCTGCTGCTGTAAGCTCATCTCCCACCTCCACACTGACTGACCTGCTGGCTGGGTTGGGGGTGGGGGATAATTTAGTTTTACACTTTTTTTTTTCCCCCCTCCCTATATGCAGCAGGCTGGCTGTTTCGCAGGGGAGGCCGCCTCTTCCTGCGGCCGGTGGGTCACATTGTGCGTGGATTCTCCTCGGCACCCTCCGCTCGTGTGATGGGAGGAAAGCGAACAGGTTCCCCGAAATAATTTTATTTCCAGATGCGATTTCCGTGCACCTCTGTCGGTTCACCTAAAAGCCTGGATAGGTGTGCACCTGACACAGTGCCAGTTGTATCTAGAAGGCGCCCTCGAGCTATTCCTGGAAGGCCACCTGGCCGGCCTTGGCTTGTACGCTGTCTGCGTTTGTACAGAATGGCTGCCACATTTGCAGACACGGCTCCTGCATCTTCCTTGTGGATATCCTGGAAACCAGGCTGGCTGCTTTGAGGATCACTGCCCCAGCCCCCCTGTGTTTTGTCAAGTTTTGAATAAAATTTGGTCTGGCCCTTCTAAGCCTGCAAGAATTTGAAAAATGCCGTTTGTATCCTCTGAGGCGAGAAGTGCTGGGTTTTGCCAAAAGTTGCTGCAGAAAGCGCTGGGATTTGAGGTGAGCAAATGGCCTCTCAAAACGCTTGGGCATCTCCCTCGGTTTGCTTTTCTGCCTGGGGCTGGAACCCGCAGGCTGGCAAAGTTCCATTGAACAATGGGCTGGATGCAGTGAGGCTGCTTTTGTAACAATGTCCCGGTGCACTCGGAAACAATGTATCGGACCCTAACAACCGGTGACCTGGAAACTGCTCCTGGGTTCCGAACCCCTCCCCGTTTATTTTACTGAGTTGAAATCCCGGGTTGGAGCTGTTCTCCTGCTTAAAACGTGAACAGCTTTGGGTAAGTTTCTGTGCTGCGAAGTGCCACCTCCCCACGGAACAAGGACCCCCGGCTTCCGCCAGTTCCGTGGCCACAATTTCGTGAGCTCTGCCGTGCTTTGTGTCGTCCTTTCCCATTTCTTGTGTTCTCTTTCCTTATTTTTAGCCGTTCTTTCAGCAGGCAAATTGGATTCTTCACAAGGCTGTGATGAAGTGAAGACCCCTTCCCCAGGGGATCACATGTAGAGGGCCCCCCCCCCCCCCCCCGTTAGATCACACATTAAACTTTTGTATACCCGGGAGGCACAGTAAGAGCGCAGACCCGCCTATCGCATTGATGAGGTGAGGGCCTCCTGCCTCATAGGGGCAGGCACTGTGGGCTGATAAGAGGACTGGAATTCCTGTCCAGAACCCAGGAGATCCTCTGCTGAGAGGTGGGCAAGCCCTGCATCCTGCTTTTCTGACACGTTTCTAGTTTTTTTTTGTGTGTTTTTTTTTAATTTTAATTTTTTTATTCTTTAAATGTGACTTGTGTTCAATGAATTCACGTGTTAAGCCTACCCTGGCTTGGTTATTTCAACCACTCACCTTGGGTTTGTCGTTGGCCGACGGTTTCTTCTTCCGTACAGCGCTCTCACGTTCCGTCTGCAAACGTCGCTGGTGCTGTCTTTCCTCTCTGCATTTTTTTTTCATCTTTTTTTTTATTTTTTGAGTAGAAGAATGGCGTCCGTATCTGGCAGCTTGTTCCTTCCATGATGCTGTTTATTGCTCTCTCGCTCTCTGTGCCGGGTGCAGCCCACAGGCGGCGGTGATGTCTGGATTGGTGGCAGCTGCGGAGAGAGGTGCCAAAGGTTGGGCACTTGGGGTAGGACTCGACAGAGGCTTCCCATTTTAGAATCCTGGCTGGTGATGGCCTGTGTCGCTGGGCGCACCATCTGCGATTGTAAAAGGAGAAGCTCAGATGTACATTTCCTAGTGTGTAGCCAGATGGACTCGGGACCAATGGGTTATGCTCTCCTGCCAGCAGATGGAGACGGAATAATGCTGTAAAGCTGATACCACGGTACGTATACTCCTGCCATGACCTCAGCCCTCCAGCATTTTCCGTCTCCAGCAGATATTTTTGGAAGGAGAAATTCTTCATTTTAAACTGGAGAAAATTGAGCCCCGCTCTTCCTGTATCGTGCGCTTTTTTTAAGTTGTGCGCGTAGGAACGTGCCTGATGTTACGCACATAGCGCGTGCGCAGAGCTGACGCACTGCTCGCATAGACATCCTAAGGAGGGGGAGGTAGGGCACGCACAGAAAACACGCACAAGATGGCGCCTCTGTGGCCTACCTACCACGCGGTGTGCTGGCCTAGCCCACTAGAGGCTGCTCAACCCTCCCAATTCCCCTTACCCCAACGGGAGTAGGAATGACGTCAGTACGGTGCGCCGAGCATGGAGACCGGGGGGGGGAGAGAGTCCTACCGAAAATCCCTCTGTCTCTGAATCGGCAGGTAATCTTCCCTTTTTTTTTTTTTTTTAAACTTACCTGGGCTCAGCTCTTACCGGCTGAGTACAGAGACGGTCTCTGGCTGCGGGGGGAGAGGGCTTTAGTAGTCAACTTCCTGCACCCGCTGCCTTTCAATGGCCTAAGCTTCAAAGTCCACGCCAGGAACCGGCTACCGGACCAAGGCACACCTCTGAAGGATCTCTGAAATTGCCTCAGGAATTCTCAAGTGAGGGAGAGCGGGGCTCAATTTTCTCCAATTTAAAATGTAGAATTTCTCCTTCCCAAAAGTACAATCCCAATAGGGAGAGGTATGTCTGTCTCTTCTGGAGACGGAGAATACTGGAGGACTGAGGTCTCTGCACGGGTGTATGTACTGTGACATCAGATTTATTGCCTTGCTCAGTCTCCATCTGCTGGCAGGGAAGCATAACACATTGGTCCTGAATCCATCTGTCTACACTTAGGAAAATGAAATTATCAGGTAAGTAATTTCTCCATTCTGACAAAGGATAAGGACTTCAGGCTCATTTAGTCTGGTACAAAAGCCATAGATCTTGATTTGATCTCTTTCCGATCACATCTTCAGCTAAGGATCACCTTTCCTTATCTCAGATTTTGGTTTCGTTTTTTTGAGAGCTGTTGCAGTTGTTGACTCCACTGGGAGGAGCTCTGTTCCATGCATGTGCTCTTGCTTTCCGGGAAGGATAGTATTTTTCTGATCTTCCTTCTGAGACTTGCTCTGGAACATTCTGTCCCCTGAAAAGGCTCTGCTCCTTGTGCATTATTCGTTTCTTTTGAGGTATTTGAATGTCCCTGTCCCATCTTTCTTCTCTTCTCCAGGTAATACGTATTTGGGTCCTTAATTCTCCTCCCACGAGGCTTTTGGTCCAGAGCCTGCATCATTTCGGTAGCCTTGTCCGCATTCTTTTGGGGGGGCGCGGCCTCCAGAACTGGACAAGATATTCCAGAAGAGCTCTCGGCAGCCGCCTGTACCGAGGCATTATCACTCCCCAGCTCCCCGCTGCCTCAGGCCACCGCCTTATCACACCTTTCCCTAGCTTAAGATCATCGGACCCTATTGCCCCCCCCCCCCCCAAGGTCATCTTCTCTCTTGGCACTTCCTTGCCTTTCTGCACCCCAAACTCTTGATTCTTTCGCCCTTTAATTGAATCCCTGCCGCCAAACACGTGCCCACTCCTCAAGCTAACTTGGATCACTCGCCGTTCTCTTTGCTGCCTCGGAGGTGTCCGCGCTATTACTGACCTGTGTGCCATCTACAAAAAAAGTCCAGCGTCCCCTCTGCAGTATCGCTCGTGGATCGACAGCGGATTTAAATAAAATCAGACCGTTAAACTGTAGTTTGGCAATGATACTTTGACGAAGGCATGCACCAAGATGGAAGATTTTAGGACTGCTGAGGTGCCTTCCTCAGACATTTAGTAGCAGGGAAAAAAAATGTATCCTAACTTGATCATAAAAAATGTAGCAGGATAGGAAGCACGCAGTGTCGTCTCTTCGTATTATCCCCTCCTCCCCCCACTCGGTGATTGCCCTCAATTTTGGAGGGAGAGGGAAAGGGGTTTCCAGGTTTGGAAGGTCTGGAGTCAGAACGCCAGGGTCACTTGACCGTATCTGCTGTTCCGCTGCTGACTTGATCAGTTTCCATCCTGTGGGTTGGGGGAAACTTTCCAGCAGGGCAGAGCAGATCTCTGACGTAGCTCTTAAAGCAACCATACTAACAACTGCTTTACACAATTCCGTGGTAGTGAGAACAAACATCCTCTTATGTTGTTTTTGTTTTTAATTCCTGAGAAGATACTGGGGCTTAAAGTTTTTAAATGCTCCTCTTCTTCTTTAACTGCTCCCTACCCTTACAGATCTAAATAAATGGGGGTGCCGCTGTGCTGATCATCATCAGTTCCCTGTACATACCCAGAGCAGTCCTGTTGGGGTCCTCATCAGATTCTCCGCCTGAAATTCCCTTCTTCCCTACTCCTTCCCATTCAGAAATTACATGTAAAGCATGAACATAACCAGGCCTGGTGTGGATATAAAGATGCCTTAAGTGCATGCAACTGCACTTGTGGTCTTTAATTCCCCAGAATGTGTGCAAAATATTTTTTTCACTAAAGAAGCAAACGGATGTTTTCAGCGACTCAGATAGCACCGCTGCTTTTGAAGAAGGGGAGGATGGAGGCTCTTATACAGCATGGGCCTTTGCCTTAAGTCGCCTCCCCACTCCCCGCTTCATCTTTTGCAGCTGGTGTGTGAATACTTGGGTTAAAGCACCTCATGCCCTTCCCGTCGCATCTTGTCTCTGTACTGGTTTGAGGTTTACATAGGAGATAAAGCCAAATGACAGAATTCTCTTCCACCAAGCTCCAGGACCAGATCAGAGATCCTGAGTGGTGCTTTCAGCCTGGCAGGACAGCGGAGGAGCAGCTGGAGGCCTTGGTGCTCTTTTTTTGATAGACAAATTGCTAACCACTAAATTAAGATGGTTATCTTTATCCTTTATCCCTCCCTATTGCTTAAGCCTGAAGCGGTTAACAATTTCCAAAAAAAAAAAAAAAATGGCTACAGTACATCAAAGACGTTTTATGGCTATTAATCACAATTAATTACATTGGTAAAACAAAGTGAGGTTAGCTTGTTCGAATTTTGTTTGTACAAGGTAAAAACTAGCAAAAATATAGTGTAAAACATAATAAAACTAACAATGTAACAAAATCATAATGCAGCAGTTTAAACAAAATAGCAAAAACAACCAAGACAAATTTTAAATGAAAGACAAAATAGGTAAAACAATGTAGTGCAATAAAATAGAGCAAAATCTCATTAAAAAAAAAAGAAAAGTGAAAGTAAAACGAAGTAGAATTCAGATGAGGGAAGACTTGTAAGAACGGGTGAGAATTAAGTGCCTTCCTGAATTTCAAGAACTTTTTCTCAAGGCGAATGTTAAGCGATAAAGAGTTCCAAAGGCACGGGGCTAAATAAGAAGCAAGTTTCTCCTGAACTCTCAAGAGGAATGTTTCTAATAGAGGGTAACACCAAAAGCTCTGGCTGTGAAGACCACAGTGGACGAGGAGGTGAATAGGGGGAGATTACAGAAGTGCCCCACGCAAGGCTTTTAAAAGTATATAGTAAAAAATTAATTTTGTGTGAACTCTTCCCTCTGCACCCTTATTCCTCTCCCCACCTGCTGCCGCCTTTCCTCCGTTCTCTCTCCCCTCTCCCTCTGGTATTGCTCATCCTGGCACTGCCTTTCTACCTCTCCTCTCCTTCTCTCTCCTTCCCTCTTTCTCTCTCCCTCCCTCCCTCGTACTGCTGCTTTTTTTTTTTTTTCTTCTCATCTCTCCCCGGTTGGCTGCAGTTGTCTTTGGCTTCCCATCCTCTGTATATTATTTGCAGAGGGTTTGTCAGCTCAGAAAAGTGAGACTTTGATTGTGTAACACAGTTTATACAAGGTTCCTCGGAGGCCCAGCACGTGCCCAGCTGAGCCTCTGGCACAGGGACTGCTGGAGCTCAGAGAATCTGGTTCTGACGTCCCGCCGTCTCTCTTTCCGTCCCCAGGTCCCGTTCCTGGTGCTGCAGGGCGAGGCGGTGGAGTACCTGGGACGGGCCAGTGACGCAGTAATCGCGATCTCCAACTACCGGCTTCACATCAAGTTCAAGGATTCCGTCGTCAACGTGAGTGCATCGCTTTTCCCTCCCAGTCCCTCCGGTCTCGGCGGTAGCTCCGGGCCGCGTCCTGACAACCCGGGGAGCGAAGGCTGCGGTTTGTGACTTCAGGACAGTGCGTGAAGTGTAACGTAGCCTTCCGTCATCTGGATGTGTGGCATCGCTTGGAATGTCCCCAAAAAAAATGTGATTAAAGCATGAGCACGGAGTCCTTACAGGAGGATAAGAGAAAAGCGGGTTCCAGGTCACAGAGAGGGGGGAGGGGGGGACGGGACGAAGCGGATGGTTCAGGGCAATCCCTGTAGTTCTCTGAAGTCACTTTCAGTGACCTCCCATCGTGGCTCTTAGTGGGCAAAATCCAAGACTCCTGTGTTGGCCCCATTTGCTCGTGGCGATGCCGTTCATAGAGAGAGATCCCTGTGGCACCGTACTTGGTGAGAACCGCCCATGGGCTCCTGGGTGCAGGCGGGGAGACTCTCATGGCTCTTTGGGGGGGGGGGGGGTGTGGCAGGGACTCCTGATGGTTCAGGCTTCCTTCCTTCCTTTTTGATTCTCTCCTATGCTACTGTTCCAGGGCTCGGACAGTGCCGTGTCAGTGAGTATGCAGCATTGCACCGGCTCTGCTCTGCCTGAGGTTTCTAACGTGTGACTTGTTTATTTTGGTCTGCCGACCTAGTCCTAACCAGGCTTGTGAGCTTTCATTGCATTCCATTGCTGTGATCGGTGCACATAACTCATTTGGTACTTTTTTTTTTCTCATGTCAGAAAGCATAGTTGGGGGGAGGGGGAGGGGGTTTAGTGGAGAGCAGGACGTTGTATCCCTTACCCTACCAGCCCCCTGCTGGACAAAGATGTTATGGGGCCTTCTGGAGCGCTATACTCCGAGGCAGCTTTTGGGGAGATGGGAAAGAAAGGAGATGCCAGAGGTTGGATGACCGCTCTCTATGACATTAGCTGCTTCCTTAAGGGCAGACACAGATTTTACAGGTCTGGCAAGATCTTTCAGAACCCCCAACACTGGCCTTGCAAGTCTGACAGGCTGTGATGCTGTGTGTCGGGGAGACTGTGTACCCCTTATAGCAGTGATTCTCAACCGGTGTGTCGCGTCTCCCGGTGTCCCACTGCCCCGTTGTGTTTTCCTTCTCCCTTTTTCCAGCCCCCGCACAGGCCAGTCGGAAGCCTCCTTCATTCTGCCTGCCAGTGGGAGTAGGAAGAAGGGAGGAAGCCTTTGATTGGCCGGTGAGGCAGGAAGAAGGGAAATAGCATACGCCGGGGGTTGGGAGGAGTGATAGTGTCTAAGCGAGGTTGCCACGGGAGCCCATCCCTGTGGCGGCGAAAAAAGAAATCCCGCCGGAGTAAAGCTGTGGCAGAACTGGAGCCCATCCCAGCAGTGGTTTTTGGTGAGAGTTTGTGTCTGTGGGTGTGAATTGGTGCCTGGGTGAGAGCTTGTGTGAATGGGTGCGAGAGCATTTGTGTGTGATTGAGAGAGAGACTGGTTAGGAAGATGACTGGTGTGAGAGACAGAGTCTGGTCATGGGGTGGGCTCTAAGGAAGAGGACTGTGAGGACAGAGCTTCAGCAGCCCTTGCTGCTTCTGGTGAGTGCTATTGACCTAGAAGGGAAAGGAGTAGGAGAGTTGCTGGAGAGGGTAAGTAAAGGTGGCTTTTTAAATGTATTTTTCTTGATTGACTGCCATTTTAATTATTGGGTATTATGCGATGTCTGATGTTTTGAAACATTTTATTGATATTTGGCCATGTTTTAATAATAGTTTTTATGAGTTTTTAATTGTTGGATAGTATTCTGTTCAGCAGCTGTTTTGTAACATTTTTAGTATAGCTTTACAATTATTTCTGTGTGGGGCTCTATAGCAGCTTGGCTTATTCTGTTTTCCCAATAGGAAATGTATTAGTGTTTAGGGCCTGGTTTAATAGTTGTATTTCTTAGATAGGATTGTTACTGTTTGAGTGTGTTCCATAATACAGGTGTAACTTTGTGCGGGTTAGTTTGTGTGCATTATTGCAAATCCTGAGAGTCTGTTAGGTGCTATATTTCTCTTTCCATTTCTCCAGGTTTGCATTGCATGCAGAGTGGCTTTTTTTGTTTTCCATTCCAGTTTCTGTCTCCATATTTATAATTTGTGGTTTTGCTGTACTTGGTGAAGGTAGGTTCTCTGTGTGTTCCCGAGGTGAGGTATTTTACTAGTATGTAGGCATTTGTATCAATCTTATTTGTTGTGTTTTCTCAATAGGATATGCATTAGTGGTAAATTATTGTCTTTTCATAAGGAAGGCTATTGTGCCTGGTAGTAAAGGGAGTTTGTTTTGCTTTTACTGAGATGTCATCAGAACCAGAATATCTTTTTTGTATGGCGAGTTGTACAGGGTAATGCCCTAGATCTGCTCTGCACTCATTGCTGGGGGTTGCGGGGATTCCTGTGGATGCAGTGTGCATGTTTACATTTAGTCCCATGATGGTCACATGTTCAGTGTGTCACGCATGTAAGAACCATCTGTCAGGTGAGTCCCGGCCAAAAAAAGGTTGAGAACCACTGCCTTATAGTGCTGTGCCTGGGAGGTGTTGCACGGATCTCCTAGTGCCGGCACTATGCCTAGCAAGACATCCCGTGTGTGAAAACCACAAACGCACATCCAGACCTTCTGGCATGGTCATGTAGAAGGACACAGTTGTACCCCATGCACTTGTCCCAGGGTGGGTAGTTAATGAAGTTAGCTTTTGTTGTAGTGTCTCCAGTGATTGTTGGGCATGGGGGGGCAGGATGTCTGTGCATGCATATTGGGGGGATGCGTGTGTGCTGCGCATCTTTGGGTTTAGGGGGTGTCTATCTTTGGGGGGGGGGGGGAGAGGGGGGTATGTAGATGTGCCTCTGTGCATGTTGGGTGGTGAATGAGTTGAATGCAAGCGGGAGAGTCTGTGTATGGATGTTGGGATGGTTTGTGGGTTTCGGTCAGTGCAGTGTGTATCTTGAGGTCCCTGTTGGGGTGGGTGTGTATGGGTGTTGTCGTGAGCCTGTGCCCACGTTGGGGGGGGGGGGTGTATACACACACGTATGACTCTGGTTTTTCACGGTTGCTGCCCTTTCCACAGGTGCCTCTGAGAATGATCGAGGCGGTGGAGAGCAGGGACATGTTCCAGCTTCAGATCATCTGTAAAGATTCGAAGGTCATCAGGTACGTGCGTTGCGTTGTTTCCTGTAGCGCCAGGTAGCATGCAGTGAAGAGGAGAGGCCAGTGCTTGTGTCTTGGGGGGGGGGGGGGTGGGGGGGGAAGGTTTCATGCGGATGTGGTGACTAAAATGGCCATAAAGGTGTTTTCCGCTAGTCCTGTTTCTGGAAAATTGTTTCTGCTTTTAAAAATTTTTTTTTATTATGCTGCATGCTTCAATAAAGAATTGGCTGAAGCCAGTCTTGCTGGACATGAGGGTTAGAGAAAGAAAGGGGAACTCTAGCGTGCTGGGGAGGAGGGAGGGGGTGCAGGGAAGGGGAGATGGTGGATTTCTATCTGTTACAGGGGGAAGAGGTTTAAGTAGCTATGTGTATGGGACAAACTGAGTCTCTCCTGGCTTTGCCCCATTGCATGCCGGGACGTGTAATCCTGCTTTTCTTTTGGAATTCAATAGAAAAATGAGCACTACATCTCCCTGCATGCAGTGGGGTAACGTCAGCACTTGTCCCCTTTCTCACCTAGCTGCTGAAGTCGGTGTCTGTGTGTGTGTCTCCTTGCACTTGCCTGCAGGTGCCACTTTTCCACGTTTAAGCAATGCCAGGAGTGGCTGAAGCGGCTGAGCCGGGCCACCATGTGCCCAGGGAAGCAGGAAGACCTTTTTGCCTTTGCCTATCATGCCTGGTGCCTGGGAGTGTGTGCCGATGAGGAAGATCAACACGCACATCTGTGCCGTCCAGGTTAGTACGACCCGGACCAGAGACCCTTTGATAGTGATTTCACACCAGCACTTACCTTTGTACAGAACAACGTAATCGCCTTGTAGACCTTGATTTCTGCACAGCGACTCTTTAAAATCCTGCGCATGCATGCATGAACTTCGATTTCCGAGCAGCCACTTGCCCCTTGTTCACATCCACCTTGAGCAAAATCAGCTCTTCTACCTCCAACAACGGTTTTTTTATACAGCTGGTGTTTACTTGTATTATCGTTCATATAACTCGTATTTCACGGTCTGTCAAAACTGGTCAAGATGCCTCCCGTAGCAGAATTTGATTTCTCATTGGGAAATGGCCATCCAGCACGGAGGATGGGGTGGTTTGAATACGTAATGTGGGGCAGATAAGGAGGGCCATAAATCCTATCCAGACTGCCCTGTGTACTTCCTGTTACGGTTCCATAAAAACCCCAGTTCATTTTCGGTTTTCCCATCATATCTTTGACTGGGGATTCTCTGTGCTTATCCCAGGCTTTCTGGATTTATTGCTGGGTTTTATTTTTTCCTTCCCCTGCCTGGGGAGGCTGTTCCATACATTCATCACCCTGTTTGTGAAGAATCTTCTTTCTGTTGACGCTTGTACTACACGTTTAGCTCCCTGCTGACTGTAACCACGCTGGTGACCACAAGGAGGCGCTGTGTGCCGCCATGCTTCTGCACTTTGCAACGCGTGTACGTACGCCATTGCGACGTCGTGAGACTGGTGGGAGGAAGAGGGGTTCCTAGACGTGAGCGGGTAGGAGGAGCAAAAGGGAAGGCATGCTGGGGGGTGGAGGGGAGATGAGTGCTGGGGGTTGTCATCCTAGCTCCACAGATGTTTTTGCTGCATCAGTACCAGCTGTCATGTGCTGCTCCCGACTCTCTCGTCTCCTGTGAGCTGCACGGGGTGGAGCCGCGCATCCCTTTTAAAGAGGCACAGGCTTGGGTTCTGGTCTTGCCTTCTGCAAGGCTTCCCCCCTCCCTGGTCTCCCACTTCCAGCCACCTGCATTACAAAAGAACGGCAGCCGTACCCTGAGGTGCATTTCCGGAGCCTGCGTGCCTGTCTCTGTGCCTCCTTAAAATGCAACCTTCGGTCTGATAGAGCAGGAAGGAAAATGAACATGGGGGGAGGGGGGGTGGGGAGACTGCTTTTGAGACTCCCTCAGCCTGAGACCGCTGCGAGACACCCCCCCCCCTCACTGCTTTAGCCTGAGAGAGAGAGAGAAGCAGGCAGTGTGAGAACAACAGTGGGGAAAGAGATTTTGACTCCTGACCCGCTCCTTCTTCATTTTGTTGGTCTGGTATTGCCAGCAATTTGCAAGTAGATGATGTAGGCTTTTTTTTTTTTTTTTTGGTGCTCTGCCAAAAAGCATTGCCACCCTGTTTTCTAGAATGTCCTTTCCCCTGTAAAATGTTTTGCTTCTTGTGCATTTATTCCTTAAAGAGGACAGAGGCATTCAGTCGCATGTCCCCATCTTTCCTCTCCTCTAAGATATGCGTGCCTGCTGCTTAACTCTCACCTGGTAGGGCTTTTGGTGCAGACCTGTGCTATTTTTTGGGGGGGGGGGGGGGGGGGGGGGGGGGGGGGGGGGGGGGGGGGGGGGGAGTCCTCTGGACTGCCCCCAGCCTGCCTATATCCTTTTGGTCGTGCAGACTCCAGAACTGGACACGGTATCCCAGGTGAGGTTTCACCAGCGCCCTGCATTGAAGACATTACCACGGCTGCTGCCTCTCTATTAGTTATGCCTCTTTGTTCACCCCCGTATCCTTTTTTTGGCTCTGTTGCACTGTTTTGCCACCTCGAAATCACTCCAGCATCCCCCTCCCATCTTGGTGCACCTCAGTATCTGCCCCACTTATTTTGCACTGAGTCTCTTAGCTGCCGAGCACTCGTCCACGCCTCGAGCTCCCTTAGATCGCTCCTCATTGTGCCTGTTTCCTCCCAAGTTGTCCAATCTGTTACAGATTTTAATAGCAGCTGCTGAAAGAGAAATCTTTTTCCTTCCAACCAACCCCCTCTGCAATATCGCTTGAACAGAGCTGGCCCCAGGACCGACCTCTGAGGCAATCCACGTATCACTTTCCTCTCCTCGGAGTGGACTCCATTTACCGTCACTCGGCCAGTTTCTAACCCTGTCGACCGCATGGGGGGGGTCCAAACAGGCTGCTCAGTTTATTTACGAGCCTCTTGTATGACAGAGTGCCAGACACTTCACTGCGATCCAAATATATCACATCCAGTACTCTCCCTCTCTGTCTTTGCTGCCTTGGACCCTGTATCCCTTTTGGGTAAGGAGGGCCATGGATCTCTCTAAGTGCCTGCATGTAATTGGCTCTGAGTGCCTGAAGGGTGGAATATAAAAAACAAAAAAAAAAAGCAAATAGAAAGAAATAGATACTTCTGTTTTTGCACCAATGTAATTATAACACAGGACATGTGAAGGTTCCCTGTACATACCAGGTCAGTCCAGACTCCTGGGTTTTGCATTCCTGCCAGTAGATGGGGACAGAGAGAGTTTTCACAGACACTGTACATAACCCAGCGTGCCACCTGCAGGCCCTCAGTATTTCTCTTGTCTCCAGCAGATGATAGATGGTGCAAAACCTGTAGTTTTGGTGTTTAAAAAAAAAAAAAAAAGAAAAGGAGTGAGCCTTCCTCCCAGGAGGTTGCCAGGTCCTGGGAGGAAGATTGTCCATGGGGGTGCAGATCTGGTGGTCCAGATCCCTCCCCTTCACAAGGCTGCTGAGGTGGCTTGAGGCTCCTTGAAGCAACTTGGAAACAGCTGGGGTCACACTGGCAGCTCTGCCTTGCAGTCTAATGCAGGAAAGAATACTTTTTCTTTTTTTGTCGTGGTGTAAAGTTTGTATATAAAAAAAAAAATAGATAAAAGACGCTTAGGCTCAGAGGTTTTCCTGCTTGTGGCTGTTGTTTTTAGCCGTAGCTTTGTCTCAGAGGCAGAGTTGAGCGGGGCTTGTGGGCGGCTGATTCTGAGGGGATTTCCCACGGCAGCGTAAACATGCAGCACGGCGAGAGGCTTGCTAAGCTGCGCCTGCGGGTTGTCTTTATCGTGGCTTAATCAGGCTGGGCTGTGTGCGGGCGGCAAAGGGTCTTCATTTGGGTCTGCCTTGGCTGCAAAGCTGGAACAGGGACAGACTGCCCGCTGCTCGGCCGCCTCGGGATTCGCAGCATGCCGGGGCCTCTCCTCCCGTTAGCGTGGGAACGGCAGCCATTTTGGATTCTTAGGCAGTTTTTGTCGACGAAAGGGGAGAGGGATTCCTCCCTGAGGTTGTCCCTGGTGTGTGTTTCGGGCTCTGAAGGGGAGGATTTCCCTGCTGACCCTATTTCTGAGGCTCTTAGCCTTTTTCCACAGATTTTATTCTGTTGATGCTTGAGGCCTATTTAGCTCAACAGCTGTCTAAGGAGGGGCGCTCTCATTCCAGATCCGGCCTTCAGAACATCCATGGCTCAAGCTGGGACAGGTGAAGATAGAGCGTCCCTCAGTCATCCAGCAGAGTTGGGGACGCAGGTGACGATTCCGAAGATTCTGATACCTCTTCGGTAGCGACAGGAAATACCCAGGGGGGGGCCGATCCGGATCTGGGCCAGTATCTAGAGGAAGTCCCTGTGACTGAGGGGTATGACCCCAGGGTGGTCAGTCTTTTTCATAGAGAGGAATTGTGGCCATTAATTCCGCAGGTCCTGCAGGAGCTCGGAATTAGGTCGCTCAGGAGGACTCTGATTTGGAAGGAGCGGATTCTGTCCTGGATGGCCTTGAAGGATCCAGCGAACGCCTTCCCTTATCACAAGTCGGTGAAAAAGTTAGTAGATCAAAATGGGATACTCCTGAGGCCAGCTTGAGTTGAGAGGACTATGGAAAAGCTTAATCCATTGCCTGAGCAGATGTTGGAGCTTCTGGCGCTTCCTAAGGTTGATGCTTCCATGTCTGCGGTCACCAAGAAGACAACTATTCTGGTAGCTGGGTCCGTTGCTTTATGGGATATCCAAGATTGGAAGTTGGAGGTTCACCTCGAGAATTGTTGTTTCGGCTTTGAGCTTAAGAGCAGCAATTTGTAGCAGTTTTATACAGAGGGCATGCCTGCACTGGGTCCTGCAATTACAGGAGATGCAGCTTGAGTAGGGCGAGGAGGTACAGAAGGCTGAGCCCTTGAAGATAGCTGTGGCTTACAGAGCTGATGCATTGTACGACCTGGTCAGAACGTCGTCTAGAATTATGATGTCTGCCATGTCAGCTAGGAGATTGTGGTTGCGCAGCTGTTCGGATGTGTGGTCTTTCTTCAAGGGGAAGCTCTTGTTTTGGTGAGGACCTGGAACAGATGACGAAGCACCTGGGGAGTTCAAGGTGCACAGGTTGCCGGAAGACCAGCCTAAGGGAAAGAGATTCTTTCAGGCTCTGTTCCGTTTGGGATAATTGACTATTTCACCCGGCAAGAGGTTATTCGTGACCTCTGAGGCAAGCTGTCCCAGGGTTCAGTCCTGGGGGCAGTCCGAGGAGGTCTGAGGCCTTCCTGGGACAATGCAGGGGGAAACACCGATGGTGCAAAATCCTTGCAATGAGGCGAGGATGGTCCATTCCTCCATTCTAGCCATAAGAGAGGAGGGTTTGGTCAAGGGTCTGGCTTTCAACTGTCTTAAGGTTTAGGTGGCGGCTCTCAGTTGTCTACAAGGCAAAGTAGAGGGTTATTCTCTATCGTCCCATCTGGATGTTGTTCATTTTCTACGAGGGGCAAAGAATTTGCATCCTCCGTTAAGGAGAGTTTGTCTGCCCATCTTGTGCTCAGAGGTTTGCGCGAGACTCCATTCGAGCCACTTCAGAGAGCAACTCTTAAGGACTTGACCCTTAATGTGCTTTTCCTGGTATCTATTTGTTCAGCTAGGAGGATATTGGAACTTCAAGCTTTGTCTTGCAGGGATCCTTTTTTACAGATCTCAGTCAGGGGTGCCGTTATGTACGGTACCGCTTTTTCTGCCGAAGGTGGTATCGGCATTTCATATCAATCAGACAGTGGAGCTTCGAGCTTTTCCAGAGTTCGACTCTTCCATACCTCACGCAAGGGAGCTAAGACTCTTGGATGTGCAGTGAGCCTTGTTGAGGTATCTGAAGGTGACTAATAACTTTAGAAGATCGGATCACCTGTTTGTTCGTGGAGTGGTATGAAGAGAGGTTGTCAAGCCTCTAAGGCTAGTGTTGCACATTGGCTTAAGGAGGCTGTTGGTTTGACTTACCATAGCCAAGGACGTAGATTCAGTTGACTTTGTGGGATGAAGCTCAGCAGGTTTCTCCACAGGGGATTTGCAGGGCAGCAACATGGAAGCTTTTGCACACTTTTGTCAGGCACTATCGTTTGGACATCAGGGCTCCGACTTCCATGGCATTTGGCGAGAGTGTTCCTCAAGCGGGACTCTCCAGGTCCCACCCTAAGTAGGGAGCTTAGGTACATCTCAGGAGTCTGGACTGATCTGGATATGTACAGGAAAATGAAAATGTGCTAATTTTCATTCCTATAGTATCACAGATCGGTCCAGAACCCTCCCATCTGGGGGAGAGGAGAGTCATCCACTTGTTCTGTTATTGGGCGTATCCAGCAGGATTGTTAGTGGGAATGCACGCTCTTGGTTTTACTTTGGTTTCTGGGAGGAAGTTTATAAATGAATTGTTAGGAGTATTTTTTTTTTTTTTTTGTTCTTGGCTTGGATACAGGTCAGTACTGGGCTATGTACAGTGTCTGTGACAAAGTTTTGTCGCCGTCTGCTGGCAGGGATCAGTCTGGTCTGATCTGTGGTACTACAGGAACAAAAATTAGCAGGTAAGAACCAATTTTCCTATAAAGTCGAATTGGCCCATTCAGTCTGCCCAGTTGAGATTCTCCCAGTTTGGGTAGATGAGCATACAAACTTTCAAGCTTCAACCAGTGCCAGCTTCCCCCATGTCTTTTTACCTGACCTCTCAACTCTCTTCTTACTTTCCTGCTTGCCATGTTTGTCCCAGCCGTGTCCAGATTCTGTGAGTGCTGGTCTGCTGTGTCCAGACAGATGAGGTCTCCATCTCTGCTGCAGTGCCTCTCGCTCTGGGGCCGCCCTTATCTCCATTGGAATCGGCTTTCTTTTCTGCTCTGCCTCTTCATCTCCGCGTAATGCCCCCTCTCTCTCTCTCTCTCTCTTGCGCTCTTCCAGGGGACCACGTGACGTTTCGCTTTGAGATGGAATTGGTGAGGATGGGATTTGACCTGCAGAATGCCTGGAGGGCATCCGATATCAACAGCAGCTACAAGTGAGTAAATCTTCTCTCTTATACAGTGACGGGAGTAAGGGAAGGCGTGCGGTATTTAGGGACGTGTCAGCCCGGAGTGAGATGGGGGCAGGGGGAGAGAGAGAGGAAGGGATGTGCCAGCCCTGGGGGGAGAGAACAAAGTGGTACGTTAGTCTGGGGAGAGCAGGGGAGGTGAGGGGGAGAGAGCAAGAGATGTGCCAGCCAGGGAGCGTCATACGGAGGAGAGCAGGCAGGGGATTTGCTCTCACATTTTGTAGCATGCCAAGTGGGACAGTGTAAAGTTTCCTGATCACGGTTTTAAAACAGAACAGCAAGCTTAAACTTTACACTACTTTGATTGGCATTTTTTTTTTTTTTTGCATGTTTTGATTTCTGATTGGAACTTGCAGATTCACCCACGTTAGTGCACATTCAGGTTTTTAATTTCCATCTTATTTCCGCTTGGTTGATAAGTATTTTAAAATAAAATAAGATACCGAGTATCTCTTGCTCCATAAAAGTGTGACTTGAAAGAACTGCCCGTGCATTTTGATCCCCTCGCCACTCTAACGACGACAGGTCCTGGGCGCAGGAGACGCGGCACTTCCGGAAAGTGCGGTGTCTGTGGGTAACCTGGAACTCGGTGACGGTGGTTGCAGGTCTCCTGCACGCGGGGATGCTGTGGATTCTGCCGCTCTGGGGGCAGTTCTGTGCCAAGGGCAATGATAGCGAATGACCGACCGGATTCTGGTCTCGGGCCCCTTTGGGCTTGTCCGTGCCAGCCAGAGGCGGTGCCGAGTGTCAGCATGTTTCCTGTTATAATTAGATCCGAGGGCGACCTTTTGTTTCCGACGAGTCAGTAAGGGGGGAGGTGTCTGCGGTCAGCGAGGAGGAGGCTGCCCCACTTTTTTTGCTCAAGGGCTGATGAGTGCCTTCATCCGGCACCCGCTGGGAGTGAAACTAAGCACAATCCGGAAATTGCAGATGCGCGTCCGGCTCCACGGCTGGAATCCAGGGGCCAGACCGCTTTCACTTTCAGATAAATACACTCGGATATAGGAGTGCTCGGAGCTTTGGTCATGAGCTCGTTATTATCTGCAGAAATAAGATGGAAAAAAAAACCCTGAATGTGCACTAGCGCGGGTGAATCTGCAAGTTCCAATCAGAAATCAAAACATGCAAAAAAAAAACAAAAAAAAAACCAGCAAAACTTTACTATTAAGAGGCATGCGTTCTATTGTACAAACACCCGCGTACAGGGGACCCCCACCCCCCCCCACCTTCTCAGCAGTAGCAGCACCGGCACACATGATCCTATCTGGCTCACCTCAGGGAACCATCGCACATCACTTCTTTCCTTCCGTCTCCTTGAGGCATCGGCGTGCCATCTTCCTCGCACCCATCTGCTTGCCTCGGGGGAAGCCCCTCCTCCTGATCTCGTGGGGGGAGATAATGCATTGACCGCCGGGAATTGTTGGAAAAGTGGTCGCAGGCCTGCAGTAGCTGCACCATCTGACGGTCGCCCCGGCTGCAGGGGGGGCTTGCGCGCAGGTAACCGGAGTCTCGCCATATAACGCGGCTTCTGTAATCCGAGCCTTGCTCTTCTTCTTCTCTCCTGCAGGCTGTGTCCCAGCTACCCTCAGAAGCTGCTGGTTCCCGTCTGGATCACAGACAAGGAGCTGGAGAATGTGTCCTCCTTCCGCTCCTGGAAGAGAATCCCGGTGGTTGTGTATAGGTGAGCAGCGCTCCTGGCTTCCTAAACTTAAAGAATAACATTTAAACCTGTAAGATCAAGGTTTCACATACAAACCATTCCTCATAATTCCTCATCCCTGTCTTCCCACCCTGCAGATGGTTAACAGTTCAACAATGAGAACTTTTTCTCTGCTATTCAAGGAGGGTATTTTTTTTTTTTTTTAATGTATTTATTTATTTATTTTGTTCTTGATCTGAGTTCAGAGACCAATTTAATTTGCAGGATTTTCCATTTTTTGCTTCCCTGTGTCCTTACTGTACTTGCAATTTGCTGTAATGCCAGAACAGTTTTGTTTTTTTTTCCTATATATGTGTCATTGCGTTAGCCGTAAAGCCCTGGAAGTTCAAAACCCACAAAGTTTGCTGTCTGCACTTTCCTTGAAGGCATTTCAGGTTTCTGTGCCTCGTAAAAGCGTGCAGTCTTGCCCCCCCCCCCCCCCATGTAGGTCAGTGAAACAAACTCCTCCTGTAGTGCCTTTTGATTTGGTATTTTGTAGACGGCGCGGCAGATGTGCGAGTCTTCACGCCCTTGTACAAGGCACTGTATATGGAAGACTTGACGTCCTAGGCCTTCTGGACGTAATCTTGGGGTTGCTTTGGGCTAAGGAGGTTATTTTTTGAGGCTCGAGTCGCGGGGGGAGTAGGCGGTATATGCTCTAACCTTTCCGGCCAGTGGCTCTCCCATGACACAGGGGGTAAGATGATTGCGATGAAAGGTGAAAAATGCTTCGATTTTTTTTCCCTGCTGCTTGCTCGGCTGCAGGCTTGTTTGCTTTCAGGATGGCGTCTACGTGGACTGTTGTGCACAGATTTCCTATGGTTTGGTATTGTTACACTACTCCAGTTGCGTAAATCTCCAAAACCAAAAAGTTAAGGGGTATGAAAGAAAATGCGTTGGTGATGGCAATGGGGTGCAGTGATCATAAGTGGGCACAACAGTATGGGAGGCTGTCACTTAAAAGCCATTGCATTTGGTCGCTGTACAGCTAGAGAGAGGGCCTCTAAATTTTAAATAGGACTGGTAGAGACCCTGTTTCGGCTCCTTGCACTGCCCCTCATTAAAGTCTATGACCGTGGTGCATCTCACAAGTGCATTGCAGTCTCCAGGATCATCGTCTTCCCCCACCATGGACCTCCACAGCTGGATCCAGTGACCAGTCACTGTGCGCTCTCTCACTCCCCCCCCCAGGCATTTGCGCAACGGAGCGGTCATAGCACGTTGCAGCCAACCGGAGATCAGCTGGTGGGGCTGGCGCAACGCGGACGACGAGTACCTGGTCACCTCCATCGCCAAGGCGTGCGCCCTGAATCCTGGCGTGAAAGCGTGTGCGCCGAGCCCTGGCGTGAAGGCGTGCGGCGGTGGCAGCGCCCGAGGAGGCAGTGACAGCGGAGACGCTGGCGAGACGGACTTCGGTATGTACACGAGAACCGGGAGGCTGAAATGGCAGTGAGGTCGATGCGTGCCTCGGGGGGGGGGCCGTGTCCGCAAGGGTGGGCTGACAATTTACTATCTTCCTTCACGCCCTCCCCCCCCCCCCCACCCAATGCTCCTACTCGTGATAGACCCCGCTTGCACCCCAGCAGACGCATGTGGACGCTGACGGCTTGGACGCGTGGCGCCGCCCTTCCTTCGGACTCGCTGGGGGCCGGGCTACGTCTTGCTAAGCTCTGCCTGAGCTTCGAGCCATTGGGGGGGGGGGGTGGGGAGGTCACATTCCATTGCAGAGCTGGGCTGCCGGGGGGGGGGGGAGGGGGGAGTCGGGCTCATGCTTACAGTGCACGGTGTCCTGCTCTGCATGGGCTCGGGGAGGTGGTGGGGAGTGCTGCGGCGTGGCATATGCAGGGAGTTACTCTGCCCTTCCCTTTGCAGATTCATCGCTCACAGCCTGCTCTGGCGTGGAGAGTGGGGTCATCCCTCAGAAGCTTCTGATTCTGGATGCCAGGTCCTACACTGCTGCTGTTGCCAACCGGGCAAAGGGCGGAGGCTGTGAGTGTGAAGGTGAGTGGGCACATGCCCCTGGGAGATGGAAACGGTAAAGCACGAATTAGGTACTTTTTTTTTTTTTTGTTTGTTTTTAAAGTTTAGAAACCGGTTTTCAAAAGGCAAAGGTGCCTATACTTTTGAATTTAAAATTTCCCAGTCTTAATTCACATGGTGCTAAAAAGTAGGCGGGGCAATAAATTAAGGTGTTCATTGCTGATATTCAGTGCCGAGTTCTTAAATAAAGGTCTTTAATATAAGTCGTCCCGGAGGCTGAAATAACGTTAGATGCCTAAGGTTACATCTAGGATGTTTAAGGCATCTTAAGGCACCTTACATTAGGCACCGAGCCGTTACTCTCTTTAGTATACAGTGCTCTCGCCCCGTGATCCAGTGCCCGTCTAGAAACGGTGTGGTCCCTGTCCTGCTTTCACGCTGTGATGGGTCCTGGGTCCGCTGTGGGTTAATCCCACTAAAAATAACCCTCCAGGACTGTGATGTGGAAGAGCTAACGGCTTTCTTTCCTTGCTGTCAGAGTACTACCCCAACTGCGAGGTGGTGTTCATGGGAATGGCCAACATTCACTCCATCCGGAACAGCTTCCAGTACCTCCGTGCCGTCTGCAGTCAGATGCCTGACCCCGGGAAGTAAGTCACCTGCGTGTCCTCGCCCGTTCCAGGTAGCACGCCTGCGCCGCTGACCAGCATGGTGGTGGAGGACGGTGGGGAGAGGCTGCCCTTGCATGTCAGAGCAGCAAGATTTATTCTTCTTTCCTTGTGGTGTCGTGCGCTCTTCTCTCTCCCTCTCGCCCTCTCTGCTGGCAACGCCTGCTCTTCTCTTCTTTGCTGTGCCTGCACTTGTCTTGCCTCCCGCCTTCTAGCTGCCTGAGGTCTTCCTGGGGGTGACGCTGTCTTCCCTCTTCTCCCTTTCCCGTAGCTGGTTGTCTGCTCTGGAGAGCACCAAGTGGATGCAGCACCTGTCCATTATGCTGAAGGCGGCGACGCTGGTGTGCAGCGCTGTGGAGCGCGAGGGTCGTCCCGTGCTGGTGCACTGCTCCGATGGCTGGGACAGGACCCCTCAGATTGTGTCGCTAGCCAAGATTCTGCTGGACCCTTACTACCGGACCATGGAGGTACAGCAGGCTTTGCCCTGTCCTATTCCTGCCCTCTTTTTTTCTCCTGGAGACCTTGCCGCAGGGCACTGCCACACGAGGAGTTTAATAGATCAGGCATCCATACCACTTCCTACCTGGGTTCCTCCCTTGGGTCCTGCTGCACCTCGGGGAAGGATTTACGACAGCAGCACCTTGATGGTGTGAGTTTCTCTTTGAGCTAATGGATCTTTCAGTGATTGCAAGTGGGGAAAGAAGTCTCCCAAATGACCTGCTGTCCACCGAGCAAATGTAGCAGACTCCAGCTTGGCGCTTCCTGGAGCTGTTGTGGGGGGTTGTTTTTTGGTTTTTTTTTTCCATACTCCAATTGTGGCCTACGTGGAGTCGTCCAGCCTGTGGCCACTCTTAGGAAGTGAACCACATGTGTGGCTTGCAGGTCTCGGGTTTTTGTGTGCTCTGATCGGTCTTGAAAGAACTTTTTTTTTTTTTTTTTTTTTTTTTTTGCAGTGAATACAGAGAACTGAGCCCTGCAAGCTCCTAGGCGCTTTCTCATGTGGGGATTGAGCCTTTTAGAGCCCCGAGTGCTTGCTGCGAGTGGTGGAGATTCCCGGGTGGTGACCCCGCCTTAAGAGCAGGAGCGTGCGGGTCAGCTACCCCCCCCCCCCCCCATCCCCACACACACTGTGTTTTTATATAAAACCCAGAGCCACTTCTAACCCTTCTTGCACCCGGGAGTCCAGCTTGTGCAACTGCAACCCTACTGTTCTGCCCATTGCAGACTGGGGCCTCTTGATTGTGGTTCTGGATCTGGTTTTGCATTCTCCTTAAGGTAACAGTAACCTATTAGTTTGAACCCTTTGGCCTGGCTTGGTCTGGTCCCAGTGAAACCTTGTTTTCCAGGGTTTAATTGAGCGCTTTCCGTTTTTTGTTTGGCTTATCTACGCTGTGATTTCACAGCGCCTTGCCAGCCCATTGAGTTGCAAGCACCCACTAATGATCCACTTCTGCAGTCTATTGCTGAAACCCCTGGACGGCACAAGGCTTGGGGGACGACCTTTCCTCCCTAGTGTGATTTGCTCAGAGTTTGGGTACGGTAGGGGTTCGGCTGCCTTTCTCATTCTGAGCCTATACCTACCTCTGTCTTCCCGCAGGGTTTCCAGGTGTTGGTGGAGACAGATTGGTTGGACTTCGGTCATAAGTTTGGTGATCGTTGTGGGCATCAGGAGAAGGTGGAGGATCAGAACGAGCTTTGCCCGGTGTTCCTGCAGTGGCTGGATTGCGTGCACCAACTCCTCCGGCAGTTCCCCTGTCTCTTTGAGTTCAACGAAGCCTTCCTGGTGAGAGCTGGAAAGCATAATTTCGGTCACTGTGTAGGTTTATATACGTGTGCGGAGTAGCTGGTGGGATTGGGTAGTGAGTCGCAGCAGGTCGTTGCGTTCCATGACGATATCCCCAGCTGCACTGAGAGACCAGGCCCGGCCAGCTGGTTATCTCCTCCTGGACTATCGTGACGACAAACCTCCGGGAGAGGGGCGGTGCTGCATGGTGGTGATAGGAGCGGCCCCCCCCAAAGACAAAATGAGACTATATGGAGATGGGCCCTGAGGCTCCTGAGAAGGATGGTGATTGGCAACGGGGCCCTGGAGAGTGAGTGGTGCTCTGTATGGTGAGCCCCGGAAAGAGGATGTGTGGGAATGGGCAATGGGGCTCTCCTTCAGGGGCTTAGCTAATGGCGGCTGACGACACCACTGCACGATGTTCTGTCTTTAACCTTTTGCTAAGAGACCACCTGAGTATACCCTGTCTAGGAAGATACGTGGTTTGCCGCAGTTTGAGCCTTGCTCTCCTGTTCTAGGTGAAGCTGGTGCAGCACACGTACTCCTGCCTGTATGGCACCTTCCTGGCCAACAACGCCTGCGAGAGAGAGATGCGGAACATTTACAAACGCACGTGCTCGGTGTGGTCCCTTCTCCGGACGGGCAACAAGAACTTCCATAATCTGCTCTACATGCCTGCAAACGAGCTGGTGAGGCCTCTGCTGCCCCTGGGGTTTCCTTTACATCCATTTTAAGTGGTGCACTCTGATCCTACCCATCCCCCCCCCCCCAATCTACCTTATAAAGTCTATCACAAACATCTGTGTTGCCTTAATCTCCTGTTTCCTTGTCCTGATGTAATCACTTCATCCATCTGGGTTTCATCGCTCTTCTAGAAGCTTCCTCCATCTTTTCCACATTCTTTTAATGCCGAGAGAGCCAAATTTTCTGGATTATATTTTGCATTTTTAGCCTGCCTCTTCTACATATAATGCTCAAGGCGGCTTACAGCATTATAAATATTCAGGTACTGTCATTCCCTTACCCAAAGTGGGTACCCGAGGCAACACGGAGAACAAGTAAATTGCCCAAGATGAAGAGTGACGTGAGGGAGGTGGAATCGGAACCCGGGTTTCCCTGGGGGTCCCCAGCCCGTTGCTCTAAGCACTATGCCAGGCCACCTTTCAAAGGCCTTATACCGGGTGAGTGCCACTAGCAAGCCTGGTTTTCAGGATATCCACAGTGAATATGTATGAGATAAATTTGAATGCACTACCTCCACAGTCTGCAAACATGCCTTATAAGTATTCGTTGTGAATATTCTGCAAACCTGACCTGTTAATGGCACTCCAGGACCGGAGGTGCCTACCTTTTGCCTTATAGTGATAATATTGCTGCATTTTTTTTCCCTGATTGCCTTTTTTTCAGCCATGCAGCAACTCTTAATGCTTTGCCGGCCGGTGACAGGCATACACTTGGATGACTAAGACTCTTATGTTGTAGTCCCTGAAAACGTATCCTAGTAATTTATAAGTAACTGGATGATCTATGTTCTGTAAGTGCGCAACCTTTATGCACATCTACAGTGAATACTCCTTCCTGTTTTTATGTAAATCGCTGATAAAAAGAACGAATATAAATAGTTGTGGCACACCACCTTCCACCCTACACCATTCAGAGCCAGTGCCCTCGGCATCCAAACAGCCAGTTTCCAATCTGCTCAGATCTCGTATCTCCTATTCTCAATCTAGTTTTCTTTTCTCTCACCCCCCCCCCCCCCCCCCGGTGCTTTTACCTCGAGGAAGGAATTTAGTTTTGCTGAACTCGGAGTGGAGGTGTGGCCTAGCGGTTAGAGCCGAAGGTTGCAAAACAGGGAAACCAAGGTTTCAATCCCGCTGATGCTCCTTATGACCTTGTGCAAGACATTTCACCCTCCACTGCCTCGGGTGCACTTAGGGTTCGATTTTACGAAGCATTTTTCCCATGGACACAGAATAGAAGAAAGCCTTAGTAAATTGTAAGCCCTGCGGGGACAGGGAAACATTTACGGTACCTGAGTACTTTGAAGTGAGCAGTCACGGAAGGGTGGAATAATAAATTTTAAAAAAAAGCAACTACTATATCCTGACACTTTCCACAGGGACTTACGTAATCTGTAAGCCGCTTCAAACACACACGGGGATGAGTTTCCATTTTCCCAGGTCTTCCTGAAATATGTATCATGCCGCCTTTAGCTTCTTATTTATAAATTCACTCCTAATCAGTAAACATTTGTATAATTTACATCAAAATTAGCAATGCTGTTGTGGTCCTTGTAGTTAGGCAATCTCTTACCTTTCCTGGCCTTGCGTTTTCTTTCTGCTGTTCTGGGCCTCCTGCCCAATGGGAACCAGGGCTGGGATTTGGTGCCACGAGTCTCTATTCACCCCCCCCCCCCCCCCCCCCCCCCCCCCGTGCACCATGTCTGATCACTGCAGTGACGAGGGGGGCTGTACACCAAGAACCCTGCAGTCACGGCTCTTGAACTATGACCCCCCGACCCCGCCCCATGGTGGGAGTGGGGCTGGGAGCACTGCGGCCCCGACATCCCAGGTCACCCCAGGGACCTTCTGCATGGGGGCGGTGCACGGCGCTAACATGGAGCATTCTCTTACCTGAGTTATTTGGAAACCCGAGATCCAGTTTTGTTTCCGAACATTTGCGCTAAATAATGGTTTCTTGAATGTTTTTTGGTTTTGGGGTTTTTTTCCCCCTTCCCGTGTTATCCCTGCTGGCATGCGCGTGCCCCAGTCCACACTGGGCTGTCTGTCGCTCGATGGGGTCACTGCCAGGTTTCCTGTTTTGTTTTTTTGGGGGGTTTTTTTTATCTGTGTTCCTCTGCCGGGGTCTGTAATGCACCTCCCGGAGTTGCTTCCCTTCAGCATCGCCTGGGCAAGAGCAGCCCCTGTCATTGTCCTTTTGTCCTGACATGGCTGGATTAGATTCAGATTTAACGAACGCTTCCTCCTTTTTGCTTACGTAACCTTTTCCGAATGTTCTGTAATAAGGTTTCCTCCCCTTTCCTAGCTCGCCGTGACTTCTTTTAAAAGCGGCAGCGTGGCCGCCGGCTCGTATGGCCTTGGGGGTCGGGTCAGGAGGCGCCTGCTATTAGCAGCTCAGGCGGGGTTAAACCTCCCCTTGCTTCTCTCTTCCCTTCTTTCATCTAAGACTCTCTCTTGCGGTTTGGAATTTCCCAAGTCCGGCACGCGAGAGCCCCTAGGCAGGACCCGGTTTTTAAGGGTATTCACGGCGACTGTCCCAGGAGGCGGATCGGCATGCTTTAGGGACTTAACTGAGCTTGCATGTTTCCTAAGGGAGGGGGTTTGCGGAGGTCCTCCAGGACCAGGATTTTGGAACCGCGGGTCTAGAGCGTTCGGGGCCCAGCGGCGCTTAATCCTGGCCTCTCCTCCATGCCCTCTCGGAGGGACGCCGTCCGCTTGAGAAGCGCGCGTTCTTATCCCACCAGAAGGTGGGTGCGGGTAACTCTGATCTTTCCCCAGACTGACGAAGCTTTCTGCTCTTTTTTTTTTTTTTTTTTGTCGTCCCTCTTGCCGACATCAGATTCTGCACCCCGTGTGCCACGTGCGGGCGCTGCACCTCTGGACGGCGGTGTACCTGCCCACGTCCTCTCCCTGCACGCCAGCTGAAGACGGCATGGAGCACTACCTGCCCCCGACTTCCCAGAGCCAGGACTTCAGCGCTCGGCTGCTGGACAGGTACAGTAAAAATACAGCCCCCCCCTCCCCCCGGTATGTGCTGGTTGCAGTGAGGGCCCTCTGAGTCCAAGTCGAAGCCTGAGGGCTGTTGGCAAGTGCAGCCCTTGCCTGGGGGGGGGGGGAGGGATGCAGAGTGTGACAGCTCTGCATCTGCTGTTTTGAGAGGGATTGATTTTGGTGGTGGTTGGTTTTTGTTTTTTGTTTGTTTGTTTTTTTGTGGGTTGTTTTTTTTTTGTGTGTGTGTGTTTTTTGTTTTGTTTTTTTTTAAACTGTTTCCCCTTCCATTGAGTGAGATTCTTCTTTTCTGTTTGGCAGGATGCCTAAAACCCGCTCTGTGGATGACCTGCTCTCTGCCTGCGACAGCAGCAGCCCCCTCACGCGTACCTCCAGTGACCCCAACCTAAACAACCACTGCCAGGACACCAGAGCCAGCCCCGAGCCCCGGTACGGCGGCAGCGAAAGGCCGGAGGCGCGGTCGCCAGCGGAGCCCGGCGTGGGGATGGGAGCAGGACCCCAGGGCACGTTGCTGCTCGGGGAGGGGGACGAGCGAGAAGTGCTCCCCCTAGGCCCCGTCCTGAAGGACGCGTTCGTTGGCTTGCCGCCTGCTGCCCCTGAGGTTCGCCCCTCGCGCGCCGGCGCGGGCTTCGGGCAGAGATGCAGCGAGGGGGACAGGCCGGAAGAAGAGGCTTCCACCTCGGGGGATGGCGCAGGAGGGGCACAGGGCTCCGCGGGGACGTTCGGCGCTGTGGCGAGAGCCTCTCCGGTCGGGCACCGCCAGGAAGCCCTTCACTGGGAATGCGTCAGAGAGCCCGCGGGTCTGAGGGACAGAGCGAGCGCGCCCAGCAGGCACAAGGACCCGGGCAGAGGCACAGCCGGCAGAGACCAGGAGTCGGCAGACAGCGGCACAGCCGGGAAAGGGCCGGCGGAGCACCCAAAGACTCACAGGAAGCAGGTTTCCCAGAGCCAGATCAGTGACTTCTCTCTCCTGGGGTCCAACTGGGAGAGCTTGCGGGGGCTGGTGTGCTCGGTACCGGGCGGAGACCCGGGACCCCGGCGAGTCCAGGCTCAGGGCTGCTGTAAGAAAAATCCGAGCGGCAGGCAGCCGAGGGCGGCGGGGGCCTGCGCGAACGGACACAACTGCTGCCCCCGGGAAGGGCTGCAGCCCTCCTGCCCTTCTCCCGCCGGAGCGCTGTGTGCCAGGGGTCCCAGGCACCGGTCCCCCTGGCCCTGGAAGCAGGCGCCGTCCGCCAAGCCGCTGGCGCCCGCCTCCCCGTCTCCCATGCCCCCTGGCTACCTGGATGACGACGGGCTCCCGTTCCCCGCGGACGCGGTGCAGCAGAGGCTGCGTCAGATCGAGGCCGGCTACAAGCAAGAGGTGGAGGTGCTGCGCAGGCAGGTGCGGGAGCTGCAGCTGAGACTGGAGATCCGCCAGAGCGACGCCCCGCTGGAGCAGCCCCAGCTTCACTACGAGGACGACTTTGTAAGTAACGCCCCCCCCCACCACCCCGGGGAAACTGGCACCGTGTGCGTGTGTGTGTGTGCACTGCAACCCAGCTGGGGGGTAGGGTGGGGGGGGGGGAGGGCGGTAACCTGTTTCTTATTTCACGAGCATGTAATGAGGGATTGTGCTCCTCCCTCCCATCCAGTGTGATGCGCCGTGGTCTGTGGCGACCTCTTCCTCTCGCTTCTGTGTAAATGTTGTAACATGCTGGGGGCAGGCGTGGCATCGCTGTTCCTCCCTGTGCTGTAAGCGTGCAACACGCGCTGGTGTAGAGAACCTTGCTGGTCTCCTCCTTCTCCACCTCTTCTTTAAGGGGCAGGTTTTAAAAGCCTATTTTGCATAGGCCCGGCGACGCGTGTATGTCCCAGGGCTTTGAAAAGTGGGCGGGGCCAAGGCCTCCGGCACAGCAGCCGGCCGGCGCGTGCAAGTTACGCCTGCCCCAGAGGCAGGTGTAAATAACAAAATAAAGGTGGTGGGGGGGGGGACGTAGTAGGGCTGGGGTGCGGGTTAGATAAGGGAAGGGAAGGTGGGGGGGGGGGGGGAGCGGAAGGAAAGTTCCCTCCGAGGGAACAGGGAAAGCCGTCGGGGCTCCCCTAGGGCTCAGCGTGCGCAAGGTGCCACCCCATTGCGAGCGCCGACCCTGGATTTTATAATCGGACGTAGGTTTGTGCGGGCCGGGCTGCGCGCACAAATCTGCGCCCGCGCGTAGCTATTAAAATCCGGCCCTAAGTGTTTGACTGCAGTTGTTGAGCCCTCCCGCTTCCCTCTTTTCAGACATGCCTGAAGGAATCTGAGAGCAGTGATACGGAAGACTTTTTCTCTGACCAGAGCGAAGACCATCTTTCCGAAGCCAGCTGGGAGCCTGTGGATAAGAGAGAGACTGAGGTCATGTCTGATTCTAGGGTCTCCGTGTGGGGGGGGGATGGGCTGTGCGTGATCAGTGATAGTTCCTGTTCATACCCCAGATCAATCCGGGAAGGTGAGTTTTGCATCCCTACCACCAGATGGAGACAGAGAATAAAAAAATTTTCAGGCACTGCTACTTAACCGAGAGTATCACCTGCAGTCCTTCAGTATTTCCCGGTCTCCAGCAGATGGAAGAGGTGCAAACCTGCTGTCTAGAGTTTGAGCTTAAAAAAAATAAAACTGGAAAATAAAGAGAAAAGAGATTTGGAGGAGGAAGAGTTCTGGAAGAGGCTTATCAAAGTGTTAGGTACCTTCGTGGGCCGTCTCTCGAGTAGAGCAGGGCAGGTGGTGGGGGGTTTTGTGATCCCTGATTTGGCTCTGCTCTCTTCATCCAGAAGGAGGGAAAGCCAGGGGTCCTGGTTCCCTCTCTCCCTCTGGGTCCTCCTCAGCCGTCAGCCTTCAGGAGCAAGGGAACTGTTCATTTTTCTTTATGGAGCAGGGCAAATTTATGAAACTCCATACGATTTTCAGTTCCCTGTACGTACCCGGATCAGTCCAGGACAGCTGGGTTTTGCCTCCCCACCAGCAGATGGAGACAGAAGAAGACTTTGCGGACTCTGTCTTATACCCCTGAGGTGCCACCTAGTGTCTGCCAGTATTCTTCTGTCTCCAGCAGATGGTGGAGGTGCAAAGCCTAGTGTCTCTCGGTGGTGCTAAGTTAGGGAGTTGGTTCTTTAGCTTAGTGCTGCTGTTGTTCTTCAGGTTAGGGATCTTGGTAGGGTTCCTTCCATTTTGGAAAAAAAAAAAGGCAGTGCAGCATTTAGCCTCCCAGGGGGTTGTCAGGTCCTGGTGGGACCATCCCCCCTGGTATTTGAGGCTGCAGAGGGTTGGGGACCCTACTTCTGCTGTGGTTCGAGGTGATGCCAGGGGTCTCGGCCACTCATCCTCGCCCAGCCTGCCGTTTTCTTCAGTTTAAAGTTTCAATTTTTTAAAATTCGTTTTTTGTCCTTGCCTGGAGTTAGGGCCTCCACCGACCGGGTGTTCGCTCCGTTTTTTCGCCGCTTTTTTGCCGTTTTTTCGGCCCGGGGGGACCGGGAAATCGCGCCGAACACCGCGGTTCTTTTTTCGGATACGTAAAAATCAAGCCCAGGGATTTGCCGTGTGGTGCGGCCTACTTACCGGGAAATCGCGCCGAACGCCGCGGTTCTTTTTTCGGATACGTAAAAATCAAGCCCAGGGATTTGCCATGTGGTGCGGCCTACTTACCGGGAAATCGCGCCGAACGCCGCGGTTCTTTTTTCGGGTACTCAAAAAATCGAGCCCGGGGCTTTGCTGCATGGTGCGGCCTACTTACCGGGAAATCGCTCCGAACTCCGCGGTTCTTTTTTCGGGTACTCAGCAAATCGAGCCCGGGGCTATGCCGCGTGGTGCGGCCTGCTCTGCCAGTGGCAGTGCGCGCGCGC
The DNA here is from genome assembly GCF_901001135.1 of Rhinatrema bivittatum. Lineage (NCBI taxonomy): Eukaryota > Metazoa > Chordata > Amphibia > Gymnophiona > Rhinatrematidae > Rhinatrema > Rhinatrema bivittatum. The sequence continues at coordinate 208,627,958 of NC_042622.1, read as the reverse complement.
GGATTTCCCGCGCTGGGATCTGCACGGCTTGTCTCTCCGGTGGGGGGAAGGCTCCTCCCGGGATGTACTGGGAAAGGAGCCTGGGCAAGGCTCCAGATCGCGTCTGGAGCCCCGGAGGCCTGATTTTAGGGAAAAAGACCCGGCTCCACCGGCTCCATTCTAGCTCATTTTAAATTTAAATCTTTTTATTAAATTTTATAGACAACACAATTTTTTTTTTTTTTTTACAAATACGTACTTGGGCAATGAATGAATTCTGCACATCGCCCAGTGAAAATCCAAGATATTGACAGCAAATGAACATTGAACAACATAATCCAGTCCCCTCCCCCTCCTCCAGTATCTGCAGTACCTTCGAGAGAATAAGATCATTATTTTCCAGCTAAACTCTCATCCCTCAGTCATTCAGAAGTGATCTCATTCAGCATTGAGCTCCGTGCCCGGTGAGGCAGTGCTTGAATGTTGTCATCCCAGATCTTCGAGTAGTCCCATATCTACTAATTCCACATATTTTCCCGTGGCACGCACATTGTATATAGCTATTTTTAATGTTGTTCATTCTGAAAGGTGCGTGCTTTTTGATATAACCATTGTAGCATTTTCTTTGCAACTAAAAGGCTCTCGCACTGGAATTGCTACATATTTTTCTACCTAGAAGATAACACTGTTGTATCAGTCTGTTTAAGCAGTTATAGGCAAATATATTCAGTTTATTAATTTATACAGTATATTAGTTGTAAAATCTATATTTTTTTTGACGATAATTAACTTTTGACTTTTATTCAGTCGCCTTAGTGCCTGGAATGGAATTAAACACCCAGGGCGAGATTTAAAATTATATTTTCATTGAACAGCAGCGCAACCTGTATCTCTTTTATGTGTGGGTACTTGCAAAGAGACAAACCAAGGGCTGTTCTGCTACATCGGACTGATGGTCCAGGAGTTGGGGCTGGGTCGCTGGCAAAGATCAGACGTGAGGTCTGAGCCCATGGGCTGAGGAGGGTCCCGAGCTTAACCTCCCCCTGTTGTTCATAGGTTCTCACTCCCAGCCGGTAAGATTATCATCTTGCCACCCAAACCCACCGGGCACAGTTTTTGACCCTGGCCAAACCAAGAAGATGAAACTTCCAGCTTAAAAAAAGATACATAGATAGAAATAGTGCCAGTAATAACTGGGCAAATTTGTTTTCATCTAAAAGCTGCAGTGTAGAATTGCAAGTGTTCAGATTTTGCATACTAAGAGCAGGGCTTCAACACAGCAAGGGGGGGGTCTAACTAGGCAGACTTGCTTTTCAGTCCTGGTGAGAGTGGGGGTCTTTCACCCAATCACAGTACAGCCCCACACCCATACTCTCCCCTCCTGCCCCTCCCTCCCCCCCCAAAAAAAATCAAATTCTATATAGCTCGTGACCAACTTTGGCCTATGTATAACATTTCACTTTTAAATTGGATTTGTTTACATCTAACTCCTGATATAGGAAGCAAATTGTAGGTTAATGTTTTTCGATGTACTTATTAATACATCATGCAGGGAGGAAATCATTTAAAGCTTTTTTTGGTTTTTAAATTTTACCTGTAGAAAAAGGCCAGTCGAAACTTCTCTCTGCCACCCTCACCTCAACAGTGGTAAACGTACCCATGGCTGAGAGTCTGTGCAGCCTTTAAGCCCTACACCTCCTTTCTTAGGGTACATTTTTGCTCCTGCTGCTGAGACTGGATACATGTTTTTGTGGCTGGCCTACGCTGAGCTTCCCTTTTGAAAATGGGCATGTGAGGCCCTGGGGGCTGTTTGAGGATTGCCCCATTAGCTTTCAATCAAAATATTTCTTTAGATGTTGCCATATTTTTTTTTTAATTAATTGTAGATTTCCTAGCAGGTAGCCAGATGGACCCAGGACTAATGGTTTATGCTCTCTTGCTAGCAGATGGAGAAGGAGTCAGGTTTCAAAGCTGATGACACCCTAGATACACCCCTGCAGTGACCTCAGCCCTTCAGTATTTCTCCATCTCCTAGCAGACGCGGATGTGTTTTCCCTATGGGGATTGCTGTACCCTTTTAGAAGAAGAAATTCTATTTTTAAATTGAAGAAAGATTGAGCTCCGCTCTCCTGCAGTGATACCTAAAGGTCCCTCCCCCAGCTGAGAATTCCTGAGGTGACTTCTTAGATCCCTCAGAGGTAGGTGTTCCTTGGTCCAGTAGTCTGTTCCTGGCAGATGCAGGAAGCCGAGCACGGCGGTAACGGCCAAAGCCCTCTGTAGTCAGACGATAAGTGCTGAGCCCAGGTAAGTTAAAAAAAAATAAATTAAAAAAAAAAAAAAAAAAAGATTCCTCCCGATTCAGAGACGTTGGAGGGGTTTTAGTAAGACTTCCTCCGGTCTCCCTGCTCGGCGTGCCATGCCAAAGTTGGTTCCAATCCCATTGGGATAAAGGGAAGTGGGCTTCCGCACTGGTTGAGCAGCCCCCAGTGGGCTAGACCCCGCTTTAGGCTCGGTAGGACACTGCGTGGTGGGCCACGGTAGCGCCATCTTGAGCATGTTTTTGTGTGTCTTCCATTGCCCACCATAGAGCATCAGTACGCGTAGTGTGTGCCAGCTCTGCACATAGCACCGCGCGCATATGTACGCGCACAACTTTCTAGGTGCAGAGTTTAGATAAAGCCAGGCGCACGGGCTGTGCGTGAGCCTTGCCATGGCCCGTGTAGCGGCCGAAATCTGTGCGTGCAAATTTTTTAAGCGTAAGCCAGCTGAACGCACAGCTACTTTCCCTAATGTCTCTGGAAGCAAAGAAACATAAGTGTCATTCTCTCTGCGCTGCTTGTCATATTAGGGCTACACAGTGTGACCTGGATTCTTACTTATATCAGCACATTGAGGAGGCCCAGGGGAGAGTTGGTCTCCCCAGACTTTGCTAAGCCCGGCTCCTCCCAATCAGAGGATGGGTCAGACACAGCCTTAACCAGAAGTACCCTGGATCTGAGTAATCCCGGGACTGGGTCTTCTATGGAAGAGGGAAATCCAGCGGCACCTACCCCAGTACATCTGGGCTAGGCATGGACCTGGCTGCCTTCTCTTGGGTGGAATTATTTCAGGGCTTTTGAGCCTTCGTACGGGAGCAGTCTGCTTCACTTGCCCCTGTCTGGATGGAACTCCAGCTGGTAAGGCCTCCCTCTCCCAGCCCTGTCGGCAGGTCTCGAAACATGCCTCGCCTCACCAAGGGTATCCCTGGCAGGGACCCGGACAGCACGGATGAAAAGAGGATCCAGATTCCTTGGAAGATGGGGAAATCCCTCCAGGTTTAAAACCATTTCGGACCATGTTACATTTTTTCTATAGAGATAAATTACCGGCCCTGGTTTTTAAAGACCCTGAAGATGCTGGGAGTTCCTGCGGCGGACTTTGACAGAACCAAAGAAGAATCCCATTCTGATTTCTCTACGGAAAGCCTCTTGCTAATTTCCAGTGCTGGAAGCCATCCAGGAGTCGATTGACCTGGAATGGGACGGCCCTGAAGTGAGTTTTAAAGATGGACGAGCATTAGAAGCTGATAACCCATTGGATCCAGCTGCGAGAGTACATGTTTCCCTAAAGTGGATGTGCTGGTCTTCACCGTTTCAAAGAGAACAACTATCCCGGTGGAGAGAGGAGTGGCCTTGAAGGATGCAGTCCATCCTTAAACAAGCCTTTGATGCAAAGCAATGACCTTATAGATTGATTCTTGTTGTGCACTGGTAGCTTATTCGTGCCCGCTCCTCTTTCGGGAGGTGGATGACTCATGGGCGAATTCCAGAGAGGTTATGGAATCCGCTGCTGCCATATTAGTTGATGCGAGCTCTGACCTAGTCCGTACCTTCGGCCAGAGGTGTGGCCTCAGTGGTAGTGGCCAGAAGACAGCTATGGCTGTGTAATTGGTCAGCAGACGCAACCTCTAAGGTGAGCCTCACAAAAATGCCTTTTAAGGGATCCACTCCTCTTCGGAAGCAAATTGGAAAAGCTGGCCAGTAAATGGGGTGAATCTCCAGTGCCCCTCGCCTATGAGGGGTTGATCCAGGGGCTCCCAATGCTTTCGGCCCTACAGAAACTCAACTTTTCAGAGGTCTTGGTCCTTTGGGAGGTCTCGGTCTTTTCGGAGTAGACATCCAAGAGAGGGGCAGGTTCGGGCTCTGGTCCATCCTGAACCCCCTAATGAAGTTTTGCCAACCCACACTTGGAATGAAGAACTAAGGGGTGGACTGTTCCTGTTCTACCAGTGGTGGGTCGAGATCACTTCGGACAAATGGGTACTGGAGGTCATACGGGAAGGATATACACTAGAATTTTGCAGTACTCCTCAGGATTGTTCACGATGCCTCCTTGCCATTCCCAGCATAAGAAGCAGGCAGTGAAGTCCACCTTGGTAAAGCTCCTCAGGTTGAGGGTTATAATTCCAGTACCTGGGCACCAGGAAAATATGGGACGTTATTCAATCTATTTCATTGTACCCAAGAAGGAGGGTTCCTTTCGCCCCATGCTGAACCTCAAGAGTGTCAGCCAACATGTACGAGTAATTCATTTCCGCATGGAAACTCTGCACTCTGTGATAATGGCCGTACAAATGGGAGAATTCTTAACCGCCCTGGAACTTTGAGGCTTACTTCATATTCCAATCCGGCAAGATCGTTTGTTTCCTACGCTTTGCGGTGCTGGGCCGCCATTATCAGTTCCGGACGCTGTCTTTGGTCTTGCGACCACCCCCAGAACATTTTCCAAGATTATGGTGATTGTAGTAGCAGCATTGAAATGACTGGTTGATCTGGGCAAAGTCCATGGAAGAGGTCTCCGGGTGACCAACAAGGTGATCTCCCTGCTTCAGGAATTGTTGGTTGTAAACATGGACAAGGCAGTCTCAAACCCTCCCAGTCCTTTGAATATCTGTAGTTTAGTTCGACACCAAGAAGGGCAAGGTCTTCCTCCTGTCCACGCGGATAAGTAAGCTTATGTTCCAAGTGCGTCAGTGGTGCTATCTTCAGTTCCTCGGTTTGATGGCGTCAACCTGGGAGGTAGTACCGTGGCAAGAGCACACATGCGACCACTTCAACGCTCCCTGCTGTCATGTTGGACCCCACTGTCCCAAGGCTACTTGATTCGCCACCTCCTACCGATGGAAGTTTGCTCTCTGCTCCAGTGGTGGCTGCAGGAAGCTCATCTGGGCAAGGGTGTAACCCTGTTCCCTCCAAACTGGCTGGTCCTCACGACAGATGCGAGCCTCCAGGGCTGGGGAGCTCACTGTCAGGAACTGATGGCCCAGGAGCGATGGACTGAGGAAGAGGCACTCTGGAACATAAAGCCCAGGCAGCCAGATTGGCATTTATTTATTTATTTATTTATTTATTTATTGTTTTTGTTATACCGAGTTTCATGATAGGCATCACATCAACCCGGTTTACAAATAACAAGGAGTGTAAAGCATAACGTAACGTAAAAAACAATATTTTCAATAAGAACCTTGAACTTTAAATACAGTGAATCAGAAAAAGGGAGAGGGAAAGTTACAAAAAACAAGGAAAATAAACTTGGGATGGAAGGGGAGAAATTGAACAGCACAATATTTACATTTCAGCCTATTGATACATTAGAATAGCAAGTGAAAAAATAAGACTATGAAACGGTACATAGGTAATCAAATGAATAAATATGACAGTTGTGAATGGTAATAGTATGATAAATATTCAGCAGGAATTAGTGAGAGAGGGTTTGAGGTTGGTTGATTTCTACAGTTCAGCCACATACTCCAGGGGCAAGCAGTCTGCATAATATTGGATAATGCAACAGTAGCCTACATCAGCTGCCAGGGGGAGCCAAGAGCCTGCAGTGTCAAAGGAGATAGATCTCCTTATGGAATGGGCGGAAACACATCTACACATGATCTCGGTCTCCCACATTGCAGGAAAAGACAACATCAGAGCAGACTTTCTATAAGCAGGGAGAGTCTGGATTCAGGAGAATGGGCATTGTTGACCAAAGCCTTTCAGCTGGTGGTAAATTGCTGGGGACTTCTGTCCATCGACCTACTGACCACATCTCACAATGCGAAGGTTCAGTGGTGCCTGGGTAGCAACGCTCTCGTTCAGACCTGGCTGGAAGAGGACTTGCTATACGCCTTCCCTCCTTGGCCCCTGCTGGCAGGGTCATTCACAGAATAAAGCGCCACAGGGGATTAGTCCTACTAGTAGCCTCAGTTTGGCCCAGGCATCCATGGTATGCAGACATGCGGAGACTCCTGGTGGAGACCATCCTGTGCCTCTCACCATACAGGGAAGTGCTTCATCAAGGACCGCTCCTTCATGAGGAGCCATCTCAATTCGGTCTTACGGTTTGGCCCTTGAGAGGGCTCACCTGATTAAGCATGGATATTCAGCGGCAGTAATTGCCGTCGTACTCCACGCGTGGAAGTTCTCTACGTCTTTAGCGCAAGTTCAGCTCTGGAGAGTATTTGAAGCCTGGTGCAAGGAACACAATGTTTGACCTTGGATGGACAAAATCCCACTAATTCTGGAATTTTTACAGGACGGCTTGATTAAAGGTTTGACCCTTGACTCCTTGAGGGTCCAGGTAGAGTCTCTCCTGTTTCAGGGGTGAGGTGATTGGAACCCACCTGTCGGCTCATTCGGATATGGCCCATCTTTCTGAAAGGTGTAAAGCATCTCTGGCCACCCCTACAGTGGTTGGTTCCCTTGTGGAATCTTAATCTAGTATTGGAGTTTTTGGTAGGGCCCTCCTTTCTTCTGCTGTGCAGTCTGTCCTTGCACTTGTTAACCCTGAAAATGGTGTTCCTGATGGTGATGTGCTTGACTTGTCACATCTCTGAACTACAAGCATTGTCGTGTCAGGAACCATTCCTCCGGATGACTCCAGGAGCGTTCCAACTTCGTATCATTCCATCCTTCTTGCCTAGGGTAGTCTCAGAGTTTAATTAGACTCAGTCCATTTCTTTGCCTTCCCTTGATAGGCACAAGGACACGGAAGAATGCCACCTCCTCCGCCATTTTAAATGTCAGGCTTTTGGTGCACTATCTGGAAGTTTCAGAACCGGTCCACAAGACATCAGCTTTCTTGTTCTTTACGGTTGAAGGAGACAGGGTGAATCAGCTTTGTGGGCTACCATAGCTCACTGGATCAAGGAGGTGGTCACGGGAGACTGTATAGAGGCAGGAAAGCCATTACCCTTTCAGGTTAAAGCTCATTCCACCAGGGCTCAGGCAGTCTCCTGGGTGGAAGCTAGACTGCTATCTCCCATCAGCATCTGCTGAGTGGCGACAAAGTCCTCTTTACATACCTTCTCCAGGTTCTATCACCTGGATGTATAGGCCCAAGAGAATTCAGCCTTTGCAAGAGCGGTATTAACTGGACTGTGGGCAGCCTCCACACCGATCCGGGAGTAGCTTTTGCACATCCCATTGGTCCTGAGTCCATCTGGCTAAATGTTAGGAAGTGGAGAAATTCCTTACCTGATAATTTTGTTTTCCTTAGTGTAGGCAGATGGACTCAGCATCCTGCCCATGGCTTCCCAGAAACGGTGCCAAGGAATCGCCCTGGAAATAAATATAAATTCCAAGAGATTACGGGTAAACCGTCAAGCAGTCCCTAGATCAGGGCATCTATAATCTTGCTGGGATTCAGTGTTTGGTTGAGTACAGTTACGGTTATCCATTTTTAATCAAGTTTTAAGCAAGTTTTTCAATAGTGTGTCCACAGTGGCTTTTAAAGAGAATACTGAAGGGCTAAGATCACTGCAGGGTGTATCTAGGGTGACATCAGTTTTGAAATCTGACTCAGTCTCCATCTGCTGGCAGGGGAGCATAACCCATTGGTCCTGAGTCCATCTGCCTACACTAAGGAACATGAAATTATCAGGTAAGTAATTTCTCCATTATAAATTTTTAAATACACCGTGTGTGTGTGTGTAATGTGTATGTTCTGAAAGGCACTAATAGGACAGAGGCAAGACAGGTGTTATGCTTGTGTGACCAGATGTGTGGGCATGTAGGGGATTGGGGGTATACATTCACACCGGGATGAATTAGTCCTGGAGCAGTGTTGGAGATGTGTTCAGCTGAATGTGAACATACTGGAGCAAACTCTGTGTGGAGATGCTGGGATATACCTCATGGAGTGTGCACAACAGATGTGCTTTTATTACATATTTGTGGGAGATGTGCATGCATTACCCTGGTATGAGACAAACGCGTCTGCACTTAGGATTGCAGAATTCAATCAGAAGGGGTAGACATACATGCATCATAGTACAGGGGATGAAGACAAGAGTAGTATCATCCTCTGGTAAGCAAGTCACTGCAGTGATGTGGGGCCATTGTCTGTACTGTCTGCATGGCTGTTTTTATGGGGGTTTGTACAGCGGGTTATGTTGGAAGTGGGGTGGAGGGTGAAAGACTACTGAATTGGCCTTGCAGTATATTTCGTTGATATGATGTTGATGGTGGCTGATTTCTTCCTGCAGGTCACACGCTGGGTGCCCGATCATATGGCCTCGCACTGCTTTAACTGTGACTGTGAATTTTGGTTGGCCAAACGCAGACATCATTGTAGGTAAAAAAAAAACAAACAACCCCCCCCCCCCTTTTTTGCATTATTACAAACTGAACGGCATGGCACTGTCATTGTTGCAAACACCCAATGGCTGCCTGCACCTCCTCCAGGTCGCCGGGATTTGAGGGCTCCTAACTCTCGAATGTTGCGCTCGGTGCTTGCTCAGGATTCCTCAAGCTTTCACTTTCTCTTGTCTTCTGCAGGAACTGTGGCAATGTCTTCTGCGCCAGCTGCTGTCACCTGAAGCTGCCGATCCCCGACCAGCAGCTGTACGACCCTGTCCTCGTCTGCAACTCCTGCTACGATCACATCCAGGTGTCGCGTGCCAGGGAACTAATGAGCCAGCAGCTGAAGAAACCCATTGCCACAGCTTCCAGCTGAAAGCCACAGCTTTGTGAGCCAAGCACAGGGGCGCCCGAGCCACCAGATACGAGCTCACCCTCGCCCCTCGAAGCTATATAGGAGGAGGTAGTGCGTTGAACAGCCATGTGGTATTGCTTCCGGAGCAAAACCGAGGCGAATCCACCCTCAGCAGCAGCTAACTGATCACTGGGGCCTGTCGAAACGAGATGGGCGTGTTCTGCAGTGTGTCCTCCACCAGCAGGAGCCAGCAAGCACAAGACTGTGTGTCCCAATTACCATTTCGTGGGTTTGTCGTCTTGCGTGCAGCGAGGCCTGACATCTTCAGCATGGTTGGACCTGGGAATCCACTTCTGAAGACTCTGTGGCCGCAGCGAAAGCCTGCAGGAGGAAGCGGATGGAACTGCTCCTTAACGTAAAATTGCCCCAGACGTTAAAATTTTAAAAATCCATTTCCGGAGTCTTGATGGCAGGGGGACCTATCGGAACTGGTCTCCGCCCCCCCTCTCTCCCACCCCCGAGTCCTGAAACGGACAGGCTGAAGAAGATGTGGCACCATACTGGCATCCTGCCCTGCACCTGTGTGTGGTGTTTTTTGTCCTGTGGTGCTGCGCCGTCCTGCCGTGCTTGTGATTGAAACACACCCCCCCCTGCATGGAGGCTCTTTTCAGTAGTTGAGCTTTGCAGAGCTGCCTCGGCCCCCGTCTTTATCCTTCTGTGACTGCTTCATCACGTAGAGGACTTGCAGACTTTTTTTTTTTCTCCTTTTCTAAAGGTGCAGCGCTGCATTGGATCCACCAAGAACCTTGTTTCGTTCGCTTTCCAAGTCTTAAGTGCTGCGCAGTTTTCAGAGCGGTGCTAAAATTATCCATACGTAAAAACGGAGAGTGGAGTGGGGGGAGGGGGGCGGGGAAGGAGAGGAAGAGGTGCGTTGGGGTAACCTAGAGGGGAAAGGGAAGCCACTGGGGAGGGGAAGGGTAGAATAGGATTATATCACTGGGGAGGGGGAAGGGTTAACTCCTTGGAGGTGGGAAAGCCCCCATCTCCCTGCATGTACCAGTGGTTTCTCTTGGTGGACTTATGCTGGTGACTATAGAGCTTAAGCACTTGGGTGCTATGTGGATAAATGTCCTATAACTATAAATGCTGCTAATCTATTTTTTTTTTTGTGCACTTAACCAGTGTGACCCACATAGGGGACAAAACATTGATACCAAAATGAGAGCATAGAGAGGATGCATTGAGCACTCTGCCCTCCTGACCTTCCGGTCTCCCTCCCTGCATTCCTTTCCCCTGCCGCTGCCAGAAGCTTTAAAGCCGATACCCTGCTCGTTAATCCTCCCATTGTCCCCAGGAGCCTGGAGTGGGGGGACACAGGGGAACCAGGAGCCCTTTCTTGTCTGGCGCTGGGATGGGTTCCTGCAAAGCTCTGGGATCCCACCAGGCGTGTAACTGTGCAGAGGATCCTCTCCACGAGGAGAGACCACCTTACTGCAACAGGTCTGTAGCATGTCACGAGTATAACACGACTATAGCTGTTAGAACAGGCTTAGAAGTCATGTGTGGCATTGGGTGACCCGATCAGTGCTCCCCCCCCCCCCCCCCCCCCCGTCTGTAGAGAGCTGGATCTGTCTCATCCTTTTTTCTCTGTTATCTGTAGTGCGCACACAGCAGGAAGGGAAATGCGCTTGCCTTTGGGGGGTGCGGAGAGGGAGGAGGCAGGAGTGGGGGCACAGACCTGTCTTCACAGCGCTGGCAGTGCTTCCGGAAAAAACCTCGGCTCCTTAACTTTTTTTCCCCACTGTGGAAGAGTTGCAAAGAGCTTGCATCACTGGGAATCCATGGCAGACTAGGAGGAAACATCACATTAATTTATAACCATCACAGTAATGGAATTGGTGACAGGTGCTGGTGATTAAAAAAAAAAAAAAAAAAAAGTCTGTTCAATCTCATTGTGAAAAACTTGAAATGTGCTGTAAAAATTAAATACAGTTCCAAATTAAACATATATATTAGTGCTGCTTGGTTGGTTGCTGTCCTTACCCCGCCTCTTAGCATAGGGCAAAGGGACCCGACCTCACGTTCCTTACCGCAGTGGCAGTACCTCAGACCTTCATTGGGGTGTCCAGCTGTCCACTTTGGCAGTCCCTCCAGCAGGGCAGGGGTGTTGGGGAGCATTGCATGTGGTGCTGAGGTTGTGCTGGAGCACACAAAAGCTGTCTTTAAGGAGCTGGACCAAAGGGAGTGCAGCCTTTCTCAGACCTAGCATGAGCTGATATCACCAGAAGACCCGAGGGGGAAGGAACCTGGGGCTTGACAGGTGGTGCCCAGGCGGAAAGCGTGCCCTGTGCCTGAGCCTGGCATGTGCAAGGGAGAAAGAGAGCACAAAGCTGCAGAAACCCCAGAGGTTAAATCTGATGGGTCAGCGGGTAGGAAGTACTTCTAGTCCGAGGGAGGGGTTAAACAAAGAGTTTGTGAACTTCTTGGCCCACCCGGTCCTCCCCTTTCCTCTGCTTGAAAGTTGGAGACAGAGCTTGCTACCAGTGTCGTGTCAGTTGACTTTGATGCAGCCACCCTGTGCACCCCAGCCTTTCCCTGTGCCCCTCTAAGGTTGCATGCGACTGAGTACAGTGTGCGGTATAGCTGCCCTAACCACCACCTGCTTTTTTACCATTGCCCTCACACCCCTGTCCTCTGACGTTCCCTTCCTCCAGCTTCATATCAAGATCTCTCACCTTTCAAACATTATTATTTTTTTTTTTTTTATAATAAAATGAATGCACTTGCTTGGTTGAAACCTGCTACGCTTTTTTTTTTCTTTGTTTTTTTTACATTGCTATTACATCTCCCCTTTCCTTTTCCTGCAAGCAAATACATTTTAAGTTCCTTAAACCTCTGTGTAGGGTTTGTGTTGTAGCCCCTTTGGCTCTTGGAACCACGTCCATCCCTCTGTCTCCTTATGAAAATACAACCACCAGAACTGGACGCAGTCCTCCAGGTTCGGTCTTGCTGGTGACCCATACAAGGGCAATGTCACCTCCTTTTTCCTGCTGCTGGTGCATTCAGTCACGCCGTCGCCGTTCCCCACTGCTGCTGTGCACTGAGTGGCCGCCTTCTGCTGGTCTGAGATGGATTCAGGTCTCCTCATGATGAGCGACTATTTCCTAGCATGTAGCCAGATGGACTCAGGACCAATGGGTATTGTGCTCTCCTGACAGCAGATGGGAGACGGAGTCAGATTTCAAAGCTGACGTCACTCTACATATACCGGTGCAGCAGCTTAGCTCTTCAGTATTTCTCCATCTCCACAGCAGATGCGGACACTATCTCACACACGAGAATAGTGTTAGTAATCGGAACAACGAAGAGAGAAAATCTACCTTCAAGAAGATCGAGCCCCACTCTCCTGCGGTGAAACCTAAGGGTCCCTCCCCCAGTCGAGAATTCCTGAGCTGATCTCCGCTATCCCTCAGAGGTGAGCCTTGGTCCCGGCCTGGACTTAGCCCCCAGAGTGGCTTAATGGCAGCGGGTGCACATCCGAGCTCGGCGGTGAAGGTAAAACCCTCTCCCTCCGCAGCTGGAGACCGTTCGATGCACAAGCGGTAAGCGACGAGACCAGGTAAGAAGGAAACTTTACAATCAGGTCTCCAGAACTCGGATCGCTGTACCGACTCTGCTTCCGGTGAGTTAAAAGGGAGCACCGATCGGGTTGAGCAGCCTTGGTTAGGCTAGGGCCCGATCCGGTGCAAGGGTCCATACACGTGGAGACCCTTAGGGGGGCGCCATCTTACACGCGGGGGTCGTCGGCGCCATCTTCCCTTCCCCCTCGACGGTACGCACAGGATCTTCCGGCGGCCGATGCGCATAACTTGTGCGTATCCCATAGTCACACGCATAACTGCGCGCGCAGCAGTGCGCACAACGGAGCCGCGTGCACATAACCACGGCCACACACAAACACTGTGCGCATAAATACGGCCGCACACAAATTCTCACACGCAGTGAAACTTGTGCGCTTACACACAGATTCAATGGCACCGGCGTCTAAGAAGGCCAGAAGGCACTCAGTTTGCACAGCCTGCCACGTATGAGCCGCGCAGACTGACTTAGTCCTGCCTGTGCCCTCAGGCAAAGAAGCCCAGGGGAACGGACCCCCACTGTCGGAAGGGTCCGGAACTACTGATGATTGCTCCCCAGACCTACATACCTCGACATGGCCTCCCCACAGAAGGACACATCTGGGGCCCCTACTCTACCCCCCCCCCCCCCCCCCCCCGGGATCAACATGGACCCAGGGACCTTATCCTGGGTGGAATTCTTCAAAGGGCTGCAAACAGCCCCTGCCGCGCACCAGGCTCAACCCAGGCCGGAAGCACAAGATCCTCCCGACACTACTCGGATGCCTCGACAGGCCTCGTCTAACCAAGAATTTCCCTATTAGGGGTCCAGGCACCTCCGTGATGAGAGTGATTCCCTGGAAGAAGGAGAAATCCCTCCAGGAATGGAACCATGCTTCGCTTCTTCCACAAGGATGAATTACCAGCCCTTGTTTCTCAGACTTCGAAGATGCTGGGCATTCCGGGCACAGACCCTATGGCGGAACCAAAGAAGAACTCTATCTTGGTGTCCCTTCATAAGGCCTCATGCTACTTTCCTATGTTAGAAGCCTTCCAGGAACTGATTGACCTGGAATGGAATGCTCCAGAGGCCAGTTTCAAAAGGGGGGGGGGGGGTTCTTGGAAGCCCTATATACCCCTGGACCCTGCGGCCAAGGAGCATCTGTGTTCTCAAAAGTGGACTCTATGGTCTGTGCAGTCTCAAAGCGAACAACGATTCCCGTTGAGGGAGAAGCGGCATTGAAGGACAGACGACTGGAGTCCATCCTTAAGCAGACCTTCGCAATAGCAATGACACTGCAGATTGCTTTCTGCTGCGCACTGGTGCCACGTTCCTGCTTACTCCTCTCGAGAGACGCAAATATGGCCAGAGAGACGATGGAATCTATGGCATCCTTCCTCACTGATGCAAGCTCAGCCAGAGGTGTTGCCTCGGTAGTAACAGCCAGAAGACAACTATAGCTACGAAATTGGTCTGCGGACGCGACATCTAAAGCAAATATCACGAGAATCCCCTTAAAGGATCTCTCTGGTTCGGAAGCGAATTGGAGAAGCTAGCCAACAACTGGGGCGAATCTCCAGTGCCCCGACTACCGGAAGATAGAGGTAAAAGACCCCCAGCATTCCCCCTCCCAGAAGGACCAAGGGCAGAGGATCGCAGCGCTTTAAACCCTACAGGAATGCACAGTTCCAGGTACCTCGCCCTTCCAGAATGACCCAGTCCTTTCGGAACAGACACACCAAGAGGGGAGCAGGACCGGGGGCAGGCTCCAGCTGTACCCCACAATGAGAAGAGACCAGCTTTATCCACAGGAAGAAGCCATAGGGGGTCGACTTGCCCTCTTCTACCAAAAATGGGTCGAGATAACGTCGGACAAATGAATCCTAAAGATCTTCGAGAGGGGTACTCTCTAGAATTCCACAGCATCCCTCGAGACAAATTTATGAGATTACCCTACCATTCCCTCTCCAAGAGACTGGCAGTAGAAACCACATTAACAAGACTATTCAGTCTGAAGGCAATAACTCCAGTGCCCACGCCCCAGCAAACTGCTGGGCGCTATTCCTTCTATTTTATCATTCCCAAGAAGGCAGTGTCATTCTGACCCATCTTGGATCTCAAGAATGTCAACAGTCATCTACGGATGCCACACTTCTGCATGAAAACTCTGCGCGTTGCCATACTGGCTCCCTATTACCAGTTCTGGGCGCTACCCTCCGGTTTAGCAGCCGCCCCTAGGATCTTCACCAAAACTATGGTGGTCATAGCGGCAACACTGAGGAAAGAAGGGATCCTGGTACATACCTACCTGGATGATTGATCAGGGCAAAGTCTTCGGAGGAGAGCAGGCAGGTGACCAGCAGAGCTAAGAGCCTAAGGCAGGAGCTCAGGTCACTAGAGTACCTGAGGGGGCCCGGTTCAACACCAAACAGAACAAAGTCTTTCTTCCTCCACCGAGGAGAAGGAAACTGATGGGACAATTATGACAATTGATGATCAATGCATGCCCCAAGCTATGGGACTGCCTTCAAGTTCTCGGCCTCATGGCATCAACGCTGGAGGTTGTTCCGTGGGCAAGGGCCCATATGCGCGTGCTCCCTACAGGCACGATGGAACCCACTGTCCCAGGACTACCCAATTCACCTCCAACTACCAGCAGAGGTTCAGGCTCAGATCCATTGGGGGCTACAAGAAGACCACCCAGGCAGAGTAATAAGCCTATCCCCACCAAACTGGATCTGGCTCATTGTGGATGCGAGCCTGTGAGGTGAGGTGGGGGGGGGGGGCCACTATCAGGAACTGAAGGCCCAGGGACAATGGAATAAGAGAGAGGTGGAATGGAACATAAACCTGGAAGCTTGGGCACTCAGACTAGCGTGCCTGCATTTCAGCCACAGGCTCCGGGGCGAGTCAATCAGAATAATGTCTGACATCGTGACAACAATTGCTTACATCAACCGCCAGGGAGGAACCAAGAGCCAGCAGGTGTCTTTGAAGATAGTCCCTCTCATGTCATGAGCGGAGATAAACCTACAAGGGATCTCAGTCTCCCATATCGTGGAAAAAGACAATGTCTCAGCAGACTACTTCAGTAGAGAGAACCTAGACCCAGGGAAATGGACGCTGTCGACCACGGTCTCCCAACTGATAGTAAATCACTGGAGCCTCCCAGCCATGGATCTACTGGCAACCCGTCTCAATGCCCATGTTCCCAGGTTCTTCAGCCGCAGACAAGAACCACAATATGGGGACTTGCTCTTGTCCAGACCTGGCCACAGGAAAACTCACTGTACATCTTCCCACCATGACCACTACTGGGCAGGGTCATCCGCAAGATAGAGCATCATAGGGGACTAGTTCCACTAGTCGCCCCGGCCTGGCCAAGACGACCATAATATGCAGACATGCGAAAACTACTGGCAAGGACCCTCTGTGCCCATCTCCACACAGAGACCTTCTCCGGCAGGGCCCGATCCTCCACGAAGATCTGTCTCAATTCTCTCTTACCCCTTGAAAGGACTAGCCTGAAGAAGTGCGGTTACTCAAAGGCAGTGATTGACACCCTGCTCCGAGCACGCAAGTTCTCCACATCCCTGTCTTACATACGCATCTGGAGAGTATTGGAGACCTGGTGTGAGGACCGCGGGACTCTCTCACAGACAGACAAAGTTCCCATGATCCTGGAGTTCCTGCAGGATGGTAAGAAAAAGGGGTTGGCACTCAACTCCCTCAAGGTCCAAGTTGCCGCTCTGGCCTGCTTCAGAGCCGACGCGGATGGTATCAAGCTATCAACCCATCTAGATGTGTCCCTCTTCCTGAACGGGATTAGACAACTCCGACCACCACTAAAGTAGCCAGTGCCTCTATGGAATCTCAATCTAGTATTAGACTTCCTAACACGGGCTTCCTTCAGACCAACACATGATCTGTCACTATGTCTCTTAACATTCAAGATGGCATTCTTGGTGGCAATATGTTCAGCTCGTTGCATCTCCGAACTTCAGGCACTATCCTGTCGGGAACAGTTTGTCAGGTTCACGCCTGGAACCATACAACTGCACACTGTCCTCTCCTTCCTATGAAAAGTGGTTTCTCAGTTTCACTTGAATCAAACCATCTCCAGATGAACAGAAGGACTCAGACTTACACCTTCTTCGCTATCTAAACGTCGTCAGACTCCTAGTCCGATACCTGGAAAGATCGGAACCTGTGCGCAAAACTGACCACCTGTTCGTTCTTAACAGCGGGAAGAAACAAGGGGAAATGGCATCACGGGTGACCATGGCCCGCTGGATCAAAGAAGTAATCAAGGCAGCCTACATCGAGGCAGGAAAGCCCTTACCTCTACAAGTTAAGGTTTATTCGACGAGGGCCCAGGCAGTATCCTGGGCAGAAACCAAGCTGCTGTCGCCTGCCAAGAGCGGTCGAGCGGCGATGTCCTCACTACACACCTTTTCCAGGTTCTACCACCTTAATGTTCAGGCCCAGGAGGACACAGCCTTGGCAAGGGCAGTACGAAGTGGGCCACGGGCAGCCTCCCACCCTGTCAGGGAGTAGCTTTTGTACATCCCTGAGAGCCCCGGAGCTCTCCTTACTACTATCAACATCCAACCTACATTGGGAGCCGGCTAAAATCCTCTATTACAACGAGACTCCCGAGCGCCCCAGAATCAGGGCCGCTTACACCCTCCAAGTCAGCCCTGGGAACGTCCACAACTATACCTTTAAAACACACTCTTTGCATACAAATCAGGACAACTCATCCGGAGAAAAACAACAGCACTTGTGCCTTCATCAAAGTGCCGAGTACATCTCTCATCAAACGTCAGCAATTCAATCTTATATCCCAGCAATCATCCCCACAGTCTCCTGCAAATACTACTGTCTCTAAGAAACTACTCTTCCATCCTGCATCCAACAAAATCCTGCATCCACTCATCTACCTTACCATCATCCATTCATCTACCATCCACACAGCAACCACTCATCTAATCTTCTTCTAACAGCCACCCAACCACAACTCCGGATTCCAAGAAAGGATACAATTCAACACACCAGCACCTTAACATGCACCCTACACCTATACCTACTATCCATTATACTCCTAAACTCAAACCCAATAAACCCAGGATTCTAGGCATACGACAACAGAGATTGATTCCAATCATGATCTCCCCCATTTCTCAAACGCTAGGATTAACATTATTCACGCTCACACTATTCAACGCCCAATCGATCACAAAAAAACTCCACCTCCTCAACGACCACCTGACAGACAACAACCCCGATATCTGCGCCATCACTGAAACATGGCTGAAACCCACAGACACAGTTCTATTAAACCAGCTACCCAACCATCTTTATGACGTACATTCAATCCCTAGAATCAAAAAAAGGGGTGGAAGGATCCTTCTAGCCACAAAAAAGGGCCTAGGGCTCTCACTCCAATTATCTACCACAATAAACAATACTGAAATTGCCTTTTTCAATTCGGACCATCTACAAATAGCTTTAGTCTACTCACCACCTGGAACTTTAGACACAGACCCTTCACCTCTAATTGAATTCACAACAAAACATTGCAAACAGGACAAACCAGCTATTTTGATGGGAGACTTTAACTTACATGTAAACAGCGCACCTCTAACCCATAACTGTGATATCCTTCTCTCAGCACTCAACCACCTAGGCTTCAATCAGATAGTTAAAGATCCCACGCACAAAGCGGGACATACCCTCTACCTGATCTTTCTCAACTATGGCATAACACCAACCAATAACCCTATTTGCGTCCCAGTCCCATGGTCGGACCATCACGTCATCTCTGCAGAACTTCAAATTAAAGACCAGCCTCGTCCCATATTTCCAGTAACCACTATACGTTACAGGAAACCCTGCCCCATAGACAATCTTAGTAATATACTTTCCAAAGAACTCGACCGACTGGATTTAACAGACGCTTCCTCAGCTATCATCTCCTGGCTCAACATTACAAACGAGATCGCAGATCTTACCTGTCCCTCTATCACCAAATCCTTAAAACCACCCCAAGCAAAAAGACAACCGTGGTACACTCCGACACTCAAAACCCTCAAACAAGAACTTCGGAAAAAAGAAAACAGTTGGCGCAAGTCTCCTTCCACCATCACAACGCTAAACTATAAATCCCATCTCAACACATACAGATTAGCCATCCTAAAGGCCAAAAAAGACTTCTTTGCAAAAAAAATCCACAACTTTGCACTGGACTCAAAAGCTCTATTCTCATTTGTATCTTCCTTAACAAAACCCACTCCACCTATCATTCCAGATGAACAAGCAGCCAACAAAGCTGAGGAACTAGCAATCTACTTTGATAAAAAGATCACCAACCTCCTTAAGCCAATCTCCACCCAACAAACAACAGTACCACAGCCGACAACCTCATCACATTACAAAGAATACAGCTTATCATCGTTCGAAACTCCTTCATCATTGGAAATCGAACTTATTCTCAAGAAGCTCAAACCATCTTCCCATCCTCTGGATACCATACCCTCCAATCTTCTCCTATCGACTCCTAACACCATTTCTAAATCAATAGCAGACATCATCAACTGCTCCTTAATTCAAGGAAAGGTCCCAGATCAACTCAAAATAGCCGTTCTGAAACCTTTACTAAAAAAACCAAACCTTTCAACGGATGACCCTGCAAATTTCCGCCCTATCGCTAACCTTCCCCTGATCTCAAGAGTGATGGACAGATTCGTCAACAAGCAATTGTCGGAATACCTGGAGGATAACAACATTCTCTCCCCTTTCCAGTTCGGCTTCAGGAAATCACAAAACACTGAAGCACTTCTAACATTGTTATCTGACACCATCCTTCTTAATCTCGAAAAAAACCAATCTTACCTCCTCGCTCTTCTTGACCTATCCGCCGCATTCGACACAGTCAACCATACCATCCTACTCGAGCGGCTATCCGATATAGGAATTCAAGGAGAAGCTCATAGCTGGTTCCAATCATTCCTGGAGAACAGATTCTACAAAGTAAAAATCAATAATGAAGAATCGCATCCTATCAAATCAACTCGAGGAGTACCACAAGGATCATCTCTCTCCCCTACGCTATTTAATATTTACCTGCTTCCACTCTGCCACTTACTCTCTAACCTCAAGCTAAAACATTATATTTTCGCTGATGACATTCAGATTCTCATGCCCATCACAGAATCACTGCAAAAAACTTGGGCACATTGGAATAACTGCTTACAAGCTATCAACACTCTGCTATCCAGCTTGAACCTCATACTCAATCCAAACAAAACAGAAATCCTCATCATCTCACCAGACGAAAACCATACCCTTACCAACTCCCAAAGCGCAACACAACTCACAAAACCAACTATTAACCACTCCACCTCCGTCAGAGACCTGGGGGTGCGTCTCGACAACAAATTCAACCTTAAATCCTTCATTACCAACACAACTAAAGAATGCTATTTCAAACTCCAAGTGCTAAAAAATCTTAAACCTCTTCTTCACTTCAGTGACTTCCGGCTAGTAGTCCAGTCTATAATTCTGTCTAAGCTGGACTACTGCAACTCTCTACTGCTAGGTCTTCCAGCCTTATCCACAAGACCATTACAGATGGTGCAGAATGCCGCAGCGAGGCTACTCGCTAACACAAATAAAAGAGCCCACATAACACCTATTCTTCACAGCCTTCACTGGCTTCCTATAAAAGCTAGAATCACCTACAAGACATTATCAATGATCCACAAGGATATCATGGGCATCGCCCACCTAAATCTAAACTCACAACTCCGCCCTCACACATCACAAAGACCCATCAGGTACAACTACAAAGGTTCCTTATATGCTCCCCCGATCAAAACTACACTAACAAAACGAGCACTCTCCACAGCCGGGCCCACCCTCTGGAACTCATTACCGCCAGATCTACGCCAAGAGACTTGTCATCTAACTTTTAAGAAAAACCTAAAAACGTGGCTTTTCAGGCAAGCCTATACAGAATCATAAGATCACTCAGACACCGGTCAAAGAGAAAAATAGTCCAACATCAGATCCTCGATCACCCATACTCCCCTTAAGAACCAACCACGCCAGATCTGAACAACACACCTGTTTAAGACTCCTTCTCTGATTCATCAGTCTTCTTTAACTCATGCATAACTCGGATTTTTGCACATCAACAAGGTCTATGTACCCACATATCACAATTTAGACTACCCCTTTAATTATTCAAGATATTTATTCACGCTTTAAACATTCCTTACATTTATCCACGTCCTGTTGATGAGTTATTATTATTATTGTCTATGTAATATTTAATTTGTATTATTTATATTTATATGTTATATGTTACTCATATGTTATGAAACGCTGTTTAATGTAACGCCTTTATTGCGACAGTTTTGTTCTATGTAAACCGACCTGATTCGATACTTGTATTGAGAATGTCGGTATATAAAAATCCGAAATAAATAAATAAATAAATAAATCCCATTGGTCCTGAGTCCATCTGGCTACACGCTAGGAAATGGAGAAATTACTTACCTGATAATTTCGTTTTCCTTAGTGGAGACAGATGGACTCAGCATCCCACCCACGGCTGCCCCAGAAAATGAGAACCTCAGATAATAAACCTCGAGATTAAGCAAATATGGGTCAGCCATGGCCTACCTCTAGTTCAAGACACCCATACTTTGTCTGGAGTTGGCGTTTAATTGCTTGAGTACACTGGCGGTCTCCAGTTTGGAAATCAGTTGAACCAGTTCAAGTTTAATCAAGTTATTTAAGGAAATATATATATATATATATATATATATATATATATATATATACACTCAATAGCTTTTCGAGGAGAATAATGACAAGCTAAGCTTGCTGCATGGGTATATGTAGAGTGACGTCAGCTTTGAAATCTAACTCCGTCTCCCTTCTGCTATCAGGAGAGCACAATACCCATTGGTCCTGAGTCCATCTGTCTACACTAAGGAAAACGAAATTATCAGGTAAGTAATTTCTCCAATGCATTGTTGGTGCCTGCCCCCGCTTCCAGGATTTTATAGACTTGCTTTTGACTACAATTCCCAAATATGTGATCATTCTAAGATTTACAGGATGTTTATACCTTGGCGGGGGGAGGATTCAGTGTGTGAGAATGCAACTGCCCTACTTGGCTGAGACCTCTGGGACTGCAGTTGGAGCAGGGAGGGTGAGGAAGAAGTAGCAGCACCTTCCTCTGAGCTTTCCTAGAAAAAGAAGGAAGTTGTATTTTTTTTTCTGTTCAGCCCATCATTACTTCTTATAGCCAGCAGAGGGCAGTTGTACACCATCCTGGCTGCTTGGGAACGCATCTCTTCCTCCTGATCTGTTGCTTCAAGCTGCCAGGATCGTTACTGCTTGTTCTGGAGCTGCCATATGCTCCCTAACTTCAGCAAGGAGAAATACCAGTGTAGGAGGACAGAAAATTCCCCTGCTTGGGCTTGGATTGGGGTGGAGGGGGATGGGACAGATTCAGAAAATCCCTCTCTGCTCTCTTCTGGTTTGGGAGAGTGTTAATTGTAAATGGTTAAACCCCCTAGCAAGAGACAGAGGCTGTCTTGAACACACAGGGGCCGATGCATACATGCAATACAGTGCGCTTGCTCAGCCAGCACACTGTATAACCCCCACTCCGTGGGTTAAATAGGCGCTAATCCACCCCCTAATGCAATAGGGGGATTAGCACCTATGTAACCCCCGTGGGACGCAGAGTGAATGTAATAGCCTAGGGCAGGCGCAACTTTTGGATTAAAGGTAGGGGGGGGGGTTAGATAGGGGAAGGGGCCAGGGGCGGTGGGGGGTGGAAGGAAAGTTCCTTCTAAGGCCGTGCGGCTCGGCGCGCAGCCTTGTGTGCGCCGACCCCGGATTTTAAAAGATACGCATGGCTACGCGTGTATCTAATAAAATCCGGTGTACTTCTTTTTGCGCCGGTCGCGCGAACAAAAGTATGCGTGCGCGTACTTTTTAAAAATCTGCCCCTTAATGTTCTGGCTGTCATATGTTCAAAGGTAGCTAACCGTAAAGTTTTCCTGTTCTAGTGGTTGAAACTTGGAGGTTCTGTAGATATCCAGGCATTTAAAATAGTCTGTTTAGCTATTAGTCCAGCTTTATCCAAAAAAGCCTTTTGAGAATTAGTTAATAAAGGGATAGCAGCGGAGTAAAACCTGAAAAACCACAACATGGGGTCCAAAGGTAATGAACATTCACAAACCTGAGAACAGTGCATATTTATAGTCAGCCAAAACTGCTTAATTTTGATACAGTCCCAGAAAATGCATGTAATTACCAGTGTCTGTGCCATATTTCAGGCAGAGGGGGGATGGAGCAATCCCTTCCCTGAGGGCTGTGATACTGGTACAGTACAATTGCAAAATAAGTTTAAATTGCATCTCTTTCAAATTGGCATTTTCTGTAATTCTACCTCTTTTCAGAAGATATAGTTTCACCTTTGCTGACGTCAAGGATATAGCAGGATATTTAGACCACTTATTCAAAATATCTTTGTAAGCTGTGATGTCCATGTAGGACCTCAGCATGGTAGAAAATGATAGAACTTGAAAATTTCAAAGAAGGCCTGGAGCAAAATAGCGTTTCTAATATCAACCGTTTGGGTACAGGAAATTGTTGTAGGTATGAGGTAGGAGGAAAAAATTCTGTACCTAATATCCAATCTCTAATGTGTCTCATCATGCAGACTAAGTTGTAATCTCAAAAATTTGGCCATGCCAGGCTTCCTCTTGCAGGTAATATGTGGAGGTATTTTAATGCTACCTGTGCAGGCTTCCTCTTGCAGGTAATATGTGGAGGTATTTTAATGCTACCTGTGATTTTTTCCCTCTCCATATGAAATTCTGCATAATTCTATTTATTCAACATAAATCTTGTCCTTTTAGCCAAATTGGGAGCATTTGTAGGAGATATAACCAGTTAGTGAGCTCTACCATCTTTAATAGGTGTATCCTCCTGGTTACGGAGATAGGCAAGGTCAACCATTTTTCAAATCATTTTTTCATGTTCTGAAGCAGGGGGTCATGTTGATATGATAGATGGAGGCTATAGAACTGGGTATAAGCATGCCCAGGTATTTTATGGGTAGCCCATCTGCATGGAAACTCAGCCCCACATTTTATGAAGATCTCCAAAGATCTCCAATGCTTTGGACTTATCCGTGTTCATTTTAAGTTCTGAGACTGCTCAATACCAGCTCTGATAAGCCAACACTTTTGCTAGTGAGCCTTGTGGGTTGGTTAGATTAAAATGTCATCCGTGAAGGCCGCCACCTTAAAAGGAGGGCCAGCGCTAACAAGACCAGAAATTGAGTCGTCTTCGGAAATAATTCGTAGAAGGTCACAATTTGAAATAAGGCCTGGAGAATTGAACTAAGTCATTTTGCTAAAATAATTGCCAGTAATTTGAGGTCACAATACAAAAGGGATATGGGCCTGTAAGAAGCAGGTTGGGTGAGGTCTGGGAAGCAGGTTGGGTGGGTTTGGGAAGGATAGTTATATAGGCCTTATTGAAATTTGGGGGAAACCTCCTTATGTCTAGCGCCTCTTGGTAAAAGGAACCAAGTGCCTCGGTATAGCCATGATATATAATAAAGGCGACAGAGGGCAACCTTGACGGACACCCCTTTGAGGAGTGAAATCTTGTGATGCATGACCATTTGCCAATATATGGGAGGATGGTGCTTCATAAAGAAGGGAAATGTATGTGAGGAGGTTGCCCTGCATGCCGTATCTACCCAGTACAAAAAACATATAATCCCAAGAGACCCGATCGAATGCTTTTTCTGAATCAAAGCTCACTGCCATAGCTGGGATTTTGTAAACTTGGCAGTGGGCAATTGCTGTGATAAGCTTGGTGATATGAGAGCTTGCAGATCTCCCCTTAACAAAACCCACTTGATTGCTTGAAATAAGGCCTGGAGAATTGAACTAAGTCATTTTGCTAAAATAATTGCCAGTAATTTGAGGTCACAATACAAAAGGGATATGGGCCTGTAAGAAGCAGGTTGGGTGAGGTCTGGGAAGCAGGTTGGGTGGGTTTGGGAAGGATAGTTATATAGGCCTTATTGAAATTTGGGGGAAACCTCCTTATGTCTAGCGCCTCTTGGTAAAAGGAACCAAGTGCCTCGGTATAGCCATGATATATAATAAAGGCGACAGAGGGCAACCTTGACGGACACCCCTTTGAGGAGTGAAATCTTGTGATGCATGACCATTTGCCAATATATGGGAGGATGGTGCTTCATAAAGAAGGGAAATGTATGTGAGGAGGTTGCCCTGCATGCCGTATCTACCCAGTACAAAAAACATATAATCCCAAGAGACCCGATCGAATGCTTTTTCTGAATCAAAGCTCACTGCCATAGCTGGGATTTTGTAAACTTGGCAGTGGGCAATTGCTGTGATAAGCTTGGTGATATGAGAGCTTGCAGATCTCCCCTTAACAAAACCCACTTGATTGCTTGAAATAAGGCCTGGAGAATTGAACTAAGTCATTTTGCTAAAATAATTGCCAGTAATTTGAGGTCACAATACAAAAGGGATATGGGCCTGTAAGAAGCAGGTTGGGTGAGGTCTGGGAAGCAGGTTGGGTGGGTTTGGGAAGGATAGTTATATAGGCCTTATTGAAATTTGGGGGAAACCTCCTTATGTCTAGCGCCTCTTGGTAAAAGGAACCAAGTGCCTCGGTATAGCCATGATATATAATAAAGGCGACAGAGGGCAACCTTGACGGACACCCCTTTGAGGAGTGAAATCTTGTGATGCATGACCATTTGCCAATATATGGGAGGATGGTGCTTCATAAAGAAGGGAAATGTATGTGAGGAGGTTGCCCTGCATGCCGTATCTACCCAGTACAAAAAACATATAATCCCAAGAGACCCGATCGAATGCTTTTTCTGAATCAAAGCTCACTGCCATAGCTGGGATTTTGTAAACTTGGCAGTGGGCAATTGCTGTGATAAGCTTGGTGATATGAGAGCTTGCAGATCTCCCCTTAACAAAACCCACTTGATTGCTTGAAATAAGGCCTGGAGAATTGAACTAAGTCATTTTGCTAAAATAATTGCCAGTAATTTGAGGTCACAATACAAAAGGGATATGGGCCTGTAAGAAGCAGGTTGGGTGAGGTCTGGGAAGCAGGTTGGGTGGGTTTGGGAAGGATAGTTATATAGGCCTTATTGAAATTTGGGGGAAACCTCCTTATGTCTAGCGCCTCTTGGTAAAAGGAACCAAGTGCCTCGGTATAGCCATGATATATAATAAAGGCGACAGAGGGCAACCTTGACGGACACCCCTTTGAGGAGTGAAATCTTGTGATGCATGACCATTTGCCAATATATGGGAGGATGGTGCTTCATAAAGAAGGGAAATGTATGTGAGGAGGTTGCCCTGCATGCCGTATCTACCCAGTACAAAAAACATATAATCCCAAGAGACCCGATCGAATGCTTTTTCTGAATCAAAGCTCACTGCCATAGCTGGGATTTTGTAAACTTGGCAGTGGGCAATTGCTGTGATAAGCTTGGTGATATGAGAGCTTGCAGATCTCCCCTTAACAAAACCCACTTGATTGCTTGAAATAAGGCCTGGAGAATTGAACTAAGTCATTTTGCTAAAATAATTGCCAGTAATTTGAGGTCACAATACAAAAGGGATATGGGCCTGTAAGAAGCAGGTTGGGTGAGGTCTGGGAAGCAGGTTGGGTGGGTTTGGGAAGGATAGTTATATAGGCCTTATTGAAATTTGGGGGAAACCTCCTTATGTCTAGCGCCTCTTGGTAAAAGGAACCAAGTGCCTCGGTATAGCCATGATATATAATAAAGGCGACAGAGGGCAACCTTGACGGACACCCCTTTGAGGAGTGAAATCTTGTGATGCATGACCATTTGCCAATATATGGGAGGATGGTGCTTCATAAAGAAGGGAAATGTATGTGAGGAGGTTGCCCTGCATGCCGTATCTACCCAGTACAAAAAACATATAATCCCAAGAGACCCGATCGAATGCTTTTTCTGAATCAAAGCTCACTGCCATAGCTGGGATTTTGTAAACTTGGCAGTGGGCAATTGCTGTGATAAGCTTGGTGATATGAGAGCTTGCAGATCTCCCCTTAACAAAACCCACTTGATTGCTTGAAATAAGGCCTGGAGAATTGAACTAAGTCATTTTGCTAAAATAATTGCCAGTAATTTGAGGTCACAATACAAAAGGGATATGGGCCTGTAAGAAGCAGGTTGGGTGAGGTCTGGGAAGCAGGTTGGGTGGGTTTGGGAAGGATAGTTATATAGGCCTTATTGAAATTTGGGGGAAACCTCCTTATGTCTAGCGCCTCTTGGTAAAAGGAACCAAGTGCCTCGGTATAGCCATGATATATAATAAAGGCGACAGAGGGCAACCTTGACGGACACCCCTTTGAGGAGTGAAATCTTGTGATGCATGACCATTTGCCAATATATGGGAGGATGGTGCTTCATAAAGAAGGGAAATGTATGTGAGGAGGTTGCCCTGCATGCCGTATCTACCCAGTACAAAAAACATATAATCCCAAGAGACCCGATCGAATGCTTTTTCTGAATCAAAGCTCACTGCCATAGCTGGGATTTTGTAAACTTGGCAGTGGGCAATTGCTGTGATAAGCTTGGTGATATGAGAGCTTGCAGATCTCCCCTTAACAAAACCCACTTGATTGCTTGAAATAAGGCCTGGAGAATTGAACTAAGTCATTTTGCTAAAATAATTGCCAGTAATTTGAGGTCACAATACAAAAGGGATATGGGCCTGTAAGAAGCAGGTTGGGTGAGGTCTGGGAAGCAGGTTGGGTGGGTTTGGGAAGGATAGTTATATAGGCCTTATTGAAATTTGGGGGAAACCTCCTTATGTCTAGCGCCTCTTGGTAAAAGGAACCAAGTGCCTCGGTATAGCCATGATATATAATAAAGGCGACAGAGGGCAACCTTGACGGACACCCCTTTGAGGAGTGAAATCTTGTGATGCATGACCATTTGCCAATATATGGGAGGATGGTGCTTCATAAAGAAGGGAAATGTATGTGAGGAGGTTGCCCTGCATGCCGTATCTACCCAGTACAAAAAACATATAATCCCAAGAGACCCGATCGAATGCTTTTTCTGAATCAAAGCTCACTGCCATAGCTGGGATTTTGTAAACTTGGCAGTGGGCAATTGCTGTGATAAGCTTGGTGATATGAGAGCTTGCAGATCTCCCCTTAACAAAACCCACTTGATTGCTTGAAATAAGGCCTGGAGAATTGAACTAAGTCATTTTGCTAAAATAATTGCCAGTAATTTGAGGTCACAATACAAAAGGGATATGGGCCTGTAAGAAGCAGGTTGGGTGAGGTCTGGGAAGCAGGTTGGGTGGGTTTGGGAAGGATAGTTATATAGGCCTTATTGAAATTTGGGGGAAACCTCCTTATGTCTAGCGCCTCTTGGTAAAAGGAACCAAGTGCCTCGGTAACTTTGTCGCTCAGTATTTTGTAATAATCATATGAGAAGCCATCAGGTCCAGGGGTCTTGTTGGACTTACTAGATTTAATAGCTGCTATAATTTCAGTCTCCGAAATTGGAGAGTTTAAGGATTCCAGCTGTAGTGGTGAAATTTTGGGAACACTGACTTTTTCAAAGAAGGAATCTTCCTCTTTACTCCTCCCATTTCTGTCCTCCGTATATAGTTTCTCATAGAAAGTTTTAAGTACCTCACATATCTCATTCCCTCCGACTGTCCACATCCCCTGGGGGGGTCTTTAATTTTTCAATATATGTTTTACTTTGGCGTAATCTCACCAACTTGGCTAATAATTTTCCAGACTTATTTCCATATTTAAAGTAATTATGTTCCTTGAATTGGTAAGTTTTTAGGGATTTTTGATGTAAATAGGATTGTAAAGAGCTTAGGACTGCATGATATTCAGCGAAGTTGGCAGGCGTTGGGGACCATTTTCAATTCAATATCTAATTTATATAAAACAATTTTTATTGAGTGTAGAACATTAAATGTGAAAAGCATGGATTACATCGCAACAGTATTGCATAGAACAGAATCCAAAGTGGTACAACTAGAATAACCAGATAATAGGAACACTCATTGCCTTTTACCCTATGTGTCCTTATCCACATCATGTCAAAAGGACAAGGTCCGGCCTCTCGAAGACCCTTGCATGTAGGTACTTGGGATGCTGAACTCTGATACATCCCCCGCACCACTTCATTTAACAACTATGGTACCATGAGACCTTGAGTGAACCGGGTTTGTGGAAAGCACATTACCCCTCATGCCCTCCCTCCCTCCCATGCCCCGGCAAGAATACTTCACAATAAGACAACAAGAGAGATAGTGGTCGAATCTAGGTCGTGATCAAGGGAACCCACATCGTAACAAAGTTGTGGTCTGCGCTGAGTATTCAGTCATTGAGGATCAAATTCCGAGCCTGATGTGGCAAAGTCTGTACATAGACTTCCCAAGTTCCTAAGAAAGCTTTACGCTGGAGCAGTGAAAGTTTAGAAGTGAGGCTGTCTATTTGCATCATGCGATGAACGTGTTTACGCCAAGTCCAATAGGAGGGTGCTGTCACCTCCGTCCAGTTGAGTAAAATAACTTTTTTCCCCACCAACCAAGCCTTTTTAACCAGTAGGCGTAGATCCACTGTTTGAAGGACCGACTGGGGAATGCAATCAAATAAAATCAGCTGCGGAGTAATCGAGAAGTGCACCTTCAATAGGCGTTGCAGGTAACTTACAATTTTCCCCCAGAATATCTGTATAAGAGGGCATTCCCAAAAAGCATGAGATAGCATTCCAATGGCAAGGCAACAGCGAGGGCATGTGGAGTCCGGGAGTAAATGTGCTCGCCAAGCTATCGGTGGGGAGATAAAGGCTCTCTGTGGGAGTTTATATTGCATTTCCCTGAAATACATATTTCCAGTGGTTCTAGGTAGATTCCACATACAAGCAGAAAAAGTTGCTACTGATATCGAGAACACTCCATCTTTTTCCCAACGCTCTACTGAGGTGACATATGTACCCTGCGACTGACCCTGCTGCAGTCCCCGGTAATACCTGGAAAGTGATGGGGAACTTTGTTTCTCCAGCTGAAAAAAGGATTCTAGAGCCAAAAAGTGGGTTGAGCTTTGATTATCAAGCTGTAAAGATTTTAGGTAATGCCTGATTTGTAAGTAACCAAAAACCTGGGCCGAAGTTAAGCCATAAATTCCCTGTAAGGAGGTGAACGGTAAGAGAGCCCCCTCAGCATCCAACAAATGTCCCAGGTGAGTAATTCCTAGCTGTGCCCAGCCCTGCAAACTAGTGGCTTGGCAGCCAGGGAGAAACTCTGGATTCCCTTGTACTGGAAGCAGGTAGGAACAACGTTGGGGCAAGCCTAGTCTGGTAAGGTAGAGCCAGGACTTTCCAAGTGGAACTATTAATGGGCTTTGGGAGAGCGTAGTCGGTAGCTCCTAGCTTGGCCCCATCAATACAAATTTAAGGTCTAGTAGAGCCACCAGAGTACGCTCCGCCAGGATATTTATAAAAAAGGAAGTCCCGACTATCTCTTCCCAGACAAGATGGAGATTCGCTGCCACACAATAAGAGCTTAAATTGGGGCCGCCCATGCCCCCCTCATCCCAACGCAGGCTAAGCCAGGAAAGTGGGATGCGTGCTCTCTTTCCCTGCCATAGAAATATACGCATCAGCTTGTGCAAAGTGGTGATATCACAGTGCTTAAGCAACAGTGGTAGATTTTGCATCACATATAACCATTTAGGCAAAATAGTCATTTTAAACAAATTAATGCGTCCACCCATGGAAATTGGTAAAGTTTTCCAGAGACTCAACTTGTCCCTAGTGTGTTTGAGCAATCCTGGGATATTGAGATCATACATAGCCGACATGTCCAATGAAAGACATATCCCCAAATATCTGATTGCGTCTGCCGCCCCATGCAAAGGCGGGAAACCCAGAGCCTCGGATTTATCCCAATTGATCCGCAGGCCAGAAAAGGTACCATAATCCTGGACCATTCTCAACACGGAAGGCAAGGAGTGCTGAGGATTGGTAAGGAAGACCAAAATGTTGTCCGCAAATGCGGCATATTTAAAGACCTCTTTCTGTCCCTGAGAGTGAAACAGAAGCCCTCGGATCACAGAAGAGGCCTGGATGGCCAATAGGGCTCCAGGGTCAATAAAAAGAGAAGGGGGGGGGACGGGGACAAAGGACATCCTTGCCGGGTGCCTCGCAATACTGGGAAAGTGGGGGAACACTGACCATTCACCAGCAACGAGGCAACCGGAGTGGCATACAAGAGTTGGATTGCTTGATAGAAAAAGCCCCCAAACCCCATCTCCCCCAAAAGGTGGAACATAAAACCCCACTCCGCTCAATCAAAAGCCTTTTCTGCATCCAAACTTGCAATGAGAAAAGGAGCATTGTGCCTAGTGCACAATTCTATTGCCACTGCCAGGCGTCGAATATTGGTCAGAGTGTAATGTTTCTTGACAAAACCCACCTGGCCAGGTTGAATTAGTTGGGGTAGAATAACACCCAATCTATCTGCCAAAATCTTGGCCAGCAACTTTTGATCCACATTTAACAGTGAAATGGGGCGATACGAAGCAGGCAGCAAGGAGTCCTTCCCTAGTTTAGGGATTAAAGTTACATGAGCCATATTACCATTTACTAGGAAGGTTCCCTGTGAGATCAAAGCATTAAATACTAAAGAGAGGAGTGGGGTTAGAGGCTCACTGAGGCAGCGGTAAAATTCGGAACTGTAGCCATCTGGCCCGGAGCCTTGAACCTTGGAGAGCCCCGTCTGCCCACCCTGACCTCCTCCTTGTAAATGGGCCTATTCAGCCACTCCGTCTGGGTCAGTGTGAGAGAAGGAAGATGTAAATTAGCACAGAAGGCCTCCCATTGTTCGGGTTTCCATCCATCAGCCTTATAAAGAGTGGTATAGTAATCTTGAAATGCTTTCATTATAGCGGAGGTGTCATTGAATATTTGTCCTCTCGAATTTTTGAGAGCTGTGATATGTCGAGAACCCCTAGCTGATTTGACTAGGTTGGCTAGAAGTTTTCCTGTTTTGTTGCCATGTCTATAAAGCTGATGTTGATAAAATAAGAGACTACATTTGGCCCTTTGATGTAAGAGAGAGTTAATCGCAGTTTGAATAGCCAGATACGCATCCTTATGTGCTTGCATATAGGAGCTCAATAACTTCGATTTAGCCTGCTGAAGTTTCAAGGTAAGGGTCAGCAACCAACTGTCCAATACTTTTTTCTGATGGGCTAAATATGAAATAATATCCCCCCGAACCACAGCCTTGGCTGTATCCCAAAATAATATAGGGTCCCCACTATGTTGGGCATTAAATGTTGCAAAATCTTTCCACCGCTCCAATAAAAATGCCTGAAATGCTCTGTTCGTTGCCAGATAATAGGGAAAACGCCAGTGGCGCTTGGCAACATCTGGGGGGAGTAACGCCAGCTCAACCCAAATTGGAGCATGATCTGAAATGGCGATATCTCCAATGCCTGCCTCCGAGATTCTTGAAAAAGAATACGTACTAACAAGTAGTCTATTCTGGAATGGGTAGCATGCGCTCTAGAAAGATGCGTGAAATCGCGTTCGAAGGGATGTAAAGTGCGCCAGGTATCAGTTAAGTGTAAGGTCTCCTCTAGAAGGTGAATCCCTTTTCCCACATTCCCTGCCCGCCGTGCAGACGAGGACCGATCCCACGCCGGGTCTCTGAGAGCATTGAAATCACCCCCCACCACCACCAGGTGCTCAATGTATGGGAGTAATAGCTTGTGCAGGTTCTGAAAAAAGGGCTTTTGCTGGGAATTCGGAGGATATATATTACAAAGCACCAGAGATGTCTGATTGACCTGAGCTTCTAAAATGAGATAGCGCCCTTGTGGGTCCTTGAACTCAGAGAGAATCTGCAAGGGTAAGTTCTCGCGGATTAGTACAGCCACTCCTGCTGAACGCGCAGATGCAAAATGCACCGACTCCACCCAATTTTGACGCAGTTTCCTATGCTCGACATCATTAAGATGCGGTTCTTGCAGAAATACTATATCAGCTGATTTTCTTTTCAGTGCCTGTAAGAGTTTAGATCTATTAATGGGCGAACTGATACCACACACGTTCCATGAAATCAACTTAAGTCCACGACTAACCATCTATCCCATATCATCCCACTGTAGCATTGACTGAACGGTAAGAAATTTCCAAATCCAAGGAAAGAGTGACCATCCCAGCACTGGTCACCCCCCTATAGCAGTGAGTTCCCCATCCCTTACACCATCCACACACCCTAATCCACAATATTTCCAGGGCCTGTAGCCCCCCTTCTTCCCACATGCCCACCCCTCCCATCCCCACCTCCCTCCCATCCTCAGCTCTTTATTCCTTCTTCCCCTTCCTCCTGCACCCTTAAATCCCATCCTAGCTAACCCACACCTATGAGATCACCAAAACCGCTGGAGGCTCCCCACCTCCCTCACCAACCCCATCCCCGCTCAACTAAGAACATCATGGGAAACCCAAAACAATCATCCATAAGGCAAAAAGGAGAAAAACAGGTCCCACAGCTCTATGCCAATTGGCTGCCTACCTAGTACATTAAACAAACAGAGACCATAATGCAGAGGATGCAGATGCACCCAGGGTTATCATGTAGAACAGTATAAAACTTCAATGCTCATTAATCAGTAAACATTTAGGGGAGACCATTAGACCAGCCCTGTCTAGCCACAGGGGCTATTTTCAACTTTAGACTTCGTTCTCCCCATAAACGCAATGAAAACAATGCCTGCACAGTGTGCTACAAGTCACCCAGTGTTTGAGTCAGAGTGATGCCTTCCCCGGTTCTGCTCTGCAGTCTGTCCCAGCGTAGCAATGTATTGCTTGAGATCTGCCACTTCTGTAAACAAACGGGGACCTCCTGGAGTGGCCACCTGGACTCGCGCTGGATAGATTATCACCGCACGTTGGCCCACGTTGGCCCAACATTAAATAGTTGAGCACACAGAGGGGAAAGCGCTCTTCGTTGTGCCGACAGGGCTCCCGAAAAGTCCTGAAATATCAAGATCTTCTTCCCCTCATAAAGCAGGGACTGCCCCTTGCGAACCGCCTGCAAAATTGCTGTTTTATGGGAGTAGTTTAAAATTTTTATAATCAGCACCCGCGGCTTCTCCTGTTGGGAGCGCTTCTGCCCCAGGCGATGGACCCTCTCTATGCGCAGGGGGCCATGTTCCTTAAACAGCGACAGCTTCCGATGCAGCCAGCACTCTAGCAGTTGCGGCAATTCTCGTTCCTCGATAGTTTCCGGGAGACCAATCAGTCGCAAATTCGACCTCCTAGACCTGTTCTCCAGGTCCTCGAGGCGTTCAGAGTGCTGGGCGATCATGGCCTGCAACGCTGTGACCTCCGTCCTCGTGGTCTGTGCGCCATCTTCTCCATCCGAGATTCTCTGTTTCAGCGCAGAAAACCGTGCCTCATAGCCCGCGATCGCCGAAGTCACTTCTCCAATCTGATAGGATAATTTTTTGAATTCGGGCTCGAGGGCTTCCACCACCGTCGTTCGCAAATCCGCCCAATTCGCCGGCACAGGATGTGCCGGCGAATTGGGCGGATCCGATGACGGTGATGTCGTCCGATGACGGCGATGTCATCCGATGACGGCGATGTCATCATCGGATGCCGCGTCCGCAGGCCGCGTCTTTTCTTTTGCTTGCTCCTTCTCCCTACGTGCGTCCTTGTCGACATTTTTTACAGGATCTTGCTCCTCTTGCCTTTGGCGAACCTGAAGTCATTCCCAGTGTCAGCGAAAGCTAAAATTCGGAGCGGGATGGGGCTGGATCGGCAAAAAGGGAGCCAGAGAGGGTCGGCTACATCCGCTCCCTCTCACAGCGTCACGTGATCTCGCAATATCTAATTTAAGAATCTCTGCATGTAAAAGTTTATTTCTGCTCCTCAAATAGGAGATGATCTCTCCCCGCAGAACCACTTTCCCTGTTTCCCAAAATAGACCCGGATCATTCTTATGCTGCTCATTCAATTCCTGATATCGGTCCCATTTGTCACGGAGATATTTTTGAAATGATATGTCATTTTTTAAGTAGGCAGGAAATTTCCACCAAGAATGGGAGGGTAGTTTGTCCTCCAAGTTGAGATCAACCCAGATAAGGGCGTGGTCCGAAACGCATGCCTTCCCTATTTCCGCTGAATTGATTAGATGAAAAATTGATGCAGAGCCCAAAATATAATCAATCCTGGATAGAGTGCCATGGGCCTTAGAGACATGGGTGTAATCATGTTCATCACTATGCAAGACTCTCCAGAAATCTAAAAGGCGCAAGTCATGACATAATTGACTTATACCCGTTCTCTGGAGCTTCTGTGTGATTTTTACTGGGGGAACAGAACGGTCCAATAAGGAATCATGAACACTGCTGAAATCCCCTGCTAAAAATAACCAGCCTTTCCCAAGTGTCAACAGTAGGTTAGCCATATTAATGGAAAAACCTGGGTTTGGAGTGTTTGGTCCATAGATATTGCTGATACTGACCTCTCCTCCATTTAATTTTCCTATAATGATGATATGTCTGCCCTCAGGATCAGTTAGTTCAGAGATTAATTGGAAAGAAACACTTCTATGTATAAGAATGGCTACCCCAGCTTTTTTTTCCGGCCGTGGGTGAGAAGAAATCAGCCCCTACCCAATCTTTCTGCAGTTTTTTACTCTCTGCCACGGTGAGGTGAGTTTCCTGCAGACATGCGATGTGGACTTTTGATCTTTTAAGAAATGTAAACACTTTAGTTCCTTTTATGGGACTACCCAAACCTTGACATTTAAACTGGCTAATCTCAGCTTGTCCTAAGAGATACCAGGATGTTTATTTTCCTGCTCAGATATTACCATGAGTGAGTAACTGCAGGCTCCCCAGCCTAAAGCTGCAGTCCAGTGGTGTTGTCCCCACCTTGGGGCCGCTTCTATTTCTTTACAATCTGATATCTCAACTAATATCTTATAAGGAGTCCAGGAAAAGCAATAACCTTAAAGAGAGTACCTGGAAGGCTATGACCACAAATGCTCATAGTTTGGGAAATAAAATCCCAGATCTGTAATGGCTGAGGCAGAATTGGACATTGTTGCTATCACAGAGACATGGTTCACAGAATCTCATGATTGGGATACAACAATACCAGGCTATAACTTGTTAAGGAAGGACAGAGAGAATAGAAAAGGGGGAGGTGTGGCTCTTTATGTCAGAAACAACATCCAAGCATCTGAGCTACAAGGAAGTTGGGGTAAGGAAGAAGCTCTATGGCTCGACCTAAAAAAAGATGACGGAGCGTCCATTTATATTGGAGTGGTTTACAGGCCTCCAAACCAAAAGGAAGAGCTGGACAGAGACCTGGTTGAAGACATCCATAAGATAGGTAAGATGGGAGAAGTGGTGATCGTGGGTGACTTTAATATGCCAGATGTAGACTGGAAAATCCCATCTGCAGAAACTAAAAATAGCAGAGCGATAGTGGATGCCATGCAAGTATCTTTGTTCAAACAAATGGTGTTGGAACCCACCAGAGAAGGAGCTATACTCGACTTAGTGCTCACTAATGCAGATAATGTCTCAGATGTCCAGGTGGGTACCCACCTCAGCAGCAGTGATCATCAAACGGTATGGTTTAATATCACTAAAAGAATAGGGAAAAGAACCACAAAGACCCGAGTTTTACAGTTCAAAAACACAGACTTTGAGGAAATGGGGAAGTACCTGGAGGAAGAACTTAAAGGATGGGAGAACGAGAGAGATGTGGATCAGCAGTGGACCAATCTAAAAGGAGCAATCGCCAAGGCAACTGCTCTATATGTTAGAAATGTAAAGAAAAGCAAAAGAAAATTGAAACCTATCTGGTTCTCAAAGGAGGTGGCGGACAAAATTAAAGCTAAAAGAACAGCATTCAAGACATATAAAAGATCCCAAAGGGAGGAACACAAAGAAGAATATTTGTATCAACTGAGGGAGACAAAGAAATTAATCAAGTTGGCAAAAAGTCAAGCGGAAGAGAGGATTGCCAAGGAGATAAAAAATGGTGACAAAACATTTTTCAGATACATCAGCGAAAAGAGAAAGATCCAAAGTGGTATAGTGAAATTGAAAGGTGGTAATGATCAATGTGTGGAGGGAGACGAAGAAATGGCAGAAATATTAAACGAATACTTCAGCTCTGTGTTCACTAAAGACGACCCTGGAGAAGGACCATCTCTACACAACAAAAAACTGGTGGGAAGTAGAATAGATGAAAATCCTTTTACAGTAGAAAATGTGTGGGAAGAGCTAAAGAACCTGAAAGTGGACAAAGCCATGGGGCCTGATGGGATTCATCCAAGGATATTGAGGGAGCTCAGAGATGTTCTGGCGGCTCCACTGTGTGACCTGTTCAATAGATCCCTAGAAACGGGAGTGGTGCCGAGTGATTGGAGAAGAGCGGTGGTGGTCCCGCTTCACAAGAGTGGGAACAGGGAGGAGGCTGGCAACTACAGACCAGTCAGCCTCACTTCGGTGGTGGGAAAAGTAATGGAGTCACTGCTGAAAGAGAGAATAGTGAACTATCTACAGTCCGGAGAATTGATGGACCAGAGGCAACATGGATTCACCAGGGGAAGATCCTGTCAGACAAATCTGATTGACTTTTTTGACTGGGTAACCAAGGAATTGGATCAAGGAAGAGCGCTCGATATCATATACTTGGATTTCAGCAAAGCTTTTGACACGGTTCCGCACAGGAGACTGGTGAATAAAACGAGAAGCTTGGGAGTGAGTGCCGAGGTGGTGACCTGGATTGCAAATTGGTTGACGGACAGAAGACAATGTGTGATGGTAAATGGAACCTTCTCTGAAGAGAGAGCGGTTTTAAGTGGTGTACCGCAAGGATCGGTGTTGGGACCGGTCCTGTTCAATATCTTTGTGAGCGACATTGCGGACGGGATAGAAGGCAAGGTTTGTCTTTTCGCGGATGACACTAAGATCTGCAACAGAGTGGACACGCCGGAAGGAGTGGAGAGAATGAGACGGGATCTAAGGAAACTGGAGGAGTGGTCGAAGATATGGCAGCTGAGATTCAATGCCAAGAAGTGCAAAGTCATGCATATGGGGAGTGGAAACCCGAATGAACTGTATTCGATGGGGGGGGAAAGGCTGATGTGCACGGAGCAGGAGAGGGACCTTGGGGTGATAGTGTCAAATGATATGAAGTCTGTGAAACAATACGACAAGGCTATAGCAAAAGCCAGAAGAATGCTGGGCTGCATAGAGAGAGGAATATCGAGTAAGAAAAGGGAAGTGATTATTCCCTTGTACAGGTCCTTGGTGAGGCCTCACCTGGAGTACTGTGT
The DNA here is from genome assembly GCF_901001135.1 of Rhinatrema bivittatum. NCBI lineage: Eukaryota > Metazoa > Chordata > Amphibia > Gymnophiona > Rhinatrematidae > Rhinatrema > Rhinatrema bivittatum. The sequence continues at coordinate 208,589,913 of NC_042622.1, read as the reverse complement.
TCAGTTCTGGAGACCGTATCTACAAAAAGACAAAGACAAGATGGAAGCGGTACAGAGAAGGGCGACCAGGAAGGTGGAGGATCTTCATCGGATGACGTACGAGGAGAGATTGAAGAATCTAAATATGTACACCCTGGAGGAAAGGAGGAGCAGAGGCGATATGATACAGACTTTCAGATACTTGAAAGGTTTTAATGATCCAAAGACAACGACAAACCTTTTCCGTAGGAAAAAAATCAGCAGAACCAGGGGTCATGATTTGAAGCTCCAGGGAGGAAGATTCAGAACCAATGTTAGGAAGTATTTCTTCACGGAGAGGGTGGTGGATGCCTGGAATGCCCTTCCGGAGGATGTGGTGAAGACCAGAACTGTGAAGGACTTCAAAGGGGCGTGGGATAAACACTGTGGATCCATAAAGTCAAGAGGCCGCCAATGAAGAGTGGGTGACTCGCCAGAATGATGTCTAATGCCTGGAGACAATACCCTTATTCAATAAACGTACACATGCTTACTGTGACTCCAACATCATTCTAGCTTCAACAGCAAGAGGAAATGTGGAATAAAGGATCTGCACTCACAAAGGGGGGGAGTAGCTGGCTTGTTACGGCGGTTACTACCCCAAACCATATAAGCCTGTTACTTCAATTTCTATGCAAATACAGCATAGTTCTCTGCTTCAATGGCAGGGGAGAAGAAAAAACTGATACTACACACATCCAGCAGAGCTCTCTGCTTCAACGGCAGGGGAGAAGAAAAAAGGGTTCGCACTCACAAAGCGGGGAGTAGCTGGCTTGTTACGGCGGTTACTACCCCAAACCAAATGTGCCTGATACTTCACTTTCGATGCATATCCAGCATGGCTCTCTGCTTCAACAGCATGGGAGAAGAATAAACTGATACTTCAAGCATATCCAGCATAGCTCCCTGCTTCAACGGCAGGGGAGAAGAAAAACAACCAATAAGGGCTGTATAACATAGTCTGGGTAAAACAAATAAGCATGGGTGTAGCTTGCTTATTGCAGCGGTTACTACCCCTACTACCCCTAACTTATCAGCTAGATATTCACTTGGATGCAGCTCCATCACTGCTTTCTACATTAATGGTGGGGGTGGAAGGGAAATAGAACCAAGAGCTAAGAGAAACAGATAAGTATGAGAGAAAAAAGTGTGTGAAGCTTGCTGGGCAGACTGGATGGGCCATTTGGTCTTCTTCTGCCGTCATTTCTATGTTTCTATGATGTACACCTCCTATAGCGAAGTGCCCTTCCGCAGCGTGCTCTGCCCAGCGAAGCTTCCGTGAGTCGCGGGATGGGACAGCCCTTGCATCCCAGGTAAGAAGCATCAGGAAGGTCTTTCCTGGAGAGGAGCTCGTTGGGCTAGTTTGTAGGGGTTGCTGGGGGGGCTTCTGTATTTCTTTTCAGCCGCAAGCAGATAGAAGGTGGGAAGAGGGTGTTTTGGATTGTTGGCTGTTTCTGTGACCTTAAGCATGTCTACAAGGAGGAGGAGGATAGCAGGGGTTGGTGGTGGTGTTGGGAAGGGGTTGGGTGAGGGAGGCAATACAAATGCATTGGCCCCTGGCCTCCGGAGACCCTTGCTAGGCCACTGGAACAGCCTGCGAGGCAGCGCATCTATGGTCCTGCGAAGGCTGCTGCTGGCGTATGCAGCCAGCGTGGCCTTGCACTCTTTCCCCAGAAAATCCCCCTCCCTGGCGCTTCTCGCAGCATTCGTTCTTCCGCTCCAGCTGTGGGCAGCAGCCAGTTCAGCTGGGCCAGAGCTACCACCAAGGCGCAGAGTGCTGGCACTACCTGAAGAACGTGGTAGCTGTGGAAGCTTCACAGCCTGCGCAGGAGCCACCACCACAAGCTGAAGCAGGAGTGGTCCAGGGGATCCTCTGACAATTGATTTAGACCGCAGGTAAGGGCAAGAGGGACTCTAGAGGGAGGCAGTGATTTGAGGAGGGGAGGAAAGAAAGTTTTAGAGTTGGTAGAGGATTGGGGGCGGTGGAGATGCTGAGGAGCGGGGTGTGGGGACAGGAAGTTATTGGTGTTGAGCTCTGTGGTGGGGGGAGCTGTTGCTGAGTATTTGGAGGAGGTGGAAAGGGGGGGGTAAACTGGTGCTGTTGGAGAGGAGGAAGGGGTGTGGGGAGAAAAAAAAAGCTGCAGAGCACTTTGAGTGAGGGGAAATAGAAGGGGATCAGGAAATAATGGTGCTGGGCGGAGGGTGGGTGCATGGCAGAGGCGTACCTAGAGAATTTGGCACCTGGGGTGCATATTTCTTTGGCACTCCCCCAATATATCATTTTACAATTTCCTAAACATTGTTAAAATATTTCAAAACAGCAGACACATCAAATAACACCCAATAATTAAAACTAATAAGGATTTAAAAAATCTCCCGCTCTCCATATCTGTCATCCTAAGATAGTTGTAGACTGGGGCCATGCACAAACACACACACAAAATATGCTCCCTCTCTCTCAAACACACTTGTGTGTGTTGTGTGTGTGTATAAGGAGACAGATACACATTTCTTCCATCTCTCTCTCACATATACATGCTTCTTTATCTCTCACACACGCACACACATACACACAGGCATCCTCTCATACACATACCCTCATACACTCGCACACCAACACCCAAGCAGCCTTATACGCGAGAACACCCCCCCCCACACACACACCTTCAAATATATACACCCCCCACAGAGACACATGGACTCCCACACCCCCTCATACGTACATGCATACACCCACCCCGCCGCCACACACACACACTTACACTGGCACTTATCTCACAGGGCCAGGCTCTCCATTCTTCAGCTACCCCCGGCTCCAGGAGCACTGCTGGCAACGCTGGGTCTGTTCTTCCACCGCTGGCTCTCAGCGCACCGGCAAAAATGCTGGGCCTGTTCTTTGCCAGCGCACAGGCTCCAGGAAATGCCGGCAGCACCGCTGGCCTCTGCCACTGCAGCTCCTTGCTTTTGCTGGCGGGGTTTCCCCCTGCCACGTCACTGTTCTGCGCCACCACAGGACCTTTCTGCTGGCGGCAATGGCACCCCTCCCCCTGTTGCCACCCGGGGAGGGCCACTCCATCTCGTGTCCCCCCTCCCACCCCTTAGCCTGCCTCTGGTACGTGGAGTAAGACTGGATTCTGATACTGGGTAGAGGGTGAGAGGAGAGACGAAGGGCAAAGAAATACAGAGGGTGGGAGGGGATGCATATTTGGTTTGTTCAGTGGGGGAGGAGTGTGCTAAAATCAGTTTTTGCACAGGGCGCTGTTTAGCCTAGAGCTAGCTCTGCCTTTGGCCCCAGAGGCAGCACAGGAAGGTCTCAGCTGGAGAGAAGCAGCCACACTGAGCACTTGGGCTGCATTTGTTTGAAACGCATTTCCTAAACCATTTCATTTCGATTTAAATACTACAGGATAGAAAAAAAAACATGAATGTCCGTACATCACAATGGCACCTTTCACTCAGGAGACCCCCAGTTCTGCGCATCGTCCGTGTCAAGGGCACCATTTTGAGGAAGACATGCACCAAAGATGTCATCTCTAGGCCGAGGCCTGGGCCGCTGCGTCAGGAGCTGGTCTCTGCGCGGGGCCCTGGCGATGAGCCTAGAGCCAGCCCTGTCGAGGTGACCCTCCACAGACAGGGTAAATGGGGGCTGGGGTGGTTCCTGGCCCCGGCAACCTTTGTGGGGGTATTGTGGGAGAGATGGGGGGGGGGGGGTGCCTGGGGAGACCCCATTTTGTGTTTTTATTTTTATTTTTTTTACATGTTTATTTCATTTCTGCAAACTACAGAAATGAAAAACAGGCCTGACTGCTTTTCCACCTGGCCGAGCCATCCCTCTGCTGTGCGGGCTCTCCCGTCCTGCCCCTTTTTGACATCATCCAGGGGCGACAGCATAAACTGCACGAAGCGCCGCTGAAGGAGTGCGACAAAGGGGAACGCCCCTTTGTGTGCCTATCGGTGTATCAGCATGCCACCCTTTTTCAAATACAGTTCACACTTCTCCTTAGCTACTTATTACTCTCTCCTAACCGCCGCTGCCACCTCACAAAGATTCTCTTTCTTTTCTCAACCCCAATTCTGAAGAAAAGGAGATTCCCACGATATCCGTACAAGGTAGATATGGGCGCCTCAGTAGTCTGTACTATAAGCCAAAAGCGACTGACTGTAGCTCTTTAACTGCTATTGTACCTACTATTGTTATTTCTGTGGTAGTATTTTTGTTGGGTTTGTGGCATAGGGTGGACTCTTAGTTGAAGTGCAGATGACTCCTCCCACGGGGAGGGGCCCCGTGGGGAACCACAGCAATAGGCTAGACTCAGAGAGCAGACACGTGGAGGTGGAAACTTTATTGTACTGCTGTAGATAGATGGTATGCTGTAGGAAGGAATGGCTCAGACAGTCTCAGATGTAGAAGTCTCATCCCGATATTCAAGGTTGCTAGGGATCCGCGGTGCGGGATAAGCTAAACCTGGTGGGTGGAATTGGAAAACTGGATCATAGAGGTACTCACTGAAGCGTAGTGCAGGAATCTTCCTGGCAGATGGTGAAGATGGGACACGAGGTCCGTGGTACAGGATACTCCTGACTGGTAGGCCCTCGAGGAGCGAGTACCTAAAGTACAGACAATCCTGACAGAGAAGAGACAGACTCCTGAGGAGTGGTTGTCTCAGTTAGTAGAACCCCGAAGGGAAGTTGGAAGCGAGAGGGTCCCGAGCAGCGGGAGCCTAGAGCCAGGGGCGGATTGGCCTATCGGGTCATGTGGTCTCTCGCTGCTACCTGTCCTGGGCCCCCTTCCATCACAGCCGCTGCCTTCCTGAGTACACTGCCCCTGGAATGTAATTGCTCCTCCGATTCCTCCCTAAGGGTACGAGGAAGTGATTTTTTTTTTTAATGGAAAAGACCAATTCAGAAATTTTTTTTAAATAAATTAAAGACATTGCGACTTTCAATATTTTTTCAAAAGTTGGTAATCTTTTCATAACTGTACACATGGGGAAGACATTTCCTGTCTGTTCTGTCTGTTGGGAAACTGCTTTTCTCACCCTGGTCCAGTTAATGCAGGCGCTTTCAGCCTGGGGTTTGAGATTTGGGGGTGGGATGTGGGATCTGCTTTCGGACCCCTATCTGGACCTGCTTAACCTCCCACATGGCGGCTAGATAGACCTCCCGCTGAAGGAGTTCAATTCTATGGACAATCGTTGAATGAGAAACCTGAAATCTTCTGATTAACAACGCCAGCAGTGACACGCATTGAAACGCACGGCCATCTTGAATGTACTAGCATTTGAGACGCAATGGCATGCACTACGTAATTACGCACTTACGTACTGACATTCAGTGAAACGCACTACCATTTTGTAATAATAATTTGTATTGTATTAATACGATTGCTGCTATAAAATGTCTAACACATCACGTCAATTAAATGACGAAAACAATGGTCTGATTATAAGCTACACCTACCTGAAAGAATGTATAAAAGTCCATTCCCCCCGGGGAGTGGCATGCAGTTGTACTGAGCCATTGTCTTAGCTGCATCTTGCTGGCAATAAAAGTCTATCTTCACGGATCAGTTGTCTGGACCTCTTATCTGACTTTTAGAGACGGTTACATTTGGCGAGCCAGCCAGGAGGTGCCGGGGACGCTATATTAGCCCCCCAGTTGGTCCGGTAGTTTGGTGGTGGAGCGATCCCCCAGACTTACCTGGTGAGTGGCCACCGCTGAGTTCAGCGATCAGGTTTCTGAGGGGACCATTCCACAGAAAATCTTCTGAGACCTCTGGGCTGGTGATCCGGGAAGAAGGCTTTCTCCACGATCGACAGAACTTTGCAGGCAAGTATTTTGGGAAAAGAAAAGAAATAAGATAAGAGTAATTTTAAGCCGATCCGTTATCACGAAGGATTGAGGGGGCCTTGATCACGCCCCGCGCAGTAGCTAGTAGGAATTAAGCTCTGAAGACCACAGCAATTTGGGAATAATTTGGGAACAGGTTTCTTGTTGTGTGAAAGAGAGTGAATGGCCTCGCAGTTCTAGGCCGGGCGACCGCATCCTAGTCGGGGCGATTGTGATCCTTTTGTGTCTGGCGGATACGGACCCCTTACCTATCCGCTTGGCCGTGATTCATTAGCAAGACTACTGCAAAAAACGTACTACATTAACCGAATCACTCAATTGACTAAGCATGCAATTAATCAGTGTATTACATGTGCAAAGAACAATCCTCGAAATGGACCTGGTCCTGCCCCTGGACATGTACTTCGAGGAACTATCCCATTTCAAGTTTGTCAAATTGATTTCACTCACATGACTCCTTCAAAAGGATACAAAGCTATGTTAGTAGCAGTCTGTACTTACACTGGATGGATCGAAGCTATACCCACACGGACAGAAACAGCCAAAGAAGTAGTTACTTTACTTCTACATCAGATCTTGCCCAGATATGGGCTGCCAAGACAAATAAATTCTGACAATGGACCAGCTTTCACCAGTGAAGTCACTCAACAATTAAGCAAGGTTTTGGGCCTTAATTGGCATTTGCATTGTGCTTGGAGACCACAAAGCAGTGGAACTGTTGAACGAGCAAATAGAACTTTGAAAAGTCAATTAGCCAAACTATGTCAAGAAACAAAAACCAAATGGCCAGAGATTCTACCATTAGCTCTGTTACACATTCGATACATTCCAAAAATGTCTGGGTTAACACCCTATGAGATGATGTATGCAAGACCACCACCACTTCCATCATTCCCTGAATCACTACAAATCCAAGGAGAAATGTCACTCAGCAAGCAACTAAAAGGATTATATGATACAGTATCAGCAATCCGCAACTATACGTGTGAGACGGAACCACTAATCCTGATTACACCAACTCATCAATTTCAGGTTGAGGACTCTGTATGGGTAAAAGAATGGGACGATTCTGACTGCCTCAAACCTCGATGGAAAGGACCATACACCATACTGCTGACTATGCCAACTGCTGTAAAAGTCTCTGGGTGTCCATCATGGATTCATTGGACCCGAATTAAACCTGCTTCCAACACCTGGCAGGTTTCCAGTACTGGAGAAAACAAATTAAAATTCACTAGAAGTATACCAAGAGCTAGTGCTGAGTAAATGACAAAAGTGAAATACTGAACAATAATAATGTGTTATTTCTTTCCTCCTTTACAGGCATAATAATACATGACCTCCTCACTTTGGAAGTGGGCCATCTGTGCTCTTCTGTTCACCACTCTGAGTATTATATGCCCATCTAACAGTTCCTGGAAATGGTTCATCAGCTCTATCTACATCATCGGGTCTTCTCTACTATGGATCATTTTCATTATCTTCAGAGAGCTCTACAGTTCCTAATTATAATCATATGCACAACAACGAGATCTCTCAACTCTCCATTAAGTCAGAATTGCACTGAATGTATCAAACAAGTACGCACTACAACTCAAGATGGATTTCAGCTTGTTTTCACAATTATACATCAATCTCAACCACCAACATCCTGCACAGTAAAACCTGCTTGCTCCTTAAACACTACTCAAGGATATCAGTCTTTTCATCGATGTATACTGAACAACAAAGTTATTTGTCATTCTCCCTCCACTCCTAAGTACTACAACGTTACACTCACCTCTGGTCTACCAAAGAGTTACATGTCCGACACTATACCAGATGGGAAAGGAATACTATATTACGTTAACTCTACAAAGGTCCTAATGGGAGGACAGTCCAGTGTTACACTTACCTTTGATGCATGTGAAGCAATCGATAAACATCCAAATACAGTCAAATGTGGATCTGATTCATGGAAAGCAGCATATGTCTTCAACAACAAATATCTTTGTCCATACAATCGAGCATACAATCCATCCAGCTGGTTACCATGTGCGGGAGATGATAAGCTCTCTGGATGGAGCTTAGTTTGTGACTATACTGGAGGAGGATACACTGGTTGCCCAGATGTAGGTAGACTGAAGAAAGGCACTGGTAATACTGTCTCTTTAGACTGGCCAATCAGAACTGAAGGATCCTCTTGGCAAGATACATGGGGATTTGAAATCGATGGAACAGGAGGAGATCCTATGACATATATTACAATCACACAACGAAGAGATAAGCCACGCCCTATTATCCATCGAACTACAATAGTGGGTTATCAATCATTCTTCGATGAAGTATCTCATCTTGACGAGGAGCTCAAGAAACATGCTATTTCACATCAAGCAAAGAATATGTTCGTGAACCTGGCCAAGAACATAGCCCTATCCTTGGAAGTCAAAAATTGCTTTGTATGTGGAGGTACAAATATAGGAGAACAATGGCCTTGGGAAGCTAAAGAAATCTTCCAATCTGACCTGAATGCTTTGAATACTACTGTAACATATAACCGGAAAAATAGTCCATATGAATGGGCTCTCCAAACTGATGTTATTGGAAGACAGTGTTTATCACGACAATATTCAAAACTATACACTGTACCAATTGGAAATTCACCATGTACAGGAGTTCTTACAGTTACAATGGACAATCGCACATGGTGGCAGACAGAGAATCTTACTAAGCCTGCTTCTTTCTGGACTGAACCAAGTTTGAATGCAACATGGAATGCAGCTGGAAAACCTTCAACACCATTCATAGCCCCTGATGGATATTACTTTGTATGCGGACGAAGGGCTTATGAACAATTGCCTTCCACTTGGTATGGAACATGTTTCCTAGCAACTATACGCCCTAGCTTTTTCCTCTTACTAGTCACAGCAGGTGAAACTTTAGGTATACCTATATACAGCCCGATGAAACCAAACAAACGACGAAGAAAAAGACAAGATAAAGTTTCTATTGGGGATTGGTCCGATAAAGAATGGCCACCCGAACGTATTGTACAATATTACGGACCAGCGACTTGGGCAGAGGATGGTTCATATGGATATAGAACACCAATCTACATGCTGAATCGTATTATTAGACTTCAGGCAGTACTTGAACTACTTACCAATGACTCAGCAATGGCCCTCAATATTTTGGCCAAACAAAACACAAAACTTATTACTGCTGTATACCAGAATCGATTAGCATTGGACTACCTTCTAGCTCAAGAAGGTGGAGTGTGTGGAAAATTTAATCTTTCTAATTGTTGTTTACAGATCGATGATAAAAGCAAAGTCATCGAAGAAATTACTGATCGTATGGTGCGACTAGCTCATGTTCCTGTGCAGACCTGGTCCGGGGCCTTTGATTGGACTACATCAATGCCCAACTGGATCTCATCCATCCCAGGACTCAAGGAACTTTTCTTTCCTCTGATATTCTTTTTAATTTCTTGTGCTATTTTTCCTTTATGTTTCCCTCTTCTCCTTAGGAACTTGCGTGCCATGATGGAAACGATAGCCGATCGTAGAGCAGCAGCCCACATCATGATCATGAACCAGTACACTTCAGTCTCATCATTTCCCTCATCAGACTCATCAGATTCAGAAGCTGAATATTCTGACACTAACCTTTAATGCATTTAAAGTAACTAACGTACATGGGCCATCATGTTTGTTTGGGTTAAGTCCGGCTACAAAGGGGGGGGGGGGTGCTCCACTAGGGACCCCTCGTCTCAACCCCGGTGAAGTAACCAACGACCAAGCAAATATATTAGGGCCCACAATTTGAGTGAATACTGTTACTAATTATTGTTTGTCTTTTCAGCTACCTCATGGATGAAGGTGATACTTCCACCTTCTAAAGAAGTTGAAGTATCAAAGGGGGGAATGAAGGAGTTCAATTCTATGGACAATCGTTGAATGAGAAACCTGAAATCTTCTGATTAACAACGCCAGCAGTGACACACATTGAAACGCACGGCCATCTTGAATGTACTAGCATTTGAGACGCAATGGCATGCACTACGTAATTACGCACTTACGTACTGACATTCAGTGAAACGCACTACCATTTTGTAATAATAATTTGTATTGTATTAATACGATTGCTGCTATAAAATGTCTAACACATCACGTCAATTAAATGACGAAAACAATGGTCTGATTATAAGCTACACCTACCTGAAAGAATGTATAAAAGTCCATTCCCCCCGGGGAGTGGCATGCAGTTGTACTGAGCCATTGTCTTAGCTGCATCTTGCTGGCAATAAAAGTCTATCTTCACGGATCAGTTGTCTGGACCTCTTATCTGACTTTTAGAGACGGTTACACCGCTGCTACCTGTCCTGGGTCCACCTCCATCACAGCCGCTGCCCTCCTGAGTACACTGCTCCTAAAATGTAATTGCACCTCCCTAAAGAAAAGAGCAAGCGATTTTTTTTTTAATTTGAAAAGACCGATAGCAGCGAGAGGTCAATCTAGCCGCCATGTGGGAGGTTCAGCAACTTTTGAAAAAATATTGAAAGTCGGGCATGTCTTTAATTTATTTAAAAAACATTTCTGAATCGGTCTTTGCCATTTAAAAAAAATCAGTCTTTGCCATTTAAAAAAATAAATTGCTTCCTCGGTCCCTTAGGGAGATGCAATTATATTCTAGGGGCAGTGTACTCAGGAAGGCAGCGGCTGTGATGGAAAAGGGCCCAGGACAGGTAGCAGCGAGAGCTCTTTTGTAGCCTCTATGTGGGAGGTTCAGCAGGTCTGGATAGGGGTCCCAAAGCAGATCCCACAACCCACCCCAAATCTCAACCCCCCTCCTGGGAGAATTGGACGTGCCGACTCTGGACGTCCGGAGGTCGGAGCGTCCAATATTGGGGACGTCCAAAGATGGGACGTCCAACCTGGGGACGTCCAGAGTTGGACGTCCAGAGCTGGGATGTCCAGAGTTGGGGACGTCCAGAGTCGTGCCCTAAATCTCAAACCCCAGGCTGAAAGCGCCTGCATTAACTGGACCTGGGTGAGAACTGCAGATTCCCAGCAGAGAGAACAGACAGGAAATGTCCAACACTTCCCCCATGGGTAAAATTTTGAAAAGATTGCCAACTTTTGAAAAAAAATATTGAAAGTCACAATGTCTTTAGTTTATTTTTTAAAAATTTCTGAATCGGTCTTTTCCATTAAAAAAATTAATCGCTTCCTCGGTCCCTTAGGGAGGAGCAATTACATTCTAGGGGCAGTGTACTCAGGAAGGCAGCGGCTGTGATGGAAAAGGGCCCAGGACAGGTAGCAGCGAGAGCTCTTTTGTAGCCTCTATGTGGGAGGTTCAGCAGGTCTGGATAGGGGTCCCAAAGCAGATCCCACAACCCACCCCAAATCTCAACCCCCCTCCTGGGAGAATTGGACGTGCCGACTCTGGACGTCCGGAGGTCGGAGCGTCCAATATTGGGGACGTCCAAAGATGGGACGTCCAACCTGGGGACGTCCAGAGTTGGACGTCCAGAGCTGGGATGTCCAGAGTTGGGGACGTCCAGAGTCGTGCCCTAAATCTCAAACCCCAGGCTGAAAGCGCCTGCATTAACTGGACCTGGGTGAGAACTGCAGATTCCCAGCAGAGAGAACAGACAGGAAATGTCCAACACTTCCCCCATGGGTAAAATTTTGAAAAGATTGCCAACTTTTGAAAAAAAAATATTGAAAGTCACAATGTCTTTAGTTTATTTTTAAAAATTTCTGAATCGGTCTTTTCCATTAAAAAAATTAATCGCTTCCTCGGTCCCTTAGGGAGGAGCAATTACATTCTAGGGGCAGTGTACTCAGGAATGCAGCGGCTGTGATGGAAGGGGGCCCAGGACAGGTAGCAGTGAGAGGTCTTTTGTAGCCTCCATGTGGGAGGTTCAGCAGGTCTGGATAGGGGTCCCAAAGCAGATCCCATATCCTACCCGAAATCTCAACCCCCTCCTGGGAGAGTTGGATGTCCCGACTCTGGACGTCCGGAAGTCAGTTTGTCCAACATTGGGATGTCCAGTCGGGACGTCCAACCTCAGTACGTCCGTTGAGCACGTCCAAGTTGTTCTCACCCAGCAGGGCAGTTTTCAGCCCGCGGTTTGAAATTTGGGGTGGGATGAGGGATCTGCTGTGGGTCCGCTGCTGAACCTCCCACATGGCAGCTAGTTAGACCTCTCGCTGATACCTGTCCAGGGCCAGTTAATGCGGGCGCTTTCAGCCTGGGGTTTGAGATTTGGGGTTGGGATGTGGGCTGAAAGCTGCCCTGCTGGGTGAGAACAGCTTGGATGTGCTCACCTCAGACGTCCTGAGATTGGACGTCCCGACTGGACATCCCAATGTTGGACGTCCTGACTTCCAGACGTCCAGAGTCGGGACGTCCAACTCTCCCAGGAGGGGTTTGAGATTTGGGGTGGGATATGGGATCTACTTTGGGACCCCTATCCAGACCTGCTGAGCCTCCCACATGGAGGCTACAAAGACCTCTCGCTATTACCTGTCCTGTGCTCCCTTCTATCACAGCTGCTGCCCTCCTGAGTACACAGCCCCTGGAATGGAATTGCACCTCCCTAAGGGAACGAGGAAGCGATTTATTTTTTTAATGGAAAAGACTGATTCAGATATTTTAAAAAAATTAATTAAAGACATTCGCGACTTTGAATATTTTTTCAAAAGTTGGCAATCTTTTCAAAACTGTACCCATGGGGAAGTGTTGGACATTTCCTGTCTGTTCTTCCCTGCCTCCCTCCACCTCCACCTCCACCTCCACACCTCACATTCCATCATGCTGCACCCCCTCATTTGAGAGCCGTGGCAGGGATGCAACTGAGATTTTGAGATCCCTGGGGGAGGCCATACAAAAATGGACCCCCATTGGCCCCGGAAGATGCAGTGGATCTAATGGACACACATCCCTGGCTGCAGTGACATGAATCACGACAGCAAAACCATGTACTTCCAGTAACCTCTTTAGTCTTTCCTCATAGGGGAGCTGTTCCATTCCCTTTATCATTTTGGTAGCCCTTCTCTGTACCTTCTCCATCGCAATTATATCTTTTTTGAGATGCGGCGACCAGAATTGTACACATTATTCAAGGTGCTGTCTCACCATGGAGCGATACAGAGGCATTATGACATTTTCCGTTTTATTCACCATTCTCTTTCTTATAATTCCCAACATTCTGTTTGCTTTTTTGACTGCCGCAGCACACTGAACCGAAGATTTCAATGTGTTGTCCACTATGACGCCTAGATCTCTTTCTTGGGTTGTAGCACCTAATATGGAACCTAACATTGTGTAACTATAGCATGGGTTATTTTTCCCTATACGCATTACCTTGCACTTATCCATATTAAATTTCATCTGCCATTTTGATGCCCAAGTTTCCAGTCTCACAAGGTCTTCCTGCATTTATCACAAACTGCTTGTGATTTAACTACTCTGAACAATTTTGTATTATCTGCAAATTTGATTATCTCACTCGTCGTATTTCTTTCCATATCATTTATAAATATATTGAAAAGCACCAGTCCAAGTATATATCCCTGAGGCACTCCACTGTTTACCCTTTTCCAGAGAAAATTGACCATTTAATCCTACTCTCTGTTTCCTGTCTTTTAGCCACTTTGCAATCCACGAAAGGACATCGCCACCTATCCCATGACTTTTTACTTTTCCTAGAAGCCTCTCATGAGGAATCTTGTCAAACACCTTCTGAAAATCCAAGTATACTACATCTACGTGTTCACCTTTATCAACATGTATATTAACTCCTTCAAAAAGTGAAGCAGATTTGTGAGGCAAGACTTGCCTTGGGTAAAGCCATGCTGACTTTGCTCCATTAAACCATGTCTTTCTATATGTTCTGTGATTTTGATGTTTAGAACACTTTCCACTATTTTTCCTGTGACTGAAGTCAGGCTAACCGGTCTGTAGTTTCCTGGATCGTCCCTGGAGCCCTTTTTAAATTTTGGGGTTACATTAGCTATCCTCCAGTCTTCAGGTACAATGGATGATTTTAATGATAGGTTACAAATTTTTACTAATAGGTCTGAAATTTCATTTTTTAGTTCCTTCAGAACTCTGGGGTGTATACCATCCGGTCCAGGTGATTTACTATTCTTTAGTTTGTCAATCAGGTCTACCACATCTTCTAGGTTCACCGTGATTTGATTCAGTCCATCTGAATCATTGCCCATGAAAACCTTCTCCGGTACGGGTACCTCCCCAACATCCTCTTCAGTAAACACCGAAGCAAAGAAATCATTTAATCTTTCCGCGATGGCCTTATCTTCTCTAAGTGCCCCTTTAACCCCTCGAACATCTAACTGTCCAACTGACTCCCTCACAGGCTTTCTGCTTTGGATATATTTTTTAAAGTTTTAAAAGTTTTTACTGTGAGTTTTTGCCTCTTCGGCCAACTTCTTTTCAAATTCTCTCTTAGCCTGTCTTATCAATGTCTTACACTTAACTTGCCAATGTTTATGCATTATCCTATTTTCTTCTGTTGGATCCTTCTTCCAATTTTTGAATGAAGATCTTTTGGCTAAAATAGCTTCTTTCACCTCCCCTTTTAACCATGCCGGTAATCGTTTTGCCTTCTTTCCACCTTTCTTAATGTGTGGAATACATCTGGACTGTGCTTCTAGAATGGTATTTTATAACAATGACCACGCCTCTTGCACATTTTTTACTTTTGTAGATGCTCCTTTCAGTTTTTTTCTAACAATTTTTCTCATTTTATCAAAGTTTCCCTTTTGAAAGTTTAGCACGAAAGCCATGGATTTGCATACTGTTCCTCTTCCAGTCATTATTTCAAATTTGATCAAATTTGCAAAACTATCCTCTACTAGAGATAAAGCCTTCTCTATAGCTGGACCAAAAGAATGGAACTCTATTCCAGGATACCTTAGTTCCCTCAAAGATTCCAAAAATTTCAAAAAAGAACTAAAAACATGGTTGTTTAGACAATCATACTCAGAATGATATGATCTATATATACCTATCCCAACCATCATCTTGATCACTAATACTTCTTAATAAGTTTATGCATAATTAATCCCTTTTGTCTCATGCTAACTTGTTATACTCTGCTTTTGCCGAGATGTTATAAATATATATATTCTCTCCTTGTATAATGTTATAATCTATATGTTATAACTGTTCTCTGTATAAATTTGTTACACTGTTACACTGTAAACCGGAATGAAGGCACTCTGCTATATTTCAGAATAAAAAAGAATATAAATAAATAAATATTATGATAACTATTGCCAAGCGGCCCCACCACTGTTACCTCTCTCACCAAGTCCTGTGCTCCACTGAGAATTAGATCTAAAATTGCTCTCTCTCTCATCGGTTCCTGAACCAATTACTCCATAAAGCTATCATTTATTCCATCCAGGAACGTTATCTCTCTAGCGTGTCCCGATGATACATTTACCCAGTCAATATTGGGGTAATTGAAGTCTCCCATTATTACCGCACTACCAATTTGGTTAGCTTCCCTAATTTCTCTTAATATTTCACTGTCCGTCTCACCATCTTGACCCGGTGGGCGGTAGTATACTCCTATCATTATAGTCTTCCCCGACACACAAGGGATTTCTACCCATAAAGATTCAATTTTGCATTTAGTCTCATGCAGGATGTTTACCCTGTTGGACTCTATGCCATCCCAGACATAAAGCGCCACACCACCTCCCGGGTGCTCATCTCTGTCATTGCAATATAATTTGTACCGCGGTATAGCACTGTCCCATTGGTTGTCCTCCTTCCACCATGTCTCTGAGATGCCAATTAAGTCTATGTCATTATTCACTGCTATACATTCTAATTCTCCCATCTTACTTCTTAGACTTCTGGCATTAGCATACAAACATTTCAACGTTTGTTTTTTGTTTGTATTTTCATTCTGCTTTTTAATTGATAGGGATAAGTTAGAATTTTTTAGCTCAGGTGAGTTTTTAGTTACAGGCACTTGGACTATTTTTCTTATTATTGGATCCTCACTGTCGGGATGCCCTAATTCTAATGCATCATTAGTATCCTTTGAAGATACCTCTCTCTGAACCATGCGCTGCTGAGCGACTGTCGGCTTTCCCCTTTGTTCTAGTTTAAAAGCTGCTCTATCTCCTTTTTAAAGGTTAGCGCCAGCAGTCTGGTTCCACCCTGGTTAAGGTGGAGCCCATCCCTTCGGAAGAGACTCCCCCTTCCCCAAAAGGTTCCCCAGTTCCTAACAAAACTGAATCCCTCTTCCTTGCACCATCGTCTCATCCACGCATTGAGACTCCGGAGCTCTGCCTGTCTCTGGTGACCTGCGCGTGGAACAGGGAGCATTTCAGAGAATGCTACCCTGGAGGTTTTGGATTTAAGCTTTCTACCTAAGAGCTTAAATTTGGCTTCCAGAATCTCCCTCCCACATTTTCCTATGTCGTTGGTGCCCACATGTACCACGACAGCCAGCTCCTCCCCAGCATCTAAAATCCTATCTAGGTGACGCGTGAGGTCCGCCACCTTCGCACCAGGTAGGCATGTTACCAGGCGATCCTCATGCCCACCAGCCACCCAGCTCCTGCAATAGGGTCACTGATAACATGGCATAGCCCGGCTGTATTACTGTTGAATTGCATGCTGGCATGTTTATCCCAATTAAAGCCATCTTCAGGAGACACAGGGTTATATACTGTATCATTTGCGTTCCATATTAGGTTTCCTACTTATCTTTAAGATGCATTTGTTAGGGGTTGCCCATAGTGACACAGACCAGCATGGTATCCCAAGGGACGGGTGGGTGTGAACATCAGTCACATCTGCTGCTCCTGGGAAATAGGCCAGCAAGGCAGGAGGCAGCAGAGACATCAGCAGAGCAGCTTAGAAACCAGGGCAGCACTGCTGAAAATGTTGGCTGAGCCTGGAGTGCTTCATGTCTTTGGTGAGATCCTCTGAAAAGTGACATCTTGCTGCAGCACTCTGAAAGAACCCTGCATCACTGTGAACCTGTTTTGCTGGCTGGGAGTCTGTTATAATAAGCTGCCTCCTGCTGTCATGCTATTTGAACCTTTCTGCCAGCTTCTAGGCCATGCTGTGCAATAGAACGGCTACTCTGCTGGAGTGAACAATGTTCCAGTTACTGCACATTATAGGTTGGGAATCTGGAGGATGGGAGTCAAAGGGGATCTTTGAAGAAGAAGAAGATGTAAAAGGGATTTCAGAGAAGGGATCTTGGGAGGGGAGGTGGCTTTGGAGGCGGAAGGGAAAATCAGGGCACCCAGAGAGGGAAAGAGAGTGGGAATCAGAGAGCAGAGGGGAGATAGGAAAGGAAATGAGAAAAGAGAAGGGAAATAAGGGGGTGAGAAGAAAATGGGATTCTAGTTTGGAGGGAGGAGGATCTCGGATTAGGAGAAAGAGGGAGGGAAGATCTACTTTTACGCACCTCCTCCCAATGCTGTGCAATGGCGCATTTAATATAAGACCGCTGTGCTTTTACTTAAGCTGCACTGCCATGGACCAATTCTCTGCTTCGAATTTATAACCCTGGCAGAGCGATGCGCTCAGCTCATAGGGGCCTGCTGGACATAACCCTCTATGTGACTTGCCAGACTCGCAGACACTAGAACTTTCTCGGTTGCTGCCCCAAATTATCTGGAACTCTCTCTCCCCGAAGAGCTCCGGCTGATGGAATGTCAGAAAACCATTAGGAAAACGGCAAAGACTTATTTTTTTTTTCTCTAGGCTTGCCTTCTCGTAGGCATTGGTGCCACTGTGTGAGCTGTTTAATGAAGCTGCCCTGAGTTGTTATTGCTTATGTCATTATATTGATTTTAAATGACTTTATGTCTTGGATTTTATGTGTGTTATTTGGTACGCTGCTTAGGACCTTGGTTTAAGCGGCGTATGAAGAGATGCACTGCTGGTGCTGCCACAGCGATTCTGTGGCAGAGGGGCCCATTCCATAGGAAGGGCCGGATTCAGTGGCTCTTACCGCAGCTGCGGAATCACCCGAGACAGGGGACCCAGGTTATTATTTGGTCGTTTTAAGCTCTCCTAGCTGTTCTGCAGTGGCATTGAGTCAATAGAGAACTAAAAATATAATTCATGTGTGCAACACAGTAAATTAAGCTGAAGGGGAGGCGTTGTGGAGGAGAGAGCCCTCTGGTGAGAGGGTTTCGGTCGGGACGGTGGTCGGGGCTCCAGCCCCTTGAGAGTGCAGCCGGGAACATCTACAGTGCACGGACCGCTAGCTCCGCCCCCCACGTGAGGTCATCGACGGGGGACGGCTTGATTTTTCCTTAAATTGAACTGCCTACGGTGCCCAGCCGTCGGCGCGCAGCCAAAGCCGCGCGCCAAAGGGGTGCATTCCTTATTGAAAAAAGTTACTGCTACTTTTATTGCGTATATGGGCAGAAAGAGAAAAGTCAAGGTCTGGACTTCCTCTCCAGGAGTTTCTGTGAGGGGACCAATGGACTCGCACATTATCAGGGGGGTAAGTCAACCTAATTTAAGATCAATTCCAGATATTTCATTTTCCTCTGGATCCCCTGAAGTCCAGGGACCATTGCAGTTATCTCAATCAAGTATGGAGTCTACTTCAGCATCTCAGTCTAATGCTTCAGGGTTTAAAATGGTTAAAACTAATATTGATGTAATTAATGCTTCTTTAAACATGGGGAAAACTGAGGAGTGTGTGAACCAGGGACAGATTTTAACAGTCCCTGTATCCATAGCTCCTCAGAATATCACTTTGAAAGATGTTTGGATGTCTTTGGATAACCTGCAAAAAATTGTAATTAATTCTATTGAGCAAAATAGTAATACTACGGCAGAAATTAAAAATGTTCTGGAAAGACATGATAATTGTTTGGTACAGTTAGAGGAACATACTAAAGTTATGTCTAATCAGATAGATAACCTTAAGGAAGCAAATAATTCCTTTATTAAAGATGGTTTGGCAATTCATCGGCAGATAGAAATACTAGAAAACCAAAATAGAAATAGAAATTTGAGATTATTAAATTTCCCTGAAACTAGATTACTGTCTCCCATTGAATTGCTAAAAAAATATTTTATTGAAGTATTAGCTATTACAACAATTGATGACACAGGAATATCCAAACTTTATTACATTCCTAAAACTAGAGTAAGGACACAAGAAGGACTAGAAGAAATGGATGTTGTCCAACATTCCCCTAATTTAACTTCTTTTTTAGAAGCCTCTACAGATGATATCCCACAAAGGTCTACTTTACTTGTAACTTTCTGTAGGGAGAAGGATAAAAATCTAGTGTTACAAAAATATTTTGAACATAAAGATTATAATTTCTGTGGACAACAGATTCAAATATTCCCAGATGTGACCAGAGCCACGCAGGAGAGACGAAAACAATTTTTGTCTTTAAAACCGCGAGTAGTAGCCTTAGGTGCTGCTTTCGATTTAAAGTTTCCCTGCAAGTGCTCTGTGACCTATCTGCGGAATAAATTTATTTTCCAGGAACCTTCCCATCTGGAGTCCTTCTTAGTGGACAAAGAAGTTGGTTGAGAAAAAATTTAAACTGCTATAAATGTATATTCTCCGAAATTGTAATCTGAGATTACATATTTTTGTTGTATTAATGTATGTATAAGCCTCCCATAATGTGGACTTGATACCATTGATACTGTTAATTTGTGAGGGGTACAGTATTTGTTGAGAAGGATGATGTAAAAAAGGGTATTTTCCTGTTTTTTTTGCAATGTAAATTGTATAAAAACTTAATAAAATATAAATTAAAAAAAAAAAAAAAAATTAAGCTGAAGGAATAGAACCATTTGTGTCTTGTAAATATTTTATATTTCACACATTCGTTATTTTGAAATATTTTTCTAAAGAAGGGACCTGTATGGTCTCCGAAGTACTAAAACAGAGGTTCCCAAACCTGTCGTGGGAGACCCCCAGCCAGTCAGCTTTTCAGGATTTCTACAATGAACAGGCATGAGATTAAATTTGCATGGGTATCCTCCACAGGGGCGGATTGACCTATCGGGGGATCGGGCTTCCCCCGGTAGGCCGGTCACTCCTGTCACGTGATTTTTTTTTCTTTTTTGTATTATAAAGTTTCCAGCCAAAGTGAAGTGGGGCTTCTGAGGCCTACAGAGAAACTTGCGGAGCCGGGAGAATGGCCTGCAAGGCCGCGGCAGAGCCCATCTTGCCATGGCAGAAGAAAGCCATGCAGGCAGGGAGAGAACCTGCAAAGCCACGGCAGAGCCAGGGCCGGTGGAAGCACTAGGCGAACTAGGCCTGGGCCTAGGGTGCCGAGTATTAGGGGGCGCCACGAGCAGTGATATCCCAAGGGGAGCCAATGCCCCCAGGCGCAAGGAGGCTCATGCGGCCGCTGAGCAGCGACACGCATATAGCAGGCAGATTGGCAGGGCCGTGGTGGAGCTCACGTCACCACGGCCTGAAGAAAAAGATTGCGTTTAAACGCGCTGATGCTCCTTCTCCTTCCTGCCTGCGCAGCCCCGGAAGTAAACGTTGCTGGAGCTGCGCAGGCAGGAAGGAGGAGGAGCATCAGCGCGTGCAGAAGAGGAGCAGCGCTTTCGGGCCGCCACGAATCCCAAGTCGCAGCGGCCCGAGAAGAGGAAGAGGCCCGGTAGCAGGGCCGCTGCAGAGCCCATCCTGCGGCGACCCGCGAAGAGGAGGCTCAGAGGTGAGAGAGAGGCTGAGGGTCCGTAGATTGTGTGTGTGTGCGTGTATGAGATGAGTGTGTGGGAGTGAGGACCTGAATGTTTGCAGAGACAGCATGTGAGAGCCTCTGTGTGTGTGAGAGAGACAGCATGTGACAGTGAGAGCCTGTGCTTGAGCAAGACAGCATGTGGGAGTGAGAGAGAGCCTGTGTGTGTGAGAGTCAGACAGCATGTGCCAGTGAGAGCCTGTGTGTGTGTGTGTGAGAAAAATGCATGTGAGAAAGAACCTGACTGTGTGTTTGAGAGAAGAAGATGAAGAGAAAAGAAATAGAAAAAAAAGACAATATAAAAGGAATTGGCAAAAAAATAAGAAAGGGAAGGTGGAAAAAAATAAGAAAGGGAAGGTGGAAAAAAAAAGCCTGTGACCAACCGATTAGAAAACTAAGGTCAGCCAGCAAAGGTAAAAAAAAAATAAAAAATTACTTTTTAGTGATTGGCACATGTAATCTTTGGGAATGTGAAAGAATAGCACTTTCTCTATGTAGATCTCACAATGTACGAGATCAGCATGGAGAAAATGGAAGCCCACAGGGCCTGCACAGAGGAGGCAGCAGAATGGGCTTCAGTGTCAGTAGCAGCAATTGGCACCTCCCCAATAGCCATGCGGCATCAGTGACAGTGGCAACAGAGGAATGAGAGAGGCTCCGAGGTTGCTGGCAAAAGAAAGAGAGGGGTATCTGCCTTTAGTATGTGTATGAATGGGACTCTGCCTGGGGGTGTATGTGTGTGAATGCATGGGTGCCTGCCTGGGGGTCTGTGTGTATGTGTGTGTGTGTGTGTGTGTGAGGGAGCCAGTGAGTGTGAGAGCATGAGTGTGTATGAGAAATTTCAAGGGAGTAAGAGTTTGTGTGTGTGTGTGTGGAGGGGGAGAGAGTGTCTTAGAGCCTGTCAGTGTCAGTGAGAGGGAGAGGTTATGGTGGATATAAGAGCATGAATGTGTATGTATGTGACAGTGTATGTGTGAGAGAGAATGGACATGTGAGTATGTGTGAGAGAGAGAGGATAACCTCCTAATCCTCAACAATATCAGGGTGCCTGGAAATAAAGAGCTCCCACAGAAGGGGACAGCAGGGGCTTTTTAAAATCCTTATTAGTTTTAATTATTGAATGTTATTTGATATATGTGCTGTTTGAAATATTGTATTAGTGTTTGGGAAATTGTAAAAAATGTATATGATTTTAATTAATAGAAATTTTATTTATCAGTAGTTTTAAAATATTCTTTTATTATGGTTTTACTATTATAACTGATGCTTTATGTTTCTTGATTTTATTTGTTTTATGAGGAATGGTGGTTCTATTTTTCTATTGTTAATACACGGAGTCTGGCTTCTTGGAGTTTCCATTTGTTTTTCTATTGTTGCACTGCATAATAGTCTGGCCTGTTGCGGTTAACAGTTCAATTTTTGTCTGAATGTTTGTAATAATACTTTATGGTTACTTTATTCTGCATTTTTGTGAGGGTCTGTTTGTATTTTGCGTGTGTGACTGACGTATTCTGCTAGTGTGGAGGTTCTGTGTAGGGATCTGTAGCAGTTTGGATTTTTCTGTTTTCCTAACAGTAGGTGTATTGGCTTTTTAGAGTCTGGTGTAATGATCACAGTGTTGCCTTTTCATAAGTAGGGTTGTTAGTGTTTGCGTGCTGGCAGTTATTGCAGTTTTGATATGGAGATTTACTGTATTGAAATTGTAATCCAGTTTACTTGTGGCTTTCTGAGGGCAAAGCTCATACCCAATGCTCATTCCAATAGACCTAATACCAATTCCAAGGATCTTTTTTACTTTTTTGCAGGGTTTTTCAGCACTCCATACAAGTATAATATACATGTTGTAAGTAATATTTTTACCTCACAAGACGTTTTTATTTTGGAGATATTTTAGCTCAATTCCATCAGGTTCCAGAATTAACATGGCGTGCTTTTGGGAGCTGTTGACATATGTGCTGCAGGGAAAGGGCTGGTTTTGAAAAAATCCCCCAGGCCTATATTTTCTTGCAATCCACCATTGGTGCATATATATGTAAATTATATTGTATGTGTAATTGGGTACCCATGGGCCAGTTGGAGAAAAATCCCCCAGGCCACTACTTTCCCACAATCCGCCCATGCCTAGAGCTTCGTCAGGAGCGAATTACCCCGGAGGGAAGCGAGGCGTCTAAGTGAGCAGCTTAGAGTGCTCAGAGTAACTAAACCGAAGTCCTTGCTAACTCGTAGTTGGTAGCGTAGTGGAGGCATAAATACCCGGAGGTATTGACGTCATGCGGTGGGGACGCTCCCGAGGTTCCCGCCATGACGTGTAGATAAGCGTAGGCATCATGCGTGTCCTAGGAGGCCATGGAAAGGAGCATGGCAGACAGGGACGCCCATGCTGAGTTGGAGACGCCGAGAGTTTCGGCACTCGGCACTGGAGGCAGCCATTTTGCCCAAGGAGGAGGAAAAGGGTAGAAAAGAGGTAAGGCAGAGCGGTCGCAGCCATCTGTGACTGACGGACGCAATAATTTTCCTCTATTTATTTGCTAATTTGTAATGCCTAATCACTGACTGTTTTTTAATTAGTGAAATCTGGTTATTTGATACTGATGCTATAACAATTAACTCTTTATGTCCCTCTGAGTATATTCCCTTCTCCGAACCCAGACCATGCCACCGCGGCGGAGAGCTCCTAGCACTGGTCGAATCCTCCCTCCAACCTCATAAAAAAATGTTATCTCAGATTTACCCATATGAAATTCTACTTATTACCACACCTATTGCCAACTTTGTGATTATCTACTGTCCACTGGGTCTTCTACACTACAACTCATCTCCCTTACTTGAAGCCATTTCAGACCTACCAGTTACACTCTCGAAAACCATTATTGCCAGAGATTTCAATATTCATCTAGACTCCTCCCACTCTTTACCCTTCTGCATCCTCTTTTCTAGATGCCATGGGAGGCCTTGGCTGAGAACAACTTATTGATGCTCTCACTCACAAACTAGACTGTAAGCTTGATATTGTGTTCTGTAACCCCTGCTTTATTTCTATACCCACAATTGCACTCTCCATACACCCTGTTCCCTGGTCTGACCATTCACTCATCAACCTCTCCGCATCTCAATCCTAACAAGGACAAAAAGAGCCATCTCAGAAGAAAGAAAAAACTACAGAAACCTTTATCGAAGCTTTCCTACCAAATATGCCCTTAACAACAAGCTCTGATGTAAACACCACTGTATCCTTATGGAACTCTGCAATCAATACTACCCTTAACCCCATAGCTCCTCTAGTCCCTTATATGGTAAAGCCAAAATGTTATGCCCCTTGAAACTCCGCATCTTTATGAATTCTGAAATCCACTCTTAGGTGTCATGAACGTTACTGGCGCAAACATCATACAACCTCTGCCAAAAACTAATTTTTCTGTTGTCTGAGAAAATATAAAAAAGAAATAGACACTGCCAAAAAACCCTTCTACTCCCAAAAAATAATCACTACCAACAGAAATCACAAGTACATAAGAAATTGCCATGCTGGGTCAGACCAAGGGTCCATCAAGCCCAGCATCCTGTTTCCAACAGAGGCCAAACCAGGTCACAAGAACCTGGCAAGTACCCAAACACCAAGAAGATCCCATGCTACTGATGCCAGTAATAGCAGTGGCTATTCCCTAAGTCAACTTGATTAATAGCAGTTAATGGACTTTTCCTCCAAGAACTTATCCAAACCTTTTTTAAACCCCGCTACACTAACTGCATTAACCACATCCCCTGGCAACAAATTCCAGAGTTTAATTGTGCGTTGATGAAAAAGAATTTTCTCCGATTAGTCTTAAATGTGCTACTTGCTAACTTCATGGAATGCCCCCTAATCCTTCTATTATCTGAAAGTGTAAATAACCGATTCACATCTTCTTGTTCAAGACCTCTCATGATCTTAAAGACCTCTATCATATCCCCCTCAGCTGTCTTTTCTCCAAGCTGAACAGCCCTAACCTCTTCAGCCTTTCCTCATAGGGGAGCTGTTTCATTCCCTTTATCATTTTGGTTGCCTTTCTCTGTACCTTCTCCATTGCAACTATACCTTTTTTGAGATGCGGCGACCAGAATTGTACACAGTATTCAAGGTGTGGTCTTACCATGGAGCGATACAGAGGCATTATGACATTTTCTGTTTTATTAACCATTCCCTTCCTAATAATTCCTAACATTCTTTTAAGTGTGTTTTTTGTTTGTATTAACAACCTGCTTTTCAGTTGTTAGGGATAATTTGGAAATCTTTAGCTTCGGTGATTTTTTCATATAGGCACATAGACTATGTTTGCTTTTATTGGAACCTCTCTGTTGGGATGCCCTAACCCTCCTGTTTCATTAATATCCTTCAAGGATACATTTCTCTGAACCATGCACTGCTGAATGACTGTCGGCTTTCCCCCTTGTTCTAGTTAATGCCAGCAGCTTGGTTCCACTCTGGTTAAGGTGGAGCCCATCCTTTCAGAAAAGTCTCCCCCTTCCCAAATGGTTCCCTAGTTCCTTACAAAATGGAATCCCTCTTCCCTGCACCATCGTCTCATCCACGCATTGAAACTCTGGAGCTCTGCCTGCCTCTGGGGACCTGCACGTGGAACAGGAAGCATTTCAGAGAATGCCACCCCGGAGGTTCTGGATTTCAACTTTCTACCTAAAATCCTAAAATCCTAAAATCCTAAAAATCCTAAATCCTAAATCTGGCTTCCAGAACCTCTCTCCCACATTTTCCTATGTTAGCCATTGTTGTCCTGAGCACATGCTAAAGGGATTTCTCTGGTGGAACTGTTTACTGCATTGCAAAATCTTCATTCTGGCTAAGTATTTTCTGCTTATTTTTACTTATTTTTGCTTATTGATCTGAAGTTGTGTAGAAAGCTTGTGTAGAAAGCTTCTGTGATTATTTCCTGTCTGCAAAGCTATCAGCTTTTAAACTGGTAAAATCTCTCTAGTTTGGGGTTAGCTGGCACAAACTAAAAAACTGGGGCATAAAGACTGTTTTTTTAAAAAAGAATTGACCAAAACGCAAAGACAACAGTCCAGTAGTGCCCTGCTTTACCCAGCTTGTCCCAGGCTAAACTGTTTTACTCCCTCCCACCCACCCCTGGGGCTTGTTTCTAATAAAGACTGCCTAGATTACCATTGGCAGCAAGATAAATTAGTACATTGGTTACAGTCAAGGAAATATAGTCACAAATTACCAAGATGAGGACTATCCAATGTAACTGCTGTGGAGCCTTTATTCTGAGGGAAAGCATCTGGAAACTTAGAGCTTGCCCAATTTGTGCACAACTCTCTTCCTTGAAAATGGAGCTGACTGTGATTAAAGATCAATTAGCTTCAATTAAAAGAATTACACCCACATTGCATTACTCAGAAAATAATTCCCCAATACCACAAACAAACCAGGAGTCAAGAAAAGGAGATCCATTAGGCTCAGGTAGGACCCACAGTCACCCATTCTTGACAGAAGAGCAGCCAACAGGTATACCGCCCCACTCAAACAGGTCATTAGGAAATTCTTTAAAAACCAGGAATACAGTTGGCTCTGGTAGAATTAGACCTGTGATGAGGAGACACACAATGTACCAAATGCAAAAAGAACAACAAGCCTTCTCTAAAATAAAAACTGAAGAAGTTCTTGAGAAAAGCATTGCAGTATTACCAGAAAAGAGAGAGAAAACACAATGCATGCAGTATTTCAAGATCCATAAGCAAAAGAAAAATCTAATTGAGATGGATAACTCTGTCAACAGTGGCACTACCGCAAAAAGAAATAGTGAAGTGAATAATAAATCTCAACAAATATCTCACAAGGAGTCCAGGAAATGCAATAACCGTAAAGAGAGTACCTGGAAGGCTATGACCACAAATGCTCATAGTTTGGGAAATAAAATCCCAGATCTGCAGGCCCTAATGGCTGACGCAGAATTGGACATTGTTGCTATCACAGAAACATGGTTCACAGAATCTCATGAATGGGATACAACAATACCAGGCTACAACTTGTTAAGGAAGGACAGAGAGGATAGAAAAGGGGGAGGTGTGGCTCTTTATGTCAGAAACAACATCCAAGCAACTGAGCTACAAGGAAGTTGGGGTATTGAAGAAGCTCTATGGGTCGACCTAAAAAAAGATGACGGAGCGTCCATTTATATTGGAGTGGTTTACAGGCCTCCAAACCAAAAGGAAGAGCTGGACAGAGATCTGGTTGAAGACATCCATAAGATAGGTAAGAAGGGAGAAGTGGTGATCGTGGGTGACTTTAATATGCCAGATGTAGACTGGAAAATCCCATCTGCAGAAACTAAAAATAGTAGAGCAATAGTGGATGCCATGCAAGTATCTTTGTTCAAACAAATGGTGTTGGAACCCACGAGAGAAGGAGCTATACTCGACTTAGTGCTCACTAATGCAGATAATGTCTCAGATGTCCAGGTGGGCGCCCACCTCAGCAGCAGTGATCATCAAACGGTATGGTTTAATATCACTAAAAGAATAGGGAAAAGAACCACAAAGACCCGAGTTTTACAGTTCAAAAACACAGACTTTGAGGAAATGGGGAACTACCTGGAGGAAGAACTTAAAGGATGGGAGAACGAGAGAGATGTGGATCAGCAGTGGACCAATCTAAAAGGAGCAATCACCAAGGCAACTGCTCTATATGTTAGAAATGTAAAGAAAAGCAAAAGAAAACTGAAACCTATCTGGTTCTCAAAGGAGGTGGCTGACAAAATTAAAGCTAAAAGAACAGCATTCAAGAAATATAAAGGATCCCAAAGGGAGGAGCACAAAGAAGAATATTTGTATCAACTGAGGGAGACAAAGAAATTAATCAAGTTGGCAAAGAGTCAAGCAGAAGAGAGGATTGCCAAGGAGATAAAAAATGGTGACAAAACATTTTTCAGATACATCAGCGAAAAGAGAAAGGTCCAAAGTGGTATAGTGAAATTGAAAGGTGGTAATAATCAATGTGTGGAGAGAGACGAAGAAATGGCAGAAATATTAAACAAATACTTCAGCTCTGTGTTCACTAAAGAAGACCCTGGAGAAGGACCATCTCTAAACAACAAGAAACTGGAGGGAAGGGGAATAGATGAAAATCCTTTTACAGTAGAAAATGTGTGGGAAGAACTAAAGAACCTGAAAGTGGACAAAGCCATGGGGCCTGATGGGATTCATCCAAGGATATTGAGGGAGCTCAGAGATGTTCTGGCGGGTCCGCTGTGTGACCTGTTCAATAGATCCCTAGAAACGGGAGTGGTGCCGAGTGATTGGAGAAGAGCGGTGGTGGTCCCGCTTCATAAGAGTGGGAACAGGGAAGAGGCAGGCAACTACAGACCGGTTAGCCTCACTTCGGTGGTGGGAAAAGTAATGGAGTCACTGCTGAAAGAGAGAATAGTGAACTATCTACAGTCTGGAGAATTGATGGACCAGAGGCAGCATGGATTCACCAGGGGAAGATCCTGTCAGACAAATTTGATTGACTTTTTTGACTGGGTAACCAAGGAATTGGATCAAGGAAGAGCACTAGATGTCATCTACTTGGATTTCAGCAAAGCTTTTGATACGGTTCCGCACAGGAGACTGGTGAATAAAACGAGAAGCTTGGGAGTGAGTGCCGAGGTGGTGACCTGGATTGCAAATTGGTTGACAGACAGAAGACAATGTGTGATGGTAAATGGAGCCTTCTCTGAAGAGAGAGCGGTTTTAAGTGGTGTACCGCAAGGATCGGTGTTGGGACCGGTCCTGTTCAATATCTTTGTGAGCGACATTGCGGACGGGATAGAAGGTAAGGTTTGTCTTTTTGCGGATGACACTAAGATCTGCAACAGAGTGGACACGCCGGAAGGAGTGGAGAGAATGAGACGGGATCTAAGGAAACTGGAAGAGTGGTCGAAGATATGGCAGCTGAGATTCAATGCCAAGAAGTGCAAAGTCATGCATATGGGGAGTGGAAATCCGAATGAACTGTACTCGATGGGGGGGGAAAGGCTGATGTGCACAGAGCAGGAGAGGGACCTTGGGGTGATAGTGTCTAATGATGTGAAGACAGCGAAACAATGCGACAAAGCGATAGCAAAAGCCAGAAGAATGCTGGGCTGCATAGAAAGAGGAGTATCGAGTAAGAAAAGGGAAGTGATTATTCCCTTGTACCAGTCCTTGGTGAGGCCTCACCTGGAGTACTGTGTTCAGTTCTGGAGACCGTATCTACAAAAAGACAAAGACAAGATGGAAGCGGTACAGAGAAGGGCGACCAGGAAGGTGGAGGATCTTCATCGGATGACGTATGAGGAGAGATTGAAGAATCTAAATATGTACACCCTGGAGGAAAGGAGGAGCAGAGGTGATATGATACAGACTTTCAGATACTTGAAAGGTTTTAATGATCCAAAAACAACGACAAATCTCTTCCGTAGGAAAATAATCAGCAGAACCAGGGGTCACGATTTGAGGCTCCAGGGAGGAAGATTCAGAACCAATGTCAGGAAGTATTTCTTCACGGAGAGGGTGGTGGATGCCTGGAATGCCCTTCCGGAGGAAGTGGTGAAGACCAGAACTGTGAAAGACTTCAAAGGGGCGTGGGATAAACACTGCGGATCCATAAAGTCAAGAGGCCGCCAATGAAGAGTGGGTGACTCACCAGAATGATGGCTATTGACACAATACCCTTATTAAATAAACATACACATGCTTACTGTGACTCCTACATCGCTCTAAGCTTCAACAGCAAGAGGTAATGGAAAAAAAGGATTTGCACTCACAAAGAGGGGAGTAGCTGGCTTGTTACGGCGGTTACTACCCCAAACCAAATATGACTGATACTTCACTTTCAATGCATATACAGCATAGCTCTCTGCTTCAATGACAGGGGAGAAGAATAACTGATACTTCACACATCCAGCAGAGCTCTCTGCTACAACGGCAAGGGAGAAGAAAAAGGGTTCGCACTCAAAAAAGCGGGGAGTAGCTGGCTTGTTACGGCGGTTACTACCCCAAACCAAATGTGCCTGATACTTCACTTTCCATGCATATCCAGCATGGTTCTCTGCTTCATCGGCATGGGAGAAAGACTGATACATCACGCATTTCCAGCATAGCTCTCTGCTTCAATGGCAGGGGAAAAAAAAAAAAAAAACCAAAAAACTGATGCTTCACGCATATCCTGCATAGCTTCAACGACAGGGGTGAAGAAAAAAAGGATTCGCAATCACAAAGCGAGGAGTAGCTGGCTTGTTACGGCGGTTACTACCCCAAACCAAATGTGCCTGATACTTCACTTTCAATGCATATCCAGCATGGCTCTCTGCTTCAACGGCAGGGGAGAAGAAAAAAAAACCCAACAAGGGCTGTACAACATAGTCTAGGTAAAACAAATAAGCATGGGTGTAGCTTGCTTATCGCGGCGGTTACTGCCCCTACTACCCCTAACTAATCAAGCTAGATATTTCACTTGGATGCAGCTCCATCACTGCTCTCTACATTAATGGTGGGGGTGGAAGGGGAATAGAACAAGGAGCTAAGAGAAACAGATAAGAATGAGAGAAAAAATGTGTGAGGCTAGCTGGGCAGACTGGATGGGCCATTCGGTCTTCTTCTGCCGTCATTTCTATGTTTCTATGTTTCTATGTCGTTGGTGCCTACGTGTACCACGACAGCCGGCTCCTCCTCAGCACTATCTATAATCCTATCTAAGTGACGCATGAGGTCTGCCACCTTTTCACCAGGCAGGCAAGTTACCAGGCGGTCGTCACGTCCACCACCCACCCTGCTATCTATATTTCTAATAATTGAATCACCAACTATGATGGCCGGCCTAACTCTTCCCTCCTGGGCAGTAGCCCTGGGAAACCTGTCCTCAGTGTGAGAGGACAATACATCACCTGGAGAGAAGGTCTTTGCTACAGGATCACTTCCTGCTATACCAGGGTGATATTCTTCTACTGGGAGACCTTTCTGATCCAAGGCAGCACTGCGGCTACCAGATTGGATTTGGGACTTGGCTACTATGTCCACGAAGGTCTCATCAATGTACCTCTCTGTCTGCCTCAGCTCCTCCAGAGATCAGACTCGTTCCTTGAGAGCCAGGAGCTCTTTAGACCGAGTGCAGACATACAATCTCTCACCGGCGGGTAAAAAATCATGCATGTGACACTCAATGCAAAAGATAGAAAGCCCCCCTCTTGCTGCTGGACTGCTGCCTTCATCTTAGTTTTATTGAGTTCCTAGTTAAGTTTAGGATACTAAGGGAGTTGGAATTAGAGTACATTTACAGGTGTATTTACTAATTAATCAGTTAGTATCCTACAAGGGGATGATTAAACTTTCAGTAAGGGCTGGTATAATAGTATGATTTAGATAAGAGCCTGATTGATTTTTAATGAGAAAGTGTCTTTTGCCTAAAAATCAAGAGTTGAGTGGGTGGGAAAGACAGACACTAGAATTAACTATCTCTGGCTTGCTATTACCTCAGAGACACACAAACTCTAGAGAATATACCCCTCTATTTCACCTTTCTCCAAACCTTTATATGTCCAAAGATTTCCCAAAGCTATACTTACCAATCCTCTTTAATCACCATTAAATTGATCTTCACTCAGTTAATTGAACGGTTTGAGATTCACGCGTCATTAGGTGCACACTTCCAGTCCTCTTCTACTGCAAAGGGTGCGGGACCTCTGGAAGCTGGGGCTGGGGAATTCAATCCCTGGATCGCTTGCAGTGACCTCTGCACTTCTCTCCTGGGGATTGCTGGGAGCATCCTTCTATTCTCTTCAATATTGTAAAGACTCTAATGACTATCCCTCAAATCAAGCACGCCAATGTTGATGATGCTCTCTGCAATCGCATTGCAACCCACTTTCAGGATAAGATCTTCAAAATTACCAGTACTTTTCTGCAATCCTCTAATCAGCGGCAAGTCCTCCCTCCACCCGTCTGCACTTGGTCTGTGTTCTCATATGTAGATCCCTCATCTGTCACTCATATATTACATAAAACTAAAATCTCTTCATCTCCATTCAATCCTTGTCCTGGTCAACTACCAAAATCTTTAGGTGACCTTGCAAGCCTTCTTCTATGTCAGCTTATAAACCAATCTTTAAACTCTGGCATATTTCCAGGTATACTTAAGCAAACATCCATTCGTTCAAACCCTAAGAAAAAAACCAAGTACATTACAAACATTGCTAACCTATGTCCTATTGCATCTCTCACCTCTCTGGCAAAAATACTTGAATCTGTAGTCTTACATCAACTTTCTGACTATATATCCGAAAATGCCCTTTTTCATCCAAATCAACATGGATTTGGTAAAGGCCACACAGAGACATTATTACTCTCCCTTTTTGACATCTTAATAAGAGGTTTTGACACTAACACTGACTATATCCTAATGCTTCTAGATATCTCAGCCGCCTTTGATACACTAGACCACCAAATCCTTTTTCATCAATTAAAGTCCATTGGTTTGACAGGCACTGTTCTAAACTGGTTTCTTTCATACCTATTGAACCATCCTCATCAGATCAATATTGGTCCCTATTCATCCAACTGGTACATCCCCTCCTCCGGTGTCCCTCAAGGAGCATCACTTTCTGCCATCTTATTCAATATCTACCTAATACCACTTTTCCAGCTTCTCAATAGCCTCAATATTCAATTTAAGATCTATGCAGATGACATCCAGTTCTTTGTGCCTTACTCCTCATCCTAGTCTACCACACTACCATATGTCTACTTATTAAAACCATTAATACATGGTTATCTCATAACCGCCTCAAATTAAACACTTCTAAAACAGAAATTCTTCACCTCTCAACTATCCCTTATTCCGCCTGTAGCCTGCCATCGCACCTATTTCTAGATGACTTATCTATTCCCATTGTCTCAAAGGCATGAAACCTTGGGGTAACCCTAGACTCAAGTCTAACCATGTCCCATCACATCTCTGCCACCATTAGATATTCTTTTTTCAAACTCCATGTTAAAACATCTCCAGCCCTTACTTATTTGCTAATGAATTTCGCACTATCCTACAATCCCTTATCCTTACAGGTGTAGACTATTGTAACAGCCTCTAACTTGGTCTTCATGACAATGCACTTCGCCTTTTACAAATAATCCAAATTACAGCTGCACGTATTCTAACTGATACCTTGTAGAAAGATCATATAACTCCAACACTGTACTCGCTACATTGGCTCCCGGTTCCATGCAGAATACAATATAAAGTTTTATCTATTATACATAACCTAATTCATAATTATTCCTCTACATGGCTCTATTCTCTTCTCCTGATCTACCAACCCAGCAAGCATTTACATTCTTTACATAGAAACCTTCTAGAAATACCATCTGTCTGTTTGGCCAAGCTCAATATCACCAGAAGGCGTGCCTTCTCAGTTGCCAGCCCCTCACTCTGGAACTCTATCCCAGATCACTTATAGGCCAATTCAGTAAAGTCCGAGGGAGAGCGGACGAACGCCCACTCTCCCGGTGTGCGCACCGGCCCCTCAGTATTCAAATTAGGTGGCACAGTAGAAACGGGGAAAAGGAGGCGCTAGGGACGCTCAATTTTGCCGGCGTCGGTTCTCGAGCCCGCTGACAGCCACGGGCTCGGAAACCGGACGCCGGCAAAATTGAGGGTCCGGTTTTCGGCCCGACAGCCGCAGACCGAATTCAAATTTTCTTTTTTTTAACTTTTTTTACTCTTCGGGACCTCCGACTTAATATCGCTATGATATTAAGTCGGAGGGTGCACAGAAAATCAGTTTTTACTGCTTTTCTGTGCACTTTCCCAGTGCCGGAAGAAATTAGCGCCGACCTTTGGGTTGGTGCTAATTTCTGAAAGTAAAATATGCGGCTTGGCATACCTAATAGGGATGTGAATCGTTTTTGAACGATTAAAATTATCGTCAGGGCACGGGAATTATTTGGGGGAGGGCGGGAAAACCGGCACACCAAAACAACCCTAAAACCCACCCCGACCCTTTAAAACCAATTCCTTACCCTCCCCCACCCTCCCAAACCCCCCAAAATGTTAAATTACCTGGTGGCCCAGTGGGGGGGGGGGGGGGGGGTCCCGGCGCGATCTCCCGCTCTCGGGCCATCGGCGCCATTTTGGCTGCCACTAATTAAAATGGCGCCGATGGCCCGATAAAAAAAACCCCCACCCGACCCTTTAAATCGACCCCCCTTAGCCTCCCCCACCTCCCGACCCTTTTTTTTTAGGAAGGCTGATGAGTAAAGATGGCCGGCGCCATCTTTAAAGATGGCGCCGGCCATCCAGTGCTCCTACCATGTGACAGGGGCCGGCCAATGGCACGGATACCCTGTCACATGGTAAGGGCAAAGGGGCATCGGTGCCATTTTTTTTTTTAGAACAGCTGATGCCTGGGAACAAGAAATCTCTCCCCGAGGCCCCCCTGGATCTCTCCTCTCCCTGAGGCACCCCTGGATCTCTCCCCGAGGCCCCCCTGGACCACCAGGTAATTTTAAAAGGTTTGGGGGGGGGGGGGTCGGGAGGGTGGGGTCGATTTAAAGGGTCGGGTGGGTTGTTTTTTTTTAGTGGCGCGGGCCTCGCTAAAAAAAAAATTAGCGATGTGAATTGGAATCGGAAACGATTCCAATTCACATATCTTAACCATCAGATTCCCCCCCCTCCCCCCCCCCCCAGCCGAATCTGATCATTAAGATGATCTGGCACACGATTCACATTTCTAATACCTAATAGGGCCATCAACATACATTTGCATGTTGAGGGCGCACCTTGAATACTGTGTACAATTCTGGTCGCCGCATCTCAAAAAAGATATAATTGTGATGGAGAAGGTACAGAGAAGGGCTACCAAAATGATAAGGGGAATGGAACAACTCCCCTATGAGGAAAGACTAAAGAGATTAGGACTTTTCAGCTTGGAGAAGAGACGACTGAGGGGGGATATGATAGAGGTGTTTAAAATCATGAGAGGTCTAGAACGGGTAGATGTGAATCGGTTATTTACTCTTTCAGATAGTAGAAGGACTAGGGGACACTCCATGAAGTTAGCATGGGGCACATTTAAAACTAATCGGAGAAAGTTCTTTTTTACTCAACGCACAATTAAACTCTGGAATTTGTTGCCAGAGAATGTGGTTCGTGCAGGTAGTATAGCTGTGTTTAAAAAAGGATTGGATAAGTTCTTGGAGGAGAAGTCCATTACCTGCTATTAGGTTCACTTAGAGAATAGCCACTGCCATTAGCAATGGTTACATGGAATAGACTTAGTTTTTGGGTACTTGCCAGGTTCTTATGGCCTGGATTGGCCACTGTTGGAAACAGGATGCTGGGCTTGATGGACCCTTGGTCTGACCCAGTATGGCATTTTCTTATGTTCTTATGTTCTTATGTTCTTAGGTGCCGCGGGTTGGACGTGCGTTTTCCTCCCCTTACTGAATAAGGGGTAAGGGAAAATGCGCGTCCAATAGCAGGCTAACAGTGCGCTCCGTCGGAGCGCACTGTACTGTATCGGCCTGTCTGGCAGATAACATCACACAAAGAATTTAAAAAAAACTAATGACACATTTGTTCTCAGTGGCTTTTAATCACTTTCCATTGTTCGGTAGGCATTTCACGTTTTTTTAGTTACACTTATATAACTCTTGATTTTGCCAGATTTTAGACCATGAGTACGTCCCTCTTTATCTCCCCTTTTTCTGTTCAGTGTTTTTATGGTATGTCTCCTTATGTTACTTTCATTATGTATATTAACAGATGTAAACTGTTTTGACCAACGTATGTTGTAAAAGCAGTATATAAACCCTTTCAAATAAATAAATAAAATGATATCAGCATGTGAGAGACCAACAAACAAAAGAAACTACATTTTTTTTTCCTGCACCTCCCTACTGAGCACAGGATATGGTGACCGCAGCTCTGGTTCTCATCTCTAACCCATCCACCACATTTTGACGTCTTCACTGCCCTTTAGAGCTGGTGTTTCTATTAAGCAAACTACGCAGTCGCCTACATTGCCAAAGTTCTGGGGGCAGCAAACTCCTGCCAGCTGAGTTAATACCACAAAAAAGAGAGAACTGTTCTGCAGTCCTGCTGGCAGTAGGAGATAGAGCTGTGCCAGAAGTAAAGTTGGGGGCAGGAGGCCCAGGGCACCAAATATTTATTTATTTATTTATTTATTTATTTAAAAACTTTTCTATACCGTCGTTTAGTGATATACCATCACAACGGTTTACAAATAGGCACATAAATAAGTTCGAAATGGATTTAACTTTAACCAGAGGGTGCCGCAGTTGTTCAGATACATGATTCAGTATTATAAGCTATATGTAAAGTGTATTAAAATTCTCTTTATGAGCTAACCGTAGATGCGGTATACTCTAATTCTTTAACTTAATACTTAAGTGTGATAAAATAAAAATAAAAACACACATATGTTCTCAGGTGACTTTGCCTGTGTGTATAAGTCCTTTTCTTGTTTCTTAGTACCATCTATTTCCCATTCTCACTTTGAAAAGCCTTTTTGAAAAGCCATGTTTTTAAGCTTTTTTTTTGAAAAGTCTTTGATCCCTCATTAGTCTTATTTCGGGTAAAATTGAGTTCCATAATATAGGGCCGGCTAATGACAGTGCTCTCTCCCTTACTTGTGTCAGTTTAGCTGTCTTTACAGAGGGTATGGTTAGTAAGGCTTTATTTGCTGATCTGAGATTTCTTTGGGGAACATGTAGTCTTAATGCAGTGTTTAACCAATCAGTATTTTCTTCATTAATTATCTTGTGGATTGTGCAAAGTGTTTTAAATTGTACTCTTTGGTCGATTGGCAGCCAGTGTAATTCGGCAAGAGTTTGAGTGATGTGGTCCCTTCTGCTTTTTCCAGTTAGGATTCTGGCTGCAGAGTTCTGTAATACTTGGAGTGGTCTTAGTGTTGATTGTGATAATCCAAGGAAGAGTGTGTTACAATAGTCTGTGCTAGCGAAAATAAGTGCTTGAAGAACAGTTCGAAAGTGCGCTTGGGTTAGTAGTGGTTTTAGCCTTCTAAGGACCATTAGTTTCGCGTACCCCTCTCTGACTTTGAATGATATGTGTTGTTTGAGGTTGATTTCATTGTCAATTATTACTCCTAGGTTTCGAGTTTTTTCGGTTAGTTCTACTATCTGATTGTTTCTGAGTTTGATGGGATTCTGGATTAATTCAGTTGTTCTTCGTTCAAGGTGTATGAATTATCTTTTTTCAATATTAATTACTAGTTCCATTTGGCACAGCAGTTGTTTAATTATGCCTAGGTATAGCATTGCTAGATTCAACGTTTTTTCAATTGTTTCGTCTACTGGTAAAATTAGCTGGATGTCGTCCGCATATATGTAATGTATGATACCTAGACCGGCTAAGAGGTGGCATAGGGGCAGCCAAAAGTGCTGATCCCTGGGGGACTCCGGTTTTTAGCTGGATTTTGTCTGAAATAGTGTTTTTTATCTGTACCTGAAAGAATCTATGTTTAGGTAGGACCTGAACCATTCAATTGTTTTGTTTTGAAGTCCTATTTCTTCAGGGCTATTTAGTAGTATGTTATGATTTACTGTGTCAAATGCTGCTGATAGGTCTAATAATATCATGATGTAGTGTTTCCCACTGTCAAACCCACGTAATACATTGTCTGTTAGAGAGATAAGTAATGTTTCAGTACTATAGTGGTTTCTAAAGCCGTGTTGTGAGGGGTAAAGTATGCTGTTGTTGTCTAGATGTTCAGCTAGTTGTTTTTGTATCGTTTTTTCTATTAATTTAGCGAGCATGGGTAGGTTTAAAACAGGTCTATAGTTACTCAAGATGTTTGGGTCGCTGTTTTTTTTCTTCAGTATTGGTGTTGCAGTTGGACACTGCTGGAGAGATAGTGGACCCTTGGGCCGGCCTACCTAGGGTGACAGGGTAGGCCAGGGGGCGGAGCCACAAGCAGGAGGTGTTCACCCGGGGAACCAGGAACCCCCCGGGAGGAGCCCGTAGGGCACCAGGTCCTCGGGACTTGGAATAGAGGCAGAAAGTCCAGGGGCTGAGATAGGCTTAGACCGGGACCAGAGCAAACAGGAAGGATAGGAAGTCCAAGGTACCCGGGAAGCAGGGGACTGGCTGTACAGGGCCGAGGGCCGGCTGAAGGCAGGGCAGCGGGCGGCAGCGGAGTCTGTAGCAAACCGGAGGCTGAAGCAGGCTGTAGGCTGAAGCGGAGTCGGTAGCAAACCGGAGGCTGAAGCAGGCTGTAGGCTGAAGCGGAAGCAGGCCAGGGTCAGAGGCTGGCTGCAGACTGAAGCGGAGTCAGAGGCAGGCAGCAGGCTGAAGCGGAAGTCAGAAGTAAACCGGAGTCAGAAGCAGGAAACGTGGAGATCACCAGGAACGCAACTAAGAACAACTATGGAGTTGTGAACCTGTTGCAAGGCGATGAGAGAGAGTTTGAGCGCCGGTTATATCGGGGCTTGGGCGTGACGTCAGCAGCACGGGCGGGGCCAGGCTTCCGGGAGTTGAGCGCGCGAGACTAACAAGAAGCAGGCACATAATGGCGGCCGCCACGTGGAGTGAGAGAAGCCCCCGGGGTCCAGAGCGGGCGGAATGCGGTGATTCCTGAAGCGGAGGTAAGCGGGTTTGAGCCCTAAGCGGAGGGAAGCGGTAGAGACCGCAATAATTGGTTTAATTATAGCCCCCTTAAGAGAGTCTGGCATAAGGCCTTCATTAAGCGATAGGTTAATTATTTTTGCTATAGTAGGGGAGGTTATGTCAGCTAGTTTTTTTATATCCGTGGTGGGAATGGTGTCAATTTTATGAGGGGCAGGGTTCAAATTTTTTATCATGGATTCCACTTCGATTTGTGATACTTCGTCAAATTTGGACCATGGTGTCACGTCTCTTTTGCATCTTAATTTCTTGCTTTGTTGATATCGGTATCTTAGCTTTGAGGTCAGTTATTTTGTCAGAGAAATACTGTGCGATTTCATTGCATTTATTCTCTTGTGGGGTATGGGGTTCCTCTGTTTTATCCGCAGTCAAATTTTTTACTATGTTAAATAGAGCTCTGGGGTTATTTGTAAATTTTTCAATTTTTGAGCTAAAGAATTGTTTTTTTGCATCAAGAATTACTTTTTTGTAATATGCTAGTTGTTTCCTGAATTTGGTTAAACTTTCCTCTGATTTGTCTTTTTTTCCACTTTTTTTCTCAGATTTTGTTTGACTTCCTTTATTCTCTCGTTGAACCATGGGGTTTTTCTCTTAGGCTCCTGTATTTGTATTGTTTTTATGGGGTTAATGTCATCAGCCAGTTTACTCATGCTCGTCAGCCATTCTGTAGTTGCGGTTCCACAGTCTTTGTGGTCAGAGTGTATTAGTGTTTCTTCTAATTTAATCTTTAAAGTTTCGGTGTTAAATGGCGGACGGTATTTAAACTCTATGGTTCCTCTTTTATTATTTCTTTTGGCTTTATACACTTAACACTGGACTGAATTAGGAAGTGATCTGACCAAGGAATTTGATTATATTTAGTGCTTAACTGTTCAAAGAAGCTATGGTTGATGTATGTGAGGTCAAGTGAGTGTCCTGCTTTGTGTGTGGGTTTATCTGTGATTAATGTGAATCTTAGTGCTGTCATCAAATCGTTTAGGGTCTGGCATGAATTGGATAGTGGATGTGTGTCCATGTGAAGGTTGAAATCTCCAAGAACGATGGTTGGTTTGGAGGGGTTTAGGTTTACTGTTAAATATTCAATTAGCGGGGATATATTTAGCTCAAGTATGCTGGGGGGGCAATAGATAAGGCATATTTGAGTATGTTCGGTGTCAAACATTACAATTTCATGGTTTCGAGGGGGTGTAGTTTGAATTAGTTTACATTTGAATTTTTTTTCAATAATTAGTACTAAGCCACCACCGCGTTTATTAATCCTGGGGATCGAGAAAACGTCATAATTTTGATGAGCTATTTGGTTTTTTAGGATAATGTCAGATTTTTTTAACCAAGATTCAGTGATAGCTATGAAATTTGGTTTGATATCATACAATAGGTCAGTTACTATTGGGAATTGTTTTGTTATTGATTGAGCATTCACTAGGAGAAATGTTAAGGTTAATAGTTTGTCCAGATTTAGTGTGTTATGATTCTTAGTCTTTTTTACTTGGATGATGTTAGTGAGGTTTGGGTTCCTATTTACTAGTGACTTGTATTTGTTATTTAATTTCTTTGAATATTTGTAGCTGTATTTACCTTTGTTGATGCAGATTTCAATGGGTTGTGTTGCTACTCCATTCCTCTTTTCTACCTCTTCCATCATGCTTTGATTTGGTGTGAGGTGTGGTGAGAGGTTCTCAGATCCTGGTCTTTAGTTGTCCTCTGGGCGTACGAAGGGGCGTACAAAGGGGCATGCCCCTTTCTCGCGCGCCTTTGTCGCGCGACGCCAGCGTGCGACACCTCCGGTCTCGGGCTTGTTCCTTTAAACCCCCTCCTGGTGTGTTTCCTCGACGTCAGCACGTCGAGGGCATCAGCCAGGGGGGCGGGGTCTCCTTCGCTGCTTCCGGATCCGGGGGTGCCTGGTGAGACAGAACAAAAGAGAAGGAGAGAAGGGAGCAAGGCACTGCAAAAAAAACAAAAAACAGGTTAGCACAAGTGATTTTAAAGCCTCAGGGTGTTTGTTTGAGGCAGCAGGAAGTCACCCTGCGCCTCCGGTCTTGGGCTCGTTCCTTTAAACCCCCTCCTGGTGTGTTTCCTCGACGTCAGCACGTCGAGGGCGTCAGCCGGGGGGGCGGGGTCTCCTTCGCTGCTTCCGGATCCGGGGGTGCCTGGTGAGACAGAACAAGAGAGAAGGAGAGAAGGGAGCAAGGCACTGCGAAAAAAAACAAAAAAAAGGTTAGCACAAGTGATTTAAAGCCTCAGGATGTTTGTTTGAGGCAGCAGGAAGTCACCTGCCCTGCTGCCCTTTCCATTTTTTCCTTCCCCATCAGTTCCCATTCTTTGTCCAACCTTTTCACTATCCTCTGCTTAATTTTTCCCCCTCTAATTTTCCCTTTGGCTTATCCCTCCTCTCATGTCCCATCTCCTTCCACTTAAATTTTTTATCTTCCTCTGTTATCATACTTTCTTTGTCCACCCTTCCTTTCCATGTTTCTGATCATAGTCGAGGTGAAGCCCATCCTGCCAGGTGGAAGATTGAAAAATGCTGCTAGAGTGGCCTGACTCCTGGCCAGGGCCGATGGAAGCACTAGGCGAACTAGACGATCGCCTAGGGCGCCTAGCATTAGGGGGCGCCGAGCTGCTGGTGGCCGACAAGAAGGCTCATACGGCCGCCGAAGATCGGCAGGGCCGTGGTGTACTTCACGTCACCACGGCCCGAAGAAAAAGGTCGCATCTAAGCCTGCAAGTACTCCTCTTCCTTCCTGCCCCCGTGGCCCCGGAAGAAAAATGTTGCCGGAGCCACGCGTGCCGGAAGGAGGAGGAGCATCAGCCGCGTGCAGAAGAGGAGCAGCGCTTACAGGCCACCACGAATCCCACATTGCGGGCGGCCCAAGAAGACCAGGGCCGCTGCAGAGCCCATCCTGCGGCGACCCATGAAGAGGAAGCTCAGAGGTGAGAGAGAGGCTGAGGGCCTGTACAGTGTGTATGTGTGTGTGCATGAGATTGTAATAGGGTACAAAGAGCAGGCACAAACAGAAGACTCCAGGCACTTGGTCCAAGAAAGAAAAAGGTTTTATTCTTTTTCTTTTTGCCAGCAAAAATAGATGCAGCTGAAATGGTTTTCAGAAAAACTGCACACCCCTCCCAAGCAGGGAGTAACTTCTTATACATTCCACATTTCTTATCTTCTACACATGCGTGCTACACATTGCTGAGTAAGCATATCCCGGCTGAGGGGCTACTGACCCCCTCCTACTTCCCAATCTGGAACTTTCGTGCGGCTTCTCCTGTGTTCTGCAGGAGAGGCTGCTGGGACTTGCAGTTCTGGAAAGGAATTTGTGAGTCTGCAGCAATACTGCCCTATACATAATACATCCATTGTTCTAATCTAGGTTACAGACTTGGCAGGCAAGCAGTGAAAAGCTTATAGGACAATAAGAACAGTGAAAGCCAAAAATGAAAACGTGCTGACAGAGAGTTTCTCACTGTCCTACTATAAGTTTTATTGCAGGCAATAGACCCTTTATGAAGCGGGGAATTCTGGTACATGAAGTCCTGCTTTGTAGGAGTTGCAGGTTGTCCTCTGTCAGGGTGAAGTCTCCGCCCACTACATTCCCCCCTTTGATACTTATCAATCTCTATGAAAAGTATCACACCATCATAAAGCAGCTGTGGAGCTGAAAGAAACAGAAACAAGAAAAGTTAGCAAATTGAGTTCTCAGGGGGCCCTAATTTCCCAAACAGTCCGATGGTTTCTTCACGGTTTGAGATGGATGGGCTCTATTGGCTCCACCCCCCTTTGTAGCCGACTTGACATGAATGGGAAGGTGGCCCAGGATAAAACATGAGGACGGTTAAACAGGTTCTATAGGCACAGAGGAATACATATGCAGTGACAGGAGCTGCGTGGCTGTTTTGCGTTCAGCAATGTCCTCCATCATCCGACGAAGGCGATTGAGCAAGAAAGGAATAATGCAGGGTCCTAAAAGACAAAACAGAATTAAACTGGCTAGGATAATAAACAAGCTCTTAAATCTACCAATCATGGAAAACCAACCACGGAATCCATTGGCCCATCCCAAGCACTATTCCACTGCTGGACAGGGACGTGTGCCATCTTGACCATGCGATCAGTGATGTCTTGGATAACCTTGCTTTGGTCATTTATCTGCAAACAGCAATTTGAGAGATTAAATTTACCACATACGCCACCTTCTTAGGCCAGCAGGTAATCTAAAGCCAGTCTATTCTGGTACACTGCAGTCATAATCTTGGTGTTTTGTTTTGCCAAGAGATTAAGAGCGAAAGCAGTGTCATTGAGGATGAGCTCCAGGACTGCCTGGAGCCTGATGATCCGATTTAACATGTAAATGGGGGTGCGATAACCGTATGAGCCATCCACCGCCCAGGTGGCGGGGCCATAATACTGGATTATACGTTCAGGTGGCCACTCATTATTCTCCCAGTTACCAATTTTCAGGGGCGTGGCGGATCTTTGGGCTCGGCCCTTGTTAACGTATACAGGTATTCCTAACTGTTCCACTGCAGTGAGTGGCAGCAGGAAGAAACTGGGTCGGACAGTACCTAAGATACAGATCCCTGCCCAGCAGGGGGCAGTCGTTCATATGCCCAGCAGCCACAGATATAGTAATACCCATCAGGATCAATCCAGGTTACATTATAAATAAATAAAATAAATAAATTATTTAACCTCCCCACCCCCTTTGACCAGGTCTGATTGAGCACCCGGTCCGTCCACAGAGGGGTAGGAAGAGAAACATTATCAGTTTGCCACCAGGTGGTGGAGTTGTGGGTGAAAGTGAGCACACCCGTGCAGACAGTGTCACCTACGGGGCGTGTGTAGGTGTTACCCGGCACTCTGGAGGCACAGAGCTGACCGATGATACTGGTCCGAAGTGCCCACTGATAAGGAATCCAGGTACGATTGTAAACGAGGGAAGCGTTCAACGCATTAATCTCGTGCTGGGACATTTCCTTCGTCTCCCAGGGCCACTGCTCGCCCATATTGGTGCCCCCGCACACATAGCAATTAGTGACGTTAAGAGTGAGCGCAATGTTTTCAGCAAGGTTCAGGAACATGTTTTTCGCCTGGGCTGAGACTGAAGTTGTTCTGGAAATTATTTCTGCTTTCTCAATCTCATCATATACTTCCTGGTAGCCTAGAACAGTAGACTTATAGACAGTAGAAGGGGGCATTTCCAATGTCTGTTGAATCGTCAGGTAGGTGGAAGGATCTCGTCCAGTGCTATCAATACCAAAGGACCAGGATTTAATCCACGGCTGGTTCTGATGTTTAATGCGCCACACGAGGGAAACTAAATTGCCAGCCCTGCAGGTCAGGCCAGTGATGCCTCCCGAGCAGTCATAAAACCCTTCCTCCCCTCCGGTGTACATGCATACACTACTCCATCCCCAGCCCTGGCAGGGCCACCAGGGTTGTAACTCTTCAGGGGGGTATAGATATTAGGGATGTAAATCGTTTTTTGACAATTTAAAATATCGTCCGATATATTTTAAATTGTCAAAAATCGTTAGAGGCGATATATAATAGGAATTCCCCCGATTTATCGTCAAAAATCGTAAATCGGGGGAAGGGAGAGGGGAAGGGGGAGGGTGGGAAAACCGGCACACTAAAACAACCCTAAAACCCACCCCGACCCTTTAAAATAAATCCCCCACCCTCCCGAACCCCCCTCCCCCAAATGTCTTAAATTACCTGGGGTCCAGTGGGGGGGTCCCGGTGTGATGTTCCACTCTCGGGCCACGGGTGCATTTGATAGAAATGGCGCCGGCGCTACCTTTGCCCTGTCATATGACAGGGCAAAGGTAGCGCCGGCGCCATTTTGGTTCCTGTCCCATACGGCCGGCACCATTTTGCATTACAGCAACACGATTCGAGTGCAGGAGGTCGTTCCCGGACCCCCGCTGGACTTTTGGCAAGTCTTGTGGGGGTCAGGAGGCCCCCCCAAGCTGGCCAAAAGTCCCTGGGGGTCCAGCGGGGGTCCGGGAGCGATCTCCTACGCTTGCAACGTCGGGGGACAGGAACCAAAATGGCGCCGGCGCTACCTTTGCCCTGTCATATGACAGGGCAAAGGTAGCGCCGGCGCCATTTCTATCAAATGCACCCGTGGCCCGAGAGTGGAACATCACACCGGGACACCCCCCACTGGACCCCAGGTAATTTAAGACATTTTGGGGGGTTCGGGAGGGTGGGGGATTTATTTTAAAGGGTCGGGGTGGGTTTTAGGGTTGTTTTAGTGTGCCGGTTTTCCCGCCCTCCCCCGATTTACGATTTACACGATATT
Source organism: Rhinatrema bivittatum (assembly GCF_901001135.1). Classification (NCBI taxonomy): domain Eukaryota; kingdom Metazoa; phylum Chordata; class Amphibia; order Gymnophiona; family Rhinatrematidae; genus Rhinatrema; species Rhinatrema bivittatum. Next base: position 208,545,337 of record NC_042622.1, on the reverse strand, counting down.
TAAAAAAACAAAACTGCGATGATCCGATTCCCTCCCCCCCCCAGCCGAAATCGATCGTTAAGACGATCGATCACACGATTCACATCTCTAATAGATATTTAGGGATGTGAATCGTGTGCCTGATCGTCTTAACGATCAAAATCGTCTGGCAGGAGAAGAAAATCGTGTTTGGCACGATTTTTTAGTAAAAAAATCATTTTTTCCGATTAGTGCGCACCAACAGGAGTTAGTGCGCGCTATCAGGAAGTTAGCGTGCACTAACCATTGTTAGTGCGCACTAACAGAAAATGATACAATATGACACTTTTCAGGTCAGTTAAGGTCAGTTTAGGAATGAATATGTATTCCTATTGGCTGCCCTCTTATTTATTCAATTTACCAAGGTTTCCACTGACAATATATGGGGAATGGGAAATGGAAACGGTTGGTAGCTTGACAAAAAAAGTAATGTGATCAGTCAATGTGACTAGAACTTGTGCCCTATCCCTGATACCGGGAGTGTTGTGATCTTCCTGCACGCAGTGCCGTATCCCTGATACCGGGAGTGTTGTGATCTTCCTGCACGCAGTGCCATATCCCTGATACCGAGAGTGTTGTGATCTTCCTGCACGCAGTGCCCTATTTCTGATACCAGGGGTGTTGTGATCTTCCTGCACTCAGTGCCATATCCCTGTTACTGGGAGTGTTGTGATCTTCCTGCACACAGTGGCTTATCCCTGATACCGGGAGTGTTGTGATCTTCCTGCATGCAGTGCCCTATCCCTGATACCAGGGGTGTTGTGATCTTCCTGCACTCAGTGCCATATCCCCGATACTGAGAGTGTTGTGATCTTCCTGCATGCAGTGCCCTATCCCTGATACCAGGGGTGTTGTGATCTTCCTGCATGCAGTACCCTAACCCTGATACCGGGAGTGTTGTGATTTTCCTGCATGCAGTGCCCTTTCCCTGATACCGAGAGTGTTGTGATCTTCCTGCACGCAGTGCCCTATCCCTGATACCGGGAGTGTTGTGATCTTCCTGCACGCAGTGCCCTATCCCGGTTACCGGGGGTCTTGTGATCTTCCTGCACACATCCCAGTATCAGGGATAGGGCACTGCATGCAGGAAGATCAAAACACTCCCGGTATCAGGGATAGGGCACTGCGTGCAGGAAGATCATAACACTCCTGGTATCAGGGATAGGGCACTGTGTGCAGGAAGATCACACCACTCCCGGTATCAGGGATAGGGCACTGAGTGCAGGAAGATCACAACACCTCCGATATCAGGGATAGGGCACTGCAAGCAGGAAGATCACAACACTCCCGGTATCAGGGTTAGGGCACTGTGTGCAGGAAGATCACAACACTCCCGGTATCAGGGATATGGCACTGAGTGCAGGAAGATCACAACACCCCTGGTATCAGGGATAGGGCACTGCATGCAGGAAGATCACAACACTCCCGGTATCAGGGTTAGGGTACTGCGTGCAGGAAGATCACAACACTCCCGGTATCAGGGATAGGGCACAAGTTCTAGTCACATTGACTGATCACATTACTTTTTTTGTCAAGCTACCAACCGTTTCCATTTCCCATCCCCCCAACCATCACCTCAGTGGGAACCTTGGTAACATCAATAAATAAGAGGGCAGCCAGCCAATAGGAATGCATATTCATTCCTAAACTGACCTTAACTGACCTGAAAAGTGTCAATTTGTATCATTTTCTGTTAGTGCGCACTAACTCCCGGTTAGTGCGCACTAACTCCTGTTAGTGCGCACTAACCCGATTAACGATTTTTTAACGATAAATCATGGGAATTCCTATTGTATCGTGTTCTTTAACGATTTATGACGATTTTAAAATTATTGGACAATAAATTTAATCGTTGAAAAACGATTCACATCCCTAAATAATGTTCACACATCCACTTGTGGTTAGACTTGTATGCTTGTTTCCAGGCAGCTGAGCCACAGGTTCTGGCCATGGGATGGAGGGAGATGACAGTGCAAGCATCATACCAGAAAGTGCAGGTGCTCGGGCCTCCCACCATTACACACGTGGAATTGACATAAAAGAGTTTGCCGTCCCCTTGCACAAAGGGGCCAGCTGACGTTCATGCCAATCCAGTGTATATGGTGATATTGTAGTATTTGGGGCTCGAGGGGGTGTGACAAATAACTTTATCCTGCTCAATGCATCTGTGGAGGCTCTGTTTGCCCTGCGGAGTTAAGACGGTGCACACAGGGGCAGGGACACATCCCTCAGGGGCTTGCGTTTGATAGATGAGAGTTCTGGACTGATTCCGCACACTCCCGTGCATATGGGTCACCACCTTTATACATTCTGCACAATCTTTGCTGAAGGTAGTTGGAGTTGGGGATGTCGAACAGGAGTGGAGTGATAGCAGCCAGATGAGGAGGAGCATTCCCCTTCTTCGATGATCCTGTGGTAATTAGACCAGAATATAATGACTAAACAGGACTGGGTGAACCTCTGTGAAATTTCATTTTTAACCCATTCCCTTTTACCACCCTCCACTCTGGGGTGGCTACTGGCTTGATTCTGGTCCACTATATCCAGGTTGGAGTGCCTGCAACCTTAAATGCAGGGCCCTCTCCATTTGGGTTTCAGGCATACTTGGAATCTGTGTATATAGTGACTACTTTGTCCTTAGGCCACCTAAGGGTTCTTGACCTGACTATTGCCTTCAGTGTGCACCGGGGCTGGTCCTTCAGGTCGGGTCGGCTGGCATGTATGGTGGTCATGCTTTCTTCACAGTCATGTGTTACTGGTTCCGGGGCCGGAAGCTGGGGCGTCGTAAGAGCCTGTTTCAACTCTTATAGGGCCCTCAGGTCCGGCTTGTATCACCTCGTACGTCTCCCGGGCGATTAGAAGGTTGTCGACATACTGAACAATTGGCCCCGGCTCGACCCGGTACATCTTCAGGTCTCTAGCCAGTTGTTCTCCGAACAGGGTCGGCGAGTTCCGGGATCCTTGTGGGAGACGTGTCCAGGTCAGTTCCATGTGAAGACAAAGAATTGCTGGCGATCCTCCGCCAGGGGAATAGCGAAGAAGGCGTCCTTTAGATCGCGTACACTGTAACGCTTGGCTTTTGCTGGGATCTGAGCCATGGGGGATATGGGTTGGGGACCAGGGCAGGCCTGTGTTCTGCGGGATCTGGTTTCTTTACCGGCAACAGTGGCATGTTCCGCTCAGGTCTGGGTGCTTTCAGGACTCCCTGTTTCAGGAGTGTTTCTGACTCAGAGCTGATTTCTTCCGGGGACTCCCTGTTTCAGGAGTTTTTTTCCAGGCTATTGACCTTCCCTAGGTCCTGGACTAGCCTGTATTCTGCGGAACCTGTGAATCTGATTGCTTTCAGGGCTCCCTGTTTCAGGAGTGTTTCCTCCCGGTCCCTTCAGGCCGTATGCACTCTTGTCGCCTCCACTGACATCTGCCAGTGGGGGTTGTCCAATCTTCTGCCTCCCTGGCCCCTCTGCGGCAGTGCAGGTCCATCTCTCTCATCAGTATCCGCTGCCAGGCTCCCATATTTCTCTTGCCATTCTTCGCAGTCTCGCTTCCAATGGCCTTCTCTCTTGCAGAACGCACACTGATTTCTTCCCAGAGGGGGCCTTATCCTCCCTCCTCTTTGCGGTCCGTCGATGTCTCGGTCTCTCCCCATCCAAGTGTCCTTGAGGGCGGCGGCCAACAGGGTCACTTTCTCTGTCATACGTCTACTTGCTTCTCTTTTCTCTTCCACTTCTCTGTTTCCAAACACTCAGTCTGCTATGGCTTTTAGCTGGCTGAGGCTCATGCCCTCAAAGCCCTCGGCCTTCTGTAGCTTCCTTCGGATATCGGGGGCTGACTGACTTACAAAGCTCATGACCACCATCTGTCGGTTTCCAGGGTCCTCCGGGTCAAACGGACTGTGTCTGCGGTATGCATCCATGATTCGTTCCAGGAAATCTCCAGGCTTTCGTCCTTCTTTTGTATAACATCATGGATCTTATTCATATTGGTTATTTTTCTCTTTCCCTTTTTCAGAGCCGCCAGATAGGCCTGTTGGTACGCGGCAATATCCGCTCTTCCTCTCTGTCTGGTGATCCCAGGCGGGGTTAGTCTGCGGAACTAGTTGCGCAACTCGAGCAGCAGGATCACTTCCCTGGGGGATGTTGGCTCTTACAGCCTCTTCCAGGTTCTGTTGTACTTGGCGTCTTTGCTCTGAAGTGAGCAGGTAAGAGTTTAATTCGGCCCAGTTAGGGTTGTGGCTGGTTACAAGCCCTGCTATCATTTCTATAAATTGTTCCGGTTTATCCTCATAAGATGGCCCATGTAACTTCCAGTTGAGCAGGTCGCTACTATTAAAGGGCACGTAGGTGTACACAGGTACTGGAACCGGCCGTACCCTACCCCTTCATCTTCTTGTGGGACATATGTCATGGTCTGTCTGATAGGGAACAATTGGGCCGTGGTTCCGGATTGCTGGGACGTGCCCTCCTGGTCCGGAAGTTCAGCCGTCTTTTGGGGCGGCTGTCCTTTCTTCCGGCGCTGAGATGGCTCCCTGCGTGCGTCCTGGCACACATCCGTAGCCCTCGTCCTGTGGGCGGGCCCAGTGGAGGAACTAACAGGCTCTAGAGACTCCGCTACATCATCATAATCCGAGACGTCCGGATCGGAGGTCTCCGTTTCGTCTGCCTCCTTTCTGTGATGTCTGCGTGGATCGGGATATATTGGAACATACTCTGGGGGTGGCAAGTCTTCCTCCTGACTTACAGGGAGTATGGGCTTAACTGACTCGCGTGACCGGCTGGGGTCGGTGACTTCGGGTTCCGGCACGCCACTCCCATCTCGCTTAGCCCTTGGACTTAAGGCAGGGAAAAGCAAAACAGTGCTTCTACTTCTCGCTGGTCCCTTCTTCTTCTTCTTGAGGGTACTGAGCATAATCAGAGCTGCCTTTTCTACTCCGGATTTGGCCCACTTAGGCGGATTGTGAATGACTTTAATCCACCCTTCAATGTAGGGAATATCATCCGGGCATCCAGGGTTTCCCTCGACTATCACTATGTTCTGGACTCTAGCAGCCCTGCTAAAATCGAAGGAGCCCTCCTCGGGCCAGTCAACAGATTGTCCGAGGCCGGGCCACATAACCTGGCATCTCTGAATCATGCCGCCTTTTGTGCATTCACTGGGGTTGAAAACTTCCTCAAAATGCTTAGTCATTAAAGACAATGGTGTGGACCCACCCCCGCCCATCCTATACACTTTGCCAAAGGATAGGTAGACAGACAGAGGAGGAACGGGATGGCGGACCGATAAGGGGTCCTGATCCGCCAGAAGGTTAACAGTCTGCACTGACTGGGACGAGGTCGCCCTGCCCAGAACTGCAGTGCCAAACATACGCTTTCACACAACAGGAAGCCCCCCTCCCTGTTTCTCAACCTGGCAGGCGGGTTTCGGAACGTAGTTCCTACTAAGCGTCTGTTCTGTTCGGAGGATGATCAGGCCTCCCATCAGACTCAATGAAGTCCGGCTGTGTATCCCTGAGTATGCATACTCGCCTGGTTCTGGAGTCTTCACTCTGGACAGGACAGTTCCTTCTCTCGGACCACCAATCCCCTCAGCCTCGGTCTGATGTGCCCACGGCAGCCCCTGGAGGCTCAGTCACTGAAATCAGCGGTGCGCACTCACTGAACATCCAGGCACAAGCCGTTGGCTGTCCCACCGAGTCGATTCAAAAATACATAAGGGAAAGTGGGAATATCCCATATTCCAAGAATAGCTCCTGGCTGGCTCGCCAATGTAATAGGTACAAAGAGCAGGCACAAACAGAAGACTCCAGGCACTTGGTCTGAGAAAGAAAAAGGTTTTATTCTTTTTCTTTTTGCCAGCAAAAATAGATGCAGCTGAAATGGTTTTCAGAAAAACTGCACACCCTCCCAAGCAGGGAGTAACTTCTTATACATTCCACATTTCTTATCTTTTACACATGCGTGCTACACATTGCTGAGCAAGCATATCCTGGCTGAGGGGCTACTGACCCCCTCCTCCTTCCCAATCTGGAACATTCGTGCGGCTTCTCCTGTGTTCTGCAGGAGAGGCTGCCGGGACTTGCAGTTCTGGAAAGGAATTTGCGAGTCTGTAGTAATACTGTCCTGCACATAATACATTCATTGTTCTAATCTAGGTTACAGACTTGGCAGGCAAGCAGTGAAAAGCTTATCAGACAATCGGGCGGATTTTAAATGCCCTGCTTGCGTAAATCCGGCCGGATTTATGCGAGCAGGGCCCTCGCGCGCCTATTTTGCATAGGCTGCCGGCGTGCACAGAGCCCGGGGACGCGTGGAAGTCCCGGGGCTTTTTTAAGGGGGCGTGGCCAAATGATGCGGCGTTTCGGGGGCATGACACGGCGTTTGGGGGCGGGCCCAGGGGCGTTCCGGGGGCATGGCCACGCCCTCCGGAACAGCCCCCGGGTCGGGTCTTGGCGCGCCAGCAGCTTGCTGGCGCGCGCGGATTTACGTCTGCCTCCGGCAGGCGTAAATCCATGGATAAAGGTAGGGGGGGTTTAGATAGGGCTGGGGGGGTGGGTTAGGGAGGGGATGGTGAGGGGAGGGTGAAAGAAAGTTCCCTCAGAGGCCCCTCCGATTTCGGAGTGGCCTCAGAGGAAACGGAGGCAGGCTGTGGGGCTTGGCGCGCGCAGGCTGCCCAAAATCGGCAGCCTTGCTCGCGCCGATCCCGAATTTTATAAGATACGTGCGGCTACGCGCGTATTTTATAAAATCCAGCGTACTTTTGTTGGCGCCTGGTGCGCCAACAAAAGTACGCGATCGCGCTATTTTTTAAAAATCTACCCCAATAAGAACAGTGAAAGCCAAAAATGAAAACGTGCTGACAGAGAGTTTCTCACTGTCCTACTGTAAGTTTTATTGCAGGCAATAGACCCTTTATGAAGCGGGGAATTCTGGTACATGAAGTCCTGCTTGGTAGGAGTTGCAGGTTGTCCTCTGTCCGGGTGAAGTCTCCGCCCACTTCAAGATGAGTTGAGAGATTGTGTGTGGGAGTGAGAACCTGAATGTTTGCAGAGACAGCATGTGAGAGCCTCTGTGTGTGTGAGAGAGACAGCATGTGACAGTGAGAGCCTGTGCTTGAGCAAGACAGCATATGGGAGTGAGAGCCTGTGTGTGTGAGACAGCATGTGCCAGTGAGAGACTGTGTGTATGAATGATTGTATGAGAGAGAGAGCATGTGACAGTGAGAGCCTGTGTGTGTGTGTGTGTGTGAGAGAGAGAAATGCATGTGAGAATGAGAACCTGACTGTGTGTTTGAGGGAAGAAGACAGATGGAGAGAAAAGAAATAGAAAAAAAGACAATATAAAAGGAATTGGCAAAAAAATAAAGGAAAGGTGGAAAGAAAATCCTGTGACCAACCGATTAGAAAACTAAGATCAGACAGCAAAGTAAAAAAAAAATTACTTTTTACTGATTGGCACAAGTAATCTTTGGGAATGTGCAAGCTTAGCACTTTCTCTATGCGGATCTCACAATGTACGAGATCAGCATGGAGGAAGTGGAAGCCCACGGGGCCTGCACAGAGGAGGCAGCAGAATGGGCTTCAGTGCCAATAGCAGCAATCAGCACCTCCCCAATAGCCACACGGCAGCAGTGACAGTGGCAGCAGAGGAATGAGAGAGGCTCTGAGGTTGCTGGCAAAAGAAAGAGAGGGGGTCTGCCTTTAGTGTGTGCATGTGTATGAATGGGACTCTGCCTGGGGGTGTATGTGTGTGAATGCATGGGTGCCTGCCTGAGGGTGTGTCTGTGTATGAGAATGAATGTGTGTCTTCCTGGGGTTTGTATGTGTGAGAATAGGTGCCTGCCTGTGTGTGGTGCATGAGTGTGTTTGAATGAATTGGTGCCTGCCTGGGGGTCTGTGTGTGTGAGAATGAATGTGTGCATGCCTGGGGATGGGGAGGGAGTGGTGTGAAAATGAATGGGAGCCTGCCTGGGGGTCAATGTGAGAATGACTGGGAGCTTATCTGTGTGTGTGTGTTTGTGTGAAAATGACTGAGAGCTTGCCTGTGTGTGTGTGTTTGTGTGAAAATGACAGAGCTTGCCTGTGTGTGTGTTTGTGTGAAAATGTGCCTGTGTGTGTGTGAGTGTTTGTGTGAGAATGATTGGGAGCTTGCCTGGGTGTGTGTGTTTGTGTGTATGTGAGGGAGCCAGTGAGAGTGAGAGCATGAGTGTGTATGAGAAAATCCAGGGGAGTAAGAGTGTGTGGGGGGGAGTGTGTGGTGGGGGAGAGAGTATCTTACACCCTGAGAATGTGTCAGTGTCTATGAGAGCGAGAGGTTATGGTGGGTATAAGAGCATGAATGTGTATGTATGTGACAGTGTATGTGTGAGAGAGAATGAACATGTGAGTATGTGTGAGAGAGAGAGGATAACCTCCTAATCCTCGACAATGACTGGAAATCAAGAGCTCCCATGCATGGACAGCAGGAGCTTTTTAAATTCCTTATTAGCTTTAATTATTGGGTGTTATTTGATATATGTGCTGTTTTGAAATATTTTATTGGTGTTTGGGAAATTGTAAAAAATGTATATGATTTTAATTAATAGAAATTCTATTTATCAGTAGTTTTAAAATATTCTTTTATTAGTATGGTTTTACTATTATAACTGATGCTTTATGTTTCTTGATTTTATTGTTTTAAGAGGAATGGTGGTTCTGTTTTTCCATTGTTAATACACAGAGTCTGGCTTCTTGGGAATTCTATTTCAGTTTTTTCTAATTTGTGCTCCTTTATTTTGTATTCTGTATTTGGTGAGGGTCTGTCTCTACTCTGTGTGTGTGACCATGATGAGAGATTCTGCTAGTATGTAGTGTCTGTATAGGGATCTATAGCAATCGGGTTTGTTTTGTTTCCTCAGTAGGTGGTGTATTGGTATTCTAGGACCCAGTGTAATATTTACCCTTGCTTATTCACAGGTAGGGTTATTGTTGTTTGAGTCCTTGGTGTTATTATTGTTATGTTATGATGGGATTGCAGTATAGATTTTGAGTGTCTTTTTTGCGAGGTTTTGTGTTAGTTCACAATGTGTCTGCCAGTGGAAGATGTTTGTGCTGCTGTTACTGTGAGGTAACACCAGAATTTGAAAATATCTTTTAGTATGATGAGCTGTAAGGGAAACATCTAAGCTCCATTGTTTGGGGGAATTTCAGTGGATGCACAGTTACAGAACTGGAGGTGCAGGATTTATATTGACATTCTGTCAATTCCAGACTTCACTCTCATAGCCACTTAGAATTAGTTGAATGAGGCTATCAAATAATTATATAGTGTGAAACTGGCCAGCTTTTTTAAATTACGCAGAAGACCCTTTGGACTTTTTTATTAACACTTTTTTTATAACCAATTTTAAAGCAGGATCCATGCTATAGAGGTGGGTGAGATGAAGAAATGTCATTTTGGCTTCCCCCCCAAATTCTTCTGTCTAGAGACGCCACTGATTTTCTGTGACCTTAAGCATTAGTACAAGAAGGATTACAGGGGGGGGGGGGGGGATGATGGGGGATGATGCTGGAGAGGCACACAAATGCATTGGCCCCCGGGCACCGGAGACCCTTGGTGCGCCATTAGGTATGAGCCATATGGGGCTGCAAGTGATGGCAAAGAGGAGTGGAGATTTGGCGGACCGCAAGCAGTGCCCAACCTTCTCGCGACCCAGAAAACCACACAGCCAGTGGGCGTGATCGAGAATGAGGTAGGAATCGGAGCCAAGACTGGGGGGTGGCGGTGGAACGGGGGGGGGGGGGGGGGGGGGGGGCGCAAGGGAGAAGGCTCGTCTAGGGCGCCAAATCCCCTTGCACCGGCCCTGCTCCTGGCAGTGCCTGGATGCTTGATAGTCTTACATTCAAGGTTAGCTTGTAATTGGGCCACTAATATAGCATGTATATAGGCATTTATATGGGGTAATAAAACACATTATATAGGAGTACAATGAATCTATTCCCCAAAGAGCTTACACACTGTCCACCTAAGGCAACAGGAACTAAAGTGATTTGTCCAAAGTCACAGCCTCTGTCACTCAGTGGCAGAAGCAATATTTGAACCCATTACTCTAACCATGTTAAGTGGTAGTAGTGAAGTTTCTGGTAATTCTCTATACATAGTAACATAGTAATGACTAGAGAAAAAGACCAAATGGTCCATCCAGTCTGCCCAACAAGTTTCTTATGACACCCCGATATTTTTGTTAAGGGTATTAACTGCTGCTCTGTGCAGGTTATCCCTAAGCCTTATGTTATGGGTAGTAATATTAATCAAAACCATGCAACTGTCAAATCCATACAAAATTATTGCTATCAACAGTTTTACCGGGTGAGCAGCCTTGCAGGGGCGAATTCCCGATGACAACCGGCCCAGAGATTCACCGCTTAGGCCGGCCCAGGAGATACCATGTGGTCTGCCGAGCGCGGCTCTGTCACAGCTGCACTCGGCAGACCACGTGACTAGAGCGACCGGCCCACCGGGGGATGCCCGATGCCCCGATAGGCCTATCCACTCCTGCAGCTTTGATAGTTCATATAATGCTGCTTGAACATGCTTTGCTTTTGGACTTGGCCATAGAAGCACTCCTGCGCTTTTCCCCTAATGTCTGCGTATCAGTACCATGAACCATAAAAGTCAGGGCCCAGCATTGGCTGTCATCTGAATCCAATTCTCCCTCCCTCACTATCAAAGCAGAGAGCGATGCTGCAGTTGCAACAAAATCATGTAAGCTAATTGGTTAAGGGTAGTAATCCCCATGCCTTCTGTTAGGGACAGAAGCTGCCTCTTCATGCTGGTTACCCCCCATGCACACTTTTCTTAATTTTCACCTCTAACCTTTAGGAATGTACAATGTTTATCCCATGCCTTTTTTAAATTTGTTTGTTTTTGTCTTCACCACCTCTTCCATAAAGGCATTCCAGACATCCACCACCCTCTCCATGAAGCATTATTTCCTGACGTTGGTCCTGAGTAGTCTCCCCTGAAGTTTGCTATCATGACCCATAGTTCTGTTTGCTTTCCAATGGAAAAGATCTGAGGAACATGCATCATTAAAACATTTTAGGTATCTGAAAGTCTGTATCATATCTCCCCTGCACCTCCTCTCTTCCAGGATATACATATTCAGACCTCACAAGTCTTCCAATACAGACCCCACACCATTTTGGTCGTCCTTCTCTGGACTGCCGCCTTCCTGTCTCAACACAGGTGAGGCCTCACCAAGGACCTGTACAAGGGCATCACCACCTCCTTTTTCTTACTGATTATTCCTCTCTCAAAGCAGCCCAAAGAGCTATTCCTCCCCATTTCCTGCCTCTTCCTTGAGTTATAGCCTGGGATGGCCATATCCCAATCATGAGAATCAGTGAACTGTGTCTCCCTAACATTAGCAATGTCCAAGTACACATCTACCATTAGGGCCTGCAGATCTGGGACTTTATTGCCCAGACTACAAGCATTTGTGGTCATAGCTTTCCAACTTTTTTTCCCTTGTTTCTTCCTAGTTACCTTTCTGCTTTTTTTTAGCTGATTGATTTTATTTATTTTCTCACTTCCTGTATCGCTTGGGGGTGACATGCCAATTTCATTGGACACCTCCTGCCTCCCCACCTGGTGATGTGTGATCTGAATGTCTCATTTAGCATCCTCTTTGCTGCTAAGGACAGATGTAGCTCATACTTATCTTATAATCTTCTATTGCTCCATACCTGCTCCCAGCCCCCAATGTATCCCAAATCACTTTCTTTATGCCATTTTTTGAGGCAGAAATTGAAGTTCCCTATATGGCAGAGTCTTTCCATGAACAGGTAATACTTCTGAAAAGGCCGCTAGCAGTTTTAGGTGAATCTCTAAGTTAAGTTTATTGTATTTTTATATTCACTATTTGGACATTATGACTTGCACACAAAAATTCTTTTAAAAAATGGTTATATAATGTTTTGAAACCTATGATTGAAATTATCATAGTGGATGAGCACCAATAGTGACTTTTCATATAAAAGTTTAAATGCCATTTTGAGTATGCTCAGCTATGACTTTATGAAGGTCTCTTTAGTTATCTCACTTGATAATTAACTTTCTGGTGGTATTTCTTTTCTATATACTGTTTACCTCCAGTACTGGATTCTAATGTTTTGAGTTCCCCAGATGGATGATAATATTGATATTGGAGTCTCTACTTTTTTCTATAAATGCATTGGCTATCCGGTTGGTATTTCTACTTGCTGTAGATCCTGGAAGGCATTAAACTCTTGTGTCCCCCATCAAATTTATTTCCCTAATTGGTACCTCTGATGACCGAGTCTCCCAGCAGAAGAATCTTCATTTTATGACATTCAATAATGGTTAAGGGTTTCTGGGTACACTGGGTAACTAAATCCCTTTCAGACATCACTTCATTTTCTGTTGCTGGAGCTTCTTCGTTATGCAATGCAGAAAAGGTATTGGGGTAGATTTTCAGACAAGCGCGAACAGCCTACTTTTGTTTGCGCTCCAGGCGCAAACAAAAGTACGCTGGATTTTAGTAGATACGCGCGTAGTCGCGCGTATCGGCTAAAATCCTGGATCGGCGCGCGCAAGGCTATCGATTTTGTATAGCCTGCGCGCGCCGAGCCGCGCTGCCTCCCCCCTTTCCCTCCAAGGCCGCTCCGAAATCGGAGCGGCCTTAGAGGGAACTTTCCTTTGCCCTCCCCTCACCTTCCCCTCCCTTCCCCTACCTAACCCACCCGCCCGGCCCTGTCTACACCCCCCCCTTACCTTTGTCGGGGGATTTACGCCTCCCGGAGGGAGACGTAAATCCCCGCGCGCCAGCGGGCCTGCTGCGCGCCGGGCCGCGACCTGGGGGCGGGTACGGAGGGCGCGGCCACGCCCCCGGGCCGTAGCCACGCCCCGTACCCGCCCCCAAAACGCTGCCGACACGCCCCCGGAACGCCGCGACGACCGGGCCCGCCCCCCGACACGCCCCCCTCCGAGAACCCTGGGACTTACGCGAGTCCCGGGGCTCTGCGCGCGCCGGGAGGCCTATGTAAAATAGGCTTCCCGGCGCGCAGGGCCCTGCTCGCCTAAATCCGCCCGGTTTTGGGCGGATTTAGGCGAGCAGGGCTCTGAAAATCTACCCCATTATGTAAGAGTAGCAGCGGAAGAGTGGATGTCCCTTCATCACAGACCTTATTCTTCCAGAGCCCACTATAATCCATTTATTCCTGGGTTTCTGAATCCTGAATGTTTGACTTCTCTGTGGGAGTGGTGTGTGTATTCAGGATGCTGCACAGTTGGGGAAATTGAGTGTTATATAGTTACATGTCTTGTTCTACTAGAACCCAATTTAAACCATTTATTCTTGGGTTTCTGAATCCTCTGTGGGAGCTGAGGGAGATATTTTGGATGTTGCAAGATAATGGAGGATATTTAAAGCCTGAAAAATTCCTCTTTCAAATGAGTCACCTACTTTTTCATTGCAGACAGCTGAAAGCAATCTGGACACCCCTTAAGTATCTAAATGGTAGGCCTTGGGACATAAACACCACAAATGTTACACTGAATAAAGACATTCTACTAATAGTGACTAATATACAAGTTGTTAGAGTGGTACTTAGGTCTTATATTATTCACTTAACCTAAGTCCTTTTGTAGATATCAGACCTTTTTTTAAATTAACAAACACACGGAGCGCACTGTTAACCCTTGATTGGACGGGCGTTTCCCCTTACCCCTTATTCAGTAAGGGGCGGAAAACGCGTGTCCAACCCACCGAACCTAATAGGTATTCAGGCACGATTCAATAAGTAAAATGTGTAGCCAAGCCGCACATTTTACTTTCAGAAATTAGCGCCTACCCAAAGGTAGGCGCTAATTTCTTCGGGCTTTTCTGTGCACCCTCCAACTTAATATCATGGTGATATTAAGTCGGAGGTCCCGAAGGCTAAAAAATGTAAAAAAAAAAAAAGAAAAAAAAATTGAAGTCGGCTGTCGGGTCGAAAACCGGACGTTCAATTTTGCCGGCGTCCGGTTTCCGAGCCCGTGGCTGTCAGCAGGCTCGAGAACCAACGCCGGCAAAATTGAGCATCGGCTGTCAAACCCGCTGACAGCCACCGCTCCTGTCAAAAAGGAGGTGCTAGGGACGTGCTAGAGTCCCTAGTGTCTCCTTTTGCCCGTTTCTACCGCTGGGCCTAATTTAAATACTGTATCGCGCACACAGGTGAGCGGGCGTTCGCCCGCTCTCCCGCAGACTTTACTGAATTGGCCCGACAGTAACTTAAATACACACTAGCAAGTTAGGACAAATATATAAAGATTTCAAACCTTGTAAAAACATAGAAGTAAAGATGAAAAAGAAGAATGTCAACAAGAAATCAATCTATATTATGGCTAGCAAATTAAAACTCAACTAATCTTGTAATCGGGGCTTGTAAACAGCGGGAAAAGGAAAATTGACTACTATGTCATTTAACAATCTTGGCACACTGGCAAGAATAATAAACTCTAGGGATGTGAATCATTTTTTGACGATTTAAAATATCGTCTGATATATTTTAAATCGTAAAAAATCGTTAGAGGCACGATACAATAGGAATTCCCCCGATTTATCGTCAAAAATCGTAAATCGGGGGAGGGGGGGAGGGTAAGGGGGAGGGCGGGAAAACCGGCACACTAAAACCGGCACACTAAAACAACCCTAAAACCCACCCCGACCCTTTAAAATAAATCCCCCACCCTCCCGAACCCCCCCAAAATGTTTTAATTTACCTGGGGTCCAGTGGGGGGGTCCCGGTGTGATCTTCCACTCTCGGGCCACAGCTGCGTTAATAGAAATGGCGCCGGCGCTACCTTTGGCCGTATTGCGGTATTGCAAAATGGTGCCGGCCGTATGGCCGTATGGCCGGTGCCATTTTGCAATACGGCCGGCGCCATTTTGCAATACGGCAACGAGTGCAAGAGGTCGCTCCCGGACCCCCGCTGGACTTTTGGCAAGTCTTGTGGGGGTCAGGAGGCCCCCCCAAGCTGGCCAAAAGTCCCTGGGGGTCCAGCGGGGGTCCGGGAGCAATCTCCTGCGCTCGTGACGTCGGGGGACAGGAACCAAAATGGCGCCGGCGCTACCTTTGCCCTGTCATATGACAGGGCAAAGGTAGCGCCGGCGCCATTTCTATTAACGCAGCTGTGGCCCGAGAGTGGAAGATCACACTCGGACCCCCCCACTGGACCCCAGGTAATTTAAAACATTTTGGGGGGGTTCGGGAGGGTGGGGGATTTATTTTAAAGGGTCGGGGTGGGTTTTAGGGTTGTTTCAGTGTGCCGGTTTTCCCGCCCTCCCCCGATTTACGATTTAAACGATTTAAAAAAAACCAAAACCGCAACGATCAGATTCCCTCCCCCCCCCAGCCAAAATCGATCGTTAAGATGATCGATCACACGATTCACATCTCTAATAAACTCTTTCTATAATGCATCTAATCTTAATCAGTTACCTCCTGCGGGTGGCCTTCCAAAAACTTAAACAAATCTGCAGGTTCAAAAAACACATATCTATTTTCTTTATAAGTTAAGATGCATTTGAGGGATATTTAACAGCAAATTTTGCACCCTGTCTCTCTACTT
Organism: Rhinatrema bivittatum; assembly: GCF_901001135.1. Classification (NCBI taxonomy): domain Eukaryota; kingdom Metazoa; phylum Chordata; class Amphibia; order Gymnophiona; family Rhinatrematidae; genus Rhinatrema; species Rhinatrema bivittatum. Next base: position 208,529,714 of record NC_042622.1, on the reverse strand, counting down.
CTGCTTTCATAGATATAAACTTCCTCCTTCTCTCTTGCGTGGTTCTCGATAGATCTGGGTAGACCCATACCTTAGCACCATAAAACAATTTTAATCTGTTTCGCATAAAATGTTTAAACACCAATTCTCTATCAGTTACCAAGATAAATGAAACAAATAAAGTTCTTCTCTGTTTAATCTCAATCTCTGAAGACGATTCCAATAATTGAGTCAAATTCAATTTTTCTTGTAACTGGGGTAACTGTTGATCTTGCAGCTTTTTTTCTTCTCTTTCTTGTAAGTAGTAAATTCGATTACACACAGGAAAAAGTTCCAGTGGAAGACCAAAGATTTGAATAAAGTAATTTTTAAACATTTCATGCGGGGGTATCAGCTCTGAATAAGGGAAATTTATGATACGTAGATTTGAGTACTTTCCAACGTTTTCCAAATTTTCAATCCTCTTGGTATTTATATCCTCCACTCTAAGTATCTCATTTTGATTCACTTCTAGCTTCCCCACTTTAGTAGTTAGTTGCCTTATCTTAACCTTTTGGTCTTTAATTGAGGCATCCATTTTGTGGAATTGTTGATTTATTCCTAAAGTTATTTTTGTCAAATTTAGTATTACCGCCTCCAGATCCTTCAGGCCTCCCCACAATGAGTCAAGGGTTATTACTTTAGGCTTTTCCATAGGTGGAAAAAGTTCCATTAACTGTTTGGTCTGGTTCCCCGACAAAACTGATAAGTCCCCATTATATATTCATAAAGTTGAAATTATGGGAATAATTACTATATAAATTCCTGGAAATGTATCTTTTTCTCTTTGATTATTGAAAATTGCTTATGTATTGGTTGAAAATGAATACAAATTTAAATGATAAAAAAACTCAACTAATCTGGCCACAAGCTCAGTGGATACTGAGATTGTGATCAGATAATTGATATCTGCTACCAGATATACACAGTGCTGTACAAATATACATAAGAGACAGTCCCGCCACATACTTTCAATTTTAAGATAGTGCAGCATATATCTGTAAATGTTTTAAATACATAAGGTAGTCAAACAGGACAAATAGACTTAGCGTGTTTCATTTATAATGGAAAATGGTTAAAATCAGCAAACATGTGATTAGGGGAACCAGGGTGCTATGGTTTGTAGGCTTGTGAACCCCTGGGCCGACGGGAGAGGTGGAACCGGCCACAGGGAGGAGCCCTGTGAGACTCACTGTCAGGAGGCAAGGCCTTGACCGATGACAGACACAGCTGTGAACAGAGTCTTTATTGTAGAGAGAGAGAGAGCGCTACCCGAGGAGCGGGTAGTGCAGGAGAGCAAGCGAAAAGAGTTATGCCTCGTAGTAGCAATCCGGTAGTGGTCCGCAAAGCAGAGTACAATGCAGAGGTCTCTGGAGTAGAGGTTGATAGTGACCTGCAGCGCAGGTAGACTGAGCGAGAGTCACCTCTCGGAGGTGGAGAGGTAGTGGCCTGTAACACAGAATACACCGACAGGATCCTTCCTGGAGATGAGATGGTAGTGGCCTGCAGCGTAGGGTACGTCGGCAGGGTACTCACTCAGCGAGGGTCTGGTAGTGGCCTGTTACACAGGGTACGCCAGTGAGCTCCTCAGTTGAAGCAGAGATCCAGAAGTAGAACACGGTAGTGGCACACCGGGCAGCAATGGAGGCTTTGAAAAGCAGGTAACTCACAGAGGAAGCGTTGCAGCAAAAGCACCAGGGAACTAGGAGAAGCGTAGATCCCCAGGATGAAGGCCCTCCGAGGAGCAGATAGCCAAAAGCAAGAAAGGGCTCCCAAGGAGCGGGTACCCAGCGAGGAGAAAGTCTAAGGCGCTGGAACAGAAGTCCGCGGAGCGGAATCAGCAACAAGGGAACTCATTGCCAAGTCGTCAGTAGTCAGGAGCAGTCAGCTTAAGTATCTGGGGTTGTAGACGTCATCAGAGGGGAACGCCCTTGAGGTTCCCGCCAGACAAGGCTTAAGACTGTCCTGTGCGCGCGCGCCTAAGTGATTCCGGAGGCAAGATGGTGGTCGGCAGCGCCTCCAGGAGGCGCGGTGGTAGCTGGCGGAGGCCGCCACTCTCCCCAATGGAGTCAGAGAACTGAAGAAAGAGGTGAGCATGAGAGGTCGCAGCTGTATGCGACCGATGGGCGTAACACAGGGATTAAGATTTAAAAGCAGAATAAAAAATGTGGAGTTTTAGGTTGGTTTTGAATAAGGCCAGAGCAGGGTGCATGATGCACTAACTAAGGTGGGAAGTCTATTCCAGTCATGCAGTGGGCCGAGTTGGGAGCTGGCAGTGGAGGAGAAGGGCAAAAATAAGTCACCTATTTACCTGGGGTGTGGAGCTCATGGGGAGTGGTAATGAGGAATGTAACATTGCTTTGTGCATTTGTATATTAAAGCACAGTAAACAGTCCTGGAACAGGTTGAGGGAGATGGTAGTATTTCCCTCCCAGATATTGTTTTACTCTACTGGTCGCCTTTCTTTTTCCCCAAAGTTGTGTGTTCTTTCAAGGTGGGTGAAGTGCTGGAGATATTTCCGGGTATCTGCAGATGGCTTTCATCAGCTAATATTAGCACCACCATTGGGCTCTTTTTGTTTTTCTGTTTTCTCATTTCCTGCTGAGGGAAAGGCTGAAAACTTTGCTTTCACTTTTGAGACACAGGAGTAAACAGACAGTCAGGACAAAGAAGGTAAGCATTTTGGGTGGTCTCTCCTGAGGATTCCTGCATGCCTCTCTTTCTAGTTTACCTGCTGGATGCCTTATAAAGGACTGCAAACCAGTATCTGATACGGAAATGAATGGCAGCTCAAGAACTGGGGAGACAACGTGAAACAGGCAGAGAAGGGGGTTCTCCCCAGCCAGCTCTGAGTGTCAGATGTTGACATTGGGCTGAACCAAGGCCAGCAGACAAAACAGGTACCAGATTTGGCAGCCCTAACATTTCTTGCTGAGGTGAGGAGCAGGGTCAGTGTTGAATTTAGAAAGTTTGTGGCAAATCAGAATAGGGGAGGGCAGTAACCCATGTTACTTCTAATGGAAATACCACAAATATTATGAAACTATGAATCCCTTTTGACAGAGCCGTAGCTAGCCTGTGCTGTCACGTTCTCGCAATGTGGCTGAAAGGCCTCCCTTCCTAGAGCTTTGCTTCCCGGGGTACGGAGAGCTGCTGCCCCTGCTCGTGTCTGCTCTCCTCTCGGGGCCATCCTTGGAGGGGTCTCATAGTCGGCCTGCACAGGCATTTCTCTTTGCTCTGCCCTGCCCCGCAGTTAGAAGCAGAGTGGCCTGCAGGGCCGCAAGAATCATCATCCGTCTTTCCCCCTTCAGTTGGGAGCAGGAAAAGCATCGCAGCGCGGCAAAAAGAAGCATTGGCTTCCCCCCTCCTCTCCGGCAACTAGAAGCAGGAAGATAAACTGCATGGCCTGCGGTGCCGCAAGGAGCATTGCTGGCCTCCCCCACCTCCAGTCGGGAGCAGAAGATGTTGTGCAATGCACGGGCTGCAAAATAAAGCACCCGTTCCCCCCTCCCCTCCAGCAGCCAGGAGCAAAAGGAGCACTGCATGGACTGTGGTGCCACAAGAAGCATCATCAGCCTCCCCCGGTACTCAGGAGCAAGAAAAGAAGTGCGGCCAGTTGGCAGGAAGAAGCACCGTCGGCCTTTCCTACCCACCCCCACCCTCCATAGTCAGCAGCAGCATGCCAGAGGCTAGAAGAAATCTGATGGACTGAAAAAAGAGGCTTCTGTTGCTGCACCTTTTGCTTCCAGAGGGGGAAACCAGTGAGAAAGCATGTGTGTGTGTGTGTGTGACTGAGCATGTGAGAGAGTGAGCCTGTGTGTGTTTGAGTGTATGAGCGAGCAAGTGTGAGTATGTGACTGAGCAAGGTTGTTATTGTTTGAGTGTTGGCAGTTACTGCTGTTTTGGTATGGGAGTAGAGGAGGACGGGAAGGCTCATCTGCATACTGCTCCCAGCATCCCCCCAAGGGAGAGGAGTCCAGAGGCCCCGCAAGGTTTGCAGTAGAGGAGGACCGGAAGCGCGCGCCGAATCTCAAATACTTCCATTAACTGAGTGAAGATTAATTTAACCGTGGTTTAAGAGGATTGGTAAGTATAGTTTTCAGAAATTTTTGGGCTTATAAAAGTTTGGTGAAAGGTGAAATTAAGGGATATATTCTTTAGAGTTTGTGTGTGTCTGAGGTAAAAAGCAAGCCAGAGATAGTTAATTCTAGTGTCTGTCTTTCCCACCCACTCAACCCTTGATTTTTAGGCACAAGTAACTTTCCCACCCTTGATTTTTAGGCACAAGACACTTTCCCACCCACTCAACCCTTGATTTTTAGCCACAAGACACTTTCTTATTAAAAATCAATCAGGGTCTTATCTAAAACATAATATTGCACCAGCCCTTATTGAAAGTTTAATCATCCCCTTTTGGACACTAGCTGATTAATTACTAAATTCACCTGTAAATTTAAAGTACTCTCATTCCAACTCCCTTAGTATCCTAAACTTAACTAGGAACTCAATAAAACTAAGATGAAGGCAGCAGTCCAGCAGCAAGAGGGGGGCTTTCCAGTCTTTTGCATTGAGTGTCACATGTATGATTTTTTACCCGCCGGTGAGAGATTGTATGTGTGCACTTGGTGCAAAGAGCTCCTGGCTCTCAGGGAACAAGTCCGATCTCTGGAGGCTAGAGTAGCAGACTTGGAGGAGCTGAGGGAGATAGAGAGGTACATTGTTGAGACCTTCAGGGACATAGTAGCCACGTCCCAAATCCAGTCTGGCAGCCCCAGTGCTGCCTTGGATCAGAAAGGTCTCCCAATAGGAGAACCTCACCCTGGTGTAGCAGGAAGTGATCCTGTAGCAAGGACCTGCTCTCCAGGTGATGCATTGTCCTCTCGCACTGAGGACAAATCTCCCAGGGCTACTGCCCAGGAGGGAAGGGTTAGGCCGGCCATCATAGTTGGTGATTCGATTATTAGAAATGTAGATAGCAGGGTAGCTGGTGGACGTGAAGACCGCCTGGTAACTTGCCTGCCTGGTGCGAAGGTGGCAGACCTCACGCGTCACCTAGATAGGATTATAGACAGTGCTGGGGAGGAGCCGGTTATCGTGGTACATGTGGGCACCAACGACATAGGAAAATGTGGGAGAGAGGTTCTGGAAGCCAAATTTAGGATTTTAGGTAGGAAGCTGAAATCCAGAACCTCCAGGGTGGCATTCTCTGAAATGCTTCCTGTTCCACGTGCAGGTCCCCAGAGGCAGGCAGAGCTCCAGAGTTTCAATGCGTGGATGAGACGATGGTGCAGGGAAGAGGGATTCAGCTTTGTAAGGAACTGGGGAAATGTTTGGGGAAAGGGGAGACTTTACCGAAAAGATGGGCTCCACCTTAACCAAAGTGGAACCAAGCTGCTGGCACTAACTTTCAAAAAGGAGATAGAGCAGCTTTTAAACTAGAACAAGGGGGAAAGCAGACAGTCACTCAGCAGTGCATGGTTCGGAGAAATGTATCCTTGAAGGATACTAATGAAACAGGAGAGTTAGGGCATCCCAACAGAGAGGTTCCATTAAATGCAAACATAGTTCATATGCCTATGTGTAAAAAATCACCAAAGCTAATGATTTCCGAATTATCCCAAACAACTGAAAAGCAGGTTGTTAAAACAAGCAAAAAACACACTTTGAAATGTCTGTATGCCAATGCCAGAAGTCTAAGTAGTAAGATGGGACAGTTAGAGTGTATAGCAGCAAATGATGAGATTGACATAATTGGCATCACAGAGACTTGGTGGTAGGAGGATAACCAATGGGACAGTGCTATATCAGGGTATAAATTATATCGCAATGATAGGGAGGATCAGCTTGGTGGGGGTGTGGCACTTTATGTCTGGGAGGGTATAGAGTCCAACAGGATAAAGATCATACAAGAGACTAAATGCTCAGTAGAATCTATATGGGTAGAAATCCCATGTGTGTTGGGTAAGAGTATAGTGATAGGAGTATACTACTGTCCACCTGGACAAAATGGTCAGACAGATGATGAAATGCTAAGAGAAATCAGGGAAGCAAACCAATTTGGCAGTGCAATAATAATGGGAGATTTCAATTACCCCAATATTGACTGGGTAAATGTAACATCAGGACTTGCTAGAGACAAAAAGTTCCTGGATGTAATAAATGCTTGCTTCATGGAGCAATTGGTTCAGGAACCAACAAGAGAGGGAGCTATTTTAGATTTAATTCTTAGTGGAACGCATGATTTGGTGAGAGAAGTAACAGTGGTGGGGCCACTTGGAAACAGTGATCATAACATGATCAAATTTAAACTAATAACTGGAAGGGGTACAATAAGTAAATCTGCAGCTCTAACACTAAATTTTAAAAAGGGAAACTTTGATAAAATGAGGAAAATAGTTAGAAAAAAACTGAAAGGTGCAGCTGCAAAGGTTAAAAGTGTTCAACAGGCATGGACATTATTTAAAAATACAATCCAAGAGGCGTAGTCCATATGTATTCCGCACATTAAGAAAGGTGGAAGGAAGGCAAAACAATTACCGTCATGGTTAAAAGGTCAGGTGAAAGAGGCTATTTTTTTTTTTTAATTTTTTATTTATGCATTTTCACAAAACAAATTCATACATTTGTTACACCATCAGATACAAGGAAAATTTCTTTTTTTCTTACATTTATAAATCATAAGCTATACATCATTTGATCTGATAATCTGAAAAGGAAATAATTCAGAAGGATAGCTAACGTAAAAAGAGCGATTCAAAGGAAATAGAATAGCAGGATAAACACCCGCTTCCTGTAACAATTGAATATTGAGAGTCTGCTGGCATATATTATTTGCATCAAACAAACCATTACAGCAAATTATTGGGTGTGGGAGTCAAGGAAAACGCGCAGTTGTGAAATTTCAAAGAATACATATTTTTGATCCAGGTAGATAATCTCACACTTGCAAGGAAATTTTAAATTCATCTTCCCTCCTATAGCTTCTATCTCAGTTCTCAAATTAATAAACTTCCTTCTCCTCTCCTGAGTTACCCTAGAAAAGTCTGGATAAACTCATAATAAAAACTTTTTTAAATATATCCAAAGCAAGAAACCTGTGAGGGAGTCTGTTGGACCATTAGATGACAGAGGAGTTAAAGGGGCTCTTAGGGAAGATAAGGCCATTGCAGAAAGACTAAATGAATTCTTTGCCTCCGTGTTTACTAATGAGGATGCTGGGGAGATACCAGTTCCGGAGATGGTTTTCAGGGGTGATGAGTCAGATGAACTGAACGAAATCACTGTGAACCTGGAAGATGTAGTAGGCCAGATTGACAAACTAAAGAGTAGCAAATCACCTGGACCAGATGGTATGCATCCTAGGGTTCTGAAGGAACTAAAAAATGAAATTTCTGATCTATTAGTTAAAATTTGTAACCTATCATTAAAATCATCCATTGTACCTGAAGACTGGAGGGTGGCCAATGTAACCCCAATATTTAAAAAAGGCTCCAGGGGCGATCCGGGTAACTATAGACCAGTGAGCCTGACTTCAGTGCCGGGAAAAATAGTGGAAACTATTCTCAAGATCAAAATCGTAAAGCATATAGAAAGACATGATTTAATGGAACATAGTCAACATGGATTTACCCAAGGGAAGTCTTGCCTAACAAATCTGCTTCATTTTTTTGAAGGGGTTAATAAACATGTGGATAAAGGTGAACCGGTAGATGCAGTGTATTTGGATAGGAGGCGATGTCCATTCGTGGATTACAAGCTGGTTAAAAGAGAAGAAACAGAGAGTAGGATTAAATGCTCAATTTTCTCAGTGGAAAAGGGTAAACAGTGGAGTGCCTCAGGGATCTGTACTTGGACCGGTGCTTTTCAATATATATATAAATGATCTGGAAAGGAATAAGACGAGTGAGGTTATCAAGTTTGCGGATGATACAAAATTATTCAGAGTAGTTAAATCACAAGCAGACTGTGATACATTGCAGGAGGACCTTGCAAGACTTGAAGATTGGGCATCCAAATGGCAGATGAAATTTAATGTGGACAAGTGCAAGGTGTTGCATATTGGGAAAAATAACTGTTGCTGTAGTTACACAATGTTAGGTTCCATATTAGGAGCTCCCACCCAGGAAAAAGATCTAGGCATCATAGTGGATAATATTTTAAAATCATCAGCTCAGTGTGCTGCAGCAGTCAAAAAAGCAAATAGAATGTTAGGAATTATTAGGAAGGGAATGGTTAATAGAACGGAAAATGTCATAATGCCTCTATATCGCTCCATGGTGAGACCACACCTTGAATACTGTGTACAATTCTGGTCGCCGCATCTCAAAAAAGATATAGTTGTGATGGAGAAGGTACAGAAAAGGGCAACCAGAATGATAGAGGGGATGGAACAGCTTCCCTGTGAGGAAAGGCTGAAGAGGTTAGGGCTGTTCAGCTTGGAGAAGAGACAGCTGAGGAGGGATATGATAGAGGTCTTTAAGATCATGAGAGGTCTTGAACGAGTAGATGTGACTCGGTTATTTTCACTTTCGAATAATAGAAGGACTAGGGGGCATTCCATGAAGTTAGCAAGTAGCACATTTAAGACTAATCAGAGAAAATTCTTTTTCACTCAACGCACAATAAAGCTCTGGAATTTGTTGCCAGAGGATGTGGTTAGTGCAGTTAGTGTAGCTGGGTTCAAAAAAGGTTTGGATAAGTTCTTGGAGGCGAAGTCCATTAATGGCTATTAATCAATTTTACTTAGGGAATAGCCACTGCTATTAATTGCATCAGTAGCATGGGATCTTCTTAGTGTTTGGGTAATTGCCAGGTTCTTGTGGCCTGGTTTTGGCCTCTGTTGGAAACAGGATGCTGGGCTTGATGGACCCTTGGTCTGACCCAGCATGGCAATTTCTTATGGAGTTTATTGTATTATAATTATAATTCATTTTACTCATGGCTTTTTCAGGGTCAAGCCCACACCCAACATGCCATAGGCTTAATACTATAAGGGTTCCATACCATAAGGATTCCATACCATAAGAGTTCCAAGTGTCTTTTTTTTTCCCCCCTTTTAGCAGGGTTTTCTGGTTGGCACCAAAATAGTGCATGTAAATATAATACACATGTTGTAAGAGACTTTTAGTATCAAAAGACTGTACTTTGAATGATTTCATTTTTTAATTGTGTGTGGGGAGGGTGTGACTTGGGGGGGCAGGTACAAAGCTGTAAGGCGGAGAGTGGAGCTCACGAGGAACATGCTGGGATTTAATTTTGAAATTCCTGCATGTGCTTTATGGTGCTGACTTTGTATTTGCTACAAAGCAGGTGCAAAGTCTGACGTTGTGCAGGTACTCCTGGTTCCGGCTGGCCCTCGGATTTTCAAAGAGAAACTTTGTGGGCGGTTTCCCAGCCTCTTAAATTGTGTACATTGGATACGTCTGATCATACTGAATCCTCTCATCTATCCATAAGTTACAGCAACAAATAAGTTGCATGCTCATTATTTCAACATTGGAAACCTGACTAATTTAAATATGGTGAGCACTATTTGATACATGGATATATAAATATGTTTGTTTGTGGAATTTTTGAGGGTTCTGTTTTAATATGTATGTCATTTGTACCCCGCCTAGAATTGTAGACAGAGCGAGTTATACATTTTAATAAATAAATAAAGCTCATGGTTTCAGGATCCCCACATTGGTTCTGATTGAGCTGGAAGCCCAAAGGAGCAAAAGGAAACTGCTCAGGATGAGGGCACATTTTATCAGTTGGCCATAGGTGCTAAACTGCCTGGGTACGGTTCTGCTTTTTAATTATTTATATTTTATTAATATTAAATATTTCATCTTCCTTTGGGGTGACACTGGTAATGCGCCCCCTAGGGACTTGCCTGATCTCTAAACACTAACTGATTCAAAACTGGTCCATGCTTACTGTATCCCAGCTGTTTATTTATTTTATTTATTTATTTATGGTTTTTCTTAACTGACATTCATCAGAGACATCATGCCGATTTACATGTAACAGGGGAAAACGCAGTAGGAAAAGAGCAGTTACAAAAAAACAGGGAAAAGAAGAAGTGGGAGGTGCATAAGAGGAATGCACGACAGAAGGAGTGTCTTAGGCATGAGAGAATTAAAGAGAACTTATATACACAATATGTATCCCAAGTTTAAATTGGGATGTAAAAGGGACTTATATACACAATATGTATCCCAAAATTTAAGTTAAAATCACAATCTGAATCCCAAATTAAGTTGGGATGTAAAAGAACAAGTGGCTAGGGGCATATACAATGTCTAGTATTATTATATACACAGAATGTTTCCCAAGATTAGATTGGCATGAAGCATTGGCAAGTTAAAGTATAGCGAGGTTAAGTGTAGGCTTGTTTAAATAGCCAAGTCTTGAGTTTAATTTTGAATTTCTGCGTACTCTGCTCTAGTCTGAGTTCGGGTGGCATGGTGTTCCAAGCATAAGGGCCAGCGATGGAGATGGCACACTCTTTTGTAGATTTGAGGTGTATATGTTTCAGAGATGGAGTGTGGAGGGTATCTTTGTATGAGGATCTGGTGGCTCTGTTAGAGGCATGGAAGAGTATCGTGTCTTTCATCCATTGCATGTTTTGGTTGTATAGGGTTTTGTGTATTATAGTGAGTGTCTTGTAAGTAATGCGTTGGTGGATGGGGAGCCAATGCAGCTCTTTGAGTATAGGGGTGATATGATCACATTTACGAGAATTTGTGAGTATTCACGCAGCAGCGTTTTGGAGTAGTTGGAGAGGTTTGATCATGGCTTTGGGTAGACCAAGAAGGAGGGAATTACAGTAGTCAATTTTGGACATGATGGTGGCTTGCAGAACTGTACGGAGGTCACTGAGGTAGAGGAGGGTCTGAGTTTTTTTTAAAGTATTGAGTTTAGCTTCGATTTAAATAGGTCCTGTTCCAGAGTAAGTCGCAGGTCAGAGGGAAGAGAAGGGCCAGCACAATACAAGGCCCAGCATCCAGATTTCAACTGGGTACTTCTACCGGAAGGAGCAGTGCTGAAAGCCTCCAAAGAGGATCAAAGTACAGCATTAAGCCATCTGATAAATTACTTTTCCCAGTCCATGAAGTGCCATTGCTAACTGGCTCCAGATTTTCAGGACAGGATGAGTCCTGCTTTTACCCCATTGCATGCAGGGGCTTGTAGTTCTGATTTCTCTGTTACACTACCTAAGAAAAACAAGACTACAAGTCCCTGCATGCAGTGGGGGCAAAAGCAGGATTGAATGGGCCAGTCCTAAAAATCTGGAGCTGGCTGACGACCCTAGTCTTGAAAGTGAGCAATGCAGTCTTAAAGTGGGAGTAATCCAGTAAAACAGTAATCAGTTGGAGTAGCCAAGTAAATCAGTAATCAGTGGAGGCTCTTTGATATTGGAGAAATGCGATCTCCAAATCTGCAGCCAAATAAAATATGTGCTACTGAGCTTTGAATTGGAGTTTACCAATCTACTGACACAGCAGATAAAGTGCATAGCGGCGTGAGAAAAAGTGATTCTCTTCTTTGCTTTATTCCCATAGTGCTACTGAGGAAACCGCTGAAAGAGCATGGAAGGTAGGATTTACAGTTGTACAGACTGTTTTTTAATCTATGTTGCTGTATATTTGGTGATAGGAAATACAAATTGCCAACCAGTAAGATCAATAGTGGAAAATACTGACCCCCAAGGGATGGGCCCTTATTTTTCTGTTATTGCACAGATAGGGTGATCGATGTTGGTATAAAATGCTAGGAAAGAAAGTTTGATGTTCTCATGGACTTCTACCTGCTGCATGAATTACACCAGTTCATAGGTTTTCTGCTCTTTGTTGGTGAGCGTGAGTTTGCTTAGTTTAATGAGAGGTGCTGTTAGAAGTTTGAGGTCTCATATTCCCTGTTCAGTACAGTAGGGATTAAGCAGGCATGGATTTAAACACAAGCGCACGAGGCTTGTGCCTCAGATAGCAAAAATCTGGGGATATCAAATGTCCTGCCGCCCTGCCAGTTTCACCCAGCCTGTTCTATCACATGCACAGATGCCCCTTTCCCTCCCTTCCCATGGCCTTCTGCAATCCAATCCCTTCCCAGGGCAAGCCCATGAACGTGTCCTGCCCCGCCCCACCCCCAGCATGGAAGACCGGGGGTGGGGCCTGTGAGTGCAGCCGTGGGCTGACTCAGCTCCATCCCTGTGCTTGCTGCCATCCATTTACTGCATGACTAAAGTCCTCATGTTGCTCGAGTTGCCGGGAAGGGGATCAGACCTCAGAGGTCCATGGGAGAGAGGATGGACAATGGAGGTCCTAAGGAGATGGTGGGTGGAGAGGATGAACATCACAGGGATGGAGGAAGCATGGACATTGGAAGTCTATGGGGGAGGGGAGAGAGGTAGGAAAGCGAGGATGGACAATAAGAGAACTGCGGGGGAGGGGAGTTGGAATCATAGGGCTTGGGTTGGGGGAGGGAGGGAATGGAGGTTAAGGCATCAGATCAGAGGGCAGGGAGAGGAGGGCAGCATGGCACAGTGAGTGTCCAAAGGCAGCAAAAAAACCCAAAATCTTTCATTGGGGGATGAACAGTCTATTAATTTTATTGACCTTGTATGAAAAATCCCTAAGCTTGAAAAGTTAGATTCTGCCTTTCTAAACTAGGGATTTTCCATGCCACACCTGGTGAATTTGGTTTACCGATTTGCATTGTGAAAGAGTTGAAAAAAATACACTGCTAAAAACATGGCGACATCACATTATTACATTCCCTGGAAAAAGCCCGGCCTTTGCCAAAGGCTGCAGCAAAGAGTCCAGGGATACCGAATGCAAGTTTGTTCAATGAATGAAGGTCCAGCTTGATTTCCTGCCTGGGTAATACATAGTTGGAGGATTATATATTTTTATGTTTTATTTCCAGTCTGAACCAGAAATAGTGTCTAAGGTTCCAGGGCTGTAAATGTCCATTGTACATAAAGCCGTAGAGAGAATTGTTTTTCAGTGAAATGGGAGGCGCAGGTTTTGGAGGTCACTTATCAATAGATAGCCTATGGGAAGAGAAAAATATTGCAGTACATAACAATTCCTGGAAACACCAGGCAAAGTTCTACAAAGTAAATCCATGCAGAAACTCTATTTGAAAAGTAAGGTTTGAAGAAGGATTGCAGCATCAAAGGGGAAAATCAATTCCACTCAAAAAAAAAAAAGTCCATAATTCCATGCACTATGATCCAGCATTCTGTGATTCTCTTATAGTAAAATCTGCTATTGTCACATATATCTGTGGACTTTCCTCTGTGCAGTGGTTCCCAACCCTGTCCTGTGAACCCCCTAGGTAGTTGGGTTTTCAGGATATCCACAATGAATATGCATGAGAGAAAATTTGCATGTTATGGAGGCAGTGCATGCAAATTTTCTCTCATGCATATTCATTGTGGATATCCTGAAAACCCAACTGACTGGCAGGTCCCCAGGACAGGCTTGGGAACCACTGCTCTAGTGTGACCTCCCAGAATCACACACTGTTGCTCAGCACTCCCTGTGATTTACCCCACAGTTATTCCGCTAACAAAATCTGTCCCTGTATCTTATCCCATGATAAGCACAGGGACTGCGAGTCAGTCCCAGCAACAGCTCCCTCCTCCTTTGGTGTGGGATTTCCTTTCCAGGAGGAGGGGTGGCCACAGGAACTGAGCACTCCTGTAGGAATCCATTGGTTGTGCAGTTCAGTGAAGTTCAGTGTCCAACCAAAAAAAGATTTAAGAGGGGGTCTGAATTAGTTCCCGGCGGAAATGTCCTACAAGGGGCCATGAAGGTAGCTGCTACACTGAGAAACAAAACCTGTTGAGTTTCTTCTTTTTTTTTTTTTAGCTGGATCACCACTAGGGAGCTGCCAGAGACTACTGGAGAAATTCAAGCATGCTAGACTAAGTCCACCATTTAACTTCATCTGTCATGTCGCCATGTATTTTATGTGCCATGTCTCCTTCATTTCTGGGGTTAGGGCTGGGAGGGTTCTAAAGAGGCTACAGCTGCAGAAGTCTTTCAGTTTTGGGGTCAGGTCAGAAGTAGAGTTCCAAAAATGAATACAAAATTGGTAGCTGGCAAGATTTGTTTTTAATCACCATCCCCCTCCCTCCTCGATCCCCAGTCCCATCTCCCCCGGTTCCAATCCCAGACCATTTTACCGCTTCCCCTATATCATCCCTTCTCCATTGCCCCCATCCACTAGTGCACACCTTCTTTGCTCTCCTAAGCCTTGATCCAGTCCCCCATCAGGCTCTTACTACCTCCTACTGTGGCTTTGTAGAATAAGCCAGGTGGGGAAAGAGTCAGCCTTCCAGTCAGTTGGATTTAGGCCAGGCAAGGAGAGAGGCTGGGTGGAAGGCCTTCTGGGGGTAGCAGGTTGGGCTGGAAGGATGGTGGGATGGACAGGAAGTGAGGCAGGCAGCCCTCACCCACAGCTCCTTGGGTTCCTGCTCTGTGGGTTGGAGGTAGGTAGATAGTAGTGCAAGTAAGGAAGAGGAAGTAGAGTTACCGTCTGTCTTCTTGCCACCTGTAGTTTTTTGGTTGCCACTAGTGACCAGGCAACTGTATTTTAAGATGCTAAGGAGCCCTGTGGGGCAGTCCCAAAGATTCTATGGTTGCCCATTTGCTGCAGCTTTGGGTTTGGACTTGTGGTGGAATCAGGAGACATTTCAAGATTGAGGTGGGATGAAGTCTGAAGCAGGGGCGAATTGGCCTATTGGGGCTTTGGGCATGCCCCAGTGGGCCGGTCACCCCAATCACGTGACATTTCTCCGTGATTGGGCGCCGAGTATTAGGGAGGCGCCACGAGCAGTGGTATCCCGAGGAAAGCCAATGCCCCCGGGCGCAGGGAGGCTCATGCAGCCACCAGTGGACCTCATCCCACTGGCAGCTGAGCAGCGACACATAACAGGCAGATCGGCAGGGCCGGGGTAGAGCTCATGTCATCACAGCCCGAAGAAAAAGATCGCGTTTAAATGCACTGATGCTCCTCCTCCTTCCTGCCTGCGAGGCCCCGGAAGTAAACGTTGCCGGAGCCGCATGGGCAGGAAGGAGGAGGAGCATTAGCACGTGCAGAAGAGGAGCAGCCACCGCGGGCTGCCGCAAATCCCAAGTCGCAGCAGCCCGCGGTGTTTTATAGTTCTTGATTTTATTGTTTGATGTTTTATGAGGAATGATGGTATTTTCTGTTTTTCCATTGCTGCATTACATACAGTCTAACTTGTTGTGATTTCCAGTTCAGTTTGTCTGTGCATTTCTGTGTATATTTTATGGTCCCTTTATTCTGTATTTGGTGACTCACCAAATTGTATGTGTAATTGGGTACCCATGGGCCAGTATGGAGAAAAATCCCCCGGGCCACTATTTTCCCACAATCCACCCCTGGTCTGAAGAAACAGGATATTAGGAAGAGAGTGGACGTGACTTCTGGAAGAGGTATTGCAAGGTAAAGAGGTTGGGATGATTGTTGTATTTGACACATGGAGCAGGTAACTGTAATATCTTTCTTGTCTTCCCTTCTCTTCTCTTCCTATAGCTAACTTTCAAAGACCCAAGTTCATTGAAGGAGTTAATATGGCACTTATCAACGCTCTCCTGGATCAGCTGCTTTACGAAAATATTTTCAATGTAGCTGAAAAAGAAATGGTGATAGAAGAGCACAAAATAACTAAAGATAAGGCGCGATGTCTATTTGACATGGTGGTAAAGAAAGGTGACCATGCGTATGCAACATTTATGAGAATGGTGGAGAATGAGGATCAGCATCTCTACTCAAATATGATGAACAATTAAAGCAGGTAATGTCTTGCCTCCTCAGAGCCGCAGATGTTAGTGACATAGTGACACAGTAGATGTCAGCAGATAATGACCATTTGGCCTGCCTACATTGCCCAATCTGATATTCTCAATTGTACAGATGTGACCACCTTCACTGTTTAGTTCTTTATGGTTTCTCCTTCCCCATTACTCGCTGTTATTCCATTTGGCTGACCTTGATGCCTCCTTGTGGGAATCTGGCACAGTCATACCAGTGTCTAAAGTTCCAGAGTCATGCTGGTACTTGCAGGAACTCTCAGGTACTTGCAGGAAGAGGAGGCCTGGAAGGGAAAGATGTGTAGGTGAATCCCTTTGCTTGACCTCGAAAAGTTGCTGGACCTAGACCTGGAACTTGGAGTTGGGGCTTGGGTCTGTAGCAAGACATGGGATTGGAGATGCAGCATGAACTAAAACATAAGAGATGCCATACTGGGTCAGACCAAAGGTCCATCAAGCTTAGCATCCTGTTTCTGACAGGGGCTATCCTAGGTCACAAATACCCAGCAGGATCCCATAGATCCATCTTTCTTGCTCATAACTTAGGGATTAGCAGGGGCTTTCCCAAGTCTACATGGCTAATAATGGTTTATGGACTTTTCCTCCAGGAACTTGTCTAAACTCTCTTTAAATCCAGCTATATTAACTGCTTTCACCATATCCTCTTGCAACAAGTTCCACAGTTTTATTGTTCACCCAGTGAAAAAATACATTCTCTGATTTGTTTTAAATGTGCTACCTATTAGCTTCAAGGAATGTCCCCTAGTCCTAGTACTATTTGAAAGGGAAAATAACTCTTCCTTATTTATGTTTCCCCACTCAAGATTTTATAGATCTCTATCATATCTCCTCTCAGCCGTCTGTTCTCCAGGCTGAAGAGTCCTAAGATATTTAGCCTTTCTCTTAGGGGGAGCTGTTCCATCCCCTTTATCATTTTGGTCACTGTATTTTTTCCTGGTTCCACTATATCTTTTTTGAGATGGGGCAACCAGAACTACACCCAGTATTCAAGGTGCCATGGAGTGATAGAGGCGTTATGATATCCTCTGATTTATTTTGCATTCCTTTCCTAATACCTAACATTTAGTTTGCTTTTTTGACAACCGCTGCAGACTGGGCCAAGGATTTCAAAGTATTGTCCACAATGACTCCAAAATACTTTTCCTGAGTTGGTGATACCTAATATGGAATCCATTATTGTGTACCTATAGTTTTGCATTATTCCTTCTAGGTATCACATGTCCACCAGTCTATAATTTCCCAGCTCACCCTAGAGCTCTTTTTAAATATGAGCATTATGTTGGCCACCCTCCAGTTCTCAGGTTCTGTTGCTGATTTGAATGATGGTAAGAACATATGATACTGGGTCAGACCAAGGGTCCATCAAACCCAGTATCCTGTTTCCAACAGTGACCAATCCAAGTCACAAGTACCTGGCAAATACCCAAACATTAAATAAATCTCAAACTACTAGTGCTTATTAATTAATAGCAGTTTATGGATTTTTCCTCTAGGAACTTATCCAAACCTTTTTTAAACCCAGTTACACTAACTGCTGTGACCACATCCTCTGGCAATGAATTCCAGAGCTTAACTATGTGCTGAGTGAAAAATAATTTTCTTCGATTTATTTTAAATGAGCTACTTGCTAACTTGATGGAGTGCCCCCTAGTCCTATTATTTGAGGAAGATTAAATAACCAATTTACATTAACTTGTTCAAATCCTTTCAGGATTTTGTAGACCTCTATCATATCCCCCCTCAGCCGTCTCTTCTCCAAACTGAACAGCCCTGACTTCCTTAGCCTTTCCTTATAGGGCAGCCGTTCCATGCCCCTTATTTTGGTCGCCCTTCTCTGCACTTTGAAAGAGATCAAATTAATTGCAGACTTATTACAAGCAATCTCTAAATTCTCCTCTCAAACCACTGCTCAGAAAAAAATACTTGTCTTTTATTTTTTTGGGGTAGTTTGAAATATTGCTAGCAGTCACCATTTCATGAATATTGTCCTTCTGTAAGAATGGTCTGCCATTTTGAGATCTTGATCATTTGTTCCAACATATCAACATAATACAATTAAGTAATTTTTCAAGATCCAGATATTACTTTATGAACATTGGCATTGTTTTTGGACTGTATTTCAAGAACCTATCCAATGTGTATGTGTGTGTCTGTGTGGGTTTTGTTTTAGGGGTATGTCATGATTGGACACTCTTTTACTCCAATCCTGTTACCATCTATGGATTTTAAATTTTCTATGAACATACCGTTTTTCACTTGCTAAATATTCTTGAGTCTCCTTTAAAGAACTTGCATTTTTTAAATATTGTTTCTAGATCTAATTATTGGACCTTTTTTAATGTTTGTTTGTCTATTTATTTATTTATTTTACATTTTCATATGTACAAGATGTTTTGTATTTTTGGTTGCTGGCTTTTCAGCAGTTACAATCTGGCAGTGCCCCCCACCTCTCTTAACAATTCATACACTGAATCCCTAGCTCTCAGGCTAAAGGGAGGATGCAGTTACCTTCTGTGTCTGCTGCTTGTATGAATCCCCCTCCATTGATTTCTCAGCTTAGTCGTACTCCTGAGTTACTCCTCTCCTAATTAGTTCTTGCCTATGCAGTTTGTGCTTTCCCCTGCTGGATGGGCTGCCTGAGCATGCCTGCTGGTCCTCTGTCCAGATAGTAGCCAAGTCTGACCCTGCTCAGCCAAGCACTCAGGGGAAGCGTGATGAGAATGCCGACACAGATACTCCCTCGTGTAGCCACTGTTCCATGCAAGTGTGGGGCTCGGTCTGGAAGCGCTTCCAGCCTGTTACTGCTCTGTGATTAGTGCTTAGTCTGGGTGTGCTCGGGGTTTGAAGTCACCTTTCTGTCTCTGTTGCTGATCCATGCATTGAAGCAATAAAGGAGTACTCATTCTGTTTATCCCTTTCCTAGCTTACTGTTTTCAGGTAAGGAAAGGCCCAGCTCATGGCCTCTGTCAGAGCAGTCACACCTTTTGATTCCTTCTCCCTTAGTTATTGATCCATTCATGGAAACCTCAGGTTTTGTGCGTGATCATCTCTCTGTTACGGCTGCATGTCTGAAAGCTCCTTGGATTTTATTTGACGTCATTTACCACGCTCCATCTGGGGATGCTCATGTCCTGCAGTTACTACTGTTCTTCTAGAATCAAATGTGCAACATATTTCTAAGATGTCTTTCCTCACAGTGTTTTCCTGAATCTATCTCAGCTCATCATGAAACGGCTCCTCCAGACTGTCGCCACTTGTTGATGTTCCCTCTGGACACTCCTGAAGAATCAACAGTTAAGGAAGACAACTTGGAGCCAGCTATTTCAGAATCCATCTCCAAGGAAGGAAAGATAGTGCGGTAGACATCAAGGCATCAGCACCATTCAATAAAATTTGTTTTAGCAATAAGTGTTTGTGTTTTATTTGTGACAGTGAAATTAGTGTACACTGTGATGGCAGTTCTAATGAGCCCTTTTCTGAAAGTGTTTTGTGGAATTAAGAGATCATTACAGAGCTCCCAAGTGTTCCACTCTCTGGAGAGAGACTTTACATTAGTCCAGGGTTTTTCACATCCACTCCTCATGCTTTGTGGTACCAATCCCACAATACACTGGGATGTAAGTTCAGAAAACAGGAATGGCTAAAAGTTTTCTGAAAGGAACTGGGTCACTTGGCAGCTCTGTTGTTCCCGGCCTGTACAACTGTGCTCCCTTCCATAGCAATTCTTTACAGCCATTCATCAGAGCTCCTCCTGCTGGTGCAGACTGGGAATTAAGATGCTTTGTGTTCCCTTACTACCAGGGCTTCATGCTGGGAGAGGTTGGATTTGTAGGAGCTGCATATTCTCCTTATCCAGCATTTCTGTCCCATTCCTTACATCACTTCCTGGCGGGACTGCAGGAGCCATGAGATCTCCCACAACCAGCATTCCTGCACCATTTCCTATCGTATCTTCTCCAGCCTCTCCCAGGGGAGAGGATGTAGGGAGTTGTGAGGGTAGTAATCTCCATGCCTTCTGTTAGGGATAGTAGCTGCCCCTTCATGCTGGTTATACCCCCATGCATCTTTTTCTTAATTTCCAACTCTAGCCTTTAGAGATCCTCAGTGTTTATCCCATGCCTTTTTAAATTTGCTTTCTGTTTTTGTCTTCACCACCTCTTCCGGAAAATGTTCCAAGCATCCACCACTCTATGAAAAAGTATTTTCTGACATTTCTGAGATACCCCTGCTGAAGTTTCATATTGTGATTCCTAGTTCTATCATTTGCTTTCCAATGGACAAGATTTGAGGAACATGCATCATTAAAACCTTTCAGGAAGCTGAAGGCCTATATAATCTCTTCCCTGCACCTCCTGTCTCCAGGGTGTACATATTTAGATCCATCATCCTCTCCTCATAAGTCTTCCAATACAGACTCCATACCATTTTGGTCACCCATCTCTGGACCACTTCCCAGCTGTTTCTATCCTTTTTGAGATATGGTCTTCAGAACTTTATACAGGCCCTCCAAGGACCAATATAAGGGCATTATCACCTTTTTCTTATTGTTATTCCTCTCTTTATGTAGCCCAGAATTCTTCTGGCTTTAGCTATTGCCTTGTCACACTGCTTTGCCATCTTCAGATTGCCAGACACTATCACCCCCTAAGTCCCTCTCCGAGTCCATGCACGTTAGTCTTTCATCCTCCATCACATACAGCTCTTTTGAATCAGTGCATACCAGATGTATGACTGCATTTCTTTGCATTGATTCCCAGCTGCCAAGTCTTCATCCATTCTTCAAGCTTTCTAAAATCACTTTTCATTCTCTCTACTCCTTCAGGTATGTCCTCTCTTGCAGATCTTAGCATCATCTGCAAATAGACAAACTTTACCTTATATCCCTTCCGCAATGTCGCTCACATAGATACTGAACAGAGCCGGTCCCAACACCGATCCTTGTGGTACTCACAACACAATTCTCTCTTCAAAGTAGGCTTCATTACCATTACATACTGTCTCCTATCAGTCAACCAGTTTGTGGTCCACTCCACTACATTGGCACTGAGTCCCAAGCTTCTCATTTTGTTGATATAAAGAGCTACTCCTCCTTTCCTGTTCTCTCTGTTCTTCCTAAATAAGTTATAGCCCTGGATGGCCATATCTCAGTCATGAGAGTCTGTCAACCATATCTCTGTAACAGCAACAATGTCCAAGTCCATCTCCACCATTGGGCCTACAGGTCTAGGATTTTATTGCCCAGACTATAAGTATTGGTGGTCATAGCTTTCCAAATTTCTCCCTTGGTTTGATGCTCTTCCTAGTCACCTTTTCTGCTTTTTTTTTTAGTTGATTTTATTTTCTCTTCCCACTTCTTGCATTGCTTGAAGATGACATGCCAAGTTTATTGGCCATCTCCTGCCATCCCCTCTTAGTTTAAATGCCTGATGATGTATAATCTAAATTTCATACTTAGCATCCTTTTTCCTATCAAGAACAAATGTAGACCATCCATACCATATAATCTTCTATTGCTCCATACACCCCCCCAGCATGTATAGAACCAGAAATTGAACTTCTCTATATGGAAGAGCCTTTCCATGAACAGGTAATACTTCTGAAAAGGCAATGGTCTATGCCATATGTCTAATCTTCTTCCCTAGGTTTTAGAAATCTTTCTGTGCTTCAAGGATACCATTGCTAGCAAGGTCATTGGTTCCAAATGGATAATAACATTGATATCAGAGTCTCTTCTTTCTTCTGTAATTACAATGACTATCTGGTTGGTATTTCTACTGGCTGAAGATCCTGGAAGGCATTTAACTCTTGTGTCCCAATCAAAATTATTTCCCAAATTGATACCTCTGATGACAGATTTTCCCAGGAGAAGAAGCTTTGTTTTATGTTATTTAATAATGTATAAGGGTTTCTGAGTATACGGGTTGACTAAATCCCTTTCAGAGATCACTTCATTTCCTATTGCTGGCGCTTCTTCGTTATCCAGTGCAGAAAAGGTATTATGTAAGGGTAATAGTGGGGAAAGTGGGTGTCTCTTAATTACAGACTGTATTTTGCCAGAGCCCACTATAATCCATTTATTCCTGGGTTTCTGAATCCTGGATGTGTGAATTCTCTGTGGGAGTGGGGGTTGGTATTCAGGATGCTGGACAATTGGGGAAATTAGGTGTCCTATAGTCACATGTCTTATTCTGCTAAAGCCCACTGTAAACTATTTATTCTTGTGTTTCTGAATCCTCTGTGGGAGATATGTGTGTCAGTTTAGTGAAATGCATGTGTCTGTGTAATGTCTGAGCACTTAAGTTGTTTGTGGTCCTGACTATTGCATGCTACCAATAATAAAGAAGGATTATTATAGCAGATGTAGGGATTACCAGATATAGGGAACTAAGGCATGACAGAATTTGTCTCATTGATTAATTTGAATTTGTTTTGCTTGTTATATTAGGCTTTAAATAACATATACATCTAATACTGATTTAAGAGGTATGCCCAGATTTACAGGAGCTGGGCCAGATATTCTGTATGTTGCAAGATAAGGGATCATCTTTGAAACCTGAACAATTCCTCTTTCAAATGTCAAACCTGTTTTTCATTGCAGATAGCTGAAATCAATTTGGGCAATCCTTAAATCTCCACATGATAGGCCTTGGGACAAAGGCAGCACAAATGTTACTGAATAAAAGACATTCTGCTAATAGTGATTAATATACAAGTTGTTAGATTGGTACTTAGGTCTCATATTACTAACTTAAGTTCTTGGAAAAACTATTTTAAAAAGAAAACACCCTAAGGGTGGGTGAGTGGGTGTGGTATAGCATGGAAGGCAGTAAATAAACACCTTTTGTGGATACCAGCCCTTTGTTTTAAATTAATAAACACAGTAATTGAAATACACAATAACAAGAATTCAAAAGACACTATCAAACTAGGACAAATCTATAAAGATTTCAGACTATTAAAAAATCACAGAACTGCAGAAGAAAAAGAACAACGTCAGCAAGAAATCAATCTATATTATGACTAGCAAATTAAAAATTAAACTTAACTGGCCACAAGCTCAGTGCATATGTGTGTCTCTATAGAGGCACCTGTAAGTAGTTCTTGATGACCCCTGGATAATTTTACTCTGATATTCAGTGGAAAGCAACCAGTTTTGTGTTCTGCTGAATATACTTGGATAAAGTACAAGTTATCCAGATAACTTTAGGTTTGCTCTTTGACATGAGAAGGCTTGCCCAGATAATGCTGAATGTTTTATTATTGTTATCTAGGTAAGCTAGCCCTGCTCTGGAACATCCCTGGTTCACCTCCACTTTATTCAGATACATTTTTTTATCCATGTTAAAACACAATTAGATAAATCAGTGGTGATTGGCACTGTAGGAAACTCAAATCCCAGTTTGGATAAGTCCTGAACGTAGCCAGCCACACTATTTGGGGTAGATTTTTAAACTTATGTGTGTGCATCCATGTGTGCAGGTGTGTTATAAATACGAGGGGCGTGCGCACATGCGTGGTGGATTTTAACATTCGAGCGCATGGGGGGCAAATTTTTAATTTACGTGCGGCGATGCAATGATCCCTTTTCCCAGTTCCCTACCTCTCTACCTAACCTCCCTTACCTTTTCCCTCTACTCCCCACTCTCTAAACCCTTTGTCCTACCTTTTTTTGTTTTTATTTTGCTGCTGGAGCAGTAGCAACATGCGTGTGCCGGTGACCCCTTCCCCAGTATAGCGGCAAATGGCTGCTGTACCGGCCACCTCCAGCCCCGCCCATGGACCGCCACTTTCATTTGTTCTGGCACTTCTGCGCATAACAGGATTTATGCGCATGGCTGGGTCCTGTGCGCGCCGCGTGCATCTTCAAAGAGGCCCAGCCACGCGCATAAGCCCCGTTTTCCACGCGCGCAACATTTAAAAAATCTACCTGTATTTGAATATGAACCTTAATATGTATCTCAGAGATCCAGTGGAAAGAGAATAACCAGTGGGGGCACCTTTATACCAGAATAAAAAATCTATCAAAATGACATGGAAGATCAAAGTGGTGAAGGGGTAGCACGATTTGTTAAGGCATAAAGTCGAGTAGGATAAAAATTCTGCAGGAAACAAACTACACTCCAGAATCAATGGAGTCTGTGTTCAAAAGTTCTGTCCAGCTAAATCTGGGGTTTTAAATATCCACACCCCCCCCCCCTCCCCCAAATTACCGGGCTAAAACTTACTTGGATGAAAAAGAGGCAGCAGAAGGATCTTCCAGAATGGGACTTCAACTTAGCTGGCTAATGCCAGTATTCAGGATATCTGCGTCATGGTCCAGAGCAGGTCTAAATGTTACTCAGATATGTTTACCCAGATAACTTTCAACCTACCCAGCTATATTAATCACATTTCCAGGTGAGTTAAAAACCAAAAACAGCACAGCAGTGACCTGATTTCCTCCCTTTCCCCTTCATTGTAAAAAATAAAAATAGTAATGGACTTTTCTGGCCTGAACACCCCTCCCCCCTTGCTTATGTATTCATTTATTCCTTCCACTGTTGTCCAGATTGGTCATCTTGACTGTCAGTAAATGGACCAAGCCCCACTGAGAGCTTGTCAGCCTGTCCAACCTAGAGAGCAATGTAATGAATAAATGAAGATGTCAGTGCTGTAACCTGCCCATTGTATTGGCATTTAACCTTCTCTGATGGCGTGAATATATAACAATTCCTCTTTCAAATGTCACACCTGCTTTTTCACTGTAGACAGCTGAAATCAAATTGGACAACTGTTGCAACTGTTGCTGCCCGACGTCTCCACTCCGCCCTCCTTACCTCTTTGGCGACTCCTTCCGCGGTTGATGAATGGCTGCCGCGGCGTCTGCCTGCTGTCCTCTCTGGCGTCTCCGGTCCGGCTTGGGCGCTGCATTCCGCCATGCTGTTCAGCTCCATAGGGGGTGCGCGCCACACAGCCCTGCTTCTTATTCTTTCTTTGGCGCGAACCTCAGGGGTGTCCCCCTGTGATGACATCATACATCCCAGATACAAAAGCCTACTCTGTTTGCTAGCTAATCAAGTTAGCAAGGGACTCCTTATGGATGGGATTCGCTCTCCGTACCTAGCTACTCTGCCTCTCCTTTATTGGACTTACTCTATCGGGGTACCCGCGCCTCGGGGCCTCTCTCTTTTCTTTCAGGTCGCTGTCTGGAACCGGTACTCGCTCCTCAAGGGCCCATGTTCCCGGACTCGCTGCCTGAGCTCACTTCTACTTGGAAGAAACCACTGCCTACACCATCAGTGAGTTACCATCTATATTCTCTCAGAGCTATTCCCTGGAAACAGGTACTCATAAGAACATAAGAACATAAGAAAATGCCATACTGGGTCAGACCAAGGGTCCATCAAGCCCAGCATCCTGTTTCCAACAGTGGCCAATCCAGGCCATAAGAACCTGGCAAGAACCCAAAAACTAAGTCTATTCCATGTAACCATTGCTAATGGCAGTAGCTATTCTCTAAGTGAACCTAATAGCAGGTAATGGACTTCTCCTCCAAGAACTTATCCAATTCTTTTTTAAACACAGCTATACTAAGTGCACTAATCACATCCTCTGGCAACAAATTCCAGAGTTTAATTGTGCGTTGAGTAAAAAAGAACTTTCTCCGATTAGTTTTAAATGTGTCCCATGCTAACTTCATGGAGTGCCCCGTAGTCTTTCTATTATCCGAAAGAGTAAATAACCGATTCACATCTACCCGTTCTAGACCTCTCATAATTTTAAACATCTCCATCATATCCCCCCTCAGCCGCCTCTTTTCCAAGCTGAAAAGTCCTAACCTCTTTAGTCTTTCCTCATAGGGGAGCTGTTCCATGCCCCTTATTTTAGTAGCCCTTCTCTGTACCTTCTCCATTGCAATTATATCTTTTTTGAGATGTGGCGACCAGAATTGTACACAGTATTCAAGGTGCGGTCTCACCATGGAGCGATACAGAGGCATTATGACATTTTCCGTTTTATTCACCATTCCCTTTCTAATAATTCCCAACATTCTGTTTGCTTTATTGACTGCCACAGCACACTGAACCGATGATTTCAATGTGTTATCCACTATGACGCCTAGATCTCTTTCTTGGGTTGTAGCACCTAATATAGAACCCAACATTGTGTAATTATAGCATGGGTTATTTTTCCCTATATGCATCACCTTGCACTTATCCACAATAAATTTCATCTGCCATTTGGATGCCCAATTTTCCAGTCTCACAAGGTCTTCCTGCAATTTATCACAATCTGCTTGTGATTTAACTACTCTAAACAATTTTGTGTCATCTGCAAATTTGATTATCTCACTCGTCGTATTTCTTTCCAGATCATTTATAAATATATTGAAAAGTAAGGGTCCCAATACAGATCCCTGAGGCACTCCACTGTCCACTCCCTTCCACTGAGAAAATTGTCCATTTAATCCTACTCTCTGTTTCCTGTCTTTTAGCCAGTTTGCAATCCACGAAAGGACATCGCCACCTATCCCATGACTTTTTACTTTTCCTAGACGCCTTTCATGAGGAACTTTGTAAAACACCTTCTGAAAATCCAACTGGTTCACCTTTATCCACATGTTCACCTTTATCCAACTGGTTCACCTTTATCCACATGTTTATTAACTCCTTCAAAAAAGTGAAGCAGATTTGTGAGGCAAGACTTGCCCTGGGTAAAGCCATGCTGACTTCGTTCCATTAAACCATGTCTTTCTATATGTTCTGTAATTTTGATGTTTAGAACACTTTCCACTATTTTCCCTGGCACTAAAGTCAGGCTAACCGGTCTGTAGTTTCCCGGATCGCCCCTGGAGCCCTTTTTAAATATTGGGGTTACATTTGCTGTCCTCCAGTCTTCAGGTACAATGGATGATTTTAATGATAGGTTACAAATTTTTACTAATAGGTCTGAAATTTCATTTTTTAGTTCCTTCAGAACTCTGGGGTGTATACCATCCGGTCCAGGTGATTTACTACTCTTTAGTTTGTCAATCAGGCCTACCACATCTTCTAGGTTCACCGTGATTTGATTCAGTCCATCTGAATCATTACCCATGAAAACCTTCTCCATTACGGGTACCTCCCCAACATCCTCTTCAGTAAACACCGAAGCAAAGAAATCATTTAATCTTTCCGCGATGGCCTTATCTTCTCTAAGTGCCCCTTTAACCCCTCGATCATCTAACGGTCCAACTGACTCCCTCACAGGCTTTCTGCTTTGGATATATTTTAAAAGTTTTTACTGTGAGTTTTTGCCTCTACAGCCAACTTCTTTTGAAATTCTCTCTTAGCCTATCTTATCAATGTCTTACATTTAACTTGCCAACATTTATGCTTTATCCTATTTTCTTCTGTTGGTTCCTTCTTCCAATTTTTGAATGAAGATCTTTTGGCTAAAATAGCTTCTTTCACCTCCCCTTTTAACCATGCCGGTAATCGTTTTGCCTTCTTTCCACCTTTCTTAATGTGTGGAATACATCTAGACTGTGCTTCTAGAATGGTATTTTTTAACAATGACCATGCCTCTTGGACATTTTTTTACTTTTGTAGCTGCTCCTTTCAGTTTTTTTCTAACAATTTTTCTCATTTTATCAAAGTTTCCCTTTTGAAAGTTTAGCACGAGAGCCTTGGATTTGCACACTGTTCCTCTTCCAGTCATTAAATCAAATTTGATCATATTGTGATCACTATTGCCAAGCGGCCCCACCACCGTTACCTCTGTCACCAAATCCTGTGCTCCACTGAGAATTAGATCTAAAATTGCTCC
This sequence comes from Rhinatrema bivittatum, assembly GCF_901001135.1. Taxonomy (NCBI): domain Eukaryota; kingdom Metazoa; phylum Chordata; class Amphibia; order Gymnophiona; family Rhinatrematidae; genus Rhinatrema; species Rhinatrema bivittatum. Next base: position 208,502,055 of record NC_042622.1, on the reverse strand, counting down.
CTCTCTCGTCGGTTCCTGAACCAATTGCTCCATAAAGCTATCATTTATTCCATCCAGGAACGTTATCTCTCTAGCGTGTCCCAATGATACATTTACCCAGTCAATATTGGGGTAATTGAAGTCTCCCATTATTACCGCACTACCAATTTGGTTAGCTTCCCTAATTTCTCTTACCATTTCACTGTCCATCTCACCATCTTGACCAGGTGGACGGTAGTATACCCCTATCACTATAGTCTTCCCCGACACACAAGGGATTTCTACCCATAAAGATTCAATTTTGTATTTAGTCTTATGCAGGATGTTTATCCTGTTGGACTCCATGCCATCCCGGACATAAAGCGCCACACCTCCTCCCGGGTGCTTCTCTCTGTCATTGCGATATAATTTGTACCCCGGTATAGCACTGTCCCATTGGTTATCCTCTTTCCACCATGACTCTGAGATGCCAATTAAGTCTATGTCATCATTCACTGCTATACATTCTAATTCTCCCATCTTACTTCTTAGACTTCTGGCATTAGCATACAGACATTTCAAAGTTTGTTTTTTGTTCGTATTTTCATTCTACTTTTTAATTGATAGGGATAAGTTAGAATTTTTTAGCTCAGGTGAATTTTTAGTTACAGGCACTTGGACTATTTTTCTAATTATTGGAACCTCACTGTTGGGATGCCCTAATTCTAATGCATCATTAGTATCCTTTGAAGATACCTCTCTCTGAACCATGCGCTGCTGAGCGACTGTCGGCTTTCCCCTTTGCCTCTATTCCAGCTTCTGTGTTACCTTCCGGGAGAAACTGCTGTGTGAGTAATCAACCAACGAGGCTCTATACCAGAACCCTGTGTATGCTCCACTGTACTCAATATCTCAGTTTCTCTCCACTACAGCACAGCTATTGACAGATCACTGTTCCAGTGTCCTGAGGGACTACAAGCCCAGTCGGGCTTCATTTCTACTCATTACTGCCACCTCAGGTGGCTTCTCAACTCTGTTTAATAAAAGATAATTCTGTGTTGTGTGTCCTAAAGCTGAGCCTGACCTGTGGCCCCTCACGGGACTTCTCCCCGTGGGCGTGGTCATCTGCCACAGTGTCCAAGGGTCCACCCAAAACCTTACAAACAATAACAACAACCCTTAAATCTCCACATGGTAGGCCTTGGGGCCTAAGCCCACAAATGTTACTGAAAAAGAGACATTCTGCTAATAGTGACTAAAAAACAATAGTGAATATATAAAAGCTTCTCCTCCTGCATATTTTTAGAGGTGGAGGGGGGTCATGCCCCATTGTTTTTGAGAAGAGGAAGGGAGTATAAGCCGCGAGCCATTGTAAAGCTTTTTTAAACTTGGGCCCAGGGCATAGGGCCATGAGAACCACAACCTTTTGGGTTTTTTTTTTTTAGAGTGCAGGGAGCAAGACGCAAAAAGGAGATGAGATGGAGCTGAAAGGCTTGGGGAGATGGGCTGATGGAGGGGGAAGATACAGGCTAAGAAGGAAGGGACGGAGAGAAGGAAGATGAAAGAGAACACTGTCTGAGAAGACAGCAGAAGGAAGACAAATATAAAGGTAAAATTAAAAGAAAAATGCGGAAAAGGAGCCAGGAGAAGACAGACGAGATGAAAGCAGAGGAGAGGTTCAAAACATTACAACAGGGAAAAAGTTTATAAAACCACCATTAAAAAAAAATGCTATTTTCAATGTATTTATTGGAATATATAATTTTTAAAGTGTTCACATAGAAAGTGAACACTTTAAAAATTATATATTCCAATAAATACATTGAAAATAGCATTTTTTTTTAATGGTGGTTTTATAAACTTTTTCCCTGTTGTAATGTTTTGAACCTCTCCTCTGCTTTCATCTCGTCTGTCTTCTCCTGGCTCCTTTTCCGCATTTTTCTTTTAATTTTACCTTTATATTTGTCTTCCTTCTGCTGTCTTCTCAGACAGTGTTCTCTTTCATCTTCCTTCGCTCCGTCCCTTCCTTCTTAGCCTGTATCTTGGGTTTTGGATAGCTTGAGTCTTGTCACTTTTTTACTTAATGAAATTCAAAATTTTGAGGAGTAATGACCTTGCTCAAGTAACCCCACCAAAGCTCAGTTTGCCTACCCGGTTTAATATCTCACCAGCCTGCCACAAGAATCAGTTTCTGAACAAAGTCCATCTAGGGGAGCCGGCAGCCTGAAAACAAATCGAATGCCCCAGAAAGTGTAATCCTCCCTGATCCTGTGAGAGGACAGCAGCAGAGGGAGGCACAGTGGGTGTTCTCAAGGCAGCCAATGACAAGGGTCCTCCAGGAGCTTAATACTCAGCCTCTCTTGACAATTCTTACTTCTGCTGAGCCAAGAGAAGCCAAAGCCACCTCGATTTCCCTGGTACCCTCCACCATGGTAAGTGCAAGCTCAGGACTGTCCCAGTGTTGGGGGCCCTTTTATTCGATGCTTCTTCCTCCTCACTCTGTCGCCTGTGGCCAAACTGCTCTGGGAATCTTCCTTCCCATCACAGAGAGCTTACCCTAATCTTTAAAGTGCTTTCATGATGTTGGTGATGGGACTGTTGGAAGTTCTCAGCTCGAGAAGGTGACATGAGGGGGTATACATGGGTGTCTGCACAGTACAGTAGAAGGACAAGGGGTATTTGATTATAGAAAAAGAAGGGGGAGGACTGTACCTGAAGCTAAAGATTTAAGGGTGTCTGGGGAATAAGGAGGTATTGTATCTGGGGATTTAGTGGATCATGGGATATGAGGAGGTGTCTGATTGTAGCTAGAGATTGAAGGATATTTGTAGCTGGTGATTTACGGGTGTATAGCAAATGGAGGGGTATCTGATTGTAGTTAGGGATTTAGAGCTGCCTGAGGAATGAGAAGGTCTCTAATTATAGATAAATGTTTTATGCGTCAATGTATTTTAGTTGTAAAGCTTGTTCTCTCTCTCCTTAGCATGCCCGCTGCAGCATTATTGGAGGGCACAATGTATAGTACTTTTTGTAATGAGAGTAAAAAGACGGACTTAATTTTATATTTGTGAGTCTGGGATGCTTTATTGTAAACTATGCTTTGTGGGAATGATTGTTGGAGCTCAGGAACTGGATGCAATGTTTTTCTGTAGACTGATGACTCCAGAGAGCCTTCTGTCTTCTCTGCAGCCTTTACAAGCTTGATTACCTTGATGTCTTCCTAGGGATACTAGACAGCTCCTGCTCATCTGGGACACACTGAGCCAGTCCTGATTTATCCTCACTACAGGCAGTGGGCTTCTATATCTGATTTCCCTGTATTCATAACGTGTGTACTTTTAGCTGCCTAAAAAAAGAGATGTTTGGGATGGTGGGTGGGCCTTTTGTATATTTAATTTTCTACTTTACATTGTCATTTTAAATGTTAAGGGTGTATATGTGCTTTTAGCTACATTAATAATGCAATATTTAAACACAATGTACCCAGATACCCCATGTTGGAAAGTTGGATTGTTTGGTGCAGACACTTAAATAACCAAGGGATGCATGCAGTAGGATGGAGCTGAGACTTAAATAACCAGGGGATACATGCAGTAGGATGGAGCTGAGACTTAAATAACCAGGGGATGCATGCAGTAGGATGGAGCTGAGACTTAAATAACCAAGGGATGCATGCAGTAGGATGGAGCTGAGACTTAAATAACCAGGGGATGCATGCAGTAGGATGGAGCTGAGACTTAAATAGCCAAGGGATGCATGCAGTAGGATGGAGCTGAGACTTAAATAACCAGGGGATGCATGCAGTAGGATGGAGCTGAGACTTAAATAGCCAAGGGATGCATGCAGTAGGATGGAGCTGAGACTTAAATAACCAGGGGATGCATGCAGTAGGATGGAGCTGAGACTTAAATAACCAGGGGATGCATGCAGTAGGATGGAGCTGAGACTTAAATAGCCAAGGGATGCATGCAGTAGGATGGAGCTGAGACTTTTCTAAGTCTAGTTTTCTTTATTTCAACAGGGGAGAGAGAGGTGGATGTTGTCAGACCTGGCTGTGTTAGAACTAAATGATGGGCCAGCTAAAATGCTACCTTGCGGGAGACCCAAGTTGGATTTCCAGGACCCAGATATAATTCCCTGGGCTGGCTGGGGATGAGAATACCACACAGGCAGCATTCACAGCCCTTGGGGATAAGGAGCCACAGCCAATGCTCAACGGCGACACCTGTTGGCTTGAACTAGGATGTAATGTACCAGGCTCCCCTGTAGCTTGTTGTCAAGGGCAATGAATGGGCTATGGAAACAAAAAAAAATAGGAGACATGCCCTGGGTAGTTGTAACCCAAGGCTTATGCGGCCAGTTCTAATTAAGCTGGAAGTCCAAAGGAGCAAGAAGTAATTGCTGGGCCAAAAAATGCAAGACAGAAAAAAAGAACTTAGCTAAAACTCTTGAATGAAGATCCCTACTATTGTAAAATAGGTTGAGGAAATATGTTTTACTTAGCATTTTTTTCTCCTGCTCTTTTTGGACTTCAAACTCAGTCAGAATCAAGGCATGGATCCAGTACCGTGAGCTTCTGTTCACAACTACCCAGGGTTTCCCCCTCCACACTATTTTATTACCCCCCCCCCCCCCCCAGCTTACTCTAGTGCAGTCACTGCAGTGATAGTCCTTGGTTGGGGGCCATGCACTAGGGCTTCTTCTAGAATGCTGCAATTACGGGCCCTGAATGCAGTTACTAGGTGTCACTGTTTTATGATGACTTAGGCCCCCCCCCCCCCCACCCCGGTTGCTGTGCACACTGCATCCCCAGGTGCAGCGATCCGTGAGATCTTTAATGCCCACAGAGCAGACAAGGACTGATTATTGTGTCTCATCCAAAATGACAGGAGCATAGTACCCTTTAATGCCACGATGATTGCTCCCTAGCATTATGTGGGGTCATCTGGCAACGCCATCATCATTCACTGATCCAGTTTGGTGGTCTACTAAATCAGGGTTGCCAGTTGACTCCTATTATTGGAGTAGAAAGGCAGATATAACTGCAAAGCAGAGTACATTGGGACAGTAACCCTGCGGGATGGTCTTGTTTGCTATTTTACAAATTGCTCTGCAAAAACAGCTATTTGTCTGCTCTGCAGGGATACTGTGAAATGGTATCCCTGGTGTTCCAGTGTCTTGCTTTATTTTTCCTAGTTGGCTTTCTGCAGATTCTACTGCTTCTTCTTTGAACTTGTAACACTCAGTAGACGAAGACCAACATGAGCAGAAAAGATCTGTATTGGCTGTGTGGAAAGTTGTTAGATACTCTGCGGAGGGCGTGAATTAGCATGTACCAAGCTAACTTAGCAAAAGCCAGGAGAATAGTTACATTTCAGTATTGTAAAATAGATAACCTCAAGCCGTTAGGCCCGTTCAAATGGGCAAGATTCTGTCAGTCAGACCGGCACGTCGGTCAGAGCCGCTCTCTTCTCCACAACGTCTTACCCTTCCCACTTACTCACTGATATCCTCTTCCCTTTTCCTTCCATCCCCCCTTTCCTTCCCCTCTCACCTCATCCACAACTCCTTCCCTCTCCCTCAGCCCTCCTCCACTCCCTGTGTTTCCTGCAAGCTTTTGCTCTGCAAATAGAGGGTGGAAACCCAGCCAGGACAGCATTAGTCGTTTTGCCGGAGGGGCCTGGTCCATCTTCACATTGTGCTGCCACACCAGCGTGGGACAGGCGAGAGTTTTGTTTTGTGGCACATCGGTCAGAGCTCTCCCGTCCGTGCATACACGGCACGTCGGTCAGAGCTCTGTGGTCCGCGCATGCGCGGCATTTCGGTCAGAGCCGCTCTCTACTGCGCATTGAGCTCTGACCGACGTGGTCTCTCGCCTGCGCATGCGCGATACATCTGTCAGAGCCGCTCTCTACCGCATATTTGCAGCACGTCGGTCAGTGCTCCCTTTTAGGTATGATAGGCTATTTAGAGTTATGAATGAAAACAAAATAATTTTATGAAGCCCAGTTTGAGATTTTCGCCATCTGCATTAGAATCTTGATAGCTTCACTTCCTATGATGGCTGTTAAAGTTTTCAATGTAGACCACTGGATGTGGTAGAATTGCTGAAAGCTGTTGATCCCAGTTAACACTGGGGGAGGGGGGGGGGGGCTTGTAGACATTTGCTATCTGAAAAGCACCAGGTCTGAGAATGTTGGAAAGCTCAGTGGGAAACAGATGAACTGCACCTGCAATGGTTGTTTGAACAAAAGTAGCATGACCATGCTTTGGCATCTCTCCCAGCTTCATCAGATGCAATATGTATATCTTGAATGCTGATCACACTGATTACTGTGCAAAGATATGGATTCAAGGTCTCTTGGCCCTCTCTAGGCCCTCAACATTAAGTTGCAGTACAAAAAGTTTTGTTCAATGGTATGGGAGTTACAGCAGTTTGAAATCACCAAGTTTTCTGAAATGACATTGGAGCAAACAAATAAGGATGCAGAAAAGACAGTTTTTGAGAGAGAAAGTTTCTGGCTATGGTTGTATTTTTGAGAGTCTGTATGTTACGAGTTTATTTTTCTGGGAGTTTCAAGATTTCTGGCTGGTCCAGGCCTCTGGAATTCATTACCTACCGAATTAAGGCTCCAAAGTAATTTAAAAATTTTAAAGAAAGCACTGAAAGCTTGGTTGTATGCTCAAGCATTTCAAATTGAGGCCAGTTAGGAACCTTTCATTTTATTTTTTAAATATTTTTAAGTTTATTATTGTCTTAATTTGATTATTTTAATAATTTTATTTGTTTTATTTATTTATATAATTGTAACTTTACTCCGTATGATTGGCTAAATTATTATGTTTTTGTATGAAACTTTTTGTATCTTAAATTGTTGTTTTTTATGAAAATTTTAAGGAGTTATTGTAAACCGGTGTGAAGGTACATACCAACATCAGTATAGAAAAATTAAGAAATAAATAAATACATTTGTTTGAGTGCTTGGTGCTCTTCATAGCTTTTCACAGTGGCAAAAAGTGAGAAAATAGGTCTTTAAAGGGAAGGAACTATATATAAAAAAAATAATGTTGGGGGATCTCTTGCCACATAGGAGCATACAAACAGGGCTGCTGAAAAGGGAGGTTCATTGGGAAATGGTTACAAAAACCCACAGATAAGGGGAAGACATAATAACAAATAAAATCATGGGAATGCGTAGGTGCAGAGATATTTCTGCATTGGCAGGTGGATACACTGAAGCAGTAGTGAACTGGAGGTCACTGAAGGATGGAAATTGTGAAGGCTGTGGATTGGATAGAGAGCAAATGGGATGATCAGGTAATTGTGGGGTGTAATGTCCTTGAGGCACACATTCCAGTACATGGGGGAAATGGTGCAATTCCTAGGAAGGAGCAGATATGGAAGCAAGAGAGAGGAAAGCAGAAAACCTACTTAGAACATTCTCTCCACCTAGCTTGTTGTTGCCCAGGTAGAGTGCCCATCAAGCTAGGTTGAGAGAACGTAGCCCAAATCTCCTCTTGGAGTGAGTTTCCTCACTCCGACGGCCAGCAAATCTTCACTAGAGACCACTGTTCTTTCCGTAGGTCTCATGTGGAATGCGAAAGTGGCCCCCAACCCCCGACGCTCATACCTAATCCCCACCCCGAGTTAGTAGGTGGCCCTCCCATAGGGGTTAAAATACCTGTCTAGGGCATAGGCACTATAGTAAGTGTCTCTCTCTCTCTCTCTCTCTCTCTCTCTCTCTCTCTCTCTCTCTCTCTCTCTCTCTCTCTCTCTCTCTCTCTCTCTCTCTCTCTCTCTCTCTCTCTCTGTGTGATAATCCTTTACTGGCCTGTAGCGCAGTCCGTACCGCACATTTGAGGGTTGTAGTTAATAGTCGCGATAGCAGCCGCACACGATAAACTGGTTCCCGCTTTGCATAAACTCCACCCCCTGAATACCAAATTACTGATTTTTATCGCACGCGGTAAACTGCTTTGAAAATGAGGCCCAGAGTTCCAGAGTTTCAATGCATGGATGAGACAATGGTGCAGGGAAAAGGGATTCAGTTTTGTAAGGAACTGGGGAAACCTTTGGGGAAGGGGGAGGCTTTTCTGAAAGGATGGGCTCCACCTTAACCAGAGTGGAACCAAGCTGCTGGCACTAACTTTCAAAAAGGAGGTAGAGCAGCTTTTAAACTAGCACAAGGGGGAAAGCGGACAGTCATTCAGCAGTGCATGGTTCAGAGAAATGTATCCTTGAAGGATATTACTGAAACAGGAGAGTTAGGGCATCCCAACAGAGAGGTTCCAATAAAAGCAAATGTAGTCCATGTGCCTATATGTAAAAAATCACCGAAGCTAATGATTTACAAATTATCCCTAACAACTGAAAAGCAGGTTGTTAATACAAACAAAAAACACACTTTGAAATGTCTGTATGCCAATGCCAGAAGTCTAAGAAGTAAGATGAGAAAGTTAGAGAGTATACCAGCAAATGATGAGATTGACATAAATGGCATCACAGAGACTTGGTGGAAGGAGGATAACCAATGGGACAGTGCTATATCAGGGTACAAAATACATCGCAATGACAGGGAGGATCAACTTGGTGGGGGTGTGGCACTTTATGTCCAGGAGGGTATAGAGTCCAACAGGATAAAGATCATACAAGAGACTAAATGCTCAGTAGAATGTATATGGGTAGAGAAATCCCATGTGTGTTGGGTAAGAGTATAGTGATAGGAGTATACTACCGTCCACCTGGACAAAATGGTCAGACAGATGATGAAATGCTAAGAGAAATCAGGGTAGCTAACCAATTTGGCAGTGCAATAATAATGGGAGATTTCAATTACCCCAATATTGACTGGATAAATGTAACATCAGGATTTGCTAGAGACATAAAGTTCCTCGATGTAATAAATGACTGCTTCATGGAGCAATTGGTTCAGGAACCAACAAGAGAGGGAACTATTTTATATTTAATTCTTAGTGGAACATAGGATTTGGTGAGAGAGGTAACAGTGGTGGGGGCCACTTGGCAATAGTGATCATAATATGATCAAATTTAAACAAATGAAATTTATGATCTATTAGTTAAAATTTGTAACCTATCATTAAAATCATCTATTGTACCTGAAGACTGGAGGGTGGCCAATGTAACCCCAATATTTCAAAAAGGGCTCCAGGGGTGAACTGGGTAACTATAGACCAGTGAGCCTGACTTCAGTGCCAGGAAAAATAGTGGAAACTATTCTCAAGATCAAAATCGTAGAGCATATAGAAAGACATGGTTTAATGGAATACCATCAACATGGATTTACTCAAGGGAAGTCTTGCCTAACAAATCTGCTTCATTTTTTTGAAGGGGTTAATAAACATGTGGATAAAGGTGAACCTGTAGATGTAGTGTATTTGGATTTTCAGAAGGCGTTTGACAAAGTCCCTCATGAGAGGCTTCTAAAAAAACTAAAAAGTCATGGAATAGGAGGCGATGTCCTTTTGTGGATTACAAACTGGTTAAAAGACAGGAAAAAGAGAGTAGGATTACATGGTCAGTTTTCTCAGTGGAAAAGGGTAAATAGTGGAGTGCCTCAGGGATCTGTAATTGGACCGATGCTTTTCAATATATTTATAAATGATCTGGAAAGGAATACGATGAGTGAGGTTATCAAATTTGCATATGATACAAAATTATTTAGAGTAGTTAAATCACAAGCAGACTGTGATACATTACAGGAGGACCTTGCATGACTGGAAGATTGGGCATCCAAATGGCAGATGAAATTTAATGTGGACAAGTGCAAGGTGTTACATATAGGGAAAAATAACCCTTGCTGTAGTTACACGCTTGTAACAGCATTACATCTGGGGAGGAATGCCAGTCTTGGCATGCCTGTGCCAATCTGCCAAACATGTGCAAATTGGTACCTAATAGTACTGGGATATGGGTTCCAAACTGGGAATCTGGACACATCAGTATCAAAGCTTCTAGCTGCTGGGCTACCCAAGTAAAGTGTTGGGGAAACTCCACTGTCACCACTATATAGCCCTCATAGGGACAACTATGGTTACTTATGCCCCTCAAGCTCCAGTCCCTGCAATGGTTGGCGTGGGATGTGTGACAACCTAGTATCATAGAAGCTCCAGTATATAAGGGAGACTTGGGACCCACTATCCAATAAGGCCTGGGTGGCCACACCTTCACTTCAGATTGGGACATTTGTTTTGGGCTCCACTAACTCCTCTGGCAAAGGGTCTTCTGCCCAATTGGATGGTTTCTGGCAGACTAAGTTATTAACATATAGGGTTCTCTGGATCATCCATGGCTCCTTTGATTTTGGAAGTTCCCCACCCCTCCCAGTGTGACCAAGGGGAATCTACATTGTCTCTTATAATGCCCTGGCTTCCCACACCTGCAACACACACCAGAATGCTTAGTGTTTCTTCCTGATGTGAGCACATTATTTCTGTATTGTCTGGGCAGTTCTTCCCCCCTCCAGTTCCTCTGGGGGGGGATCAGCCCTCATCAGAGAGTCAAGTCTGGTCTGAAGGGCCTCCAGCCTCAATTCCAACTCATGGACTCTAGCCTGGTACTCCTTCTCTGGGGTTGAGGTGGGTTCAAGGTGCCCTCCCCCACTCCATTGTTCCTGCGGACCCTGAACCATAGCAGGGGTTTATGGATGATCCTGGAAGGTCTTAACATCTGGTACTATTTTCCCTTCCAATTTGAGGTGGGGTCCCTCTTTGTTGGGGTGACTTAGCTTTCATAGCCTCTCGGTCTTCCTCTTCCCTGATCCCCCTCATTACAATAGCAAAGGGAGGAGTGTCCCTCTTTTCTGCTAACCCAATTTTGATCACAGTCACAACTGAGTATAAGGCCCCCCTGACTATCTGTTTAATTTGAGCCATGACCATGTCCTGTGCCATGATCTCCCCCTTCCTCACAGCTTTCAGTAGGACATGCTCTAGACAGGATAAAAGAACTTTTCCCCAGGCCTCTTTATGGTAGTTTTGAAGTGGATAAAGCAATCATCTTTGTCTTCTGTACTACCATACATGCCTTCTAAAATGTCCAAGCAATCCCGGGCAGTAGAATCAGGCTTGGAAAGGGTCAGAAACATTAATGCATCAAGGGCAGGGGCACCCAAACCCTCTTCTTTTTCTCCAACTCAGTGCATTGCCATTCTTGTAGCATCTGAAGGGCCAAGACTATCCAGTGGTCAAATTCCTCCTCTTCTGGTGGTATGGACTCAACTCCTGAGAATACTCTCAACCTCTTGAATGGGCTGGAATCATAATGGGGCTGCAGGCACTTCTTTAACACCTTCCCCATGGTACCAATCAGGGGAATAGGCTGGCTGTCCCGCCTGTGGTAGAATCCTTGCTACATCCTGCAGAGTTTTTCCCACACTTCTTATACAGTCTGCACATTTTCCTGCCAACAACTAGAAGGTGGGGATAGAACATCCACCGTCCCACTGGGATTAAGGGGAACAGACAATTTATTCCCCATAGTGTCTAAGGGAACAGATACCTCTTCACCCAGCAAAACTGTAAGGAGTGGTTTGTTAGGATCTAAATCCATACAGCAAGTACAGAAAACTTTCATATTTCATTGTGCATCATCAAAAAATCTCCTCCTAATCTTAAATTGCCCCAACACCTGGAGACCTTCTAGGGCCTGCTCAGTGGCAGCTGACTCCATGTCCTTGGGGATACCATTCACCAATATGGTCCGTGACAAGTTAACATCTTCACCTTTACACTAATTTTTCAACACCAATACATCCTTAGCAACCATTTCCCCCCAATCTGCGAGTTCTGTTCACAGTAAGAAAAATCAAAATAAATCAAATTGATCCCAGCAGTGCCTCTAAAAATTTATGTAATGCCTCCTTGACTGCTTACCTTGTGGGAATCCCCCTTAGGGCAGACTCCATTGGTTCTCACATTCTTGGCATCTGGTGCCTCCACCTGGAGAAGAAGGTGTTAGTGGGTGGGATTTCCCTCCCTTCACCCCAGGAAAACAAATGGGACTGTGAACAAGGCTGGCAGTATGTACAAATATATACAGGTTTATTAGACTTTATAAGTATAAACATTTCTACATGACTATGTACATCACTAATAGGATGTCAAACAGCATACTTATCTACTCGTGATTAATAGTCTCAGGCCACACAACTATATACAGTTCTACAAGGTAGCAAGAACATTTAATATTTGGCAATTTGGGGTTGTTGGCCCCACAGTATATCACCATATAGAATAGTTCCCACCTAATCAAGTGTTATTATCCTCTCCCTTTTTCCCAAATCTCACCCATGTGAAAAGATGCAACTGGGCTGGTGGGCAGTGATGGACTGGGGGGTCCGTTGTATCTAAACCACTGCCATCTCCTCAGTGCCACTTCCACTCTGCTGATAGGTCTGTGCCAACGCTGAGGTCCATGCCCTCCTGAGGACCCAACTCTGTGTCCCGGTCTGTCACTGGGGTTCACACCTTCTTGGGGGACCTCAACGGCTGGAATGATCCTGGGGTCCATGCCCTGCTGGGGAACCCAACTGTGCCTCTCGATCTGCTGCTGGGGTTCCCTTCTTCCTGGGGGACCACTCGATCTGTCACTGGAGTCCATACCTTCCTGGGGGACTGCTCGATCTACTGATGGGATCCACATCCACCTGGGGGACCACTTGATCTGCCTCTGGGATCCACACACTCCTGGAGGACCACTCAATCTGTTGCTGGAATCCACATACTCCAGAGGGACCACTTGATCTGCCTCTGAGTGTTCAGTTTGAAGTTAACAGTCTGCTTGGGATTAGCAATCTATTTGTTATTTAGGAGAGTTGTGGGTGCATCCTTGGACCGATGGCAGCTGACCACGCCCCCGGGGGAAGATCCCGAGAGGAACCACCGGTCAGGCTCAGTGTATGGAGACAGACACACACTAGTTCTTTTATTAGACAGTATACCGAACCACCAGAGGTGGCAGTAGTGAGCTAGAATGCCCGGCTGGGCTGTAGTCCCTCAGATATTGGAACAGCGATCCCTGGAGGCTGAGCTGTAGAGAAACTGAAATATAGTGAATAGGCAGGGTATGCAGAGTTCATGTACTGAACCAGATGGTAACACTCACACAATGTCTCATAGAAGCCCAGGGGCTGGAATGTATAGGCCCTCGAGGAGCGAGTACCTGGTTCCAGGGAAAGCTCTGAGAGAGTGATGGTAACTCACTGATGTAGTTGGCAGTGATGACTTCCAGGCAGAAGAGAGTACCGAGTAAGTCTGGGAATGAGGACCCTAGAGGAGCGAGTACCGGTTCCAGACTGTCACCTGAAAAACAAAGGAGAGAGCGAGGCCCCCGAGGAGCTGGTACCCCTAGTAAGTCTGAGGAGGCAGAGTAGCTTAAGTAGCAAAACCCTTGCTAACTTGAGGAGGCAGAGTAGCTTGGAAAGTCGAAGCGAGACCGTAGTCATTCCTTGCTAACTCAATGTGTTAGCAAATTCTAAGACCTTATATATCCGTCGTGGGTGACGTCATCTTCGGGGGATGCCCCCGAGGTTCGCGCCATTGCCGGTACTTCAGTCGGGGCCGTGCCACGCGTTCGCCCCTAGGCCTCCAGGAAACATGGCGAGTTGCAGCGTCTAGCCGGTCCAGGGATGCCGGAGGACCTCGGCAGAAGACACCGCGGCAGCCAATCTTCCCGTGGATGACGAGGGAGGCGCCAAAGAGGTAAGGAGGGCGGAGAGAGGGTGTCGGGAACCGGACACAACACTGAGATCACCTTGCTCAAGGGAGACCCAGGGTCACCTCCCAATCTGCCACTGGGTACCCTTCCTTCTGGGGGACCACTCCACCTTTGGATATGCTGCTGTCCTTCAGTTCTTTTCCCTTGGTAGGAGGGTTTTTCCTGGCTTGTGTTTACAGCTCCACTAGGCTCATGACCAGTCATTTGTTGTTACCCAGCCTGGATGGGTTAACTTCTCTCAGCCAAAAGGCCAAGATCCAGGCAGGAACATGGAAAGAGAATGTGTACACATCTTTCCATCCTGTCTGGCCTTTTTTTCTGTTGTCTGAGAACTGGGTACCCAAGGGTCTGACTCCCCTTGTTAGTTAGGGTGAGAATCTGTTTGCTTCCTAGGACTGTTTTTCAGTACATTTTTCTCACAAATCCCTCTCTCATTCAGAATTCTCCAATAAGGGACTTTTCCAGTCATAGTTCTGTAATTTCGGATTTTGCTTTCTTTTGTTTTAAAGTGATATTTCACTGCAAGTTACCAACAGTAGTCCAGGGGGCTGTGACATGCAAATCCCCTAAATGAGTCTCTGACTCATCTATAAGTGTCTGGATGATTCTTTATTTTGACACTAAGAGTGATTTTACTTTGTGAGTGCACAAAGACAAATGTAAAAAATTAATAATTTAATAATCATGGGACATTTGCAAGACAATAATAATAAAATATTGAGACATTTTCTTAAACTGATGATTTTATAAGGCTGAAGACAGTATAAATGTTTGTATACATTACTCTGGTGACACCTAGTATGAAGATCTAATATATGTTTAATAAATATATTGCCAAGGAGGATTATATTTTGACATTGTTAGCTATCCAATCACTTTGATTTCATTTTGGGACTCAAAGTTGGTTTCCATCTATTCAATGATCATTTAAGCACCTTCTCAGTAAGGGGTCTGGCAACCGTTTCAATCTCATTCTGGGTTTCCTGGGTTGGCTACTCATGTTACATAGCTGCATTATACTCTTTTTTTCTCTGCTTCAGTTCATTTAAATGGTAGCATGCTCTTTAACCTCCATCTGCCTTGGGAGGTAGGTTTCAAATATATTTATAAATGATCTGGAAAGGGTTACAACAAGTGAGGTGATAAAATTTGTAGATGACACAAAAATATGTAGAGTAGTTAAATCTCAAGCAGATTGTGAGAAATTACAGGATTACCTTGTAAGACTGGAAGACTGGGCTTCCAAATGGCAGATAAAATTTAATGTGGACAAGTGCAAGGTGATGCATATAGAGAAAAATAACTCATGCTGTAGTTACATGATGTCAAGTTCCATCTTAGGAGTTACCACCCAGGAAAGAGATCTAGGCGTCATAGTGGATACTACATTGAAATTGTCGGCTCAGTGTGCTATGGCAGTTAAAAAAAAGCAAACAGAATGTTAAGAATTACTAGGAAGGGAATGGCAAATAAAATTGTGGATGTGACCACACCTTGAATACTGTGTGCAATGCTGGTCGCCACATAACAAAAAAGATATAGTTGCACTGGAGAAAGAGCAGAGAAGGGTGACCAAAATGATAAGGGGCATGGAACAGCTACCCTATAAGGAAAGGCCAAAGAGGTTAGGGCTGTTCAGTTTGAAGAAGAGACGGCTGGGGGAGGGGGGGGGGGATATGATAGAGGTTTACAAAATCATGAAAGGATTTGAACAGGTTAATGTAAATCAGTTATTTACTCTGTCGGATAGTAGAAGGATTAGGGTGTACTCCATAAAGTTAGCAAGTAAAACATTTAAAACAAATCAGAGAAAATTATTTTTCACTCAACGCATAGTTAAGCTCTGGAATTCATTACAGGAGGATATAGTTATGGCAGGTAGTATAACTGGGTTTAAAAAAGGTTTGGATAAGTTCCTAGAGGAAAAATTCATAAATTGCTATTAATTAAATTTGAGATCTATATAATGTTTGGGTACTTGCCAGGTACTTGAGACTTGGATTGGCCATTGTTGTAGACAGGATGCTGGGTTTGATGGACCCTTGGTCTGACCTATTATGGCATATCTTATGTTCTCCTCCTAGCTCTACTAGTCTATGAGTACTGTGCTATTGAGTGTTGTACAGATAAACTACAGATACACTCTATAACTAGAACTCAGCCATGTAAATTGATCTGGAAGAAATGTTATTATTATTTTGAAAGTGACAGGTAGAGTAAAGCTCAGTGCTAGATGGTTTGTGTTCAGTTTGTGGTTTAGGCTTCTCTTCTCCAGGTCTTAGACTGGATTCACAATCAATTCCAAAGGGAAAGAAACCAATGCTGCTCTTATGGTGGCACCTAGTGGTCAGTCAAAGAACAACATTGTCCATGGTCTCAAGCAGCTACATCCTCTTTTGGCCATGGGAGACCATTGTAATTCTTGGCTTACAGTATGTCTGGGGGGAGAAAAATAGAAGGTACAGAGGTACTGCATGAGTAAAGGCTGAGAAGGAATGAAATATACTATATGGAATGGATCAATGGTGGAGGGAGGCGTATAGAATAATATGGTTAGGGAGGCTGTATCAGAAATCCCACTTATGACAGCATATGCATTAAAGTGTCTCTCTCTGTTTCAGGGATGTGTGGGCTTTCATATTTCCTGATTCTTCTAGTGCTTTGCTGACAACTAGATGTATGTGAAGAGAGACAGGCTGCGTACAATGGGGTAGATTTTAAAAAGTTGCGTGCGTGTGTCCGTGTGCGCGCGCTACCCGGTGCGCACACATGGACGCCCGATTTTATAACGTGCGCGCATGTTATAAAATCAGGGTGGGGGTGCATAATTCCCTCATTCCCTCCCAGGCCGCTCCGATTTTAGAGTGGCCTCGGGGGGAACTTCCCAATCCTCTAACCTAACCTCCCTTCCCCTAACCCTCCCGCCCCCTAGCCCTATCCTAAACCCCCACCGACCTTTATTTTACCTGTTGCGCCTGCCTCTGGGCAGGTGCATGTTGTGCACGCCGGCAGCCTGCCGGCACGCAATCCTCCAACACAGCAGCAAATGGCCCCACCCCTGGATCTCCCCACCCCCCTCCCTGCCCTTTTTCAAAGCCCCGGGACATATTTCTAAAATAGGCCTGGGGTGCGTAACCCGATTTATTTACGTAGGCTTTTTAAAATCTACCCCAATGTGAGCTAGATAGGAGAGAGTAAAGGGAGAGGTTATGCATAAGGGAGACTGATAGAAGGACTAAAGGAGGAGACCCCATGTGAAAAACACATATGGCCATGTCTCCCATTCACTATGGTGGTGTGGGCTGCATCTCCATTCAATAGCAAGATCCTTTTGTGAAACATTCATCAAATTTGTTTCAACTTTGCTTGGCCCAAGGAGGCTTCCTGGTTCCATATCTTTAGCTACAAGAAAGTACTGAGATTTGTTTCTTTTGCTTTCTTTGGTGTGCTGACTCTTGACCTATCATTTCGGGCTGAGAATTCACTTAAATTTAGGTTCCTGAACTTGGGAGCCTAAAGTGCGACCTGCAATTGATTTTCCCAGATTAAAGATCCTAAGGTAGGTGCCTAGTGCTGAATATTAGTGCTGAGTGCATAACTTTCCCTCGCCTCCCCCACCACTTCACCCCTGCAGCTACCCACTTTTTAGGAACCTAAGGGGTAGTTAATTTTTTAAAGTGCAGATTTAGGCTCCTAACTCCCTAAGTAAGATACTTAAACCCTTTGAAAAGGGACCCCTTGGTTATCATGAATTTGATCCCTCCATTTCTTGCTCCGATGGCTTCCTCTAAAGTCCTTTGCTTGCACTGTCACAGAGCTGCTTTCCTAAGTGCACTGCCTCAGAGAACCCAGGAGGAGTACAGTAACGGTGGAAATATTAACTTTTGTATTCCCGTTTCATTCTTTCTTTCAGACAAGCTACACCGATAAAGGAGAAAAGGTAAAGTACTTTGTTAATGTTGCCAGAGTAAAGATAGCCAAAGACAATGACGTGGAGACCTTTGCAGTGATGGTACTGTAGAAAAGACAAATTATAGTCCAGTTGGGGTATAAATCTAATTAGGAGAAACTCCCCGGATCCCCACTGGAGCATTACTGTAACAAGATGGAGCTTGCCTCCTCTGTAACCAAGTATAACTGTAGCCAGATGGCACTCACTTGCATCTTGCAAGGCAATACTATAACCAAGGAGACCTCATTTGACCCCAAATGGCACTAAATCATAACAAGGAGAAACTCACTTCATCTCTTCTGAAGCATCACCAACCATAACCAAAGAGAGCTTACCTGATTCCTGCTTGGGTCATCTTCAGAACTAGGGGAAGCTTAGCGGATCCCTGCCAGAGCAGCACTCTAACCAAAGAGACCTCCTCACTTGAGCCGCTATGTGTCATCACTGCCTTTTATGGGGTTGCTCTTCTCAGGGAAATACCATAAAAGGGGGAGCTCGCCCATTTTCTTTTGGGTCATTACTTTAACCAGGGGAGGCTTATCTGCTCTCTCCTGGGTGAACTCCTTAACCAAGGGAAAACTCTTCTGATCCATGTCAGGGCAACAGAAGTGCTCAACAGATCCCTACACGTGCATAATTAAATGCACTAACCTAACTCTTATTGGGACAACACCTTAAATAGGGATCAAGTACTATTTCCCTATCAATGAAACATTATATGCAGTGAAAGATCACCTGCCCCTGCTGTGAGAACAAGGGGACTTTCATTTAATTACCCTGCCTGTGGCAACTCTATAACTCTGTCTTGTATCGGTGACCAAATTCCTTTTTACCACCTCTTTTAAGACGCTACTGTTGTTATTTTGACCATCATAATAGGCATCATTGTGTGGTGTTATACAGCCATTATCACTCTGCCTTATATTTAATCATAGGTCAGTCCATAGTATTGGGACAATTGCTGGAACACTATTTTTTCAATTTTTTATGTGCTTCTCTCACCCGTGCAGTTAAAATCTCTTCTACAATCATGTAAATTTTTACTTAAATTCACTTATCTTATCAACTTGTTCCACACGCTCTTTTCTGTCTGCTTTTTACTTCCACTGCTGTAAACCAACCATGATCTTTCTGCCCGAATTATCAGCAATGTGAACAATTAACACACTGCTTTCTTCGTGCCCGACACCGTACTGTGTTTCGGACTCTGTAATGTCCTTCATCAAGGACTTGTATCTGCGCAGATACAAGCCCTTGATGAAGGACATTACAGAGTCCGAAACACAGTACGGTGTCGGGCACGAAGAAAGCAGTGTGTTAATTGTTCACATTGCTGATAATTTGGGCAGAAAGATCATGGTTGGTTTACAGCAGTGGAAGTAAAAAGCAGACAGAAAAGAGCGTGTGGAACAATTTGATAAGTGAATTTAAGTAAAAATTTACGTGATTGTAGAAGAGATTTTAACTGCACGGGTGAGAGAAGCACATAAAAAATTGAAAAAATAGTGTTCCAGCAATTGTCCCAATACTATGGACTGACCTATGATTAAATATAAGGCAGAGTGATAATGGCTGTATAACACCACACAATGATGCCTATTATGATGGTCAAAATAACAACAGTAGCGTCTTAAAAGAGGTGGTAAAAAAGAATTTGGTCACCGATACAAGACATTGTTGATTGTCTGACCTTTCCATCAAAAATTGGTTGCTCTGAGCATAGACAAAGTAACTCTATAACTCTAACATCAGTTTGGTATACTGCCCACTTGGCTTGCTCCAAAAAGATTGCTCACCCATTATTGAACTTTTCACAAAAGAATTCCATACTCCAGAAAGAACTATAATCTTAGGAGACTTCAATCTACACGTTAACGTTTCACCAACAAGTCCCTCTTGTGACTTGTTCCTTGATGCAATTGAGGCTTAGGATGGACTCAACACT
The DNA here is from genome assembly GCF_901001135.1 of Rhinatrema bivittatum. NCBI lineage: Eukaryota > Metazoa > Chordata > Amphibia > Gymnophiona > Rhinatrematidae > Rhinatrema > Rhinatrema bivittatum. The sequence goes on along the minus strand of NC_042622.1, from coordinate 208,482,465 downwards.
CTCTGAAGCCACCCACAAAGCTGGCAACATACTTGATTTAATATTCGCAAATCCTAATTACTTCAATATAAGCACTAAACACAAGACAAGCCCATGGTCTGATCACCAGCTAATCATAGCTGATCTAATATACAAAAAAACAATAACTAAAATCTCTGATATGAAAAACACCATAACATTCAGAAAGAAAATAAAAATTGAAATACTAACAAATGAAATACTAACAAATTAGAGATCAAAATTAATGATTTAAACCTGAACAACTGTTTCAAAGAATTTGATTAGTGGGAAAATATGATCAAAGAGATTGCAGACGAACATAGCCCATTACAAACAAAAACTACAAACAAAAATAAAGAAAATCTGAGAAAAATGAACCCCTGGTATAATGATAAACTGAAGGAGTCTAAAAAACTACTAAGAAACTAGAAAAAAGGTGGCAAAAATACCCTACACATAATCACTAAGAAGATACAAATCTAACCTACCCCATTACCGCATACTAACGAACAAATAAAAAAAAAGAATATTACACAAAACAGATACATGGAGTAATTTTCAACACAAAACTCTTGTTTGAAAGTTAAGAGTCTAATTAATGACCCTTCTTCTTATCATACAATGAACACTAATTTTACAAAAACGTCATGTAATTATTACGCAACAGCACTAACACAAAAAATCTAAATGCTGATGTTACTCATGTGGACCCTTGGGCTGAGATGAGATTGGTGCAACCTCCGAAGAGGAATCTCATAGGTTTTCACCATCAGCAGGTGGCACTGGTCGATGGCAAGATGTGAGGTGATCCGAAGTCTGTCTGACAGCAAACAGAGAGGAATCAAAGAATACTCCCAGACAGGCAGATGGCAACAGCAAGTTGTGAGGCAGTCCGAGGTAAGGGCGGGCAGCAGGCAGGGAAGATCCGAAGAACAATCCAAGAGAGGAAAGGCGCAAACAGGCAAGGTCCGAAGAACAATTCAAGTCAGGGCAGGCGGCAAGCAGGTAAGATCCGAAGAACATTCCAAGTCAGGGCAGACGGCAAGCAGCAAGTCGAGAATGAGAGGCAGACCAGGTCAAACCAAAAAGAATTCCGAAGCATGCTTCAGGCCAGAGCACAAGGAACCTGTTGCTGTGGTGTCTGATGGAAGGCAAAGTTAACCTTAAGTAGGGGCAGCTCTATGTCATCATTAGGAGGCGTCATCAATATTCCCATTGCTGACCTTTTAAAGACCCAACTGCCACGTGCGCACCTAAGCAGTCAGTCTTATGGTGTCCCCGGCGAGGCGCAACAGCATCTTCAGAGGTCAGCCGTGTCCTCGGGGGAGCAATGTTGGCCAAGTAGCATGGTGAGGGCAGCCAGATGCAGGATATGAACGCAGTTGCCTGAGGGTAACAGTACCCCCTCCTTTAAGACCCCTTCCCCGAGGTATCGATTTTTTGGGATGGGATTCATAAAAGGTCTTTAGAAGATTTTTATCTAAGATATTCGAGGCAGGTTCCCTTGTGTTCTCCTCAGGACCAAAACCCTCCCAAGAAAGCAGGTATTCCCATTTCTTGTTCCTTTGCCATACCATCCCATCCAGCACTTCCATTACTTGATAAACTTGATCTTTGAAAGAGATGATTGGTGGTTTGGGGGTCTTCCGAGTCGGCCATGTAAGAACTAGTGGCTTGAGAAGAGATACATGAAAGACATTATGAATGCCCATGGAGGCAGGTAGGCGTAATTGATAAGTCACGGGTCCAACTTGGCAAAGGACTGGAAAGGGACCTACATATCATGGTGCTAGTCTCATCGAGGACAGACAGAGCGGAGGTGGCGGGTGCTTAACCACACCTTATCCCTGGGTTTAAACTGGGGAGATGATCGACGGTGTACGTCCATGGCTCTTTTCACTTTCTGTGCTGCTCTGTTAAGCATGTCTTCAGTATGTACCCAAAATTCCTGGTGCTCTTGGGCCATGTGTTGAGCTGCAGGTGATGGTACTGATAGTGGTATTGGTAGTGAGGGGAGGGGTTGTTTCCCATACACAATTTAGAAAGCTGAGGTCCCAGTTGCTGTGCTAATTTGAGAGTTGTGTGAAAACTCAATCCATGGTAGAAGAGAAGCCCATTAATTCTGACATTAATTAGTGTAAGCTATTAGGAAGGTTTTCAGCATTCGTTGGTCTTTCCGCCTGATCATTGACTTGAGGATGATAAGTTGTGGTATGGTCTAGGGTAATATTAAATTTCTGACAAAGAGAGCGCCAATACTTGGCCGTGAACTGTGTCCCTCTATCCGAAATTATGTGTTTAGGTAGTCCATGTAGCCGGAATATATGGGAGACGAACAAGCGGGCCAACTCAAGTGCGGAGGGAAGGCCAGGGAGAGGGACAAAGTGTGCCATCTTCGAAAATCTATCGATAACTACCCAAATTACTGAATAGCAATAGGATAGAGGAAGGTCCACCACAAAATCTGTGGATATGTGCGTCCAGGGTACCTTTGGAGGGGGTAGTGGTTGCAAAAGTCCCCAAGGTCTTCTTACCAAGGGCTTCTGTTGAGCACAAGTAGGACAAGATTCTACATAGGCTTTCACATCCCTCTGCATATAAGACCACCAATAATATCATTGGAGAAGAACAAGGGTTCTTACTTGCCCCAGATGTCCAGCTATTCAGGAGTCATGAGCCCGTTTTAGTACCTGAAGCCAAAGATGGCATGGAACAACTGTTTTCCCAGGGGTAACAGTCAACAAGGAGGCCAGCAGAATACGTGCTGGATTAATTACATGTCGGTATTCCTCTGGAACTTCTTCAATTTCAAAGGAACGAGATAGAGCATCTGCTCGTATGTTCTTAGAGGCAGAGTGATAGCATATCTCAAAGTTAAAACAAGTAAAGAACAGGGACCAACGGCTTGACGAGCATTTAAGCATTGTGCCTGGTGAAGGTGAAGTTCTTGTGGTCAGTATATATGGTAATCCGGTGCTGGGCCCCCTCCAGCCACTGTCGTCATTTCTTCAGTGCCAATTTAATGGCCAAAAGCTCCTTATCTCCCATCCCACAGTTCTGTTCAGCAGGGGTGAACTTTCGTGAAAAGAAGGAGCAAGGATGGAGGACTCCAGAGTCTGAATGCTGGCTAAAAACGGCCCCTGCTCCAGAATTGGAGGCATCAACTTCCAATATAAAGGGACAAGATGCATCTGGATGACGAAGACATGGTTCATGAAGGAAGGCCTTCTTCAGTTCATGGAAGACCTTAACTGCCTCCTGAGGACAAACCTTCGTGTTAGCTCCCTTTTTAATGAGTGCTGTAATAGGTGCAATAATTTTAAAGTAATGTGGAATGAAACCAGTAGTAATTTGCGAAGCCCAAAAATCTCTGCAGGGCACGAAGACCCGTTGGTTGAGGCCAGTCCAGAATGCTACGGACCTTTTCAGGATCCATGTGGAACCCACGACTAGAGATTATTCACCCAAGGAATGGTAAGTTTTCCTCTTCAAAAATGCATTTTTCAAGCTTGGCATATAGTTTATTCTCTTGTAAGCACTGTAGGACTAGGCGGACTTTATGACTTTGAGAGGACAGATCCTTAGAGAAAACAAGAATGTCATTGAGATAAATTTCACATAGCGATATAGGAGGTCTCAGAACACATCATTGATGAGAGTTTGAAAAACAGCAGGGGCATTGCAGAGTCCAAAGGGCATTACCAAATATTCATAATGTCCGCTCACGTGTTAAAAGCTGTTTTCCATTTGTCGCCTGGTTTTATATGCACAAGATTATAAGCCCCCTGAAGGCCCAATTTGGCAAATAGTCGAGCTCTCTGAAGGCAGTAAAATAATTCAGTGATGAGAAGTAAAGGATAGCAGTCTTTCTTAGTTATAGCATTAAGGCCATGATAGTCTATGCAAGGCCGCAAGGAACCATCCTTTTTAGAAACGAAGAAGAAGCCAGCTCCTGCGGGAGATGTAGATAGCCTGATAAATCCCCGATCTAGGTTTTCTTTATCGAGACATAGCCTCTGTATCAGGAATCGATAGGGAGTAAACCCTACCACGTGGTGGAGTGGTGCCAGGTATCAGATTGATGGCACAATCATAGGGCCTATGAGGAGGTAATTCTTCAGACTTTGTCTTCAAGAATACGTCAACGTAGTCCGCATATGGTGGTGGCAGACCTGATAGCATCATGGCCACCAGCAATGCTGATGGTAGTTTAACTTGATCCAAACAGGAGTCCTGGCATTGTGGGCCCCACTTAGAAATTTGTAAGGACTCCCAATTGAATTGCGGTGAATGGCGTTTCAACCAGGGAAGCCCCAGGATGATAGGTGAATATCCTTTTTGATAACCAGGAAGATGATATCCTCTATATGAAGAATCCTGGTGCGAAGTTGGAGAGGAGCTGTGCTGGTGGAAATACGCCCTAGGAGGGGTCTCCATGGATGGAAGAGATAGTCAGCAGATTCTCCTGTTTCACTATTGGTACATTCAAAGAGTGAACAAGTGCCTTTGTGATAAAGTTTCCCCCAGTGCTGGATTCAACAAGGGCTAGTGTGGAGTACTCTTGCCAGTCTGATTTTAGGGTAGCGGGCAGGATGAGTTGAGGAGCAAGCGTGGTAAGACCCAGGAGCTTCTCCCCTCCAGCTCCTAGGTTTGTCCATTTCTCGGCTTCTGTGGGCACTGTGCTAAGTGATGTCCTGCACCACCGCAGTAGAAGCAGAGGCCCAAGGTATGGCAGCGAATCATCTCCGTTGTGAGTTGGATCCATCCCAACTGCATGGGTTCTTCTGCTTGTACTGAGTCGGGAGTATTAGAGGAGTCAGATGCCATTTCCACTCGAGGGCGAGAGAAGGCAGGGGCCAACAGCCCTGGCTGATGTGGCTTTACCTCCCGAGCCCGCTGCTGTAGATGATGGACTATCCGACCGGCCAGGTCGATCAGTTCGTCTAAACAGTCGGGTAACTCCTGGGCAGATAATTAATCTTTTATTCAGGAGGATAATCCCTCCAGGAATATGCACCAAAGACTATCCTCCCTCCAATTTAGTTTGGTGGCTAAAATCCTGAACTCAATGGCATAGTCCATGAGCGGGTGTGCCCCCTGGCGTAGATGTAGCAGATCAGAACCCACTATAGTGAGTCGTCCAGGCTCATCGAATACCTGCTTGAAGGTTTTAATGAAGTCCTGCAAATTTTGTAGTAGACAATCTCCACGTTCCCACAGAGGAGAAGCCCATGCTTGGGCCTTCCCATCTAGGAGAAAAAGGATGAAGGTGGTCTTGATAGAGTCAGTTGGAAATTGTGCTGGCTGGAGTATGAAATGCATAAAACACTGGTTCAGGAATCTGCAACATTGAGCCGGGTCTCCAGTGTATCGTGGTGGTACTGGCAGATGAATCATAGGAGGAGCAGTAGCCATCAGAGGATTCTCCGAGGAAGTAGTAGATGCTGGAGCTACTGTGGCATCCAGCCGGGTGCTGAGGCATTCCAAGGAATTCGCCAAAAGTTCCAGGCACTGTTGTTGCTGCTGAATTCTTTGAGCTAAACCAAGAATGGCTTGCAAATCTGAGAGATCCACCGGGTTCATGGCCTCAGCAATTTGTTATTCATGTGGACCCTTTGGCTGAGATGAGATTGGTGCAACTTCCGAAGAGGAACCCCGCAGGTCCTCACCATCAGCAGGTGGTGCTGGTCAATTGCAAGACGTGAGGTTATCTGAGGTCTGGCTGACAGCAAGCAGGGAGGAATTGAAGAATACTCCCAGATAGGCAGATGGCAACAGCAAGTCATGAGTTAGTCTGAGGTCGGGATGGGCAGAAGGCAGGGAAGATCCAAAGAACAATCCAAGTCAGGGCAGGCGGCAAGCAGGCAAGATCTGAAGAACATTCCAAGTCAGGGCAGGCAGCAAGAAGGGAAGATCCGAAGAATAATCCAAGTCAGGGCAGGCAGCAAGTAGCAAGTCGAGAACGAGGGGCAGACCAGGTCAAACCAAAAAGAATTTCGAAACACACGTCAGGACAGGCCACAAGAAATCTGTTGCTGAGGTGCCTGATGGAAGGCAGAGCTGCCCTTAAGAAGGGGCAGCTCTATGACATCATTAGGTGGCGACATTGATATTCCCGCTGCTTGCCCTTTAAAGTCCCAACTGCTGCACGCATGCATAAGCAGTTAGTCTCGTGGTGTCTCCGGAGCGGTGAGGCAGAGTCTTCAAAGGTCAGCCACATCCTCAGGGGAATGTGTTGGCCGAGTAGCACGGTGAGGATGGCCAGCTGCAGGACATGAATGCGGCTGGCCAAGGGTAACAGCTGAATCAACAAATCATCTATTCATACCCTATCATAGCAACAGAAGAACTATCAGCACAAGATAAATGGTTATCATTTGACAGAGTATCAAAACTTGAGATAAGCAAAAATTATTGCCAAGCTAAAACCTGCTACACATCCCCTTGATCTGATACCTGCTAAAACAAGTAAACCAGACAATAACCCCTACAATCACAACGCTAGTCAACCTTGCCTTTGCGGAAGGTTATTTGCCCCAAGGTCTAAAACAAGCAATTATAAAACTAATTTTAAAACACAAATCTGGAAGTCCTGATGATTGGAATAACTCCCATCCAATCTCCAATCTTCATTGCAAAAATACTTGAAAAAGCAGTCTTTACCGAACTTGAAAATTATCTTGAAGACAATAAGACACTTTACCCTAATCAATTTGGATTCTGGAGAAGCCACTCAACTGATACTCTTCTTCAATCTTTAACTGATCCTATTTTAAGAGGTTTTGACTCAAATGAATTATATTACCTAGTCCTGACTGATCTAACAGTTGCCTTCTACACTGTTGACCATAACCTGCTTTGCCAACAGTTGAAAAACATTGGGATTGATGGAAATGTACTAAAATGGTTCACCTCTTTCCTCGCAGACAGATCATTCTAAGTAAAACTCAACAATTACTTATCTGACACCTTCCAAAGCATAACTAGTGAAACTCAAGGATCTGCCCTTTCAGCAACATTATTTAATATCTACATGCTGCCCATATGCAAATTACTAACAGACCTGGGTTTAAACTTTTTCTTATATGCGGATGATCTACAATTCTATATCCCCCTAACAAAATCTTTTGAAAATACATCCCTTATTTCTGAATATATGATTAAAAGAAAAGAAAAATTAGCTCAATGGAAACTCGATTAACCCCCCAAAAACTGTAATAATTTGGTTGAGCCACAACCCACAAAAAACTATATCCCCAGGGATAGATCTAGGAAGTTGCAAAGTAACACCTGCATCTCAAGTGAGAGATCTAGGGGTCCAAATTGATGAAAATTTAACAATGAAAATCCACATAAGCAAACTAATCAGATCTGGTTTCCACAAGCTTTAGATTTTGAGCTGATTAAAACCTCTATTAAACACAACAGATTTCAGAACAGTTTTACAATCCCTCATTTTCTCTAACCTTGATTACTGTAATTCATTACTTTTAGGTCTTCCAACTAGTCACCTAAAACCCCTGCAACTTCTGCAAAATACCATAGCTAGACTATTGTCTGGAGCAAGAAAATTTGGCCACATCTCTCCAGTACTGATGGCTCTGCATTGGCTTCCTATACAGTCAAGAATTCATTATAAAGCTCTAACAATAATATTCAATAACATTAACATGAACAACAATGATCTGCTAGGAATAACTTTTAAACCTCACAACCCCCTGCCAACCCTCAGATCACAGAATAAAGGCCTCCTCGAAATCCCGAACTTAAGAGACTCTCATCTAACGCTCACTAGAGATAAGAGTGATCTCAATTGCTGGCCCAAAGCTTTGGAATTCCATGCCAGAAGAACTTCCAACATTAACAGATAAAAAGAAATCCAAAAGTGACTTAAAAATCTTGGCTATTACAAAAGGACTTCCACTTGACAGAAACACCCAGTTCCCCATGACTCAGATATCCTATATATTTCCTGTACAATAATCCCCTGCCCCTTGCAAATCCCTATAATCCAGCTCTATCTTCATGTTTGATATCTACTGCTGTATTACTTTTGTTTATATGAGTGTTTTCCACCTTGTAACACACATTATATTTTGTATGTTTTAAATGTAAACTGTTATGAACTAGTGATTCTCACATGGAACAACGGTATATAAAACATTTCAATAAAATAAATAAATATAGCAAGGGGAGAGCTTGCGGAATGTTTTATTTGAAGAGCAGACATGACCAATGCCACAGAGAAACTTAGCAATGCAATTGACTTCCCTTATCATTAACTAAATTCAGCACAAAATGCGTTGTGCCTTTTTTCTCCCCTTCAGGTAACTCCAGTTCCGAGTCCCCATATCTAGAAAGTGTATAGTTTGGTATTGAGCTGAGCTCATCATGGTCAGCAATTCAGCCATTTGGCCCTACTATGGCCTTTTGCGGCCTTCACCGACTGAACTGCAGTTCTAAGAACCTTTAGTCCTTGTGTGTGATGTAATCAATACAGAAACTTTCGTATAATACAAAAATGACTGCATTTTTTTTTTTTTTAATTTTCCAGCATGAGAGAGGTCGCTTCGTCAAATTCCATCATCTCACCTTCTGGGTAGGAAATGCCAAGCAGGTACGGATCTCAGATGTAACCTTTATCTGGTATTCCACAGGCCCCCGAGAGCTCCTGCAGGATACTCAGAACAGTTTGCTTATTGGACAATGTACCGCTCACACTAATTACTCACTAGGTGCTGCACAATAAAAATCCATACATAATAAAGCCTAATCGCCCTGCCCTGACATGAGGGGGAAAATGTTCTCATTTCCAGACTTACAGGGTTTTTAAATTGAATGGAGATGCATTTCCCTTCTTCTCGGTGCCATACATAGATACATAGAAATGACGGCAGAAAGAGACCAAACGGCCCATCTAGTCTGCCCAGCAAGCTCCCACACTTATTTTCCCATACTTATCTATTTCACTGACCACCACGTTCAGGGCCCTTGTTGATAATTGTTTGTTTCGAATTTCCTGCCACCCCCTGCCGTTGATGCAGAGAGTAATGTTGGAGTTGCATCAAAGGTGAATCATAAGGCTTAATGGTTAAGAGTAGAAACCGCCGCATCAAGCAAGTTACCCCGATGCTTGTTTACCCTGACTGCACAGATCAATGCCTTTTTGGATGTTGTCTGAATGTAAATCCTCTTTTCCACATTTACCCCTGCCGTTGAAGCAGAGAGCAACGTTGTATATGCATTCAAAGTGAAGTATCAGGCTTAATTGGTTTAGGGTAGTAACCGTCGCAATAAGCAAGCTACCCCCATGCTTATTTGTTTACCCAGACTGTGTAGTTCAGTCCTTGTTGGTTGTTGTCTGAATGCAAATCCTCTTTTCCACATTTCTCCTTGCTGTTGAAGCAGAGAGCAATGTTGGAATTGCATTAACTATGTGAAGGCTTATTGAGTAAGGGTATTAATCACCAGGTAGTAGCCACCATCCTCTAGCCTTTATGGATCCACAATGTTTATCCAATGCCCCTTTGAAATCCTTCACAGTTTTAGTCTTCACCACTTCCTCCGGAAGGGCATTCCAGGCATCCACCACCCTCTCCGTGAAGAAATACTTCCTGACATTGGTTCTGAGTCTTCCTCCCTGGAGTTTCAAATCGTGACCCCTAGTTCTACTGATTTTTTTCCAATGGAAAAGGTTTGTTGTTGACCATGGGTCATTAAAACCTTTCAAGTATCTGAAAGTCTGTATCATATCACCCCTGCTCCTCCTCTCCTCCAGGGTATACATATTTAGGTTCTTCAATCTCTCCTTATAAGTCATTTTATGAAGACCATCCACCTTTTTGGTCGCCCTTCTCTGGACTGCCTCCATCCTGTCTCTGTCCCTTTGGATTTACGGTCTCCAGAACTGAACACAGTACTCTGGATGAGGCCTCACTAAGGCCCTATACAAGGGGATTATCACTTCCTTTCTCTTACTAGATATTCCTCTCTCTATGCAGCCCAACATTCTTCTGGCTTTAGCTATCGCCTTGTCACATTGTTTCGCCGACTTCAGATCGTTAGACACTATCACCCCAAGGTCTCTCTCCTGCTCCGTGCACATCAGCCCTTCACCTCCCATCAAATACAGTTCTTTCGGATTTCCACACCCCATATGCAGGACTCTGCACTTCTTGGCATTGAATCTCAGCTGCCATATCTTCGACCACTCTTCCAGCTTCCTTAAATCCAGTCTCATTCTCTCTACTCCTTCTGGCGTGTTCACTCTGTTGCAGATCTTAGTATCATCCGCAAAAAGACAAACCTTACTTACTATCCTGTCCGCAATGTCGCTCACAAAGATATTGAACAGGATCGGTCCCAACACCAATCCTTGCGGCACTCCGCTTAACACCGCTCTCTCTTCAAGTACGTTCCATTTACCATCACACATTGTCTTCTGTCCGTCAACCAGTTTGCAATCCAGGCCACCACCTTGGCACTCACTCCTAAGCTTCTCATTTTATTCACAAGCCTCTTGTGCAGGACCGTATCAAAAGCTTTGCTGAAATCCAAGTAGATGACATCAAGTGCTCTTCCTCGATCCAATTCCCTAGTCACCCAATCAAAAAAGTCAATCAGATTTGTCTGACAGGACCTTCCCCTGGTGAATCCATGCTGCCTCTGGTCCAGCAATTCTTCTGACTGTAGATAGTTCACTATTCTTTCTTTAAGCATCAACTCCATTACTTTTCCCACCAGTGAGGTGAGGCTAACCGGCCTGTATTTTCCAGCCTCCTCTCTGTTCCCACTCTTGTGAAGCGGGACCACCACCACTCTTCTCCAATCACTCGGCACCACTCCCGTTTCTAGGGATCTATTGAACAGGTCATGCAGCGGACCCGCCAGCACATCTCTGAGCTCCCTCAGATCCTGGGATGAACCTCATCAGGCCCTAGGGCTTTGTCCACTTTCAGTTTCCCTAGCTCTTCACATACATTTTCTTCTGTAAACGGAGTTTCATCTATTCCACTCCCCTCCAGTTTCTTAACTAGTGAAGGTCCTTCTCCAGGGTCCTCCTTAGTGAACACCGAACTGAAGTATTCATTTAATATTTCTGCCATTTCTTCATCTCTCTCCACACATTGATCCTTTCCACGTTTCAATTTCACTATACCACTTTGGACTTTTCTCCTTTCTCTGATGTATCTGAAAAATGTTTTGTCACCTCGCTTTACATCTTTGGCAATCCTTTCTTCCGCTTGACTTTTTGCCTTCTCATTCTAGTCTTCATATGTACTTCCAGTAACATGTCTCTGTTAGGAAAGATGGTAGACGACTCTAGTGCTTCATAGCCAGAATTATAAAAATGTTTCTCTTGATTTAAAGTACATTTTTCTTTCACAATCTCATCTGTTTTTTACCCATCCTAGCTCTCTTTTTAAATCCATTACATAAATATGTGCATGGTTTTTGCTCCTGTCTTAAATACTTAGGGCCTGATTTTAAAAAGCATTTACATGCGTAAAAATGGGTTTTACTCCAGTAAATGCACTTTACTTGAGTAAATGTTCTTTTTTTAAATTGTTACAGTATATGCCATTGAATTGTCCATAGGATTTACTCACATAAGTACACTTTACTCCAGTAAATGGCTTTTTAAAATTGCTACGACGGTATGTTACATTTACGTGTGTAACTCCTTTGAAAATTACCTCTTTACAATATACACTGATATCATATCCCACTGCAGTCCCTCTTTTCCATCGTGAAGATCTCGGTCTTTCTTTCTAGTCCCTTCAGATATTTTAAATGTTCTTGTCTCCTCACAAGCTTTGTTGTTCTTTGAATGTCCTTGATATCAATTAATAATCACTTAGTAAAGAGAGGACCAAGCCTTTACAAAAAAACAACGTGCCTTCAAAGCTCAATTTTATCTGAAATTCCAGTCAAGCTCCCCCAGCTCTATGCGCAGTGACCATATCAACCACAATGCATCATGGGAGTTTAAAGCTGTACTCCGTTCCTTGATTTTTAACATTTGCAGATTTCTGACTGGCCCGGTGGCTGTGGACTGCCATCTGGAAGGTCTCCGGGTTGGGTCTTCTGCTCTTTGGGTCGGCTGGAGCTGGGGATGCTACAGAGGCAGAATTCACAGCCTTCCCCACCCCTCGGAGGTGAAGGAGTCATGGTCGTTGTGTAAAACTGACACCTGGTAGTCAGATTTGGAGCCCGTGATTGCATGGTCCCCATCCCAGGATCATCACTGCAATGGCTGGACGATGTGGCTTGGGGTTAGGAGCTTTAAAGTAGGGGAAAAATCCTGGGGTAGTTGTGTCTGAAGGCTCATGGTATCCCATTCCAGCCCTGGTTCCAAATGAGCTGCAGGATCAAAATAAAGGTCCATCTTTAATCAAAGGCAGCATAAAAAAATGATTTGAATACCTGAGCCCTTAAATAGTGTCCTGAACGAGAACAGTTCTCATCCTTAGAAGTCTGTGAGAGCTCCCTCTACCCCAAACAACATCAAACCAGAAACAAGATTTGCTTCATAACCATAAAATGTCAAAAATGCACTGGAAGGTATTATTTAAAATGTGGATTTCCTTACATACAGAAACAACTGTGCCAAAAACTAATTACAAATGACAAGTCTCAAAACTTGCTGAAGGGGAGGGAGTGGGGTGAGCAAGAAAGACGTGCAGAGAGAGACAGAAATTGCCTGAGAACGAAGCAGAAAGAGTGTGAGACATTGCGTGTGAGAGAGAGACACTGAGAAGACAGAATGAAAAAAAAAGAGAGGCGGAGAGACAGAGTGAGTGTGACAGCAGAGAATGCAAGAGAATGAAAGTGAGCAAGGGAGAGACATAGAGAAAGAGAAGATAGAGGGAACAAGTGTAAAATGCAGTGATACAGAGAGAGTGAGACACAGAGTGAGTGAAAGAGACACAAAGAGACAAAGTGAAAAAAAAGATATAGCCAAGGGACAGACAGTGAGCAAGATATGAGAGTGAGAGACACTGAAAAAGAGAGGAGAGACAGTGAAAAAAAAAGATGGGGATGTTAGAAAGAGTAATGTAGAGAGTATGAGTCATTGAGCATGAATAAGTGAGAGACAGAGAAGAGTGTGTGAGATAAAGACAGAATGACAGTAAAGAGAGTGAGTGACACACAGGAAAGACAAGTGAAAACAGCTGGAGAAGAAAGTATGTGTCATAAAGAGAGAGTGATGCAGAGAGACTGTGAAACACTAAGCGTGAGCGAGTGAGAGACAGTGTGAGGTGGAGAATGACAGTGACAGAGTGACAGGTGAGAGTGTGAGTTAGAGAGCCTGAGAGATTCTCTCCTTCCCCTGGAGCTGGTTTGCTGCAGATCATATGACACGACGCCTCCCATAGTTCCCTGAGAGCTCTTTGTAAGAAGCACACGCAATCGGTAGAGAAACTTGGCTCTCAGTGTACTAAAAAAGTAAGCTAAAAGTCACTGTAACTGTTAAGGCTTTGTGTGACTGCAAGATATTAATTTGCAGAGAGGTCAGTTCTCCCCGAGATGTTGTACATGAGCTTGAAGACCCTTCATCGTGTCTTTGACATTTGCAACATCTGATGAAGGGACCCATTTGTTCCCTAATGCACGTGCACTCCATTTTTGGACAGTCTTCATACTCGTCCAATGGAAGCTAGTGTAACCGGTGCCCATTTTTTTCCCAGGACCAATAGGGGCTGCTAGCACTCTGCCCTGCGTGACCTGTCAGGAGAGTTGAAAGCAGGCGTTTCAGGTTAAGTGTCCCCGCCTTCTGCTTCCCGAGTCAGCCAGAGCTGGGGGTGCCACAAAACAGGCAGCATTCACAGCCTCTGCAATGACAGCACCTAGGGAGGGCTGGATTTAGGGCCTGTGTTTGCAGAGTCCCAAGCCCCCCGGCCAAGGACTGTCCTAACGATGACCGGTTTCCATGAGTTGACACACAGGCTATAAAAATGGGAGGGGGGGGGGGGTGGGAAGCGGGGAATCCTTGGCTGATTGGGAATTAAGGTTCAAGGAGGCACAGGCCCATGACATTTTCACTAACATCAAACTTATCTTTACGGACACTTCTAACTATTTATGTATCTAATTTTTATTGACGGTTGGCAGCCCGGATCTGGGAAGCAGCAAGGATTAATTCTGAGAGATTCTTTTAGATGCTTGTATTTGCCCAGTAATGAGGGGGCCTTGCATTACTGTACCTTTCCTCTCCCTGGTAGGCAGCAGCGTACTATTGTGACAAGATGGGGTTTGAGCCCTTTGCCTACAAGGGCTTGGAAACCGGCAGCAGAGAGGTGGTGTCCCATGCCATCAGACAGGACAAGGTAAGAAGAGCACAACAGTCCACAAACCGCATGAAAAGGAGCTGAGAGCATGAAAAAAAAAAAAAAAGCCTTTTGCGGTTGTCCTGGTTTCTTTTAAATGTTAGCCTGCAGGTTTTGGCTGTGGGATTCACGGATTTCTTTGGTTTTCTCCCCGCAGATTATTTTTGTATTCCAGTCGCCACTGAATCCCGGCAATGAAGGTAACCACCTCCAGCATGTTTTCTCCGTCTCCCTTTGACTAACACTGCAGCTGATTCGGTAGCTCAGGGCAACGGGACCAGTGGCCAAAGTCTCACTGTGCAACGTCACGAAGGACTGGTATTGTCCAGCGATTCCCGGGACCAGTACAAAATGGCTGCCTCGTGGCAGGAGAATGCGCAGGGAACTGCCACGAGGAAACTCCCTCTGCTGGACTCCTTGCTGGCACCGAGAGGGTCACTGCTGAGAGGAAGCTCACGTACTCTTCAGGGGCTGTTAGGAGTATTTGGCTTATACTAGATGCTGAATAAATGGGTCATGGTGCCCTACAGTATTTTATAAAACCATGTCAGCTTCAGCACTAAGAGACCCATATTCAGTGACATTTATCCAGCTGAGTTCAGACTTAGCTGGACAAATGATGGGATTCAAAAATCCCGCCCTGCTGAATGAGTCGGCCAGATAACTGTTTGACTGGCTGAAAGGTAATCCAGCTACCTGGGGGGGCAGCATCTTGGGTTGGAGCCAGCTATCTGGCTTCAGTTTCCAGCATTATTCGGCTTACATAGCTGGATAACTTTAGGACTGCTGAAAGGGGATTACGTGGGGATATTTCTGGCAGAATTTTAGCAGTATTATTGCTGCCCCCAATCACTGCCAGCTTCATCCTACATTTCCCCTTTCATCTCTTTCCTTTCCTTCTGTGAGGAAATCCTCGCCATCCTTCCTGATTTCCAGTTCTGGATGAGAGCTATGTGGATCGAGTTGTATGCATCCCTGATTATGTGTGCATTGCAATATGTGCCATTTTGGGGAGAAGGGGGAGGGGGGGTGTTTACAGAGAATTCAAGAGGTACAGGAGGAGTGAGGAGCTGAAGTTGCCTGGAGTCGGAGGGAAAGGTCACGAGTGCTTCCAGGAGTTGGTGAAACAGGGAAGAGCTTAACCAGCTTGTCTCAGGTTCTGTGGTTAACCGTCCCAGAACTTTCTCAGTGTTTCCATCGCAACGATGGTTGAAAGATATCTACCAGTTGGCAGGGCCGGCCCCCTTGTTGCAAGGGATTGCCAGAATTCGGCATCTTTGGGATGTTTCCCACCAGACATTTGGAGCAGTCTGCTGCTGTTCAAAATTGACACCAACCCTCTGATCCAAAAGCACCGACTAAACTGTCTGCAGGCATCTTGTGTGTGATTTGAATCATTGTTGACATGGAGCGAAAATGGCTATTCACGTCAAAAGCATTTATTGGGGCATTAAGTAAGAATTCATGTTTAATAAATTTTGATATACTGCCAAACAACCATATAATCTAAGCAGGTTTACAATAAAATGTTAAATATTACAAATACAAAAATTACCTGCCAGTACTAGGACTGGAAGAGGTGATCCTGTTATCCCATCATGGAACTTGCCACACTAGCCAGAGCTATTTAATCTTGTTTCTCCGCTATCACCCGTTAGGGTTGCCAACTGGCTCCAGATTTTCAGGTCAGGTTGATCCATTCCTGGCTTTCCCTTCTTGAGAGAGACTGTGTGCACATCATGCTTTCAAAGCAGAGATTTAAATACCTTTATTTTCATCTACTTATCTTCATAATATTGACATATTTTAGTTCAGTTTGTGTTGAGGCCTCAGTCCTCACTTTTATTTGATTTGTTTGAGTGGAAGGCAGCTCTTCTGCCTTCCCCTGTAAACTGACTGTTGCCTCACTTACACACACACCCCCCCCCTGTATACTGACTGTAGCCTCTCTTACACACACACCCCTGTATACTGACTTTTGCCTCACTTACACACACACACACACCCCTGTATACTGACTGTAGCCTCTCTTACACACACACACACCCCTGTATACTGACTGTAGCCTCTTACACACACCCTCGCACCCCTGTATACTGACTGTAGCCTCTCTTACACACACCTCTGTATACTGACTGTAGCCTCTCTTACACACACCCTCGCACCCCTGTATACTGACTGTAGCCTCTCTTACACATACCTCTGTATACTGACTGTAGCCTCTCTTACACACACCCTCGCACCCCTGTATACTGACTGTAGCCTCTCTTACACATACCTCTGTATACTGACTGTAGCCTCTCTTACACACTCACACACCCCTGTATACTGACTGTAGCCTCTCTTACACACACCTCTGTATACTGACTGTAGCCTCTCTTACACACACACCCCTGTATACTGACTGTAGCCTCTCTTACACACATACACTTTTCTTAGTTTCAGGGCGAAGTTTTATTTAGGCGGGGACAGTTTTTGAGGGCTTTAGTTTTAGGGTGAGTTTTACTGTAGGCAGGATTAACTTCAAAGCACATTTCCTTTCTTATTTTCTTTATAGTTTTAAATGCTGTTGTGCTCTTTTCTTCAGCCTTCCATTGGAGCTGAAGGGAGAGTCTTATTTCAGCTGTTTTGTTTGATTTAGTTATTTAATTTCAATCCTTCCCCAACAATTACCTTTTTTAAATTTTATTTTAGTTTTATAAGTTATAAGAGCAGCAGCTCTTACCTTTTATCTTCTTTAACTCTTGGGCTCCCGGTGATGCAGCCACCTCCGGGAGGGGGAATACCTCAGCTGCTCAGAAGCTCTGCTGAGCTAATCAGACACCTGCTCCAAGCAAGTAAGTTTCAGCTTCAGTTTTCTTTTTTAACACTCAGTTCCCTGTGCGCTCTCTCTTTAATTTTTTTTAGAGTGCAGGATTATTTTTTTTAACTAGCTTTTCACATTTATTTAATTCACAGTTATATATTTAATTGAAAAAAAAAATCACATTGAAATAGATCCACCTCACTTCCTTTTTCTTATTTTATAAGAGGCTGCTTCAATCCTAGTCCCTATTACCAAATCCTCAAGAAAAAAACAGCCTGGGCAATGGGGAAGAAGCAGCCTCAAGCAGGCCCCAGGAAAGCTGGGGGGGTTGCCAGCTGGAAGTCAATACTAAAGAGGAACATCTGTGACTTTCTGGCTGGCACCCCAAAAGCTGCAGCAACAACAACATCAGCTTCAGCTGCATCCCCAGCACCTCCTATCGCTGCACCCCCTCAAAATGCAGCATCTAACCCAGCAGCAGTTAATAATGACATCTCTGCTGTTCTGGGCACAATACTCCTGACCCAGCACTGTTATCTGCTGGGGCAGAGACCCCTATTTTTGGGGACCCTTTAGTGGCTGGTACTACTGTGCCAGCCACTGCAAACCCCATTCCTGCCTCAGTTCCATCCAACACTGAGGCAGCCACTCTGGCTGACATTACCCTTCCTTCCACCTCAGAGGTGGCTGCATCACCGGCCAGAGAGACAAGCGGTGTCCCTGCTGGTGCGGAGATTAATAAAACACCTCAAGCAGCAGCAGGACACAGTAAAGACAAAGCTTAGAGCCCAAGTTCCTCCCCTGTCATGGCATCCATCTCTGCTGCAGTCAAACCGCCACAATTAAGATCCAATGCGGTGGTGGTTTCAGGTGCAGCAGCTGGTGGCTCTGCCGGGAGGGATGTAGGATGAGCACAACAGCCAGGATCAGGCAGTAGAGCCCCATCCCCAATACAATATGTCACCTACCCCTTCCACGGGCTAACCCGGAGTCATGGGGTAAGGGGTCCAGCAATGGGAGGGGCAACTATCAAGGACCATGTCATGGCACTGGCCCATGTGGTGGATCCTGCAGCCATTATGGTGCCTGGCAGGATGTACGGAAAAATAATATTTTTCCTCCGTACGCTGGATGCCACACATGCGGCAATTGTAAATGGCATAGTGGTGGAGGGGGTCACACAATGCTCTCGCTCTCTCTTACTTACACACAGGCTTTCAATCACACACATGCTCTCTCTATTTCACTTACACACAAGCTCTCAATCACACACATATTCTATCTCACTTACAAACAGGCTCAATCACACACATGCCCTCTCTCTCACAGCCACAAGCCAGCCAAAAACATACTCCACTCTCTCTTGCACACACTTGTGTATGTCAATACATACACAAGTACCCTCCCTTACTCACATATACACCACACACATACAGAAGCACCCTCCCTGTCTCACATACACATTACACTCTCACAGAAGCACCATTCCTTTCTCACATACACACAGAAGCACCATTCCTTTCTCACATACACATCACATACACACACATACAGAAGCACCATTCCTTTCTCACATACACACCACATACACACTAACAAAGCACCATTCCTTTCTCACATATACACCACATACACACACAGAAGCACCATTCCTTTCTCACATACACACTACATACACACACAGAAGCACCATTCCTACTCACATATACACCACACACATACAGAAGCACCCTCCCTTTCTCACATACACACTACATACACACACAGAAGCACCATTCCTTACTCACATATACACCACACACATACAGAAGCACCCTCCCTGTCTCACATACACATTACACTCTCACAGAAGCACCATTCCTTTCTCACATACACACCACATACACACTAAGCACCATTCCTTTCTCACATACACACCACATACACACCACATACACACAGAAGCACCATCCCTTTCTCACATACACATCACATACACACACACAGAAGCACCATTCCTTTCTCACATATACATCACATACACACGCACAGAAACATCATTCCTTTCTCACATACACATCACATACACACACACAGAAGCACCATTCCTTTCTCACATACACATCACATACACACACACACAGAAGCACCATTCCTTTCTCACATACACATCACATACACACACACACACACACAGAAGCACCATTCCTTTCTCACATACACATCACATACACACACACAGAAGCACCATTCCTTTCTCACATATACATCACATACACACACACAGAAGCTCCATTCCAATCTCAAATACATATACACACAAAGACCCCCAGCTGAACAGCTTGTCTCCGGCGGTGGCTAGCAGCGCCGGTCTTCTTTTCTTCGGCCCCACCGGCCTGGTCTCCGGTGGCGGCTGGCAGCACCGGTCTTCATTTCTTTGGCCCCCGCCGGCCGGTCTCTGGCGGTGGCTGGCAGCACCGGTCTTCATTTCTTTGGCCCACTGGCCTAGCCTCCGGCAGTGACTGGCAACACCAGTCTTCATTTCTTCAGCCCCCGCTGGCCAGCAACGACAGTCTTCTTTTCTTCGGCCCCGCCGGCTGCAAGTAGCATGCAACACACCGGTTGAGAATCACTGGCCTAGGTCCTGCAGCTGCCACCATTGTCGGGAATCAGGACAAAATCTTTTCACAATTCTGAGCAGGTCTGATGGTAGCAGTAGGTGGCTGCTGGGTCGCTTCCACCGGCCCTATCCTGCTCATGCTGCTGGGTTGCTTCCACCGGCCCTATCCTGCTCATGCTGCAGGGCTCGTCACTGCAAAACAGCCATGCGGCACCTTCACTGTGAGAAGGAGCAGAGGAGGCCATGTGATCAGCTAGACCGGCCCACCGGGGGAAGTCTGATCCCCCGATAGGCCAATCCACCCCTGGATCCCGCGACGGCCTTGCAGGTCCAGTGCTCCACTTCTGGTTCCAGTTGGGTCAGGGTGGGCCTGGGTCCAAATTGGGTGGGCAGCTGCCCACCCAGGCCCACCCGTGGCTACACCTCGGGTGGGGGAAACCCCCACAGATCCCCACCGTCAGGAGGTGAGGCCAAGCGGGAAGCGGAGGCCAACTGAAGCTTTGCCAATACCAGCCCTCGTTCCCCGCAGGTTGAGCACTTGGGTCCTGGGGCCAGCTGGACTTAGGTGGGCCTCCGCGTGTTTGATCCTGGAGAGAGTGTCCAGAGGTAGGATGCCAGGAAGCAGTGCAGATGGAGGGTCCCAAAAGGGAGAGTCAGGATCCGAAGTCTGGAACAGACAAGAGTTAAGGCAGGCAGCTAGAGACAAAGTCAGGTCCAAGTAGAGAGTCAGGGCAGGTGGCTGAAGACAAGGTCTGGTCCAAGCAGAGAGTCAGGGCAGGCGGCTGAAGACAAGGTTGAGTTCAAGCAGATACGGCAGGCGACTGGAGACAAGGTCGATTTCAAACAGATAGTCAGGGCAGGCGGCTAGAGACAAGGTCAGGTTCAAGCAAGAGGTCAAAGCCAAGGAGATCCATCTGAAGGGCAGGAGGAACAGGAACTGGAGCAGGAGCTGGGAACAGGAACAAGAGATAGAGCAGGTACTGGAAAGGAACAGGTACCGGAACGAGAGAGGCAACGAAGCACACGACAGGAAACGTGGAGACCTGTTGCCAAGGCAAGCTCTGACTGTCAGAGCTTGCCTTAAATAGTCCCAGACCGATGACATCATCAGAAAGGGCTGGCAGCCCTTGCCTGCCGTGGGCCCTTTAAATGAACAAGAGAGGCGTGCGCATGTAAGGAGCAGACGGTGGTGGTGTCTCCGTCACACTCCAAGGCATGCTGGCGGCAAGCAAGGCCGCGAAGAGGAGAGCTGTGCAGGGGGCACCCCCCTTCACCGGGGCCCGCCCCCACCATGGTGGTGCGATGCTGGGTAAGGAAGGCCAGTCACAGGCTCTGCAGCTGGCCGACTTAACATAGAGGGATTTTCTTGCCCTTTGTGAACAAATTCTGCATTTCTGTATGACTATGGGTCTCAACTGCAAATGCACATGGACACAAAGCACAATTTCCTGGATTGACAGCAGTTCTTCAACTTGGTGCTGTAAGTCAGTCACACCCTTCTTAAGTGTATCCTAACAATTAAAATGATGGCAGCAGACAGACAAAAGCAGCAAACATGCTTGCAGACAGTCCCTAACACTTTCCTTTATACTAGGAAAGGCAGGTAACTGCGATCAAGTCAGAGTTCTGTCCCAGCCTTTCAGCTGTCTCTGGCTCAGTAACTGTTTAGTTTAGTTTAGTTTATTGGTGTTTATATACCGATGTATCAGACGAACCATCACACCGGTTCACAAAGATTACAATATATTTCAGAAAAATACAATAATTCGTAAAATAGTAACAGCTAAAAACTACGCAGAGTAAAGAAATAAATTAGCTGTTAATAAAATAAACAGAACAAATAAAACTCATAAAACAGAAATCAAGTTAAAAGCATAATAAAGGCATTAAAACAAAATTAGTGATAAAACAATAATAAGATCAAATAAAATAGTAGAAATAGTGATAGCCTGTTAAGGTAGTCAAAGATATATATGAACTCGCTGTTTTTCTACTCATTTGTTGCATCTCAGATTCTTATTGACATTCTGATCTGTATTTTCATACTCTATAAAAGCACATTCAGTGCTGCAGCATTCAGTTTTCTTGTGATTGGTCCAGCCAGACACAGTATCAGAAACCTGGTCAGTGGGAACATTGCTGGACTTACACATGATCCAAGTATTAACAGCAAAAAGGACACATATTCTTTTGTCACACTCTGCCACTTACTTACTGTATAGTACTATAACAAACAAACTAGGAGACAAACACCAATCCCATTCTGTTGCCAAATATAGTGGGTAGGAAAATTGGTGATTATTTTGTCATAGATTATACAACACACTTATGTATAAACATATAAGTTTTACTTATAAGTCTGAGAATAAGCAATAAAAGCATATAAGATTTTAGTTTGCATTAAAGAATATATACAAAAAAATACTTCCCCTCACAGTTCCCAATGTGAGTCTGATATATCTGTGGAAATCCAGGAACACAGCACCGAGAAAACAGCAACAGCTCATCAGGCACTTCATTAACCACTGGTCTCTCACAATCAGAGACACCATCTTGGGGCAATGAGGGACCGATTAAGATCAAGCTGAGGAGGAAGTCTTGTCCTGATCATGGGGAGAGCTTTGAAATCCTCAGCAGTGGGTAAAGTGCTCCTTGTTGCTAGCTCTGATGCTAATGCCAAGGCTAAGAGTACCTGGGTCTCAGTTGGGACCACTCCAGCAACCCCAATAGCAACCAATTCAACTTCAACATTTCGATGTGTGATCATTCCTAAGTCAGGCAAAAACAATTTGGTGGGAAGAAGGAGGGAGCAAAACCTTGGGAACTCGGAAATCTATATATCTTGAAAACACAATGTATATCTAGAGAAGCACCGCCACTGAATCCTTGCCTATTGTGAGCTTTCCTTCCAAGAGTAGATGGAAACTGTGGAGTGGGATGAAATACAAGGGAGACTGGGGATTGCTGATCTGGTTGATTATGCTCCCCAAGACATGGTATAGTGGATATATTATTATATCCGAGAATGAAACTGGAGGAGGCAGGTTGCAGCAGGTATGGGAAGGGGATCTCTCAAGTAGTAATATATATATTATAGGTAAGGAGCAGCATGGGAGGGTGCACACATTTCAGCCATGGGGGTATATAAGGTTGCTGTTGTCACTTACTGAAACTCAGCTCTTGATCCAAGATGGTATTTCCTAGTTCTGTGCATTATGTGTGTATTATGGTATGCACCAGTGGAGGGGGCATGAGGACCTCTAGAGGTGAGTAGAATTTGTCTTTAGGTCAGGCTGGAAAGAGGAGTAAGGAATGCCTCCAGGAATTGGTGAGACAGGGAAGAGCTTAACCAGTTTGTCTTAGGAGAGGTTTTGGGTTAACCATCTCAGAACTATCTCACTGCTTCTGTTGCAGCAATTATGGATTTATACCTGCCAGTTGTCAGGGTAAGTCCCTTTGTTGGAAGGGATCATTAATCCCACTCCATTGCATCTTGGGAGACGTAGGCCTTTTTTGCCAAGAGAAATCAGAACTACAGTTTCATTCGTATAATGGGATAAAACCAGAACTGGATCTGCCTATGGGGAGAAAAAAGGAGCCTGCTGGTTGTCTTTGGTCTAGGGTTCAGTGCTGAGAACATCTCCTCCAAAGCAGAGAGCTGCTCTGAACTGATGATGTGATCCAGACATGGCACACACATGGTACTGTGAAGTCCAAATATCAAAAGAATAACTAAATTGTGTTTATCAGTGATCTGGAAATGTGAGCCAATCACACTGATTTAATCTGAACCCAGAGGATCAAATGAATCCAAAGAATCCCGTTTCTCTGCGAATTTTACATTCTAAGGGATTCAGGCTTGTTCTCTGCTGAAAGAGAGATGAACTCCTTAAAGAAAATGAGCTGCAGTGCATGCTGTGCTAATAATATTCTTGGTAATGGAATGCGTCTCACCTCCTTTGCTTTCCAGAGATGGGGGAGCACCTGATACGGCATGGAGATGGAGTGAAGGACGTGGCCTTCGAGGTGCAGAACTGTGACTTCCTCATTCAGGTAAATCCCCCCTCCCCTTTTCCGCCCCCTGCGTCACCGAGACACGCTTACACACACACACACACACACACACACACACGCACGTGTACTTCACTACCATAGGAGAATACACACTAACACTTACACATATAGGGGGTATGTGTGTCTTATATTGAACAGGGCGTGGAACTTAAAATGTTGAGGTCCTTCTGACCTTTGTTAAATGAATGAATTGATGTTATCAATGCATTCCATTTAATAGCTGGAATGAAAGGTGTATGTGACCTGGAACAATTTCATTCTTGTTTCTTAGTATAAGAAAAGGCACCTATTCTGAGGTGTCCTTTGGCAGGGACTCAGTATAGTGCATCTCCCCCTTACCCACCCTGTAACACTGTCCCTGCCTTCACAGACACTATATAAATGTATCATATCACAGGGAAATACGCACATATGTACACTTACATGCAGCTCACTACCTCACCATAGGAGAATATATATTAAGATACACACAAGCCACTGTTTTATCAAAAGAAACACACACATATACAGCACATGGCTGTAACACAGGCGAATACACATGCAAACTTTACAATTAAATCTGTAATAGGTTTGGAAAATCTACATACAAAAAGAGTGTTTTCAGTGTTCAGAAAATTGTGTATTTTGAAAATAACTTTTTTTTTTTTTTTGTGAGGAGAGATGCAGGCTGGGTTTGAAACCACTGCACCACCATTGAGTAATTTTCACAAATCTCAAGTACCTGGACATACCCAGATCAGTCCAGACCAGTGGGTTATGCACGCCTACCAGCAGATGGAGGCAGAGAACAAAATTTTGAGGTACTTCTACATACCAAGTGTGCCACCTGCAGATCCTCAGTATTTCTCTGTCTCCAGCAGATGGTCCAGGAGGAGTCCAATAGTGAGGATGTCAACCCGGTCTTGGACAGCCTCTGTGGTCCACCCAGCGCCTTTCCTATCCCGAAGAAGATCCAGCTCATTAGCCAGGAATGGGAGTCTCTGGAGGCAGGCCTGAAGGTTGAACAGGCTATGGTAAAGCTGTATCCGGTGCTCAAAGAACATTTGGAGCGCCTTAAGACACCTAAGGTAGATACGGCAGTGTCAGTGGTCACTAAGAAGACTACCATCCTGGTGGCAGGGGCCGCCGCTCTGAAGGATGTGCAGGACTGCAAGTTGGAGATTCAGCTTAAGCGCCTGTTTGAGGTTTCATCTTTGAGCCTCCGTGCAATGGTCTGTGCGAGCATGATGCAGCATGCATGTTTGTGTGGATTCTAAAGCCTCAGGACATGGCTTCCTCCGGGGTTGTGACCCCTTCCTAAGTGGCCCGCCTGGAGGCAGGGGTCGCTTTTTGTCAGATGCTTTGTATGATCTGGTGCACACCACAGCCCGAAGTATGGTTTCGTTGGTTGCTGCTAGGCGACTACTATGGCTTTGCAATTGGGCAGCGGATGCATCCTCCAAATCTCATTATGTAACCTTCCCTTTCGGGGGAAAGC
The DNA here is from genome assembly GCF_901001135.1 of Rhinatrema bivittatum. NCBI lineage: Eukaryota > Metazoa > Chordata > Amphibia > Gymnophiona > Rhinatrematidae > Rhinatrema > Rhinatrema bivittatum. Next base: position 208,457,179 of record NC_042622.1, on the reverse strand, counting down.
TTTTATTTGGAGAAGATCTCAACCAACTTATGAAGTCCCTGGGTAACAAGCTGCCCGAAGACAAGAAGCCTTTCAAAAAGTCAACGGTTCGCCGCGTGTCCGTTTTTGGGATTCTTGAAGATTCAGGTCTGGGAGGGGTGCACCCTACTCAAGTTCTAAGCAGTCCACGGTTCACTAGCAGGCCTTTCAGGGTTCCGGCAGGTCAGCAAGAAGTCGCTCTGGCCAGGGAGCTGGGGCCGGTAAGCCTGCCCAATGAGATCAGGCCCACCCACTCCTCGTTCATAGCGGTTGGGAGCAGGTTGTCCCTTTTTTTTTTAAATTCTTTATTTATCATTTTCAAATACAATTATTTAACATTGTATTTAAAGAAATACATAAGATGGAGATCAACAATGTAATTTGCTACAAGAAAAATAAAACATCAAAACTTCACATGAGCTCCAACCTATTTCTTATCAATGCAAATGGAGAGATGCTTTGAATCTCTAGCTGTAATTGCAATGGGATTAAAAAAACTGAAATTTAGCTATCAAGCAAAATAAGTGGCAAAAAACCTATACCATTTAATTATTTACCCTGTTGGTCTATCGGGGATGATGTTGCAGGAAGTTGTTCTTTCTTTTGTTCAAGATACAGCTTGAGTTGATCCGGGGTAAAGAAAATATAAGACTCATCCTGTTTACTTATAAAACACTTACAGGGGAAACGTAGTTTAAAGGTAAAGCCCAGTGACAACACTTCTTGACGAAAGGATAAAAACACCTTCTGCCTTTGTTGTGTTGTCACTGCCAAATCTGGAAAACTTTTTACAGGTTTTTCCATATAAAGAATGGGAAACCTGTTAAAATACTTTTTCATTATTTTATTCAAATCATTTACAGAAAAAAATGTTACTAACAATGTTCCCCAATCAATAATTGTCACATTTGAATCTTCCAAGAACCTTGTTAGATCGCCCTGAAACATCTCCTCAGATAAATTTCTATTTCTAGTGGACTTTGGAAGAAAATAGCAGTTGTTAACAATAGGTAATTCACCAGGAACAGAGCCCAGCGCCTCTTGAAAAAATTTTGTAAGAGTGATTAAGGGGGTTTCTCCTGTCACTCTAGGAAAATTTAAGATCCGAATATTAAAGCGCTTCGCGTTGTTCTCAAGTGCTTCATATCTATTTGCAATCTGGTCTCTATCCTTTACAACTGCTATATTAAATTCCTGATTTTTGATCTCTTTATTTTCTAAATTCCTAATCCTTTCATCTGATCTCTTAAGGTGCTCTTGGATCTGGATAGAGTCTTGCGAATACCTAGAATTGTATAAGTCAATTTTCCCCTCTAACTCCTTAATATTCATGGTCATCACTGCCATCATTTCCCAGATTGAATCCAATGTAATCAGTTCAGGTCGAGAAGGCATTTCCACTTTTCTGTTGCTAGATAGAGTAGCAGCGTCTAAAGCCGTCCTTGGTTGCGCTGGGCTTGTGGCGGGACTTTGTATCCCTCCCGCCCTAGCCTCCTGAACACTGGTCTCAATTAGGACTGTTTCATTGCCTTCCCCAGATTTTCTCTGAACTGGGGGAAGTCCAATGTTTGGACTTAGAGAAGCCTCCTCTGCAGAGTTAGGGAGTCCTCCCACACTTCCTGACTCATCAGGTTCCTTGGCGCTCTGAACTTACGGTATAGGTGAGACCATAAAGTTTGTGATTGCCTGCTGGATGGGTGATGCTAGTGAGGAGGGCAGGGAGGGAAAAACCCTTACTTTCCCTTTCCTCTTAGCTGGCATGTTAATTACTCCGTCACACCGGCTTACACAAGGTCTCTTAATTAGCCACTCAATTCTAGAGTCAAGCAGGAGGGATGAATTAAAAATATTTTTTAACACAAATACCTGGGGGCAGTGGCAGCGGCAAAGTCCGGCAAAATCTGGCAAAGTCAAGTAGGTGTGCGCCCCTTTAGTGCGCACGGCTTCAGCGGCGCGCCGGCTCTGCTGCACGCCGCTCTCAATTCGATTTTATAGGCTGCTTCCGTCTCCGACCCAGGGCTCCGCCCACTGCACGCCACTCTCCTTCTGCGACCGTCGAGGCTCAAGAATTTCCCCCGGAAGGCAGGCAAGATGTTTACAGGCTCAAAAAGGTATTCCTTCTCTCCCTCCTCTCTCGAGTCCTGGTTGGAAGCAGTTCGATTTTATAGGCTGCTTCCATCTCCGACCCAGGGCTCCACCCACTGCACGCCACTCTCCTTCTGCGACCGTCGAGGCTCAAGAATTTCCCCCGGAAGGCAGGCAAGATGTTTACAGGCTCAAAAAGGTATTCCTTCTCTCCCTCCTCTCTCGAGTCCTGGTCGGAAGCAGTTCGATTTTATAGGCTGCTTCCATCTCCGACCCAGGGCTCCACCCACTGCACGCCACTCTCCTTCTGCGACCGTCGAGGCTCAAGAATTTCCCCCGGAAGGCAGGCAAGATGTTTACAGGCTCAAAAAGGTATTCCTTCTCTCCCTCCTCTCTCTAGGTTGTCCCATTTTTACGAGGAGTGGGTCAAAATCACCTCCAATCGGTGGGTAGTGGAGGTGATAAGGGACGGTTACGCCTTAGAGTTTTCTCGCCCTCTCAAGGACGCCTTCCTGGAATTACGCTGCATTTCCCTCAACAAGCTGTTACGACTGTCGCTGCCCGACGTCTCCACTCTGCTCTCCTTACCTCTCTGGAGACTCCTCCCACGGTTGACGGACTTTTGGCTGCCGCGGCATCTGCCTGCCGTCCTCTCCGATGTCCCCGGTCTGGCTTGGGTGCTGCCTCCCGCCATGCTGTCCAGCTGCCTTAGGGTGCACACGCTGCGCAGACCTGCTTCAAATACTTTCTTTGGCGCAAACCTCAGGGGCGTCCCCCTGTGATGACGTCACCCATCCCGGATACAAAAAGCCTACGCTACTGCTAGCTAATCGAGTTAGCAAGGTGAATGGTCAGGGATTCCTTACAGATGGGATTCGCTCTCCGTACCTAGCTACTCTGCCTCTCCATTATTGGACTTACTCTATTTGGGGTACCCGCTCCTCGGGGGCCTCTCTCTTCTCTTTCAGGTCGCTGTCTGGAACCGGTACTCGCTCCTCGAGGGCCCATGTTCCTGGACTCGCTGCCTGGACTTCACTTCTGCCTGGAAGATACTGCTGCTTACACCATCAGTGAGTTACTATCTACTTCTCTCAGAGCTGTTCTCTGGAACCGGGTACTCGCTCCTCGAGGGCCTGCCTCTATTCCAGCTCCTGTGATTCCTACCGAGAGAAACCGCCGTGTGAGTACTCAACCAACGAGGCTCTATTCCAGAACCCTGCATATACTTCATTGTACTCACTATCTCAGTTTCTCTTCACTACAGCATAGCCATTGTGGGATCGCTGTTCCAGAGCCTGAGGGACTACAAGCCCAGCCGGGCTTCATCTCTGCTCACTACTGCCACCTCTGGTGGCTCCTCAGTACTGTTAATAAAAGATCTATCTGTGTTATGTGTCCTAAGCTGAGCCTAATCTGTGGCCCCTCACGGGACTTCCCCCCGTGGGCGTGGTCAGCAGCCACAGTGTCCAAGGGTCCACCCAAAACCTTACAAACAATAACACAAGCGGGCCACGGTAGAAGACACTGTCGAAAGGTTGCTAGGCCTGGAGGTGATTGTCCCGGTGCCATTGGACGAGTAGGGACGAGGAAGGTACTCCATTTACTTTGTGGTTCCGAAGAAGAAGGGTATTTTCCGTCCCATACTGGACCTTCAACAGGTGAACTTGTGCTTGCGGGTTCTGCGTTTTCAGATGGAGACTCTAAGAACGGTCATTGCAGCCGTCCACAAAGTGGAATTCTTTGCCTTCTTGGAGCTCACCAAGGCCTACCTCCACATTCTGATCCGGACCGATCATCAGAAGTTCTTACGCTTCAAGATTCTGGGTCAACATTTCCAATTCCAGGCTCTTCCCTTTGGCTTGGTTACGGCTCCACACACCTTTACCAAGGTGATGGTGGCATGGCGACTGCCCTTCGGAAGGAGGGGGTGTTGGTTCACCCGTACCTCAACAATTGGCTGATTCGAGCAAAGTCGGAGGAGGACTGCTTGCATTTGGTGCACCGGGTGATGCAATTCCTACAGTCGCTAGGCTGGGTGATCAATGGAGCGAAGAGTCAGCTGACCCTGTCGCAGTCCCTGGAGTACCTGGGAGCTCGTTTCGACACTCAGATGGGCAAGGTGTTCCTCACAATGGACAGGATGCACAAATTACAGCAGCAAGTGCTTCACCTCCTGCATCTTCAGATCCCCAGAGTTTGGGACTATCTGCAGGTTCTGGGCTCCATGGCGTCAACGTTGGAGTTAGTACCGTGGGCCTTCGCTCATATGCGGCCATTTTAGAGACCGCTGCTATCCTGATGGAACCCAATGTCGGAACATTACCAGCTGCCATTACCGTTGTCAAAGCAGGCCAAGTCCAGCCTGGAGTGGTGGTTATTGAAGGCCAACTTGCAGAAGGGCATGCTCCTCGAAGTCTCGGATTGGGTGGTCATGTTGACAGACACAAGTCTCCAGGGCTGGGGAGCGGTGTGTCTGGGTCATGCAGCCCAGGGTGCCTGGTCATTGGTGGAATGGTCCTGGTCCATCAATCGCCTCGAGACGAGAGCGGTCCTCAGGGCATTGGTAGCATTTCAGCCTCAGGTTCTGGGGAGAATGATTTGCATCTTCTCAGACAAAGCCACCATGGTGACATACCTCAACTAGCAAGGAGGAACCAAGAGCCCTGCCGTGGCTTGGGAGGCTCATCTACTGTTTGCTTGGGCCGATCGTCACCTGGAAGGAATCGCGGCCTCTCACGTAGTGGGAGTAGACAACGTACAGGCGGACTTCCTCAGTTGCCAACAGCTGGATCCCAGGGAATGGGAACTGTCCCAGGAGGCCTAGTAGAATCACATTTGTACCAGATGGGGAGTCCCCCAGCTGGCTCTCATGGCGACGTGAGCCAACTAAAAGACAACAAGGTTCTTCAGTCGCAAGAAAGAGGTTTGGTTGGTGGGGCTGGACGCCCTGGTGTGCAATTGGCCGACTGGGATTCCCCCGTATGCCTTTCCCCCTTGGCCACTCATAGGTCGAGTTCTTCAGCGCATTTCAGTGGTCCTGGTGGTTCCGGAGTGGCCATGGCGTCCTTGGTTCGCAGAGCTCATACAGCTGGCGATGGATAGTCCGTTACGCCTGGCCCATCTTCCGGGTCTCTTGCATCAAGGGCCCATCTTTTCGGATCGGGAGGATCACTTCTTTCTCGCGGCTTGGCTTTTGAAAAGTGGTGATTAAACATGAAGGGTTACTCGGAACCTGTGATTTCCACCCTCCTTCAGACTAGATGTCCTTCTACTTCAATGGCATATGTCAGAGTATGGAAAGTGTTTGAGTCCTGGTGTGATCAGCAAGGGCTAGTGCTGCTTTTGGTGACCATTCCTCACATTTTGGCTTTTCTGCAGCAGGACTTGTCAAAAGGATTGGCTTATAATTCCCTACAGGTTCAGGTTTCAGCCTTGGGTTCTCTCAGGGGCCGGATGCAGGGCATGCCTCTGGCTAGTCATCCGGATGTCATCCGCTTCCTAAAAGGAGTAAAGCAATTATGCCCCCTCAGTTCGTAAGCTGTGTCCAGAGTGGAATCTTAACCTGGTTTTACGGGCTCTGTGTGACCCCCCCTTTGAGCCGTTAGGATGGGCCTCCCTAAAGGATTTTACTTTGAAGGCAGTTTTTCTGGTAGCGATTTCTTTTGCTAGACGGATTTCAGAACATCAGGCTTTTTCCTGTCGGGATCCCTTCTTGCGCATTTCTACTGATAAGGTTTCTTTGCGCACGATGCCTTCTTTTTTGCCTAAAGTGGTGTCTGCCTTTCATGTGAATCAATCCGTGGAGTTGCCCGGATTTTTGGATTGGTCTCGAGATTCTTCGTCGGGTAGAGACCTTCACCGTTTGGACGTTCACCGGGTTCTGCTACATTATTTGAAAGTCACTAATTCCTTTCAGAAATCAGACCACCTTTTTGTGTTGTTTGGGGGCCCGAAGAAAGAAGAGAAGGCATCCAAGTCTACTTTGGATGCCTTCTCTCCTTGGCTGGTTAAAAGAGACCATTTGTTTAGCCTATCTTGGCAAGGGCCGACCCATTCCAGCTGGTTTGAAAGCACATTTTACTAAAGCATAGGCGGCCTCCTGGTTGAAGTGTCAGTTGGTATCTCCTAAAGAAATATGTAGGGCCATGGTCTCGTCCTTTCTGCATACCTTTACAAGACATTACCGTTTGGATGTATGGGCACCAGAGGATGCGGTTTTTGGGGAAAGCATTCTGAGAACGGGTCTTTCGGGTTCCCGCCCGGTTGTAGTGTGGCTTTGGTACATCCCACTGGTCTGGACTGAAATGAGTATGTACAGGAAAGGAAAATTGGGTCTTACCTGCTAATTTTCATTCCTGTAAAACCACAGATCAGTCTAGAGGCCCGCCCTGGTAAGACTACCGAAAGACTGATTTGCCTGGTAGTTAACAGCTGTATATAAGAAGTTTGTGAGTGATACTTTTTGTTTTCAAGTTGACGTGTTATGAGTTACGGTCCGGAGCTGGGTTATTCCGGTTCTGGGGAATCCATCCCTTGGGGTTTTTCTGTTCGCCCTTATTGGGGTTAAAAGTTTCCATTCTATCTTGACTTGGGTATTAATACTGAGGAGCTGCAGGTGGCACACTTGGTATATAAAGCAGTGCCTCAAAGTTTTGTTCTCTGCCTCCATCTGCTGGTGGGAGTACATAACCCACTGGTCTGGACTGATCTGTGGTATTACAGGAATGAAAATTAGCAGGTAAGACCCAATTTTTCTGTTAGCAATACCTAGAAGTTATCAGGGATCTACATATATCACATATCCCAAGCTGGTGCATCATGCCCCTTCAAGTCCTGCCTAAAATACCACCTTTTGGAGGTTACTTTTAAATCTTAAATGCTGAATCTTCCAGATTTCAGCCTCTTCAGTGTAATAAATAAATGTCTTGACATCTCTGTGTGTTGACTAGGTTGTAAACCTCATGGGCTTTCGACCAGGCCAGAGAAACCAAGCTTCAAATCTCACTTCCCCCACTGATGATTTTTTTGACCTTGGACAGGTCACTTTATCTCCTGTTGCCTCAGATTCCCACGTAGAATGTTAGGCTTTGGGGATGGAACATTGAATTTTACTGAAATAAAACACTGTAAGCTGTTTCTTATGTGTCTCTGTACAGCTCTGCGTACATCTAGAAGTGCTATAGAAACGATCAGTAGTAGCAGTGGGAATATCCACCAACACACATAAAACCTTACTGTATCATAGGTGAGCAGCCAGATTACTATAGGTGTAGGAGGGTAAGAGGGCAGGAACTACACAGGGATTGGGACTGCAATTGCAGTGGTGATCAGGAAGGGGATAACTGGTTGTATTTTAATGGAAAATCAGACAGAATATATATATTTTTTCAAAACCTAGCTGGTGTCGAAATACAAACTCTGCTGTTTGCTGATGACTGTAAGGTGGGAGGTTCATTTGCATCATTGGCCAAAGCAAATAAACAGGACTATGGGGGTGTGGAGCGAGAGGAGAGAGTGGAGTATTCTCTGTAATCTTTTCTCTTCCTTCCCGGCCAGAAAGCCAAGAAGCGAGGTGCTGTGATACTGAAGGAGCCCTGGACGGAGCAGGATGAGGGGGGCAAAGTGAAATTTGCCATCTTACAAACGGTAAGCCCTCTTAAATTCCATCTCCTCGTCCCTCCATCCTTCGTCTGAGATTGGAGGCAGGTACAGCAAGAAAGCCCTGTCCTGCTCCCTCACCCAGAGGCCAGGGTCACAAGGAGTCCCGTAGCTGCCCTGCAATGAAAGGTTGGACGTCTTTTGTTAAAAATGTTACTAATGACTTTGCTGTATAAACCGCCCCCCCCCCCCCCCAAAAAAAAAAAAAAGAAACAGAAAGCACATGGGTTGTGCGATTTTGAATCGAGGATTCAGTCAAAGAGCAGGGGAAAAAAAAACCTCCCTGTCACTTACGTCCGATGTGGTTTTACTAATGGAGCCATATTATTTCAAGTAAAAAATTGTTTTAAATGTATTTAAGATTTAATAACTTTTATAATTTGGGTGGCCCCTGCATCTGCTTGGCAGTGCTAATGGGGAGGAATTAACAGTGTCCCTGACCTGCTGCTCCTGCACACGCCTTCGCCTGAGACCGGAGACAGCGTCCCTTGGCTAGAGGAACGTGATGGAAACCCTTGTCTTTGCTTTCCAGTACGGTGACACAACTCACACTCTGATTGAATACCTGGAGCCATGTAAGGGGGTCTTCCTGCCAGGATTCCAGGAGCCGCTCTTCAGAGACCCCTTGTTACCTAAGCTGTGAGTGCCAGGTCACTGCTACCTTCACTGTAATATCCATTGGGCTTTTAGCAGATGTTCTCCAAACAGCATTCGTGTACTGGTTTTCTTACCACAAAATGGCAGGGGCTGAGTGCAGAGACTCCATGTTGTCCACGCTTTCTCCAAAGAGTCCATCCTGTCACAGTTTCTGACTTACGGAGCCCTTTTTCTTATATTCTCTGAAATGTCCTCTGAGGGACACCTGCCATAGAAAACCCATCCTGTGATATTGAGGGGTCCATGCCATGGAGAACCTTCCTCTGATACTAAGGAGTCCCTACCATTTAAACCCTTCTGAAATAAAGGGTCCCCGCCCAGAGAGATCATTTCTATGTACAGGGCTTCCTGTAGTGTATGTTTGTGATGGTCAAGAACTACTGAGTCGGTAAGCACAGGCTGAAGAAAAGAGTTGACTGGTTTTTGCAAGCGTTGACAATGCCAGCAGCACCTTTCCCAAGGCCCTTCCCTTGTATTTAGGGTCCTTGCCGTGGATAGTGTTTCCTGCAGCGATGAGTTCTTTTTCATAGGAATATAAGATATGCCATGGCTGCATGTATCTGCTTTGCAGAATCCCCCTTCAAATAGTATGGACACCTGTCCTGGAGAATCCCCTCTTCAAAGCCCAGTGGTACCTGATGTAGAGTCTCCCTTCTCTGATTCCTAGGTGCCCTGTCAGGAGAATCCCTCCTCTGACAGTGAAAGGATGAGCTCTTCCAGAGCCATATCTTCCTTTTGATATTTGGGTCACCAGTGCTCCAAATGTCCCTCCCCTGACATACTGGGATGCACCTTTCCCCAGAGAATCTTCCTTTTCATGCTTATTTATGTATTTATTATTTGGATCGATTACCTGCCTTTCTGAATAAAACAATTCAGCCAAGGTGGGATACAATAAATTAGAATAACAGCATACAGACCTTGGGGTATAACCTGTCAGGATAACAACATACAATCAGAAGTCATTAGCAGTCCAGCCATATTAAGGCACACACTAAGGACGAAAGCCTCTTCACCTTGAGGAGGGGCACCTAAGATGTGAGAGGGTCTGGTGCCAGTTTGGGAGCTCAGCACCAGCCTTTCGGGAGGATTCAGTGAAAGTTAGGCTGAACAGACGGGGTAATGGACCCAACGCACAATTAAACTCTGGAATTTGTTGCCAGAGGATGTGGTTAGTGCAGTTAGTATAGCTGTGTTTAAAAAAGGATTGGATAAGTTCTTGGAGGAGAAGTCCATTACCTGCTATTAAGTTCACTTAGGGGTAGATTTTCAGAGCCCTGCTCGCCTAAATCCGCCCAAAACCGGGCGGATTTAAGCGAGCAGGGCCCTGCGCGCCGGGAAGCCTATGTTACATAGGCCTCCCGGCGCGCGCAGAGCCCCGGGACTCGCGTAAGTCCCGGGGTTCTCGGAGGGGGGCGTGTCGGGGGCGTGTCGGGGGGCGGGGCCCGGTCGTCGCGGCGTTCCGGGGGCGTGTCGGCAGCGTTTTGGGGGCGGGTACGGGGCGTGGCTACGGCCCGGGGGCGTGGCCGCGCCCTCCGTACCCGCCCCCAGGTCGCGGCCCGGCGCGCAGCAGGCCCGCTGGCGCGCGGGGATTTACGTCTCCCTCCGGGAGGCGTAAATCCCCCGACAAAGGTAAGGGGGGGGTGTAGACAGGGCCGGGCGGGTGGGTTAGGTAGGGGGAAGGGAGGGGAAGGTGAGGGGAGGGCAAAGGAAAGTTCCCTCCAAGGCCGCTCCGATTTCGGAGCGGCCTTGGAGGGAATGGGGGGAGGCAGCGCGGCTCGGCGCGCGCAGGCTATACAAAATCGATAGCCTTGCGCGCGCCGATCCAGGATTTTAGTGGATACGCGCGGCTCCGCGCGTATCTACTAAAATCCAGCGTACTTTTGCTTGAGTCTGATGCGCAAGCAAAAGTAGGCTGATCGCGCTTCTTTTAAAATCTACCCCTTAGAGAATAGCCACTGCCATTAGCAATGGTTACATGGAATAGACTTAGTTTTTGGGTACTTGCCAGGTTCTTATGGCCTGGATTGGCCACTGTTGGAAACAGGATGCTGGGCTTGATGGACCCTTGGTCTGACCCAGTATGGCATGTTCTTATGTTCTTAGGCCCAGATGTAAGGGTGATATTTTGTTTCCTGCCCTCTGATTGCTCCCCACTTTGTCCCCAGTATCTCTCACCAGAAGATAAATTTAGGGACATCACTCCAAGGTATATTCAGACAATGCACTGATTAAATCAGGACTTCATAGACTTCTACAGCCAGGCTGCAACAGCATTTATTTCCAAATCACTTATTTAAACAATAATATTTCAAACTATGCTTTCCAGGAAGTATAGAGTACTTTTTTTCCACCCACATCTCCCATGGTTGCTCCATGACTTTCTCTGTACGGTACATATCTAATGTTGGTTCCAAATAGGTTCCTTAATCAGAGGTTCTCAAACCTGCCATTGAGGCAATGCATGCAAATTTATCTCATGCATATTCATTGTGGATATCCTGAAAACCTGACTGGCTGGGGGTCCCTTAGCACAGGTTTGGGAACCTCTGACTAGGAACCTATTTGGAACCAACGTCAGATATGTACCGTATGGAGAAAGTAATGGAGCAACCATGGCAGATGAATATGTATGAGATAAATGTGCATGCATTGCCTCCATGGCCTACAAATTTTATCACATGCATATCCATTGTGGATATCCTGAAAACCTGACCGGCTGGGGGTCCTCCAGGACAGGTTTGGGAACCACTGTCCTAGATTAAATTCACTATAAAATCATCAGTTCTCCCTACCATAATCAAGTCATCAAATCTTCCTCCCAGACAACATAAGGTTACTCCTTGAACGCTTAGTAGGGGTTCCATGGATTTCCCAACTCCAACCTCTATCGACTTCCTCATTCTTAGGTCTTTCACAAACAGTGAGTGGAACCCCAGAGCACTCCTCCTCCTTCAGGGCTCAGGACGAGTCCCCTGGTTATTCCTCTGTGGGAAGAAAAAATGTTTCCAGCCTCAGGCCTATCCCCATTGGGGGGGGGGAGTGCAAAACCCTTTCAGATCCCTCTCCTTGAAAAGAGTCTCTCCGGGCTCCCACCCTTCAGGTGGGGCTCCAGTTCCTCCCGCCAAACTTAAAACAAAAGTATATATACTCTGAAAAAACTCTCTATAGTGGATCTTCCTCAGCAACCCTTTTAAAGGACATCATCACCTAGATTCAAACGTCACCTCCATAGACTCTCAATGTCACATGCGTCTTATAATTTTAGCATACACAATGCCATCTAGTGACAATTCAGTATAATCACCCCATAAATAATTCTTCACAACATCCAAATATTGTTAAATCATTTACAACTACAGAGGCAGAATTTAAATGAACACCGCACCCAAACTCTCTTCTTAGCTAGACTCAGCACCACAGACCCAATTTACAGGGCCCAACACAACTGAATAAATCAACAGTATTGACCAAGCTTGAATAACAACTCAGCAGAATACCAGTGAGTACTTCAAAACAGGTTTACAATAAATAACACTTCTGCAAAACAATAGGTTGTAGCAGCATGTTCAGAGCACTGGAGGTGGTGCTAGACAGTTTCTGGTAGTCAATTCTTCAGCTTTCCAGGGAGGGGGAAGTTGTGGTTTTGTCATTTAAAGGCCTGACAGAAGAGTCAGGTTTATATTTGCTTCCTGAAGAAGGAATAGTCATGTATTTAGTGGAGCTATTCTGGGAGTTTAGTAGTGGGCCGATACAGTAAAAACCGCGGGCGCGGGAGAGCCGGAGCTCCGAGGAGAGCACCCGCTCTCCCGAAGCATGTCCAGGCCACTCTCCTGGGTGCGCGATCGAGTATTTAAATGAGGGCCCGAGATAAAAGGAGGCGCTAGGGATACTAGTGCGTCCCTAGCACCTCCTTTTTGACAGAAGCGGCAGCTGTCAGCGGGTTTGACAGCCGACGCTCAATTTTATCAGTGTCGATTCTCGAACCTGCTGACAGCCATGGATTCGGAAAATGGACGCTGGCTAAATTGAACGTCCGTCTTCCAACCTGCGGGCAGATTTAAATTTTTTTTTTAAAATTTTTTTTAAATGTTGGGGCCTCCGACTTAATATTGTTATGATATTAAATCAGAGGGTGTACAGAAAAGCAGTTTTTTCTGCTTTTCTGTACACTTTCCCTGTGCTGGCCGAAATTAACTTCTGCCTTTGGGCAGGCGTTAATTTCTGAAAGTAAAATGTGCGGTTTCGCTAATAGGCCCATCAACATGCATTTGCATGTTGTGGCCGCTATTAGTTTCGGGTGTGGGGGGGGTTGGCCGCACGTTTTCCACTCGCTATTTCACGTGGAAAAAGCGCGGCCAACCCCCCGAAACTAATAGCGGCCACAACATGCAAATGCATGTTGATGGGCCTATTAGTTATTCCCACGTGATACAGAAAGTAAAATATACAGTGAAGCTGCACATTTTACTTTCAGAAATTAACGCCTGCCCAATGGCAGAAGTTAATTTCGGCCAGCACAGGGAAAGTGTACAGAAAAGCTGAAAAAACTGCTTTTCTGTACACCCTCTGACGCGCGGCCAAACCAGGGCTAAAGGTGCGCTCAGCCGAGTGCACCATACTGAATCGGCCGTAGGGCAGGTCCTGCTCCTGAGAAGGATCAGTTATCTGCTCTTTTGATTTCTTAAGTCTATGGAGTTGTTATGGAGGATCCAAGTGCAATCTTAGTGGTCTGGAGGGCATGCATGAGAGTAGTCTTCCTCTCAAGTAACTAGGTCCATCTCAGAGCCTTGACTATCAGTGTCAGAGTTTTGAATTTGGTTCTGTAGGGGACTGGTAACCAGTGTAATTTGTGTAGGGCAGGTGTGATATGCTCATGCAGTTTGCATCCTTTTTCTATCAGTCATGCAACAGAGTTTGTATTAACTGGAGGTTGTGGAAGGCCTTTCTGATAGATGCTTGAACAGTGCATTGCATTAATCCAGCCCTGTGGTTACCACGGCATGAAAAACTGAAGAAGTTTTTCTTCTTGATGAGCAGTAGCAAGTTCCATAAGTTACCTCATTGGAAATGGCATCTCTTTACTGTTGCCTGGGTTTGTGAAAAATATGATGAGTTTCTAGTCCAGCAGGACTTCAAGGCTTTTTACCTGAGTTTTAGTGGGACCATATAAGGTTCACAAAGGATTTTCAGATTAGGGACCTGTCTATGCATATTTGTATTTGGGGGCCATATCCCAGAGCTCCCCTCCTCTGATACTTAGGGTTTTCTAACCCAGAAAATATATCCTCTGATATATTAGAATCTGTTCTAGAGAGTTCTTATTTTCATATGTTGAAGTCAGAACCCAAGAACACCCCAATTCTGATACCTGCAGTCAACACTCCAGAAACCCCTTCTCTGACCCCAGACATACCTGCTTCAAAGACTCTTGTATTGCTGAGTGGAAATAGAGAGGTTTCAATTCTGGAGAGTTCTTTCACTTAGTATTTTGGGGGCTCTGCCCCCAAAAAGCTCTTTCTCTGACACCAGGAAGTGGACTTCATCTGAGTGCCCTTTTTCTGACACCTAAGGATCCCTGATCCAAAAAAACACATCATCTGATATTAGGAGGAAGGCTTCCCGCTAGCTTCAAACACATGCTGATTAAATTCACCTATCACTCACACACTAACAGAGCATCTTATCTCTTTCGTACCTGAGTGAGCTTTATTTCTGTTACACTATGATTGAGTTCTCCCACCTCTATCACGAACTGAGGAAGAGATGCACTAATCCACACGATTCTGAAGAGCCACAAACAGGCCTGCTTTTCAGGATATCCACAATGAATATGCATGAGACTGGATTTACATGCACTGCTTTCATTGTATGCAAATCTAGCTCATACATATTCATAATGGAAATCCTGAAAAACAGGCCTGTTTGTGGCTCTTGAGGACGGTAGTTGGCCACCCCTCCACTAAATATTTCCACCATAGACACAAAATTGGAGAAAACCCTTAATGCATCTGACCCTGAGGGTTTTTGTTTGTCACACGCTGATGAGCAGTTATGTCTCCGTCACACACTAACAAGATCTTTCCCACCCCAGTCATAGCTGGCTCATCCTCACCCATCAATGCCCCGATGACTCTCACCTACCAGTCGCACCTTACCCAATCTCTCTCACCCTTGTCCCACACTGACTGAGCTCTCTTCTATCGAGTCCTGGCTAAGAGAAAAAGAAGCCCGGCGTCTGCCAGCAGTGCTCTCACCACAGGCAGCAGACTTTAGCAGATCAGATTTCTTGAATCATGGGAGGCTCTGAGAATTCCAAGCCACAGAAATCTAATTATACTCAACATGAAAGGCTTCCCATGCAGACATCAGTGGAGGGGAATCCTAACGTGGGTGTGGTGTCCTAGGACACTGCTGGGTTTGTAACATGCTGCCTGTCTGTCCCCACAGGCCAGAGGGATGTCTGCATTTCATTGATCACATTGTTGGAAACCAGCCAGATGACGAGATGTTGTCAGTGGTGGATTGGTGAGTACCAGGAAGGATAATTCAGTAAGAGAAAGCTTACTGAATTATCCAAGTAAACATTTTTACTTTTCATTATCCTGCTGGACCTTTGGGACCAGCCACACGGGCCAACAGACATACGCCCGTGCCCCGCTTGCTGTATCTGACTGCAACATGTTCTATTGACATTGCATATATGTGTTAATTGAGTTATATTTTTTTATATTGTATTTTGCCTTATGCCAGTTTTGTTGAGAAACATGTAATATAAAATATTTAAATAAATAGATGACAACAAAAAAACCCGACCATTTGGCCCAGTTATTTTTGCCCACCTTGCAAGGATATCCCTCAGCTGCCAGCTTATCCAGCGTGCCCACCTGTAGAATATCACTTCTTATACTGGTCAGTTTGGCTTTTCTTACCCATTGGTTCTCTACCTTCCTACCATCCTGGGTAGATAAGCATATAAAATCCCATACTTAATGCAGCACCAACCTCCCCCATGTCTTTACCACCAAGCTTTGTAGTAATCTAAAGAGCTGCCAAAACTAGTGAGGCTGTTGCCCAAACATTTGGCCTCCTAGATCACCGTGGCCTTGCTGGATGGAAACCGGCCACCCACATCCTGCTGGCAGCAACCAGCTAGTTTCTGGAGTGTTGTAACTTACTGACACCAGCCTAGCTATGTCTGGGCTGCGGTGTTGCTACCTTGTGCTTCCTTTATCTGTCATTTGTTTTCTCCTTATCATCTCTCCCTCTGCCTCTGCTCCGGAGGGAATGAAGGGTAGGTTGTTTGCAATACTGAAACCTCTCAACCTACTCCCATCCTCTGTATCTGTCCAAAGCATGCTTGAATTCTGTCACTCTGCTGGCTTCTACCACCTCTGCTGGTAAGTTATTCCAGGCATCCAGCATCCTCTCAGTAAAGAAGTATTTTCTCAGATTTCCTCTGAACCTGCCTCCTTTCCACTTTGGATTGTGAACCCTTTCACTTTGAAATTATTTTTCTGTGGAAAATGTCACCATCCTGTGACTTGCTGAAGCCTGTCCAAAATGTAAATGTTTCTGCCATTTTCAGGGTGCACATTTTGAAGGTCTTAAGCCTCTCTTATAGGGTTTGTGCTGTAAACCGTGTATCATTTTTATAGTCTTTCTCTGAATGGTTTCCATACTTTTGATGTTCGTAAGAAGGTACAACACACAGATTATTAGCAAGGTTCACAGGAGCCTCAGGTTTGAGATTCCCCAGTCTGGAAACCCTGTCAGTGGCAGAGCAGCATGTGGTGGTGATGGTGGGTCCAGTGCTCGTGGTGTGGTGAAGACACTGATCCAGCTTTTTGCTTCCCTTCAGGTACCAGAAGTGCCTCCTATTCCACCGCTTCTGGTCTGTGGATGACAAACAGATTCACACTCGGTACAGTGCGCTACGCTCAATCGTGGTAACCAACTATGAGGAAACCATTAAAATGCCAATAAATGAACCAGCTCCTGGGGAAAAAAAATCCCAAATACAGGTAGGAGCATCACATTAAAACTTGATTGCAGTAATTAGTTACTAAAATAGCAAAATATGAAGTTCAAAGTACAGTTACCTAGTTAATTTGGATTCTTCTAAACATGAGGTACGTCACCTCAGTGTGCGGGTTTTATCCTAGATACACATTTATTAATGAAGAAAAATATTGTGAACATGGTGTACAAGATGATTGAAAAGACACAGTTAAAAATAATCTTTGGGGGCCAGTTTGGTGGCTAAAGTGGCAAGTGGCCAGCCTGGTGCCATGTAGAAGACCTAGGTACAATTGCTGGGCCAGACTTCTGCTTCTCTGGCTAGCTGGAGCTGGCGATACTGCAGAGGCAGCATTCACAGTCCAAGGAAGGAAAGTTGCAACCAAACAAGGTAATTTTCAAAGTAATCTCCGTTGACGTGTCATTTTACAAAGTTGCTGTTGTGGGAGTCTCAGTTTAGTGGACCCTTGGGCCGACCTGCTGGAGACTGGGAAGAGATGGACAGTGTCTCTGATGAATAGCAGGCCGGGAGGCAGATGTTCAGGCGGGACATAGATGCTCTTCACCCTGGAAGCTGGTACTCCCCCGGGAGGAGCCCGTAGGAGCCCAACCACTGGGACTTAGGTGGCTTCACCCTTGGAAGCCGAAGCCCTCCCCGGGAGGAGCTCGTAGGGGCCCGGCCGCTGGGACTTAGGCGGGTTGTGGATCAGGATGGGTAACTGGAACCAGACTAGGACAGTAGCGATACTGTAACTGGGTTCGGGTTCAGGAACCAGGCAGGAACTTTAGCAAGACTCGGGTACTGGAACCAGGCAGGAACTGTAGCAAGACTCGGATACTGGAACCAAGCAGGAACAGTAGCAGGACACAGGTACTGGAACCAGGCAGGAACTGTAGCAAGACTCGGGTACTGGAACCAGGCAGGAACTGTAGCAAGGACACAGGTACTGGAACCAGGCAGGAACTGTAGCAAGCAGGGTACTGGAACCAGGCGGGCACTGTAGCAAGCAGGCAGGAACCAAGCAGGTACTGTAGCAGGAACGGAGCGACGAAACCCGAGTCACTCCGGGGCACAGCGCAACAGGAAGCCGGGATGCTAACCCGTTGCAAGGCAAAGGCTGGATGGCCACAGCCGGCTTATCAAGGCCACGGTGTCTGACATCAGGAATTGGGCGGAGTCAGCACTGGCGGGAAACGGGCTACAAAGGCGCCCAAGTGGCGCGTGCGCGCGCCTAGGAGCAGGGCATCCACCGGCCCCTTCACGCAGGCGCTGACCCATGGGGACGCCACCAAACAGGCCGCAAGCCAGGACTCCGGAGGCGGAAGCAGGTCCGGGAATCAAGAGGTAAGGGCCTGGCTGCGGTGCTCGCGGCCAGGACCGCAACAGTAACTCCCCTCTTACGCCCCCTCTTAGCCGGTCCGGGTTTACTGGGGTGGTCCAAATGGAACTGCCGTAATAAGCCCTTGTCGAGGATATTACGGGCCGGTTCCCAAGAGTTATCCTCGGGTCTGCAACTCTCCCAGGCAAGCAAGTATTCCCATCGGCGTTGATGGAACCGGACATCCAAAACTTCACGTACTTGATACGTAACCTCATCTGGTACTGAAGGGTCTGAGGGTTCAGGAGCCCTGGAGTGGTATCTGGACAACACAAGAGGCTTCAACAATGACACGTGGAACACACCATGTATGTGCATGGAGGAGGGTAGGCGTAGACGGTATGAGACTGCTCCCACTCGTTCGGCGACTCGGAAAGGCCCACAGAATTTTGGAGCTAGTCTTCGAGACGGAATACGTAGCTGTAGATTTCTGGTGCTAAGCGAGACACGGTCTCCTGGGAGGAAGATAGGTGCTGGCTGACGATGCCTATCCGCCCATTCCTTGGCGGACAGGACGGCTTTGCGGATCTTTTTCTGGGTAGAGCTCCACAAGGCATGAAGCTGGCGAGCCGAGAGTTGCACTGCTGGGAGTGCACTAGGTTCAGGCGAAGGTAGGGGCGGTCGAAGTTGCTTCCCATAAACAATGAGGAACAGGGAGCTTCCCGTAGCAGCATGTGTGTGATTATTATACGAGAACTCCGCCCAAGGGAGTAGCTTGGCCCAATTGTCTTGTCGTTCGTTGACAAAGGCACGGAGAAACATCTTCAGGGTTCGATTGGTTCGTTCCGTTTGCCCATTACTCTGAGGGTGAAATGCAGACGAAAGACTAAGTTGCACATTAAAGCACTTGCATAAGGCTTTCCAATAACGGGCTGTAAACTGTGGTCCTCGATCGGAGACTATATCCTGCGGAAGACCGTGAAGTCTAAAGATGTGCTGAGCGAACAGACCAGCTAGGTCAGGAGCAGAAGGAAGCTTTGGCAAGGGAATGAAGTGCGCCATCTTGGAAAATCGGTCCACGGTTACCCAGATGACCGAATTTCCTCCTGAGACAGGAAGATCCACGACAAAATCAGTGGAGATATGTGTCCAAGGTTCCACCGAGATGGGCAATGGTCGCAACAAGCCCCTGGGCTTCCCGAGGAGCGGCTTTTGAACAGCACAAGTAGGACATGAGCCCACAAAAGCTTGGACGTCTTGTCTCACCGTTGGCCACCAGTGGAAACGGTTTAACAAGTCTAAAGTCCCTTTTCAACCAGCATGGCCCCCAGTGAGGGAGTCATGGGCCCAAGCGAGGACTGCTCTCTGGAAGCGACACGGAATGACTGTCTTCCCTTGGGAGGACACCAAGGTTGCAGCAAGACTTACTTTCTCAGGGTCCAAGATATACTGAGGTGTATCAGGGGTCTCTTCGACCTCAGAAGAGCGTGAGAGCGCGTCAGCTCGAACATTCTTAGAGCCGGGTCGATAGCATAAGGTAAAGTCAAACCGATCAAAAAACAGCGACCACCGGGCTTGTCTTGGATTCAGGCATTGGGCTTGCTTCAAGAATGCTAGGTTTTTGTGGTCGGTGTAAATCGTTACTGGGTGGTTGGCTCCCTCCAACCACTGTCTCCATTCTTCCAGGGCAAGTTTCACAGCTAGCAACTCTTTGTCACCAACACAGTAGTTGCTCTCAGCCGGGGAGAATTTCTTTGAGAAATATGAACAGGGCAACAGCTGTCCAGAATCAGAGTACTGGCTCAGTACAGCCCCACGGCCACATTGGAGGCATCAACCTCCACTACGAAGGGCCGGCTGGGATCCGGATGATGAAGGCAGGTGTCTAGTAAGAAGGCTTCTTTGAGGGCCTCAAAAGCTTGGCAGGCAGAAGGAGGCCAATCCACTGCGTTAGCCTCCTTTCGAGTGAGGGCAGTTAACGGAGCCACAATACGGGAGTAGTTGGGAATAAAGTGACGGTAGAAATTGGAAAAGCCGAGGAAGCGTTGCAACACTTTAAGATCCCTGGGCCGGGGCCAATTCTTAATAGCCGCCACTTTTTCAGGATCCATCAGAAAGCCTTCTGCAGAGACTATGTAGCCTAAGAACGGCAGGGAGGTCTTCTCAAAACTGCACTTTTCCAGTTTCGCGTATAGGCCATGATCCCTAAGTATCTGGAGCACTTGGCGGACATGCTGACGATGTGACGGCAGGTCCTGGGAGTAGACTAACACGTCATCGAGGTAAACAATTATGCAGGTGTTCAGAAGGTCCCGCAACACCTCATTCATCAGGTGCTGGAACACTGCCGGGGCATTACATAAGCCAAAAGGCATCACGAGGGAGCTCCTCCCAACCTCCTAGGCTTTGGCGTTTTCCGCACGCTCCTGGCAGCGTCCCAAGAAGTGGCCCTTCTGGCCACAATATAAACATAACTTCAACGAACGGCGACGTTGACTTTCTTCAGCAGCAAGCGGGGCCCGTCCCAGCTGCATGGGTTCGCTGGTGGGGACGTCTGGACGAGAGCTCTTAGGAGAGGGCACAGGTCTCGGCCCACGAGCCGGACTATGGCGAGAAGAGTGCTGCTCCTTGGCCCGTTGCTGTAGGCGGCGGTCAATGTGAGCAGACATCTCGATCAAGGCGTTGAGGTCCTCCGGCAAATCTCGAGCCACAATCTCATCCTTAATGCGTCCGGAGAGACCTTCCAGGAAGATGGCCTTAAGACTAGCATCTTGCCAACCTACTTCCTGGGCTAAAGTCAGAAACTCCATTCCATAGTCTGCCAAGGAGCAAGCCCCCTGACGAAATTGCAGCAGATCAGACAAAGCCGTGGCTAATCGGGCGGGCTCATCAAAGGTCTGGCGAAAGTTCGTGATGAACAGTTGTAAGTCCGTTAGTGAAGAATCATTATTTTCCCAAAGGGGAGAAGCCCATATCAAGGCTTTCCCATCGAGCAAAGACAGGATGTATGCCACTTTCACCGCATCCGAGGGAAACTGCCGAGGCAACAAGGAGAACTGTACGAAACATTGGTTCAGGAAGCCGCGGCAGGTCCTTAAATCGCCAGCGTAGCGGGAGGGTGCCGGTAACTGAGTCATAGAAGAGCCGTGACCCTCGGGGGCCCTGCCAGCGGAAGGCAAGGACTCCAGGTGCGCGGATAGCCGTTCCACTGTGGCTGCCAAATTATCAATGCAGCTCTGGTGCTGTAGCATCTGCCGGGCCATCCCAGGCAGGTCCGAGGGAGCGGGTGCATCCGCAGAGTCCATGGCCTTGCAATCTGTTGTGGGAGTCTCAGTTTAGTGGACCCTTGGGCCGACCTGCTGGAGACTGGGAAGAGATAGACAGTGTCTCTGATGAACAGCAGGCTGGGAGGCAGATGTTTAGGCAGGACGTAGATGCTCTTCACCCTGGAAGCTGGTGCTCCCCCGGGAGGAGCCCAACCGCTTGGAATTAGGTGGCTTCACCCTTGGAAGCCGAAGCCCCCCCGGGAGGAGCCCATAGGGGCCTGGCCGCTGGAACTTAGGTGGGTTGTGGATCAGGACGGGTAACTGGAACCAGACTAGGACAATAGTGATACTGTAACTGGGTTCGGGTTCTGGAACCAGGCAGGAACTGTAGCAAGACTCGGGTACTGGAACCAGGCAGGAACTGTAGCAAGACTCGGATACTGGAACCAAGCAGGAACAGTAGCAGGACACAGGTACTGGAACCAGGCAGGAACTGTAGCAAGACTCAGGTACTGGAACCAGGCAGGAACTGTAGCAAGACTCGGGTACTGGAACCAGGCAGGAACTGTAGCAAGGACACAGGTACTGGAACCAGGCAGGAACTGTAGCAAGACTCGGGTACTGGAACCAGGCAGGCACTGTAGCAAGCAGGCAGGAGCCAAGCAGGTACTGCAGCAAGCAGGCAGGAACCAAGCAGGTACTGTAGCAAGCAGGCAGGAACCAAGCAGGTACTGTAGCAGGAACGGAGCGTCGAAGCAAGGCGAGTCACTCCGGGGCACAGCACAACAGGAAACCAGAATGCTAACCCGTTGCAAGGCAAAGGCTGGATGGCCGCAGCCGGCTTATCAAGGCCGTGGCGTCTGACATCAGGAATTGGGCGGAGTCAGCACTGGCGGGAAACGGGCTACAAAGGCGCACGCCTAGGAGCAGGGCGTCCACCGGCCCCTTCATGGCGGTGCTGCCCCAGCAGGGACGCTGCCAAACAGGCCGCAAGCCAGAACTCCGGAGGCGGGAGCAGGTCCGGGAATCAAGAGGTAAGGGCCTGGCCGCGGTGCTCGCGGCCAGGACCGCAACAGTTGCCTGCCCGTGCGTCAAGTTCGCACAGCAGTTTGTCTGGATTGTGTGGAGACATTCTTGGGGGCAGAGTTGGGGAGGAGTCTGCATGTACACGAATAATTTGTAACATTCAATCGTATGCATATACATTTCCAGGAAAACGTTCTGTGCACCAGATGGCCGGTATGCAGGGTACATTTGGTGAGGTAATTTTCAAAGCGGACTTACGCAAGTAAGTCCGCTTTGAAATCTGGTGTAACTTAGGCACATACGTTATGCAGCATGTTTGAACATTATCCTCTCTCTGTGCTCCGTTCGGGCCCCTGTGAGATTAACCATGTGCCCTTCCAGCTCATTCTTTCAGTCACCCTTGCGCCTCCCCCTCGTCCGCATTTTCTCCTGACCTCCCATGCTTTTTTTTTTTCCTTCTTTCCTTTCCCTCCTCCCACCTTTCTTTCTCCCTTTTCCCAGGAATATGTGGATTACTACGGAGGTGCCGGCGTGCAGCACATTGCACTCAACACGTCCGACATCATCCAGGCAGTGAGTGACACACGGAGCACAGCTGGCAAAGGGGGAGGGAGAGTCCGGGGGACTGAAGGGGAGGGAGAGAAGGTAGTGTTTAAGAGTAAGAGGAGTGTTTCTCCAGACGTGGTGGACAATACTTTGCTATGGACAGGGATGTGTGCATTCTTTCACTGGAAAGTGAGAATGCAGGAGTGAGGGGGTAGATGTATGTATGTTCGGGTATATGTCAGAGGCGATTGGGTATTTGACTGTATGCACTAGATAAATAAGCAGACACTGGTGCATGGAGATATTTGTTTGGGGTGCAGGGTGCTCAGGGGTACAAAGGCACTTGTGTACATAGGACGGGACAGATGTGGGAAGTTGGTGGGTACAAGGGTAAGTGGATGTACACGAGGTTCAAACTTTACTGGCATGTCAAGTACTATATTAAGTGACAAAATGAAAAAATACACAGTTTAGAAGAGAAAGAACAAAGACATATGTTCAGTAGTGACTCTGGTCACTGGGTGCATCATCTCAGCCACATTTCTAACTAAGCATTAATAGAAAGGATCTAAACTCCGGTCAGCACAATGTGATGAAAAGCCTCTCTGTGTGGTCTCTGGAGCTGCACACAGTAATCGAGGTGAGGTCTCACCAGGACCTGTAGAGAAGATGATATTCTTTCCCTCTTCTTACTAGTGATGCCTCTCTTTAAGTACACAATTGGGACTATAAATCAAATAAATACAAATGAGCTGTCCCAACTGCTTCGTCACTCTGACTGGTTACCTTCAGGTTATGAAGCCAAGACTTTTTCTAGTTCAGTGATTGTTGGTTCTTCCATCCCTCCCCACCCCAAAATAGCAATTGGCCTTTGGATTTCTGCACTATAATTATAAGAATATTTTCCCATAAATTTTGTCTTTTGGTATTTCTAAGCAGCATATTTGGCACTGGGCGCTGATGCGGACACATGTTCACAAGATAGAAACAGTATCTGACTCGTGTGAACGCCTCTTGGAGGAACTCGGCAAGCTTAGCCCATTGTGGTCTGTCCATGTTTTATTCCAGGAGTCAGAGAAGGAGCAGCCGTGGCTGAAACCTGGGTTTGTGTTTTACAGGTTGTTAATTTAAAAGCTCGAGGAATGGAATTCCTTAGTGCACCAGACACATACTACAACCAGCTTAGAGCCAACCTGAAAATGTCCAAAATCCAAGTGAAAGAAGATATCAACAAGCTGCAGGTGAGACCATCTGGGCCAGAATGTATTTTAAAGACCGTCCAGGGATAAGATATTGTGAGATCATCTAGTAGAAGGCTTTTGACTAGACGTTATCCAGAACAGGTTTACTGTGAGACAGGGACAGGGCTATTGTGTGACACACAAGGAATTACTATCCAGGGCATGATTAACATGAGACGGCGCCCAGGGAATTGTTGAGAGACTGCCTAAATCTGAATGCTTTGGAGACACTACCTAGAGTATAGGGAATGCTGGGAGACCACATGGAACAAAGTTTTACTCTAAGAAGCTGTCCAGTTCAGTGCAAGTGTCAACAGATTATGGCAGGTGGAGGGAGATCAGAAAACCTTCAGGGTAGGTTTAGGGCTGAGGGAGTGTCCCATGGTTGGTGTTCTTTAGAATACTGAAGCATCAACGAGAGGAGCCCCAGGAAAGGGCTTTATCATTCTCCAGGTCCATGACAAGAATGAAACTCATGTCCCTATCAAAATGCAAAACACATCATCTATCTTGAGTATTATTTCTGTACAATATTATTACATATGCCTACACCTGTTGCACACAGTTTTCAAAGGCAGTGACATGCATAAAACCTGGTTTTATGCGCATGAGTAGCTGTTTGAAAATAGCTCTGGCAGGTGTGTGTGCAAACTGCTTACTCACGTACTTTCACGTACACTCGCATCCTGTGCACCTGAGGGGCGGACTAGTGTGCAGGCTTTTGGATTTTCAACACTCTGCATGTAAGTTTACATGCAGATGTTATGTATTGCTATGAGTATGTGCAACCACCTGCGTGTAGCCAGTGTGCATGCAAGGGGGACTTTACCCTGGCATTTTCAGAGCGATTTAATGCACATAACGTCGCTTTGAAAATTTGCGGTAAAGTCTGTGTTTAGCAGGGGTGAGCTGCAGTCTATTACAATAGTAGTGATCTTCTTTCAAGTCATTTACCTTCCAATGAGAAAACTACATTCACTGACTAAGGGCCAGATTCATTAAGGCTTTTCTCCCATTTTGTGTCTATGGGAAAAACCCTTAGTGGGTCAGGTACTAAGATCTTGTTTTACAAATATTTTATGATGTGTAAACAAAATATAAAAATTAAAATGTATTCTTTTGGAAAACAAAGATTGAGCAGGTATGTAACAAAGCCCTTGACTTTCACCTGTTTCAAGACTAATATGTCCATATCTGTGATTGTAACAGTTAAAATTATATTCCGAAAAGCAGAATATAAATCAAATCAAATCAAGATTTCCTAATTTTAGGAGAACTCTTGTTCCTATGCAGAAGAGTGATTTTTTTTCTCTAGCGATTGCTTTGTTTCCTAGGAACTCAAGATCCTTGTGGATTTTGATGATAATGGATATCTTCTTCAGATCTTCACCAAACCTATGCAAGATAGACCCACCCTCTTCCTGGAAGTGATACAGAGATATAATCATTATGTGAGTAATCAAAATTTACATCACCAACACCAACAGTTTAACCACCTGTTCCCTTGGCTCAGCAATCAATGAAAAATCTGCCCACCTGCTCATATCAACCACCTCCATCGGTGACACATCCACCCACCTCTCCTCACATTTGCAGCACAACTGATAAAACAGCTGTCTGCTGCCTCCCACCAGCAAAGCCATCCATGGAACATCTATCTGCCTGATCTTTCACATAACAACACAAAAATTAAATCCTGCTGAATGTGTGCGGGTCAACAATTGATTGTTTCAAAGTGACCTCATATAACGTGCTCAGGTTGCTACAGGCTCATAAAGCTCTGGGGAGCGTTAGGCCTTTTTAATCATTGGTCACTGAGAATATTTTGAACAAATGCTTCCAATAGAAGCTAGACAGTTTTTGAAAGATACTGCAACCAATGAAGTTATCAGGAGGGAACACTTATCTTGAGAATATATTGCCCTCCAGTCCAAGTTTCGCTGGTAGTGGCAAACGGTACAGTCCTCATAAAGATGAAGAGCCAGGCTTGATGAAATTAGTCCGACGATATCCGACACTGCGGGGTTTGGGAGATAACTCCTTCTTCAGGGAATCGGATGATTTTTCTCGCCGGCACAGAGGACTGTGAATTTCAAAAAATTCTTGTGTCACTTCGACTATGTCTCTTAATGAACGCTGCGCGATGCTGCAAAGCTGTCTGCTGCCCCGCTGTGAGGAGTCTGTCAGTTATATGAGGTCACTTTGAAACAATCAATTGTTGACCCACACACATTCAGCAGGATTTAATTTTGGTGTTATTTATGGTTTCCTGGCTGGTTTGGATTCATTTATTTATATGATCCTTCACATCAGCATCATGTTGCGTGTGTGTTTGTGTCTGTGTATAGGAATTAAAATGTGACCAAAAGACTTTCTACACCGTGGTCTCTAGAGATGCACACAGTTCTCAAGGTGAGGTCTCACCAGAGACTTGTAGAGAGGTGATAATATTTCCCTATTAGTGATACCTCTGTTTATGCACCCAGAGATACTATTAGCTTTCTGAACTCATTTGCCACTCAGACTGGCTGCCTTCAGATCATGACCCCAGGTCTTTTTCTAGTTTAGTGTACCTAATGACCTACTAAGTGTTACATTTACTGTGAAAAGGCCATACACCATGCAAAGAGGAGAAGTGGCCTCGTGGTTAGCCCAGCAGCCTGTGAACCAGGGAAGCCAGGGTTCAAATCCCACTGATGGACCTTGGACAAAATCACTTCACTCTCCATTGCCTCAAGTTCAAACGTAGGGTCTCATTTACTGAGCATTTTTCCCAGAATGGGAGAAAACCTGTGGTAAATAGGCCCCCTTAGATTGTAAGCCCTTTGGGAACTGAGAAAATACCTGAACATAACTCATCTTGAGCTGCCAGTAAAAAGGCGTGAGCTAAATATAAATAAATAAACAGCAGCTAATGCTGTGGGGCAGGGAGATCAGTATCTTCAATAATCATAGGATTGTGCCTCTTTCCTTGTTCAGAAACCAATGTTCACTTATGAAGCAATAGAGTAAGTTAAGATGAACAAAGTACAAAAATGCATTGTGTTCAGCTTTCTTCAGCTACCTCTCTGGCAGTTCCTCGGTTCTGATCCAGTGGAAGGCTAAAAAGAATAGGCTTTGTTTGTGAGCTGAATTTTTCTCCCAGATGGAATATTTCATTCCTGTATTTTATTTTATGTTCCTTGTTTTTTATTGTAAATGTGATTTGTAGGCCGCTTAGGGCTGTGCATAAAGTGGCTTATAAGAAATGGCATCTCCATAGATCGATGCCTAAAATCTAAGCAGCTGCAAAAGCTCATCCAACTTTCTCCTAAATGTGCTTTAGCTAGAACAACTTTCTCCAGATGCATATTCCACAGCTGTACTATCTAGTATCATCATATGCTTGAGAAGACAGTGACACCTTATTGCCACTGCCCATACTGCGTTTCCTAGATGCAAGAGATTTGCCTTCAGTTGTGTTTATTGGCAACACTGGACAAATATTTCCAGTGAAGATGGGTTAGACGTGGGCTAGCAGCAGTTCAGCTGCGTCAGAGCCACAGGCAGTGGTTCAGAAGCACAGTGGTGAAAGCTTTGGGGCCAGAAACGTGCAGCTGGCTTGCACTGCATCAGCAGGATCCATCGACAGCACGATAGCAAGGCAGAAGGCAGCAAATGTAGCATCGGCAGACAACCCGAGGTTAGGTAGCAGAGGAAAATTGGGTGCCCTTGGGGTAACAGTGAAGGAGAAAGGGAAACACAGTCCCATGTCGGGGGACTGAGTTATAACTAAACTTCATTTCTGGATTAAAATGGCTACTTTTTTTTACTATAAGGAAGATTGAGTTTCTAACTTATTTGGCTCAGCTGTATTTACATTAACATATTGACCTTACGCTTGCTAACAGCCTGTTTGTAAGATTTTTTGCAGCAGGGAAGAGGGGAGTGAGAGGGGTTAGGGGAAGAGGATTTAGAAATGAGGGATAAGAGGAAGAGCCATGAGAGGGTTATGGGAAAACTTGGCAAACAGCAAAGGGGGCACATGGGGGGGGGGGGGAGTATTTCAAGAGAAATGCTCATTTGACTGTAAATGTTTTCCAGGTTTCAGCTAGTAAATGAAAAACAAATCTTCCTCCTGAAATATTAAAACATACACCTCTCTAATCTCAGAGAATGCTCCTTCTTTATTATTGCAGTGGTTGTATGGGCAAATAGCTCCTCTGCAAGATCCTTGCATGATTTTTTAATGTTGGACAATATAAACTTGTCCCCAGTCGTCCTTCTTTGTCATATGGAAAAGCTTAGCTTAATAAGCATTTTGTCCTAGAAAAACCTCTCCATCCCTTTAATTAGTGTACTTAGGGCTGGCCCGATGGCTTAGTGGCAATGCTATGTGCTGCCATGTGGGAAATCTGGGTTTGATTACCAAGCCTGGCTTCTGTTCCTTAGACTGGCTGGGACTGGGGATGCTGTGAAGGCAGTGTTCACAGCCACTGAATCAGCCACTGCACAAAGGCAGCAACTTGTCAGATTGTTGGTACACATGTATTGGGTTCAAGAGGAAGCCGGTCTGTGGCCACTGACTAAGAACTGTTGCTGCAATGGCTGGACTAGATAGAAAATCACTCCTTTCAAGTTAAAATTAAGAACTCTATATCTGATATTATTGCAAACTGGAGTGCCACAGGGTTCAACTCTGTCCGCAACCCTTTTAAATGTTTATGTATTACCAATTTGTCATTTTTTAAATGGACTAAGCCTAAAATTTTATATTTATGCGGATGACATACAATTTCTAGTTCCCATAGAAATGTCAGTAGAGCAAACTCTCGAAATTATTAAAGTTTATATAGCTGCCTTAAAAAAATTACGACAGCATTTGAGATTCATTTTGAATATGGATAAAACAGAAATAGTTTTACTTGAGAGAAAATGTCATTACCAAACCATCTCTGATTTAATATTGGACAACAATATTAAGATAACGCCAATGTTTTTTACAAGGGACTTAGGGGATATTTTAGATACAGAATTATCCATGAAAAAACATATTACTACCAAATTAAAAGATGGTTATTTTAAATTACTAACATTAAGAAAATTGAAACCATTTTTAGAACAGTGTGATTTTAGATCTGTGTTACAAGCCTTAATTTTTGCAAATATTGACTATTGTAATTCGCTGTTGTTAGGATACCAGCAGCAACTATTAGGCCTCTCCAGGTTCTTCAAAATGCGGCCGCAAGAATTTTAACAGGCAAACGAAAATATGATCACATAACACCTACTTTGATATCATTACATTGACTTCCGATTTTCTATTGGATCCAGTATAAAACAGCTTGCATAGTCCATAATATTATTTAGTGAAAGAACAGAGTGGCTGAATTCATCTATACGCTTGCATATTCCACAGAGAAATTTAAGATCTGCCAATCAAGGACTTTTGTCAGTTACTACGATTAAATCCACAAAGCTCAGCCAAGTAAGGGAGCGCGTAATATCAATAGCAGGAACTAAAGTATGGAATTCCTTACCTATTTATTTGAGACTACAAGCAGACAAAAGAAAATTTAAAGCAGACTTAAAAACATGGTTGTTTGAATGTGCTTATACTGAGTTGGAACCATAGTCACAGTTAGCAGTAGCATTATTATATTTCTGGTCTTAACCTTTTTAATTCTTCTTTTAATTTTTTAACTTTCATTTTAGGAAAGAATAATTGACTTTAGAATATCTTATTAGTTCTTATATATTTGCTCTTAGATAATAATGTATCACGGTTTTTGTTTTTTTTAATATTTTTATAGTAGTAGTTTTATGATATTTCTTAGCAGCTAATTTATACATGTTTCTTTTATTAATTTTAGCTGTTATCCCTTTTATGAAATTATTATATTTCTCTATTTTAATCCAATTGTAAACCGTTGTGATGGCTTTGCCGATGTGACCGTATAGAAAAACCAATAAACTAAACTAAACTAAAAAGGAGGGGGAAAAATGATGAGTTCATAGTACAGTAGCCCCAAAAGAAGCCAGCCTAAAGGTGCTGGGGGAAATCTCCCAGTCCACAAAATAATTGTGAGGTCAATAGTCAGACACAGTCCAGATAGCAAAGTTAATCGGATAAACTTATCCAGCTAACTTTGGAGGCATATTTAACAAGGCAGGCACACTACTTAATATAGTCGGCTATCTTATTAGTTAGTCAGCTAACTATAGGCGGCTAACTTTAGGACAGCTCTTTGACTCAACCAGACTTAGCCAGCTAAGTCATCTGGCTAACTCTGAATATTGGAGTTAGCCAATTAACTTAGCTGGCTAATTCAACTCCTCCCAGTTATGCCTCTGGACCGCCCCTGACTTATCCAGCTAAATTCTAGCCCCCTAACTTATTAGCCAGATAGAATTTAGCCATATAAGGACTGAATATAACCGGGTAAGCCATTTAGACTGATTACCTATTATCTGTCTGAACGGCTTTTGAATATGGACCTCTATGTGCTTTTCTAGCTCCTCCATATTCATTCTGAAGTGTGGGTTACAAAGTTGTATACTCTTACTCCAGATGTGACCTGATAGTGGCCTTATTGAATGGCAACGTAACTTCCTTATCCTTGATAGCACTGCATATTTAATACATACAAACACTCATTCAGACCTAGCAATGCAACTTATTGTCCCCTATAATTCCCAAGTCTATTTCTTTGGTGATAGTAGAAAGTTTTGACTTATTCAGATTGTATTCTGCATGCCTGTTCTTGTTGCTAAGTGCATCAGCACGCATTTGTCTACAATAAAATCTCATCTACCAGATCTCAGAAACTGAAGGCCAATGCCAAAGCTTGGAGCCCTTTAATAATCATGTGATTAGATGTGCCCCTTCTCAGAAGCTGATGATTAGGGCATGTACAGTACTCAGAAAACTATTCCTTTAAATGTGTTACTATCTCATACAGCTTGTCTCAGGAATTGTACTTAAGCCCTTTCACCAGTTCCCCAGCTACTGATGGAATGATTTTATTCATTAATGACAGAACTGTAGTTAGAGTTCTAGGACTGGGCCATAGTAGAATTATCACCATAAGAAGGTCATGAGGGTTGACTAGGGAAGACGTTTCTAGTGTAAAGGTTTGAAAGGAAAGTAATCAGCATTAACCTTTGTCCTCTCTCCCTTAGGGCTTTGGTGCCGGAAATTTCAAGTCTTTGTTTGAAGCTATAGAGATTGACCAAGATGCCAGAGGGAACCTGACTGTGTATAAAGCAAATGGAGAAACTCAGTCATTCTCCTGAAGACACTCAAGTAATGCAGAAGATGGGCTGCACGTATTGACACGCCTTCCAAAGGTTACCAGACAGCTCTGAATTAGTAGGCATCCAGTGCACAAAGCTTATCCTGTTTCCAACAGCAGGAAGTTTAGCACATTTCCCACGGCTTCCCCTCAAGGCTCATCTTCTGGACTTGGGACCCATGGGTTTGAATACTTTGGATGACCATCAATCAATGAGCCTATTTCAGCAGCTTCCTGGTAGCTCTTCCTTTCAGTTATTATCATATGGGAAAGGACTAAGATTCTCTCCAGGGATATTTATGGACAGATCACCACACCAAAAAAAATGATAACAACTGGTGAACTGAATTGTTTTCATTGTAAGAAGAAATAAAATATGCAGCCACTTGTGGTCCTGGTTGATTCTGTCTGTCCTATGTGATATTTGACTCTTCTTTCTGACGCAGTCAGGCACTGAGACAAGAGATTTCTTTCCATGAGCTGATACAGTAAGTTCAGAGCTCACTTTCTCTCACACAATCACTCATCTCTCAATAGTGTTGTGAGGTTATTGTAACGCCTACAGCCATCAATGTATCCCAGACCATGTCTTAAACGCATGTGTCCCTTACCTGCTCTTATTCCTAAGTTTACTCTCTCTTTTTCATCAAAGTTATTTTCTTAGGATTTTAACTTTTGTTAATTATATACCTTTTTAAAGGAAAAAACAAAATTCTAGAACAAATGAAATGGTGATAAATATTACATAATGAAAAAATCAAACCATGAGTAATTGGTCTGACTTAATCCAACAGATCATCCAAAAACATGAAAAAAAGCTGGGTTTTTTTTTTGCCAAGCTACTTATATTTAAAAGTTTGGTACAAGGTGCTGGTGGATTATGCTGGGTTTTGCTTATACCTTTCAAAGAACCAGGATAAAAGATGATGTACTTCATGTATAGCTGTATGTGGTAATATCTCAAATGTCCTCTGTCCCCAACTTATTAAATTTTGCTGAATACAACTTATTCTTATATGAGTTTAACAGACCATTGAGCTGTTTGCAACATACTCTTTTGCCTTGTTTCTAATTATATTTTGATGTGATTTGCATTTTCTCCACATCCATAGTGGTGTTTACCTTCATCTGTTTATGACAGATTCATACATTGAGTGTATGAAGGTACCTTTGTCTCCTTCCTGAGGTTACACTTCAGCTGCCTATGCTATAGTTGTAATTCAGCTTTCTGGATTGCCCTTAGCACACGTTTATGACGATGATCAGAACTACAATACCATGAATGACTTGGATCCAAAATGGAAGGCTTGACCTAATAAGATTAGCTTTCAAAAGATGGAAATTAACGGACATACAATGTTTGGAAGCAATAGATCTAGAGTCAAATCCAAGCTGCTGTAAATTATGCTGGAGTAAACTATAAGCAGATAGAGGTGCTAAAACATAAAAGATTAGATTTGCAGTCCCAGTGTTATGAACTGATATATTTGTGGACCCTGGATCATGGTGAAAGTTGGCTCCACCCACAGGAGGCTTCTGTCTTGTGCAAGTGGCGCAAGAATCCACATACGTGCATATGTCTTCCTTCATTGAAGGCCATAAATAATACCGCTGTAATGTGGATAGCGTACAGAACTGCCCAGGGTGGCTGGCTAAGCAGGAATCATGAGCCCATTTCAGAAGTTTCCTCCTCAAGCATTGGGGCACTACTGTCTTCCCAGCTGGAACGGCATGTGTAGCAGCCAGCATCACCTTTTCAGGGTTAATAGTATGGTGGGGTTCGTCCGGGACATCTTCTGAAGTAAAAGAGCACGAGAGGGCATCTGCGCGGACGTTTTTGTCAGCAGGACGATACTTGAGCAGGAAATCAAACCAGTTAAAAAACAATGACCATCGGGCTTGTCAATGATTTAGTCGCTGAGCACGATGCAGATATTCTAAGTTTTTGTGGTCTGTGAAAACAGTTATCTGATGTTGTGCTCCCTCAAGCCACGGGCGCCACTCTTCAAAAGCTAACTTAATAGCCAACAGCTCTTTATCTCCTATGTCGTAATTCCTCTTGGCTGGAGTAAAATGCCGGGGAAAAAAAGAGCAAAGGTGCAGTGTCTGAGTATCACTGTTCTGGCTGAGCACGGCTCCTACTCTGACATCGGAGGCAGCAACCTCGACAATAAATGGTCGGCGAGGGTATGGATGATGAAGGCAAGGTTTTTTGAGGAAAGCCTCTTTGAGGGTCTGAAAGACAGCAATTGCTTCGGGTGACCACTGTGAGGGATTGGCTCCCTTTTTGGTCATGGCTGTGAGTGGTGCCGTCAAGGTGGAGTAGTACGGGATGAATGTGCGATAATAATCAGTAAAGCCGAGGAAGCGGCGGAGTGCTTTAAGACCAGTGGGTTGAGGCCAGTCCTATATGCTTTTGGTTTTTTGTGGATTCATCTGGAACCCTCTACTGGACACCACATAGCCCAAAAAGGGAACGGACTCTTGATGGATGGCAAGTTTTTCAAGCTTAGCGTAGAGACGGTTATCTGGTGACATCTACTTGATGGCATTGCAGATCTTGGGAAAAAATCAGTATGTCGTCTAAATACACAACCACACACTGGAACAGCATATCTCGCAGAATCTCATTCATCATATTTTGGAATACAGCCGGGGCGTTACACAGGCCAAAGGGCATGACCATATACTCAAAATGGCATGTCTGGTATTAAAGGCCATTTCCCACTTGTCCCCTTGACGAATATGGACCAGATTATAGGCCCCTTTTAGAACCAGTTTTGTAAAAATCTTGGCTCCCTGGAGTCTGTCAAATAGCTCCGAAATCAGAGGTAGGGGGTATCGGTCTTTGATGGTAATTTCGTTGAGTCCCCTGTAGTCTATACATGGGCAAAGGGATCCATCCTTTTAGCCGACAAAAAAGAATTCTGCACCAGCTGGTGACTTGGCGGGCTGGATGAATCCTTTTTGCAAGTTTTCTTGGGTATAGGCCGACATGGCCTCAGTCTCTGATAGTGACAGTGGGTACACCCTTCCTCTAGGGGGTTCCGAATCTGGTTTTAGATTAATAGCACAGTCGAAGGACCGGTGTGGTGGTAACACGTCAGCTGCTTTCTTAGAAAACACGTCTTGAAAGGACGCATATTGTGGCGGCAGGTCTGGAAGTGAGGTGGTGGTAGACAGGCAGGGTATAGGTGTTACACTCTTCAGGCACTTATCGTGACAAACAGAATCGTGACAAAGCATAATGTGAAAGTTCCATTATGCTCCAGTCAAACTGGGGTGTATGATCTTGCAGCCACGGGAGGCCCAGTACTATAGGATGAATGGCCTTTTCAAGGACCAGAAATGAGATGGTCTCAGTGTGAAGGGCACTGGTGTGCGCATTAAGAAAGGTGGAAGGAAGGCAAAACGATTACCGTCATGGTTAAAAGGTGAGGTGAAAGAGGCTATTTTAGCCAAAAAAACATCCTTCAAAAATTGGAAGAAAGATCCATCTGAAGAAAATAGGATAAAACATAAGCATTGTCAAGGTAAGTGTAAAACATTGATAAGACAGGCGAAGAGAGAATTTGAAATGAAGTTGGCCATAGAGGCAAAAACTCATAATAAAAACTTTTTAAAATATATCCAAAGCAAGAAACCTGTGAGGGAGTCGGTTGGACCATTAGATGACAGAGGGGTTAAAGGGGCTTTTAGGGAAGATAAGGCCATTGCAGAAAGACTAAATGAATTCTTTGCCTCCGTGTTTACTAATGAGGATGTTGGGGAGATACCAGTTCCGGAGATGGTTTTCAGGGGTGATGACTCAGACGAACTGAACGAAATCACTGCGAACCTGGAAGGTGTAGTAGGCCAGATTGACAAACTAAAGAGTAGCAAATCACCTGGACCGGATGGTATGCATCCTAGGGTTCTGAAGGAACTCAAAAATGAAATTTCTGATCTATTAGTTAAAATTTGTAACCTATCATTAAAATCATCCATTGTACCTGAAGACTGGAGGGTGGCCAATGTAACCCCAATATTTAAAAAAGGCTCCAGGGGCGATCCGGGTAATTATAGACCAGTGAGCCTGACTTCAGTGCCGGGAAAAATAGTGGAAACTATTCTCAAGATCAAAATTGTAGAGCATATAGAAAGACATGATTTAATGGGACACAGTCAACATGGATTTACCCAAGGGAAGTCTTGCCTAACAAATCTGCTTCATTTTTTTGAAGGGGTTAATAAACATGTGTGTTAAAGCTTACTCTATGCTTATGGCCAGGGACACAAGAACACTTAGACTCAGTAAAAGTATAATGTATTTTTATTAGTCAATATAAGTGTTCTCGGGAGATGCTGGGTACTGGGTGCCCTTCGTCTTACAATCTGACCAGCATCTCCTTGTATACAGAAAGTGATCCTTGTTTTATAGATAACATTCAAATACAGGGTAGAAGGTTCTAGAGACTTGCATGACTGCCCAAAGGATCATTTACATAAGTTGTGATGTCAACTGCATGATTAAATCATTGCTTACTATCCTGATTGGCTTCCCAGGATGTGTAGCCCATTTCCCATGACTTTCTTTATTCTGGTAAACTGCTCTTGTGTGGATTACAAACTCCTGAGAATAGTGCCTGAAGCTCCCCTGTGGTGACTCTATGAATAGACATCACCTGTCTGGTGCCAGCTTGCCTCCACAGATATCCAGGGACATTCTGTAAGTCACTCAGAGTCCATTCAGCCCAGGCAGGCCAAAGACACGCAGAGGGTTCTGGGGATTTCCTTCTCCATGTTGGCATACTTCTCATGTGGATAAAGGTGAACCGGTAGATGTAGTGTATTTGGATTTTCAGAAGGCGTTTGACAAAGTCCCTCATGAGAGGCTTCTACGAAAACTAAAAAGTCATGGGATAGGAGGCGATGTCCTTTCGTGGATTACAAACTGGTTAAAAGACAGGAAACAGAGAGTAGGATTAAATGGTCAATATTCTCAGTGGAAAAGGGTAAACAGTGGAGTACCTCAGGGATCTGCATTGGGACTGGTGCTTTTCAATATATATATAAATGATCTGGAAAGGAATACGACGAGTGAGGTTATCAAATTTGCGGATGATACAAAATTATTCAGAGTAGTTAAATCACAGGCAGACTGTGATACATTACAGGAGGACCTTGCAAGACTGGAAGATTGGGCATCCAAATGGCAGATGAAATTTAATGTGGACAAGTGCAAGGTGTTGCACATAGGGAAAAATAACCCTTGTTGTAGTTACACGATGTTAGGTTCCATGTTAGGAGCTACCACCCAGGAAAAAGATTTAGGCATCATAGTGGATAATACTTTAAAATCGTCGGCTCAGTGTGCTGCAGCAGTCAAAAAAGCAAATAGAATGTTGGGAATTATTAGGAAGGAAATGGTTAATAGAACGGAAAATGTCATAATGCCTCTGTATCGCTCCATGGTGAGACCGCACCTTGAATACTGTGTACAATTCTGGTCGCCGCATCTCAAAAAAGATATAGTTGCGATGGAGAAGGTACAGAGAAGGGCAACCAAAATGATAAAGGGGATGGAACAGCTCCCCTATGAGGAAAGGCTGAAGAGGTTAGGGCTGTTCAGCTTGGAGAAGAGACGGCTGAGGGGGGATATGATAGAGGTCTTTAAGATCATGAGAGGTCTTAAACGAGTAGATGTGACTCGGTTATTTACACTTTCGAATAATAGAAGGACTAGGGGGCATTCCATGAAGTTAGCAAGTAACACATTTAAGACTAATCGGAGAAAATTCTTTTTCACTCAACGCACAATAAAGCTCTGGAATTTGTTGCCAGAGAAGGTATTTATTTATTTATTTATTTATTATTTATTTAACATTTTTATATACCGGGCTTCATGCAGGATTGCATATCAGCTCGGTTTACATTGTAACTGAAAAAAGACATGCATAAAGAACGCAAGTTACATAGAACAGGGACTAAAAAACTTGGAACGAATACATGGGTAAAATTAACTTAACATAGTATAAAAAAATGTGAAAACATAGTATAAAAAAAAAAATAAAAATGTGAAAACTGGAAATTATCTTGATTGTGAAGTGTTATGTTTCAGGTTTGATTGAGAGTCTATGGATGGAATGTTTGCTAGTGCGTGGAAGATGAGGTGCTTTATTAACATGATTCGAACGCTTGAACAAAAAGCCAGGTTTTTAGTCTTTTTTTGAAGTACTTAGTGCAGTTAGTGTAGCTGGGTTCAAAAAAGGTTTGGATAAGTTCTTGGAGGAGAAGTCCATTAATGGCTATTAATTATACTTAGGGAATAGCCACTGCTATTAATTGCATCAGTAGCATGGGTTCTTCTTAGTGTTTGGGTAATTGCCAGGTTCTTGCGGCCTGGTTTGGCCTCTGTTGGAAACAGGATGCTGGGCTTGATGGACCCTTGGTCTGTCCCAGCATGGCAATTTCTTATGTTCTTATGATATAAAATACGGGAAAAAAGATCCTCAGTATTTGCGCCAGGATCTCTGTATTGGTTCCGACTAAGCTAGAACTCAAAAGGACCAAGAGGAAACTGCTTGATCAAAATAAAAATCAAAGCCTCCTACATTTAGCAGAGGCTCCCACCTCTTGGTGATGTATGAAATGTTCAGCGTGAGGGTACACTGTTTTACGTGGTCATAGGTGTCAAATTGCCTGGCTAGGGCTCTGGTTTCTCACCTCCCACTATTGTTTTTCATAAAAGGCGTAACATAAGTGTTGTAATTACATCAAATTAAATCTGCAAAATCGTGCCTGCTGGAAAATGTCAAATAATGGGCAGGACTTATACAGTAACATGACAGTACTATATGTCTCATCTTGGACTGCGAAGGCAAAAAACGGAGCAGAACAGCATAACCAACAACATTTTATTTATTTAACACTTTTTTTTTTATACCGACCTTCATAGTAACATGCACACACATCCGCTTTCCTAACGCGCCCCCGAGGCGCGCTTACGCGTGCGCAATACCCCCTATCCGGCACGTGCCATTCTTTTCTTTGGCACTTGTCTGTCACCCCCGAGCGCTAGTTCTGACCTGTCGTCTTGGGGGCCCTGCATGTGCTCTTCTTCACAGCGCGCGGCACCCCGCATGCGCCGTGTACTTCCCCACACGACCTGTAGTCTTGTTCTCCCGGGCGCGAACTTTCCTTTTCTTGGCGCGCGCTCGCCCATCACTGGCGCGCGCCCTTTTTTTTCCGCCCGCCGCCACGGTCTTGTACCAGTTTCTCCACGCGCTCCCCGGCCGGTATCTCGAAGCATGATTGGTTGGAGTTTAGAATTTAAACGCAGCGGTTCGGGAACGACATTAACGGTTCCATCGATCGGTAAGAGGCGGAATCCGCAGCTGCTGAACCGAGATCGGGAGGCGATCGCCACCGAGAATCGGCACAGATTGAGAGAGAAATCGGGGTGAAGGAAGGAATTTCTGGCCTGAGAGACATCCAGTGAGGAAGAGAGAGAGAGAAATCCAGAAGTAGCAGATTCGGAGAGAGTGAGAGAAATCCAGGAAAGACAAATTCAGGCAGGGAGGTGAAGATAGAGAGCTATCGAGGCACGACAGATTCAGAGAGGAAGAGACGAGAGAGACAGAGAAATCAGGGAGGAGGAGAGCTAGAGAAAACCAGGAAAGACAGATTCAGGGAGGGAGAAATCCAGGAAAAGGAGGGAGGAGGAAGAGAGATCAAGGGAGGGAGGATAGAAATAAATCCAGGAAAGACAGATTCAGGAAGGGAGGTGGTGAAAGAAAAATCCAGGAAAACGAGAGATTCAGAGAAGAGACAACAATCTGGAACACAGAAAGCTCTAGAAAAGTGAAAGGTGCAGGGAGAGAGGGTTGTTTTGGATATAAGTAACAGACAAAAACTCAGTCTTGACAAGTAAAGTAAACTACTATTCTGTGATAGCAGTGAAGATGCCACTGGTCTAGGGTGCTGTTAACCCAGCATGGTGAAGGTTTTGGTGGGTATGAGGTGCCAGTAACCCATTATCAGTAAGGGTCCCAGTGGGTGTGAGGTGTAGGTGACCCAGTATCAGTGAGGGTTCTGCAGACAGTACTAGGGCAGTTCTAGATTCAGCTGTAGCTCTCTCTCTTTCTTTGGTTTTATTGCTTTCTACAAGGCTCACTTGGGAAAGTTATGTCCTGCCATGTTCTGAGCCCCACAGTTAATGCTATGGAGGTGGAAAATGCTCTACTATCCACTCCTATCAATCCAAACAACTTCCCTGCCAAACTGTGGCGGCTGGTGAATAGCCCTCGATATCGCTCCATTCGCTGGGATGCCCGCGGGGAGGGGCTTATTATTGACCAACAGCTCTTTGAGTCTGAGCTCCTGTGCCCCTCCAAACCCGTTGATGAGGGCTCAGAGCTCTTCAAGACTACCAACTTCACCAGTTTCATCCGCCAGTTAAATCTGTATGGCTTCAGGAAGGTGGTACTGGGAGCAGGTAGCAATCCAGGGAACCTGCACCCTGGAGGAGACTTGGGTGCTGGCGATGGCCACCTCCATCACTTCCATAGCGTTCACTTCAGAAAGGATCATCCAGAGATGCTGGTCAACCTG
The DNA here is from genome assembly GCF_901001135.1 of Rhinatrema bivittatum. Classification (NCBI taxonomy): domain Eukaryota; kingdom Metazoa; phylum Chordata; class Amphibia; order Gymnophiona; family Rhinatrematidae; genus Rhinatrema; species Rhinatrema bivittatum. Next base: position 208,417,478 of record NC_042622.1, on the reverse strand, counting down.
AAAAGGCTGACAAGTGCCAATAAGGCCAAGCTAGCTGCAGGCATGGAGGTGAATTCAAGACCTCCAAATCGCTTCCAGAGACTGCTCACCAACTCATTGGATTCTATGGGCAAAGGAGAGAAACCTGGTAAGAATAAGTGCAAACTGGGGAAGCGCTCAGACTAGGCGCATATAGAAGAGTCTTTAGGCCTCTCCAGAAATCTGTGTTGGTGTTTATTCTTGCTACTGCCACGCAAACTCTCACACAAAGCTCTCTGTTCCATAAATCCACTGCTGCTGAGGCCACCTTGGTCAAATGGAGAAGATTAAGATACTGTCAAATGATTTTGTGGATCTGGCCCATTTAGTCAATTATATGAAATCACACTGAGCTTAATAAAGTTACTTAGGTGAGCTAGTGACAGAAAGATCTAAGTACTTCAGTATGCATTTTAAAATTTAAGTTGACTTGGTTTGTAGACTGCAGGGCCAGACTGACCGTGATCTTGGTCCCCGGGCAGTAAGGATCATTGGCCCTTAACCACCTATCTGGGGCTAAGGGCGGGTGCTATGGGCTCATGGGCACTGCCCTGTTGTGTGAATAGTCAAGCCACTTCTGGTAGAAAGTGGTTATTCAGGGGCTGGGTATGCTTGCCTTTTTGGAGTCAGGAAGAACGTTTTACTTTTGGAACATACACTGATTGGCTAAAGTTCTACAGAGGCTTTGTCTTGTGGATCAGCATCAACAACTAACCCAATGAAGGTAGTCTGAAGGGGGCAAATTCAATGACAAGATCATTTCTTTTCAGCAAATCATATGTAAGTATATTACTAACGCTTACAGCAACATATTGAGCCTGAGTATAATCAGATATGTCAAAAACTTATGACTATACACTTGACTAACACAGGGAACCTTTCTTCTACAGGTATACTGTCTACTTCCCATTCATATGGGATGGAAAATAAGAAGGAAGGAAAGAGGTGGTGGGAGAATGAGGAGGGGGTAATGAGAGACTAGGGAAAAGAACAGGATAGATGGAAGCTCAAAAGAGAGTAAAATGGCACTGCGGGATCCCAGCAAGGAGAGGAAGAGAGGATGGATGATGAGAGTTGTGGGAAGACGAAAGGAGAGTCAACTAGAAAATGAAAGACATGGAGTGAGAGAAGCAAAGAAAGGAAGAAAATGTAGTTTTAAAAAGGTTACTTTTTCAAACCGGATCTTCATGAAGTTCATGGAAGATGAAGGTCCTCTACATGGTGATCTTGTGTTTGGATGCCTAACAGGCTACAGGTGATAGATGTACTGCATTTGCTAAGCTAATAAAGCCTCTGAACTAATCCTACCATTAATCAATCCATTTTTTTTCATTCTACAGGTCCAGTAACAGTAGGACAACTGCACAGATCTTTCCGAAGAGATAACTTATCTCCTTACTCCTATGCATCAGCTTCACCCCATAGTCACAGTACTTTCCCAGTGAAAGGTTTGGATCGGACCCCAATCCCTCCCAGAACCTGGCAAAATTCACTAGGGATGCTCCCAAGTCAAGTGGATACCCCGCCTGCATTCTCTGAGAAGGACATCCCATTTCCTGTTCTCCAGCGGTTTCCAACCGAGGTGACATACACGCTGCAGCCCACTGTAACCTCTGTCCCCATCCAGCAAGGACCCCAGACAATGACCAGTTCCTCCCAGAAATACAGCAACTACACCACTGCTTCAGCACAGTACTCCCAAGCTTACTATCCGGCAGGTACAGTCTGGGAGTTGGGGATTTCTCTGGATCTTGACAGTTGAAGCCTTCCAGGCTGTAGTTACTGAATGGGGTGGTGGAGGAGCATGTTTCCAGGATGTAGTTTAATTCATATTAGTTTCATGTAGAGTCTGATGTATCGAGAGGTTCAAAATCACTGTAACATTTTCAAGAAAGTTCCATCGCCTAAGATAGGTAGCACATCTTTGGATAAGTTATTTGTTTATGTGGTACTAGACTTGCTGTCACCAAGGTGAGTTGTTCCCAGTACCTCAATCTCATTTTTCCCAACCACTGACAACAGGAAATAAACTTCCAATCCACGTATTGATAAAAAGGGATCCGTTCCCCTAACTTGTTTATCTATTTAAGTGTTTTATATACTGTCATTCCATGTGAGAATCACTAGTTCATAATGGTGTACAGGTTTAACACTCATAAATAAATGAAGAAATGCAGAGGTAGGCCAGAATTAATTTACACTCGCTGACCTACCTGAACTCATTCTTCCATGTTGGATGAGCTGTCAGTATGGGAGTTTTGACCCTTGTTAAATCTATGTAATTGACTGAAATTGTCATCAATGCTGTGATCTGTGTGTAAATCTGGCAGGAAGGAAAGGGTTCTTGTATATATCTGAATGTGTCTTGATTTGTTTTAAATGTGAACTAGATCCCTTGCATGCAAAGACTTTATCTCCAGGTCTGAAATGTCTTAGGGTTTTTTTTTTGGGGGGGGGGGGGGGGGGATTGATTTGTATTATCTTTTGAGCTTACTCTTTGTACTTGGAATTTTTCTAGCTGTGTTGCAATGCTGCTCACCACCTGCCCACATGGAATCTCTCTCAGGGTGTCCTAACCCCACTGCTTCATCCTACCAGCACTGCAGCTATTTCCAGGTGAGTGAGTGAATGGAAGGGGCTGTAAAGATAAGCATCCCGAATAGTCATTTTGATGGATAATGTCATTTGTCCTACCATGCAGAAGAGCTTCTCCCAAGCTCTAGAACTTTCAAATGTTGCTACATGACTAGGTGACACTGCCACCCTAATTTAAGGGTCCTTTTTATTTCTTTTCAAATCTTTGATTCTTTAGGTTTTTTTATTACAGTCGTAGTGGGCCTTTTTAGTTAATTTTCTTTTCCTTTTTCATTATAAATTTCTTTATTTCTTCAATATTTCAAACTAATACACAGTAAGGAAGATGAAATCCTAATATAATTAAGATATTGGCCTTTTTTCAACAAAGATTTATACATTGACTGCTGTTTTTGTGTCAAGTTTTTCCATTTCTTTGCCTAATATAATTTTATTTCTTTTAAAATTTCACTTAGATTCATTTAATTTTGTTTTCTATAAAAAGGCCTCAAAGCATTCGGTGAAACCCCCCCATACACTATAGTGACTGATCGGCCTTTGTACATGTCCAGAGTTCATGCTTGAGGTGGTGTTGGAATTAATTCCTTTGTAACTAGTCAATCTTCCAACACTGTTTCTTTGTCCTCATGCCTATAGGGGGAGAACCTGCTCCATATAGTTTGAGTCGTAAGACAGCTTGTGCCATCTGTCTGCAGTGGGTTAGAAAATCCAACCAGCATATATTGTAACCCTAATAAACTTGCCATTGCCATCAGTAAATGTTAGAGGGTGAGGGGTGACAGGCATGAATTACAAGAAAGGCACAGATAATGAGGGCAAATTTGTGACATTGCACATAAGTTCGCCAGCAAATATATGCATGAGTTACACCAATATTCAAAGCAGACTTACATACACACAGCTGTTGCTGAATGTACTCTGATAAAATTTTGTGTGCAATTTTATCCAGGTATAGTTAGGACAGCTAGTTTTCCAACCAGACTTGTGTGCTCATTGGCTAAAGTTTAGTCTGCTTGTGGAATGGTTCCATTGACCTTCCTTTTTGTCCGGATAATTTTTGTGCGCACAAAAAGTTGTGCACACAAAATGTATGCAGGCAGCAGGTGTAGAATTTCAAAACTTAGCTTTTCTTTTCCTCCTCCCAGACCAGTCCAGACCATGCCCCACTGATCCTGTGTCTTACCACTTAGGTTTGTACTGTAGAAATGCAGAAAATACTGAAAAAGAAGGAGCACTGTGGGTTATGAGAGAGATGGGAAGTGGAACTATTGTTCACATTAATGCGATCTGCTGACCATCAGCACAGAAAGAAACATTGGACAAAGACATTCATAGTATAGCAACTAATGGGGAGACAATACTGATGGGTTACTTTAAGCACCTGGATTTCAATTGGGTCATCTTAGCTGCACACCAGCTAGGAGCAGGGAAAATCTAGGTTCTGCAAGGTTCATTTCTCAGGCAACTAGTAACGAAAGTCACACATAAGGGTCTTGGTACTCACAAAAGGGGAACGTGTTGATGACTTTATGGTAGGGAGACACCTGTGGTTCAGTGGTCACTAGGTAGTGTGGTTCAGCATAAGAACAATGCTAGAGTCAGGCCATAGAAAGATGAGAATCCTGGATTTTAAGAGTGACAAATTATTAAGATGGGCTTTATACTTTATACTTCAGAATGACATACTGGACAAATGCATTCTAGTATTCACAAAAGACAAAGGACCACAGAAGCGGCAACTCAAACCGAAGAGAGGTGAACCCAGGTTCATTTGCAAAAGAGACAGGCCAGATGGAGTTTCTAAAACTGAAAGTAGAAAAAAAACAATGACATTCTTCCTAGAATATTAAGGGAACCTAGAGAGGTGCAGGCAATCCCACTGACTATCTTGTTAAATCACTTGCTAAAGTCATAAGAGATTCATGAAGGTTGGAGATAGGCAAATATAGTCCTGCGCCACAAAAGTAGGACCAGGGAGGCAAATGGCAATTGACATGATCTTAATGAATGGAAAATGATTGGAATCAATATTACTAAAAAAGGATTGTAGAACATCAACAGTCCAGTGGGTTACAGGACCTGAGACAGCAAGGATTGAATAAAGAGAGATCTTAGCAAATAAAGCTTATAGATTTCTTTGGGTTACCAGGAATTAGATCTGAGAGAGTGCTGAATTACAATGAGGCTTTTAACACTGTTCACATAAGAGACTTGTAATCAACTTGGGCAACCTGGAGTTCCTGTTCGTACCCTGGATCAGTCCAGGCAAGTGGGTTTATGTATCCCTACCAACAGATGGAGGCAGAGAACAAAACTTTGAAGCACTATTACATAACCGAGAATGCCACCTAAAGTCCCTCAGTATTTTTCTTGTCTCCAGCAGATGGTAGAGGTGCAAACCTGCAGCCTGGAGTTAAAAAAAAATAAGTAAATACAATTTTTAGGAGATGGCCAAGGCTATGGCTAAGTTATATCCCTTGCCGGAACAGACTTTGGAGTTGTGGAAGATTCCCAAGGTAGATGCGGTGGTGTCTGTGGTTACCAAGAAGATGACCATCCTGGTGGCAGGTTCAGCCGCACTGAAGGATGTCCGGGATCGGAAACTGGAAATTTTACTTAAAAGGCTGTTTGAGGTGTTAGCCTTGAGTCTGCGTGTGGCTGTGTGCGGAAGCTTGATGCACAGTGCTTGGCCTTTGAGAGGTGGTGGCTCCGCTTGAAGGGTTATTCTGAGCCTGTGTTGCAACTTTGCTTCAAGCAAGGAGGCCTTCCATGTTGTTAGCTTATGTCTGAGTGTGGAGAGTGTTTGAATTGTTGTGTTTGCAAAATAGAGTGCAGCCTTTGAATGTGGACGTTCTGCAGATTCTGGCCTTTTTGCAAAGCGGCTTGGCTAAGGGTTTGATCTTTAATTCCCTTCGGGTTCAGGTGGTAGCTTTAGGATCCCTTTGAGGTAGGATTCAAGGTAGATCGTTGGCGTCCCGTCTGGATGTGGTGACTTTTTTCACCTTAACCAGGTTGTTGAGCTACCGGACCTTCCGAATTTGGCAGCTGGTGCTCTGGTGGTAAGGGAGCTTCGCTTTTTGGATGTGCATCAGATTCTTTTGTGATATCTTAAGGTGATAAATACCTTTCAGAATGTCAGTTACTTTCTCTGCAGGAGATTTGTCAAGCTGCGATTTGTCAAGCAGCGATGTGGTCTTCTCTTCACACTTTTTTTTTTTTAAATTATTTATTTATTGAGTATTTCCATTTTAATTACAACAAATCACGGAAAAAGAAACAATCTTAAAAAGAAAAACATTCCAATTCCATATGTAAATTCCATATATACTAAAAGATAAAGCAAGAATAAACAAGGATATGAAGAGGTCTTAAACTCTAATAGAGAGCAGTTACATTTGAGAAAAAGAAAAAATGTATTATTGTCCTAATTCTCTCCCATTCTTTTTATCTTCCTGCACAATAGGGGTTTATTAGGATAAGGAATCCAAATAGGATTTCAACTGAGCTGGTTGATTGAAAACATATTTCCTCTCTTGATATGAGACAACGCAGCGACAGGGAAATCTTAAAATAAATTTAACCCCTTTTTGTTGGGACTCTGCTTTCATTGATAAAAATTCCTTCCTCCTGAGCTGTGTTTCCCGTGAGATATCAGGAAAAATTCTTATATTCTGACCGTAGAATTTATTATTCTGCTTTCTAAAGTAAAATCTCATTAAAGATTCCTTTTCAGATAGGAAGGAAAGTTGAACAATGAGAGTGGCTCTAAGATTTATATTCATTTCAAAAGATTTCTCCAACAAATCAGATAAATTTAAATTTTCAATTTCTTGAGCATTTTGTTTCTGATTCTGTTTATCTATTTCCTGATTCTGCGATAAATAGTAAATCTTATCTATTACAGGTAAAGTTTCATTACTATAACCTAATACATTCACTAAATAGCTTTTAAACAAGTCTTGTGCAGACATTAAGTGAGTTCTAGGGAAATTAAGTATCCTTAAGTTATTCTGTCTAATTTGATTTTCCATCACTTCCAATTTATTACTGTGAATTTTCTCAGACTTAATTGAATTAAGTTGAATCCTATCCAATTCTTTCACCTTTTCCTCTACTTTATTAATCTTAGTCTGAAATGCCATGTTCTTATTTAACACTTCCTGCAAGTGTTGGCAATATTATTTATAGATTTCTGTAGTGTCACCAGCATTGTCCCAATCTCTTCAAGTGAAAATCCCCTTGGGGTAATAACAGTCAGGTCAGTTATACCTCCTCCTTGAATACCTCCAACTCCTCCCTCTATTGGGGTCTGTCCGGCAGCAGATTGAAAAGTGGAGGTGCCATCTTCCTCCCTATGATCCATTTCTGGAACAGCCAAGGAGGGAGTTACACCTCCAACTAGTTCTTGCACTGATACAGCTGAAAAATCCAACTTTAATTTGGGATCTTCTAGGTAGGGGATCCCAACTCTGTTGCCAGATGGTGGCTCAGGTGTTTCTGGCGCTCCAGGGGTTAATGATAGTTCTTGGGTCAGATGGATCTTTCCCTGCTCTTGGTTAGAGCCATCAGCGACTCCTCCTGGAGTTTTTATAGGAGCTTTTGTGAAACAATCCTTTATTTTGGGTTGATTGTCTGACAAAGGTGTCGAAGATAACTCCCGCAGCTTAGCTTTTCTCTTTGTGCGTGGCATTACAAAGAGAAAGTTCGCAACGGATAAAATACACACCCAAAAAATAAAAGAAAATAAAGTTATTTGACTTACGTCGTGGTAACTCTTACTTAGGATCTTCAACAATGGACAATCTGTACTTGTTTCGCCTCTTCATAAACTTGTGGCTGCAGCAACAAATTGTTGAGAAGAACTCCTGGCAAGGCCAAGCACGCCGAGCTAAGCCGAACAAAGCCCCGCGCGCGGCTTTGGCGGCGCGCCGGCAGCTGCGGTGCGCCGCTAGAACGCCGATCTTATGGGCGTCAGCCCGGCTCCACCCCCGACGTCCTGACCTCACAGGCAGCTCGGCAAGCAGGAAATCACCTCCGGAAAGACAGGTAGAAATGCGGCAGCTTGGGGCACTGGGACGCCGGTCTTATGGGCGTCAGCCCGGCTCCACCCCTGACGTCCTGACCTCACAGGCAGCTCGGCAAGCAGGAAATCACCTCCGGAAAGACAGGTAGAAATGCGGCAGCTTGGGGCACCGGGACGCCGGTCTTATGGGCGTCAGCCCGGCTCCACCCCCGACGTCCTGACCTCACAGGCAGCTCGGCAAGCAGGAAATCACCTCTGGAAAGACAGGTAGAAATGCGGCAGCTTGGGGCACCGGGACGCCGGTCTTATGGGCGTCAGCCCGGCTCCACCCCCGATGTCCTGACCTCACAGGCAGCTCGGCAAGCAGGAAATCACCTCCGGAAAGACAGGTAGAAATGCGGCCCTCTTCACACTTTTACCAGACATTGCCACTTGGATGTGTAAGCGCCAGAAGAGGCAACGTTTGGGAAAAGTGTGTTGTGCGTGGGTCTTTTGAGTTCCCACCCAGAATAGAGGGGCTTGGGTACATCACACTTTTCTGGACTGATCCGGGGTAGGAACAGGAACCAATTTTCCTATGGATCCTAAAGTGGTAAACTGGGCTAGAAACCGATTGAGTGGCAGGCAGAAGAGAGTGGTGATAAAAGGAGTTCATTCTATGGAGAGGGGTATGATCAACAGGGTGCCACAGGGATCAGTCCTCATGGGATAAGTTCTGTTTATTGTTTCATAAGAGATATTGAAGAGGGACTAGAAAAGAAAGTATCCTACAGATGACACATCCTCAACACTAGTGACCTTCCAGAGGGAGTGGAAAAAATAGAGAAAAATCAGAATAACCTGAGGTATAATTGGTGTGGCAGCAAAGATTTAATACCGCTAGTTTTAGAACTTCCTTTCCATTGCATTACGGTATTACTTGTGCATTATTACTTCCTTTTAAATATTTAAATGTTTCTATTATATTTCCCCTGATGCTCCTCTAGGGTATACTATTTAAATCTTCAAGTTTCATTTCATATGCCATTTTGGTTGCATTTCTCTGGACTGCCTTTAACCTTTGTATGGCCTTTTTGAGATGTGGCCTGAAGAACTGAACATAGTACTCTAAGTTCGGCCTCACCAATGACATGTAAAGAGGCATTCCATCCTGCTACACCAGTCCAGACTAGGGGTTATTTCCCCCTACCAGCAGATTGAGGCAGAGAACACAGATTTCTCTATGACATCATCACCGCTAGATGTGTATTGCAGAAAAGTTTCAGTATTCTCTGCCTTCAGCATATGGTAGGATGTGGGTAAGTAGGTGGTGCAGCAGGATTGATTGTTCTAGGCCTACCTAGCCTCTTTTGATAGGCAGGAACCCTTCCAGTAATTTCAGGACCAGGCACTTGTTTCCTCCAGGGTAGCATGCAGTAAGAAGTTTCCAGCCCCAAAGGCGGCTTGGTCAAGCCTGAGCAGTTGTTGTAGTTTGGCAGTGTATTAAAACAATAAAAAAGAGAAGATAATCTGGGAAGGATGCTCTGACTGCTACCCCCTCCTCCTGTGGTGAAGCCTTTATGCCAGGGTTGGCCAACTCTGGTCCTCCAGAGCCACAAACAGGCCAGGTGTTCAGGATATCCACAATGAATATGTATGAAATAGAGCTGCATACAATTAAGGCAGTGCATGCAAATCTCATACATATTCATTGTGGATATTCTGAACACCTGGCCTGTTTGTGGATCTGGAGGACCAGAGTTGGCCATATTTGCTTTATGCTGTTAAATAAAAAGAAAATAAATAAAGTCATTAGTCACATTCAAGAGAAAGATGGTGAGTACAGCTGCTGGGGCCTAGCCAAGTTGGCCTCTCAGGGAAGGGGGAAGTTCTCTTGGCTGTGAAGAACCCTGTTTTCCCACATGTCACAGCACCATGATGAACAAGGAGCAGGGCTATTGGTGTGCAACCTGTGGGCACTAAGCATTCCTCTGCCGCATAAGGCTCATTATGCCTGAAATTATCAGAAGGACTGAGGAACATGTCTGGGGCAGCAAGGCCAGTTGGGGCAGAGCCAGCCTCCATAGGGAAGGAATCCTGCCCCAAGCGGCCAGAGAACAGAGATTGCAGATATGGCATTTTTGGTGGGATGGTCCATCATTTTGGATATGGGGCAGAAGATCTCCGTGGCTCAGCCTGGCCAGTATTTAGACCTAGTCTTGTCACCAGTGGGGATTATTAACAGAGAGGTCCTGTGGGGGCTGTCACCTCTTCCTCAGAGTTTTCTCTGGTGTTTTTTAGGTTCCTTCTCCAGGCTTTTTGTGCTGTTCAAAAGCCTGGAGAGAGAGGGAGAACTTCAGGTTTCTCTGCTATGTAATTGTTACACAAGTCTTTGTTAAAAGATTCAGTGTCCCTTAAGAAGGCCAGGGTAAACTTTGAGTTGGAGGAGGCTTCTCCCTTTGGGTCCAGCGAGCTTTTTTCTTATGGATTCAGGCAGCATTTTTTCCTTAGAGAAAGGTGAGGTCCCCTTAGAGGGGGGAGAGTGACTGTGATATGACTGGTCCATAGGGATGAGGTGGCGTCTCTCATAGATGAAGTAGTAGCTTTCCTTAGAATTTCTGAGTCTAAGGTGGAAGAAGCACCCAATTGGGGCCCTATCATTAAGGGGCTCCGCAAATTCGCCAAGGCATTCCCTCTACATTCAGAGGTGAAATGGGAAAGAATGGGAGTCTCCAGAGTCAAGGCTCAGGGGTATTAAACATTTCAGTAGCCTGTATCCACTCTCTCCAGAGGCTGTGCAGCACTTGTTTCAGATGCCCCGCGTGGATGGATTGGTGGCGGCAGTTACTAGGAGGACAGCTATCCTGGTTGAAGGTGGTACCTCTCTTAAAGAGCCCCAGGATAGAAAGATTGAACTTCCCCTAAAGCATGTGTTCACTGCTTCTGAACTGTTGGTGCAGATTGCTATTTGTGGTGGCCTTGTAGCTCAAGCTCTCCTTCGCTGGGTGCAGTAGATCCCATAAAAGGATAAGGTGACTCGCATGATGTCAGCAGCAGCATTCCTAGCTAATGCACTATATGATCTTATCAGAATTTCCTCTAGATCTGTTACTTCAATGATGATTATGAGTAGGCTTTTGTGGCTAAAGCACTGGGTAGTGAATTCGTAGGCTAAGACCCGCCTATGTAAGCTTTCCTTTAAAGGGAACTTACTGGTTGATGAGGACTTGGCTCGGCTTTTTAAAGATGTAGGAAATTCCAAACTTCAGAGACTCTGAGGATAAGGGTTGAACTGTTGCGTCCGTTGGTCGCAGACGGCTGCGACCACTCTGCCTTACCTCTTTTCTACCCTTTTCCTCCTCCTTGGGCAAGATGGCTGCCTCCGGTGCCGAGTGCCGAGGCCCTCGGCGTCTCCAATCCAGCATGGGCGTCCCAGTCTGCCATGCTCCTTCCCGTGGCCTCTTAGGGCGCGAGCGCGCACGTTGCCTACGCCTATGTACACGTCATGGCGGGAACCTCGGGGGCGCCCCACAGTCAATACCTCCAGGTATTTAAGCCTCCGCTACGCTACCTACCTTGAGTTAGCAAGGACTTCGGTTTAGCTACTCTGTCCGCTCTAAGCTGCTTGCTTAGATGCCTTGCTACCCTCCGGGGAATCTCGCTCCTGATGAAGCTCTAGGCACCCTCTCCTCGGGGACCTCTCCCTTCCAACTACCCTTTGGGGTTTCTACTAACTTGACAATCGCTCCTCGGGGGTTTCTCTCTTTCAGGATCTTCTGCACTATCAGGTACTCACTCCTTGAGGGCCTACCAGTCCAGTGTATCCTGCACCACGGACCTTCGGTCCCACCATGTTCATTGCCAGGAAGACGCTTGCACTACGCTCCAGTGAGTACCTCTACGATCCGGTTCTCCAACTCCACCCACCAGGCTTGGCTTGTCCCGCTTCGCGGGTCCCTATCTACCTTGAACATCTGGGTGAGACTTCTACATCTGAGACTGTCAGAACGTAACTTGCCGGACTTAAGTGCCTTTTCTTCCTGCCTCATACCATGTATCTTCAGCAGTACAATAAAGCTTTCCACCTACAAGTGTCCGCTCTCTGCGTTTAGCCTATCGCTGTGGTTCCCCATGGTGCCCCTCCCCGTGGGAGGAGTCATCTCCACTGCGACTAAGGGTTCACACAATGCCACAAACACAACATGAACCTTCTATTGGCCCGGCAGAGGACAAGGTCAGTATAGGAATTTAAGAATACAGACCAGGCAAGCAGTCTGCTTCTCCGCTTTTCAGGTTTAGAGGATGGTGCTTTTGGGGTTATAGGCCTATCCTCAGTCTAAAGGGAGAAAACAGCAATCTTTGTGCTTTTCATTTCCAAATGGACACTCTTTGTTCTCTGTACATACCCAGATCAGTTCAGACTCCTGGGTTTTACCTCCCTTCCAGCAGATGGAGACAGAGAAAGATTTTGAGAGGATCCCCTCTTAGTCCGGTGTGCCACCTGCTTCTCTTCAGTATTTCTCTGTCTCCAGCAGATGGAGGTGGTGCAAAACCTGCGGTTCTGTACCCAGCTTTAAAGAAAAAAAAAGAGTGCTAGGTCTAGCCTCCCAGGGGGTTGTTTAGGTCCTGGTGGGACCATCCCCCCTGGTGGTTGGCGTACAGCGAGCAGGTGTTGGGGATCCCAAAAGTTGCTCCTTGCTGCTGGAGGTGATAGCTGGTGCACCAGCTCCCTCTCCTTCAGCCTGCAGACGCTGTCTGGGTATCAGGAAAGTATCCAGTTATTTAGCAGTTTTTGTGTTTAAAAAAAAGAAGGGACTTTAAATTTTCGCAAGCAGCAACAATCAAACTGCGGGGGGGGGGGGCCCAGCCGGCACAGAGGATCGCCCGTGCAGCGCGGAGAAAGTTTGTAGGGGCTTGCCATGTTCTTATCCCTTCCCCCCTCCTGTTTCCAGCGCGGCGACCGTGCTGTGTTCAAGCCGCTGCTGGAAACGGGGGGGGGGAGGGGGGGGAAGGGATAAGAACACAAGCTGCACGTCCTGCGATCCCTGTCCGCATTGCATCTCCTGTGAGAAGGGGGCCTCCGGGAGGGCGGCAACGGCTTCTGCTCTGCTGTGGTAAGCAGTGCAGGCACAGGGTGCTTCTGAGTCTCGGGCTGATCCGTTTCCCCTTTAGCGCGGAACGGTGCCCATTTTGGATGCCTTCTATGTGGCTGAGGAGAGCAGCAGGGGGAAAGGATATCCCTCCATAGTTGTTTCCCGCGGACATGAGGCCCGGGGGCCTCGGGGACACTGATTGCGGAGGAGTTTGAGCCAATGGAAGGGGTAGGAGGGGGCCCTCCAGGTTTTCCCCAGACGTTTGTCCTCATGCACCAAGTCTTTTTGGCCAGCAGTGCTTTTAAGTGAAAAGAGGTGCCCGAGAGTGAGCGGAGTCTTGAGCCTCCTCGCAAGGTCCATAGGCTGGGGAATACGCCAGCCACTCTCAAGTTATGTACGCTACGGCCCCCATGTGCGGGGAGGGGGGGGGAGCACAAGAGGGCTCATCGGAGGGCTTGGACCTGGATGCGCACTTAATTGAGGCACTTTCTCCCCTGGTGGTTCCGGATGTTGGAGATGATCAGGTGCAGTCCCCTACCGTGGAAGGGGATGACCCCAGGGTGCTGTGCTTATTCCAGCTCGAGGAGTTGGCACCCCTTATTCCACATATCCTGACGGAGTTAGGCATCCTGTACCCGCTGGCGGTGCCAAGTATGGATACTGTGGATCCGGTCATAGCGGGCTTACGGAGTCCGGCAAAATCCTTCTCTTTTCATGAGATGATGAGGCAGATGATGGTCCCCGAGTGGGATACTCTGGAGATGGGCCTTAAAGTCGGCAGAGCCACGGACAAGCTGTACCTGCTGTCGGAGGATATGCTAGAGCTACTGAGGCTTCCCAAGGTGGACACGCCGGTTTCGGCGGTCACTAAACAAACTACTATTCTGGTCACGGGGGCGGCAGCTTTGAAGGATTTACAGGATCGCAAAGTAGAGGTCCATCTTAAATGGATTTTTGAAGTCTCCGCTCTGGGCATTAGAGCGGCGGTATGCAGCAGCTATATGTTGTGGGCCAGTTTGCGATGGATTCAGCAGTTGCTGAGCGCCAGGTATCTTCCTCCTCAGGAAGTGAAGCAGACGGAGCGGTTGGAGGCCCCGGTAGCCTATGGAGCAAATGCCCTATATGACCTTCTGCGTACCTCATCCAGGACCATGGTATTGGCCATTTTGGCGAGGAGGCTTTTGTGGCTGCGTAACTGGGCGGCGGATGTCTCCTCCAAGGCGCAGCTCGGGGTGTTACCCTTCAAGGGAAAGTTCCTCTTTGGTGAGGACCTGGAGCAACTGATCAAGCAACTGGGAAAGAATAAGGTACATAAGCTCCCAGAGGACAGGCCGAGGGGCGCGAGAGGCTTCCCGCCTCGCTCCTGTTTTCGGGGCCAGCGACGTTTCTGTCAGAGCAGAGCTCAGGGGACAGGACAGCGGCAGACCTCAGGGAGGTCTCAGGATTGGTCCTAATCCTTTCATGGCTGCAGATCCAACCAAGATGGACCTGCGCCGGGAGCAAGTGGCGCCAAGGCATCACAATGAAACGCAGCCAACCCTCTCCTTGGTTCCGCTCTTTGGGGGTCGGCTGACTCTCTTTTACCAGGAGTGGGTCAAAATCACGTCAGACCGATGGGTTCTAAGAATGATAAAATACAGTTACGCATTAGAGTTCGCTCGTCCGCTGCGCAGCCTGTTTCTCGTGTCTCCCTGCGGATCCCCAGAAAAGAAGCAGGTCATCCAACAGACTCTCCTCCGATTAAGAGAACTAGGGGCCATTGTTCCAGTGCCCCGCCAAGAACAAGGCCAGGAGAGATAGTCTGTCTACTTCGTAGTTCCAAAGAAGGAGGGATTCTTCCGCCCCATCCTGGATCTGAAGAAGGTCAATGTGGCCCTTAAGGTGCCCCACTTTTGGATGGAGACTCTCCGTTTAGTGAAAGCAGCAATGCGCCAGGGGGAGTTCTTGGCCTCTCTGGATCTAAAAGAAGCCAATTTGCACATCGGGATCCGCAGGGATCATCAGAGATTCCTCAGATTTATGATCCTTGGTCAACATTTCCAGTTTTGCGCCATGCCACTTGGCCTGGCCACAGCTCTCTGGACCTTTACAAAGGTCATGGTTGTGGTGGCGGCAGCCTTGCACAGAGAGGGGATTCTAGTCCGCCCCTATCTGGATGATTGGCTGATCAGAGCAAAGTCACAGGAGTTGTGCACGCAGGCGGTCAACACAGTGTTGCTCCGGTTGCACTCCTTGGGCTGGGTGGTCAACCTAGCCAATAGTCCTCTTACTCCTTCCCGGATCCTGGAGTTTCTAGGGCCCCGATACAATACCAACATGGGAAAGGGTTTTCTCTCGGAAGAGAGGATTCTCAAGTTGCGAGCTCAAGACCAGAACCTGATGCAAATGCAAATGCCCAGTGTCTGGGATTATTTACAGGTTCTTGGGACCATGGTATCAACCTTGGAGCTCGTCCCATGGGCCTTCGCTCACATGAGACCTCTGCAGAGAGCGTTGCTGTCCCTTTGGAATCCGTTGTCGGAATAATTTCATCTCCTGCTCTTTGTCCTGGAAGTCACCAAATCCAGTCTCCTTTGGTGCCAGATCACTTGGAATGCGGTGTGGACCTCGAAATAAAGGTCGCCCTGTCCCAGAGGGTTTAAAGGCCCATTCCACATGTTTGCAAGCGACTTCCTGGGTGGAATGTCAATTGGTTTCTCCTCAGGAGATTTGCAGGATGGCTACTTGGAAATCTCTGCAGACATTTGCCAGGCATTACCGCCTAGATGTTCAGGATCCCGGAGCCTGTTATTTTGGCGATTGGGTTCTCCAAGTGGGACTCTTGCAGTCCCACCCTGTCTAGGGAAGCTTTGGTATATCCTAGGAGTCTGGACTGATCTGGGTACGTACAGGGAAAGGAAAATTGGTTCTTACCTGCTAATTTTCGTTCCTGTAGTACCACAGATCAGTCCAGAGACTGAGTTACTGGGTTCGGTTGTAACTAAGAGTCCGCTCATCCAATATTTTCTTGTTGCTTGCCTGATCTAGGGCATCCAGTCCTTTAGTCTTACCTGTCAAATTGAATTGTTTTTTTGTCCCTCATCTTCTGCTCATTGTAGGGTTGGGGGATACCATTCTTAAGTTCTCGATTGTTCATTTATTTGCTTGTGTACTGATCAATACTGAAGAGAAGCAGGTGGCACACTGGACTAAAAGGGGATCCTCTCGAAGTTTTTCTCTGTCTCCATCTGCTGGAACGGAGGCAAAACCCAGGAGTGTGGACTGATCTTGTCATTGTTTGTAAGGTTTTGGGTGGACCCTTGGACACTGTGGTAGCTGACCACGCCCACGGAGGGAAGTCCATGAGGGGCCACAGGTCAGGCTCAGCTTTGGGACACACAACACAGAGTTATATCTTTTATTAGACAGAGTTGAGAAGCCACCAGAGGTGGCAGCAGTGAGTAGAGATGAAGCCCGTCTGGGCTTAGGGTTCCTCAGGATACTGTAACAGCGATTCCCTCTATGGCTGTGCTGTGGTGGAGAAAACTAAGATAGTGAGTACAGTGGAGCATACACAGAGTTCTGGTATAGAGCCTCGTTGGTAAAGTTACTCACACAGCGGTTTCTCCCGGAAGGTGACACAGAAGCTGGATGAGAGGCAGGCCCTCGAGGAGCGAGTACCTGGTTCTAGGGAACAGCTCTGAGAAAATAAAGTTGGCAACTCACTGATGATGTAGGCAGCAGTTTCTTCCAAGCAGAAGCGATAAGTTCAGGCAGCGAGTCAGGGAATTTGGGTCCTTGAGGAGCGAGTACTGGTTCCTGATAGCGACCTGAAAGAAATAAGCGAGGCCCCCGAGGAGCGGGTACCCCGTTAGGATAAAGTCCAAAAGTTGGAGAGGCAGAGTAGCTAGGTACGGAGAGCGAATCCCATCCGTAAGGAGATGCCTTGCTAACTCGATTAGCTAGCAAAAAGTGTAGGCTTTTGTATCCGGGATGCGTGAGGTCATCACAGGGGGACGTCCCTGAGGTACACGCCAAAGAGAGAATAAGAAGCAGGGCCGCGCGCGTGCGCCCTATGGTACCTGGACAACATGGCGGGATGCAGCGCCCAAGCCGGACCGAAGACGCCAGAGACGACGGCAGGCAGACACCGCGGCAGCCAGACGTCCATCAACCATGGGAGGAGTCGCAAAAAAGGTAAGGAGGGTGGAGTGGAGACATCGGGCAGCGACAGTCGTAACAGTACCCCCATTCAAAGGGCGGTCTCCTCTGTGGATTCCAGGTTTTGGTTTCAAAGGATGCGCAAGATGAAATTGATGGAGCATCTCTTTATCAAGGATATTAGCCTGAGGCTCCCAAGAGTTTTCTTCGGGGCCGAAACCTTCCCAAGAAAGAAGGTATTCTAATGTTTTGCCTCGTCTTTGGACATCAAGAATGGCTTCGACCTTATATTCTAGGTCATCTTCTGCATTGATGGCAGGTGGTTCCTGAGTCTTGGAAGAGAATTTACTGAGTATGAGAGGTTTCAAGAGTGAAACGTGAAAAGCGTTGTGGATGTTTAGCCCGGGTGGTAACTTCAGACTGTAAGTGATGTTGCCAAGACGTCGGAGGATTGGAAATGGTCCAACGTAGCGAGGAGCAAATCGAGTGGAGGGTAACTTCAGTCTGAGATGTTTGGTGGATAACCAGACTTTCTCACCAGGTTTGAAGACAGGCGCTTGAGAATGGTGAGCATCATAAAACATCTTAGCACGGTCACTCACTTTAATTAGCATGTCTTTCGTCTGAGTCCACGGATTATGGATTTCATCAGCAGTAGATTGAGCTGCTGGGGATGTCACTGAGAGCTTCAGTGGAAGTGGCGGTGTTGGTGAACGTCCATATACCACTTCAAAAGGTGTTGATCCAGTTGATGTTGCTGAATGAAAATTGATGGCGAATTCAGCCCAAGGTAACAGTTCAGCCCAGTTATTCTGACGGCAATTCACGTAAGCTCGAATGAACTGTTTTAAGGTTCTATTCGTCCGTTCTGTTTGGCCGTTTGATTGCGGATGATATGCTGAAGTGTAGTCTAGAGAGATGTCGAATAGCTTGCACAAGTCCCTCCAGAGTCTTGCCGTGAATTGGGATCCTCGGTCTGATACTATGTGTTTTGGTAGGCCATGAAGGCGAAAAATGTGTGATATGAAGAGCTTCGCAAGCTCCAAGGCTGAAGATAAGCCAGGCAGCACCACGAAATGGGCCATCTTGCTGAAGCGATTGACTGTTACCCAGATGGTATTCATTCCTCCAGAAAGAGGTAAATTGACTACAAAGTCAGTAGCGATGTGTGACCAGGGCTGTTCCGGAGCTGGCAACGGTTGCAGCAATCCCCACTGTTGGCCAGAAGTGGGTTTGTTGGCACAGTTGGTACAAGATGCCACGTAGGATAGTGTATCTTTTTTGATAGTAGGCCACCAATAGAACTTCTGGATTTTGAGCAGGGTGCGGCGTTGACCAGGATGGCCAGCCAGCTTGGAATCGTGCGCCCAAAAGAGCACTTTCTTCCTGAGGTGTTTAGGCACGATGGTTTTACCAGCGGGCACAGAATGTGAGGTCACCAAGATTACTTTCTTTGGGTCAGTTATGTGCTGAGGTTCTTCAGGCACATCCTCCCAGAGAAAGGAGCGTGACAAAGCATCGGCTCTGGTATTCCTGTCTCCGGGGCGATATTTAAGCACAAAGTCAAAGCGATTGAAGAATAAGGACCATCTAGCTTGACTGTAGTTAAGACGTTGCGCATGGCGGAGATACTCTAGATTTTTATGGTCCGTGAATACGGTTATTTGATGTTGAGCGCCTTCGAGCCAAGGCCGCCATTCCTCGAATGCTAGCTTAATAGCCAAGAGCTCTTTATCTCCAATCCCATAGTTCTTCTCTGCCTGGGAGAAACATCGTGAGAAGAAAGAGCAGGGACGTAAGAATTTGGAGTCTCCAGTTTGGCTCAATACAGCCCCCACACCGACATCCGAAGCGTCAACTTCTACGATGAATGGCTTGTTGGGGTCAGGATGACGCAAGCATGGTTCCGTGGAAAAGGCAGTCTTTAATTTCTCATAAGCGGAAGTGGCCTCCGCAGACCATTTTGAAGCGTTGGCACCCTTGCGGGTCATTGCGGTCAAGGGCACTGTTAAAGAAGCGTAGTTCTTTATAAAGCTTCTATAATAGTTGGTAAACCCCAAAAATCGTCTCAGGGCCTTCAGGCTGGTAGGTTGGGACCAATTTTTAATAGTCTCTAGTTTTTGTGGATCCATCTGGAAGCCATCTTTAGACATGATATAGCCAAGAAAAGGCACAGAGTCTTTATGAAATTCGCACTTGGATAGTTTGGCGTAGAGCCGGTGTTCACGGAGTCGGCAAAGTACTTGCTTGACATCCTCTAGATGAGTGGGCAAATCCTGAGAAAATATCAGGATATCATCCAGGTATACCACGACTTTTTTGTACAACAGGTCCCACAAGATGTTGTTCATCATATTCTGAAATACAGCGGGTGCGTTGCACAGGCCGAAGGACATTACTAAGTACTCAGAATGTCTGTCTCGAGTGTTGAAGGCTGTTTTCCATTCGTCGCCACTGCGAATGGGAACTAAGTTGTAGGCCCCCTTCAGGTCAGGTTTTGAGAATATTTTGGCCGCTGAAGCCGGTCAAACAGCTCTGAGATTAAAGGCAGGGGGTAGCGGTCTTTGATCGTGATCTCGTTCAGACCTCGGTAATCGATACAAGGACGTAAGGTACCGTCCTTCTTCCCCACAAAGAAGAAGCCTGCGCCGGCTGGAGACTTCGATGGTCTAATAAACCCCTTCTGTAAATTCTCCTCGATGTATTCAGACATAACCTTGTTCTCAATCACTGAGAATGGATAGACACGTCCTTTAGGAGGTTCAGTATTGGGTTTCAGTCTTATGGCACAGCCATAGGACCTATGTGGAGGAAGAATATCAGCAGCTTCTTTGGAAAACACATCACTAAAAGATGTGTATTGAGGCGGCAGTCCCGGCATCGCTGGAGTCATAGGCATGCAGATGACAGTAGCAATCTCCTTAAGGCACTTTCCATGACAAACTGGGCCCCAGAGGGAGAGTTCCAAGGAAGCCCAGTCGAATTGGGGTTGGTGCGACTGCAACCAGGGTAACCCCAGGACGATAGGGTGCATGCCTTCTCTAACGCAAAGAAGGGAATTGACTCTGCATGGAGAGCTCCGGTATGAAGGGTTACCGGTTCGGTTTGGCAAGTCATGTCACCCGGTAAGGGCTCCCCATGGATGGAAGATAGGAGTAGTGGAACCTTCAAAGTGACGAGGGGAATCCTCAAATGTTCCACTAGGCGTCGAATAAAGTTGCCTCCTGCCCCTGAATCCACCAGGGCAAGAGTTTGAAACTCACACGGTCCGCAGATCAGGGAGACTGGGAGAGAGAGCGGAGGAGAGGGCATAGTAAGGCCTAAGAACAGTCCTCCTGCAGGACTTAGGCCCGTCCATTTCCTGGATGAATTGGGCATGTTGGGACATCGTGACCAGCCTGTCCACAATACATACACAGTCCATGCCTCTTCCGAAGTCTTCTCTCTTTAGAAGTCAAATGACTGCCACCAAGTTGCATTGGTTCATCTCCACTGGCAACAGGAATTACTGGAACCATCCGAGGTGCAGGTTTAGAACTAGCCTCCTTCTGACCTGGTCCTCTATTAGGCCAGAGTTCTTTCACCTTATCACAAAGCCGGTGGTCGATTCTAATAGCCAAAGCCACTAGTTCATCCAGCGAGTCAGGTGTTTCACTAGCGGCCAGCTCGTCTTTCAAGCGAGTATCCAGGCCTCTGAAGAAGAGAGTTTTCTGGCATTTAGGGTCCTAGCAGAGTTCTGTAGCAAGAGTCTTGAACTCTATCACAAAATCAGCCAGTAGTCGGTTGCCTTGCTTCAGGTCCACCAGAGCAAAACCGGCAACGGTCATTCGGGCAGGATCATGAAAAATGGATTTAAATAAGTCCAAAAATCCGTCAATATCCTGCAAAATAGGATCCTTGCGTTCCCACAGTGTAGAGGCCCAAGACAAGGCCCTTCCATCAAGATAAGATAGAATGTAAGTAGTCTTGGCAAAAGCTGTGGGGAAGTGAGAAGGCTGTATTGCAAAATGCATGCAGCATTGGTTTAGAAAGCCCCTGGTTCTCTGAATCTCTCCCGAGAAACGAACTGGAGCAGCCAGCAGTACAGTAGTCTTTAAAGTTACTTCAGGTAACTGACCTTCATTACTGGAAGTAGCGCCTTGAGTCTTCTGTGCGTGCAGCCGATGGAATGCTGAAGTGAGTTTCTCCAATGCATCTTGCTGTTCAGAAATGCGTAGGGCCAGGCCCGGAATGGCCTGCAGGGCATTGAGCTGGGCGGGATCCATGGAGTTAGCAATCTGTTATTGTTTGTAAGGTTTTGGGTGGACCCTTGGACACTGTGGCAGCTGACCACGCCCACCGGGGGAAGTCCGTGAGGGGCCACAGGTCAGGCTCAGCTTTGGGACACACAACACAGAGTTATATATTTTATTAGACAGAGTTGAGAAGCCACCAGAGGTGGCAGTAGTGAGTAGAGATGAAGCCCGGCTGGGCTTAGGGTTCCTCAGGATACTGGAACAGTGATTCCCTCTATGGCTGTGCAGTAGTGGAGAAAACTGAGATAGTGAGTACAGTGAAGCATACACAGAGTTCTGGTATAGAGCCTCATTGGTAAAGTTACTCACACAGCGGTTTCTCCCGGAAGGTGACACAGAAGCTGGAATAGAGGCAGGCCCTCGAGGAGCGAGTACCTGGTTCCAGAGAACAGCTCTGAGGAAATAAAGTTGGTAACTCACTGATGATGTAGGCAGCGGTTTCTTCCAAGCAGAAGCGATAAGTTCAGGCAGCGAGTCAGGGAACATGGGCCCTCGAGGAGCGAGTACCGGTTCCTGATAGCGACCTGAAAGAAATGAGCGAGGCCCCCGAGGAGCGGGTACCCCGTTAGGATAAAGTCCAAAAGTTGGAGAGGCAGAGTAGCTAGGTACGGAGAGAGAATCCCATCTATAAGGAGATCCCTTGCTAACTCGATTAGCAAGCAAAAAGTTTAGGCTTTTGTATCCGGGATGTGTGACGTCATCACAGGTGGACGTCCCCGAGGTACGCGCCAAAGAGAGAATAAGAAGCAGGGCCGTGCGGCGCACGCGCCCTATGGTACCTGGACAACATGGTGGGATGCAGCGCCCAAGCCGGACTGGGGACGCCGGAGAGGACGGCAGGCAGATGCCGCAGCAGCCAGACGTCCATCAACTGCGGGAGGAGTCGCAAAAAAGGTAAGGTGGGTGGAGTGGAGATGTCGGGCAGCGACAGTTGTAACAGATCTTTGGTACTACAGGAATGAAAATTATCAGGTAAGAACCAGTTTTCCTATCTGTTGTGGTTGCAGTTCAGAAAGATGAATACCTTACCTCTCTGGATCTTTGAGAGGCATATTTTCACATTCCTAAAGGGAGGACCATCAGAGGTTTCTTCGGTTTTGCGTTCTGGATCAGCATTTTCAGTTCAGGGTGCTTCTCTTTGGCTTAGCCACACCTCCAAGAACATTCACCAAAGTCGTGGTGATTGTGGCATTCTTGAGGAAAGAGGGTAATAAGCTTCATTTGTATCTAGATGATTGGTTGATCAGGAACAAAACTTATCAAGAAAGTATCAAAGTTTCCAGAAGAATGTTCCAGCTGTTAGAAAATTTGGACTGGATGATCAATTTTACAAAGAGCTACCTTCTGCCTTCTCAATCTCTGGAATATCTGGGAGCTTGATTTGTTATAAAGCCGGAACATGTCTTCCTGACTTCAGAGAAAGTGGCCAAGATTGTGGACCGGTTGCAGAGGTTCTCAGTCAAAAGAGGCCTCAGAGCTTGGAACTTTCTTCAGCTTCTGAGTTCCATGGCAGCAACCTTAGATCTGTTTCCATGGGCTAGAACTTATATGCGCCCCCTACAGGCTGCATTGCTTTTTTGCTGGTCATCTTAGGCCCATGATTATGAATACTGTCTTCCACTTTCAGTTTCAGTGAGAGAGAGTCTCCAGGGGTGTTCAGGGAAACTAGGTTGGTAAGCCTGATGTCAATGCTGGGAAAAATGATATAAACTAGTCTAAAGAACAATATTACAGAACATATAGACAGACATTGATTAATGGGCTTCAGCCAACATGGATTTATCCAAGGGAAGTCTTGCCTCAGCAATCTGCTACATTTTTTTGAAGAGGATATTAAACATGTGGATGATGATTAGCCATTGAATATAATGTATTTAGATTTTCAGAAGATACGACAAAATCTGTCATGAGAAACTCCTGAGAAAATTGAAAAGTCCTGGGATAGGAGGCAAAGTCCAATTGTGGATTATGAATTGGTTAAAAGACAGGAAGCAGAAAGAACTAAATGGTCATTTTTTTCTCAATGGAGGAAGGTAAACAGTGGGGTGCCCCAGAGATCTGTATTGGCACCAGTGCTTTTTAGTATATTTATAAATAATGTGGAAAAAGGGAAAAACGAGGTGATCAAATTTTCAGATGACACAAAATTATTCAGAGCTGTTAAATCTCAAGCGGACAATTCTCACGGGAAGGAGCAAGATGGTGGCATAGGTGAACTTCTGGTTGAGCGTGTTTCTGAGTTCTCTGCTTTTGAAGGGTTGTTACCTGATATGCCTTCCAAACGCAAGGCTAAGGTTCGGGTGTTTCCTTCTGAACCTCTCCCCTCTCCAGTGATACATGTCCACGCCAGCATCAACTCCAGGGACTGAGGGTTCTAATGAGCGAGGTGACTTGGGAATGTTGCTCTTGCCGGTAGAGGAGGTTTCCCTGAGCCCAGATCAGCGTCAGCTGCCGGCGCAGAGAGCAGGAGCGATGACTTCCGTTGAGGAGCCGGGAGATGGGGTTGCTTCCAGACCCGACGAGGGGGGGAACAGCTTGTTACGATCATCTGCGGATTTTCGACCCCATGATAACGTCTGTGCGAGCCGCGGCAATGGGATTGGAGCCTTATCCGGTGGCCACGCCGGGAGAGAGAGGACACTTG
Source organism: Rhinatrema bivittatum (assembly GCF_901001135.1). Classification (NCBI taxonomy): domain Eukaryota; kingdom Metazoa; phylum Chordata; class Amphibia; order Gymnophiona; family Rhinatrematidae; genus Rhinatrema; species Rhinatrema bivittatum. The sequence goes on along the minus strand of NC_042622.1, from coordinate 208,393,691 downwards.
ATCTTCTGAATCGATATTACTGGTGGCCCAAGGTGCGCCAGGATGTACACCTGTACGTGGACTCTTGCCCCGTTTGCGCCAGGCAGAAGCCTCTCAGCGGCCGCCCGTGGGGTCTCCTGCAGCCACTTCCTATACCCACTGAACCATGGACCCATATCGCCACTGATTTTGTGGTGGATCTACCCCCTTCCGAGGGCAACACTGTGATATGGGTAACAGTGGATCGTTTCTCCAAAATGGTTCACCTCGTACCTCTACCCAAGTTACCTTCGGCACCTGAGCTGGCCCTCCTGTTCACACAACACATTTTTAGGGCTCCTGGGCTCCCACAAAGCATCGTTTCTGACAGGGGTCCTCAATTCACTGCTCGGTTTTGGCGAGCCATCTGCAGGAAGTTTGGGGTACAGTTGAATCTGTCTACTGCTTTCCATCCACAGAGTAATGGACAAACTGAACGAATGAATAGGTCTTTGAAGACCTTTCTCCGAACTTTATCTCTGAGAAAGGAAACAACTGGGTTTCCCTTCTTCCCTGGGCCGAGTTTGCCTACAACAATCACACTCACTCGGTAACGGGACAATCACCTTTCCAGACGGTATTTGGACGCCACCTGAAACCGCCGGTTCCCATTCCAGTTACGGTACCTTCACCGGCAGCGCTATCAGTGGCTCATCAGATTCATCATCTCTGGAGGACTGTTCAACAGCGACTCGCATCATCCGCGGAAAAGGCACAAAGATGTGCCAATCGTCATCGGCGACCAGCGCCCGTATTCTTGCCCGGTACCAAGGTTTGGTTAAGTACCAAGAATCTCCATTTGCCGGGCCGCTCTCGGAAATTGGCATCTAGATACTGTGGCCCATTCACTGTAGCGGAACGAATAGGGTTAGTCTCCTATAGACTTCGACTGCCCTCATCTTTACGTATTCACAATGGGGGTCATTTTCAAAGGAGTTACGCATGTAAATGTGACATACTATCGTAGCAATTTTCAAAAGCTATTTACTCGAGTAAAGTGCACTTACTTGAGTAAATCCTATGGACAATTCAATGGCATATATTGTAGCAATTTTGAAAAGCCCACTTACTTGAGTAAAGTGTATTTACTCGAGCAAAAAACAGTTTTGCTCGAGTAAATGCTTTTTAAAATCTACCCCAAAGTGTTCCACGTATCTCTACTGAAACCTGTGGTACTCTCCCGTTTTCATCACCCATCTACAGATGCCGTATCGTCCATCTCTAATGAAGAGCCTACTTATCAGGTACGAGAGGTTCTAGACGTCCGTTTCCACGCTCGTCGCTGGGAATACCTGCTGGCATGGGAGGGTTGCGGTCCTGAGGAGGATTCTTGGGAGCCAGCCCGAAATATTCTGGACAAGTCGCTGTTAGTTCAGTTCCATCAGGACAATCCTGGGAAGCCGGGTCCCCTGAGGAGGGGGCGTAAGAAGGGGGTTACTGTTACAGCCCCAGTCGCTTGCACCGCGACCGGGTCCTTACCTCCCTCGCGGGTCTCTCCCCAGCGCCGCGAGCCGCGCGATTCCGGGTGGGCCTGGCCGCATGGCAGCAGCGTCCTCCTCGTGGAGACGCCGGCTCGGCCTAATGGTAGCTCCTCCCCCTGCAGGGGAACGCGCGCGCGCGAGGCCAGCCCTCTTAAAGGTCCAGCACCTGGAAGTGCTGAACCGCCCTCTATTCTGATGTAAGCCCCGGCGGGGGATTTAAACTCGCAGCTTCCTCTCTTGCTTTGCCTTGCAACGTGGTCACTCTTCGGAGAGTTAGTTGCTGTTCCTGAGTTCCTGATTCTGTGTACCGGTTCCAGCGCTCCTCTTGCTTCTGCCTGATTGCTGCCTGTCCTGATCCTGGTTTGTCTCACGGTTCTGATTCTTGCTGCCTGTCCTGATCCTGGTTTGTCTCACGGTTTTGATTCTTGCTGCCTGTCCTGATCCTGGTTTGTTCACGGATTCTGATTCTTGCTGCCTGCCCCGATCCTGGTTTGTCTTCACGGCTCCGTCTCCTGCTGCCTGCCCAGACTCCGGTTCGTCTTCTCGCTCCTGACCTCTGCTGCCAGTCCTGACCACAGTCCGCTCCAGGTTTTAGTCCACGCCAGCGTTTCTCCTAATTCCCAGCGGTCCGGGTCCCTACGGGCTCCTCCTGGGGGGACCTCGGACTTCCAGGGCGAAGCCACCTAAGTCCTAGCGACCCGGGCCTTAACAGCTCCTCTGGTGGGGTCACGGGTTTCCAGGTGAAGTTCCATCTTTCGCTGTGCGTGTCTGCCTTCCGACCGTCTCTTCTTGCCGGTCGGCCCAAGGATCCACATCCAGACGTTAACAGATGCCAACACCAAGAGGTTGAAGGAACTAAATATGTAAACCTTAGAGAAGAGGAGGGGCAGGGGAGATATGATACAGACCTTCAGATACCTGAAAGGTTTTTGTTATGAACGCTCCTGCCCACGGGTTCCCCCGCAAGCAGGCTCACTCACCATGCTGTTCTTGTTTCTTCGCTGACGCGGCAGGACGCCGCCGTCGGCCTGCCCATGCAGCCCGGAGACCGCCCCGGATTCCCCTCTTCATCGCGGCCGGAGTCGCGGGTCTTCGGCCCCCTCAGCGCGGCTGGGAATGCCGCTGACGTCATCTTCTTCACGGCGCTAAGGCCGCATCCCCGGGCTGGCCCGGCGGCTGGAGCCGCCCCCGGGGCTCCCCGCAGCGGCTGGAGCCGCTGCCGACGTCAAGGCCTGCTCCTCAGGCCCTGCCCTGCTTCTCCGGCGTCTGTGTGTAATGACGATGGTGCAGGCCGCTGTCCGCGGTCCTGCACAGCTTCCTGCTCTCTCCTTAGGCGCCAGCGCGCGCCCTTCTGCAGAATTTAAAGGGCCTGGCACAGGAAGTGTGCTGGCCCCACCTTCAATGGGACTTCCTGCTTCAGCCCTATAAAGGGCTGCTCCATCAGTTGTTCTGGGCCTTGCATCAAGGTGACTTCGCTCTGGAGGCTCCTGCCGGCCAGAGCCTTTGTAAGGTCTTCTAGTCTTCAAGGAGCTCCTCGTTTCGTCCATTTGTATCTTGTCAAGTCTTGGTGCCTGAGGTCCTCATCCAGGTGTCCTGATCTTCATGTCCTGGTGTCTTGTCCTGATCCTCTGTTTCCTGCTGTTTCAAGTTCCGGGATGTCTTGTTCCTGTGACTCGTCTTCGCTCTCGAGCCTTCTGGTCCGGTAGGCCGAAGGTCCCTCGGATGATGTGTGCCTGAGTGGACTAGCCTGCTGGTGGACGTCTGTCCTGTGCTCCTGAGCCGTCATGCCCCGCCAGCCATTGTGGAACTCCGGGCGACTTATGGCTCCGTCGTCGTAATTCCGCCGTAACTGGACTCTTTCCTGCATCTGTCCCGTTCTTCTCGTGGTCCGTGACCAGCCTCTTGGGGCTGTGTAGGGCACGTAGTGGACAGGGAGGTCCGCAACCAGCCCATTGGGTGCGCCCGTGAAGGTGGGCTGAGTAGGGCGCCCTGAGAGACAATGCAAATGTCCTCCCAGCCATAGTCAAGTTTCAAGTGTCTCGTCTGCGATGCCGTCTGCATCGATCCCAAGTATCTCGTCTGCGATGCCATCTGCATCGATCCCAAGTCTCGTCGTCAGTGATGCTGTGCACCAACTCAAGTTCCGGCGTTCTTGAGGCTTCCATTTTATCTTCGTCGGTGGTGCCGTTACAGCGACCCCAAGTCTTCTATGTCTTCATGTCAAGGCCCGTCTGCCCTCAACCTCAGGCCAGGCCTGCTGCTCCATGCTGCTCGCAGCAGGTCCGAAAAGGCCCGGAATGGTCGGAGGACCATTCACCTTCCAACATCCTTGGATGTTGGCCTTGGGAGCTTGCTGGCCTGGCGGAGGGTAGGCTGTCAGCCATGTGGAGCCACCGTCAACCCTCGGCTCGGCCCTGAAGGTCTGGGCCCGGGCTGAGGCCCATGGGCACACGAAAACACCCCGTTCTCAACAGAATGCAAGGCCTTTCGAGGCTCTTCTCAACAGAATGCAAGGCCTTTCGAAGCTCTTCTCAACAGTTTTAATGATGCACATTCGACAAACCTTCTCTGTTGGAAAGAAATCAGTAGAATAGGGGTCATGAAATGAAACTCCAGGGATGACGACTCAGAACCAGTGTCAGAAAATATTTTTTCATGGAGAGGGTGATGGATGCCTGGAATGCCCTTCTGGAAGAGGTGGAGAAAACAAAAATGAAGGAAGATTTTAAAGGGGCATGGGATAAACACTCTGGATCCCTAAAGGCTAGAGGATGGAAATGAGGAAAAGAACGCATGGGGGTAACTTGCCGATGTGGGGGTTACTACCTTTAACCAATAAGCCTTCATACTGTTGATGCAACTAATTATTGCTCTCTGCTTTAATGGCAGGGGGAAAAAAGGAAAAGGAATTAGTTTCGGACAGCAACCAACAAGGACGGTTTGGGAAGACAAATAAGCATGGGGGTATCTTGCTGATGCAGCTGTTACTACCCTTAACAAATAAGCCTTAAATTTGTGATGTAACTCCAACATTGCTCTTTGCTTTAACGGCAAGAGATAAGAGATAACAGGGAATTGGACTCAGACAGTAACCAACAAGGGCTCTGACTTTAACAATTTGGGAAACTAAGAATGGGGGTAACTTGTATGCCATGGCAGATGCCACCCCCTGATGTTACCATTATAGGGGAGACCTGTATGGCATGGCTGATGCTACATAAGCTTGCTGGGCAGACTGGATGGACTGTTTGGTCCTCTTCTGCCATCATTTCTATGTTTCTGTGTAACCAAGGATTGGCTCCCCAAAGCCGTATAGGCATTCCAGAAACTGAAGAACGCCTTTTTGGATACGCCTGTCTGCATCATCCAGACCCACATGGCTCTTTGTCCTAGAAGTTGATGCCTCTGCTCTGGATGTAGGGCCAATTCTAACCAACATTTTCGAGAAGGAGTACTTTATCCCTGTTCTCTCTTTTTGAAGAAATTCTCACCCACGGAGTGTAAGTACAGCATCGAAGACTGAGAGCTCTTGGCTGTTAAATTAGCTCTTGAGGAGTGACGTTGTCTGCTTGAAGGAGCGCAACATCATATCACAATATATACGGATAACAAAAACCTCAAACATCTTCATCAAGCTCAGCAACTAAATGCAAGACAAGCTTGCTGGTCCTTGTTCTTGACTTGCTTCAGTTTCGAACTGTGTTACCGGTCCATGCTCAAGAACCAACATGCGGATGCTCTCTTGTACTCCTTCCAGACCTAGTATGCTCCAAAATCCCCCAGGCATATAATCGATCCTGCTAAAATACTTAAGGCTATTACAGTGACCATCCCTCCAGGGAAGACTGTCATACTTTCCAGACTACATGAGAAAATGTTGAAATGGGCCCATGACTCCTGTGTTGCAGGTCACCCTAGATGGGCTTGAACCCTTGAATTGCTTCGGTGTTACTACTGGTAGCAAATGAAGCAAGATGTCAAGGCCTATGTTGAGTTGTGCTCCATCTGTGCAAAGCAAAAAACACTGCATGGCCGACCCAGGGGGCTTTTACAGCCGTTGCCAGCCAGCGCTCACCCAGGCTTCTCCTAGGCATGTGCGTGCCCGACATCAGGCCATTTAAAGGACTCAAGGCAGGGTTCCTTTATGACCTCACACTCTATAAAAGGCCCTCTTGTCCTCCTCTTTGCCTCGGCAACAGGTCTCCTTACTATTTAATAGTGTGACCCACCTGTCCACAGATTTTATCATGGACCTTTCCTCTCAGACGGCACCACCATGATCTGGGGGTCATAAATCGTTTCCCTTAGATGGCACACTTCGTTCCACTACTGGGCCTCCTGTCTGCACCAAAATTGGCACATCTCTTTACTCATCATATCTTTCGTCTGAATGGCTTGCCAAAGCACATATTGTTGGACAGAGGAGTACAAATTACCACAAAATACTGGCACTCCCTCTGTAAGAAATTGGTATCATGCTAGACTTCACTATCGCCTATCACCCCCAAGGAAATGGACAAGCAGAATGTACCAACCGGACTCTCAAGACCTTCCACTGCTCATACACCAAATGCCAGAACAATTGGGCTTCTCTCTTACTCTGGGTTGAGTTTGCTCACCATACCCATATTAACAAAGCCATCAGGTCTTCTACCTTTCAACTGGTTTATGGGAAACAACCGTTACACCTGCTGCCCTAATCTGACACTGTCCTTACCAGCGATCCAACTGTCTGCCCAAGAATTGCAAGAACTATGGGCCCAGAAAACAAAAAGGAAGGCGATCAAGAAAAGCCGTGAGGAACAAAAAAGAAAGTGACCGGAGGTCCTTCAGGAGTTCTTTATTAGTTGCCCGACTCTAGGCCTGAGTTTCGCCTAAAAAGGCTGCTTCAGGGGCTACAATAATAAAATACAATAAATATTATGCAAACAATCAAATAACAAACATACATATTTAAGAAGATTAAAAAATCAGATTAATAAATTTAAAAACATGAATAAAACAGACGCATAAAAAGTACTAAACATACATAAAACTGTGCACTCCTAATTAATTAAAAATGCAGTGATGAGAAAAGGCAGAGGAGGGACCGAGAACAAGAATATTAAACACAAATGGTCGTAAAACAGGTGTTTAAAAAGCTAATTGAGCATAAAAGTCATACCTAAACAAACTTGAAATAAATTAAGAAGCGTGATCAATTGGGTGATATCACAGGCAAAATTTAAAGAGAGCAATAAATATGAACTGCTATTGAAATTATAAAAATTCTTATCTTAATGAATTACATTTACCTTCTTTAAATATCTCCAAAGGATTTAGAGATATATTCTCTAATACAAGCAGATGTTATTAATCCTTCCATCAATCGGGATTTCCTCGATTGTGGTCAAGTGCAGTTTAAAATTCAACTGAAAAAAGGTTTGTAAAAAATATCTTTAATACAAAAATCTCTTCATTTGTGCACCTAAAATCTAATATGTCTTCAAAATCAGTGTAATAAATATGTGAGAAAACAAACTATTAAAAGCATATGTAATTAAGAGAAAAGAGTGATGAATTTGCTACAAGCATGTGTCAATTAAAAATCAAGTGAAACAATTAAATAGTGTACAGATGTGATTTATCTAATATATTCTTCTTGATTATAATTACGCATGTGGAATATTTGTGATGATTATTTGTGCATAAATAGTAAGTATTTCTTATTAATTAAATTATAACGGAACACAAGACAAAAAGTATATGCACACATCTCAATATTTTATAATTAATCTAAAATATTAATCAATTACTTTTTGCTACAAAAATAATAACAATAAAAATTAAATTAAGTGGCAAAATGAAAAGAAAATAATTTCGAATCAACTTAGTAATCATCATTATAATATGTGACCGCAGTTAATCGTGACAAGTCAAATGAAATATTACCTTTGAGGGACAAATGAATGTGTTTCTGAAACATTATAATTATAAATATTTAGATACTGCCTTAGAAAGGCGAACACACACTGTTTATTGTACCAAAAAAACGGGGACATTTAAACACCAAAAATTGAAAATTGATAATTAATATATTCAGCGCCAAAATATCAAACACAGAATAGACAAACAACAAACATAAAACACATTTAGTATAGTTAAAAAAGAGTTGCGTCGAAAATAAATATAACAAAAAATTGTTAAGCTCATGTCGGCATAGTTAACCTATAATACAAATCAACTCATTAGACCGTAGTTTTTGAAATGTAGAAAATTTTAAGAAAAAATTTTTTTTGCCTGCCATATTCTTTTCTTTTAATGCTCGCAAAATATCTTTAGTTAGTTATCAGAACTGTTACTGCATTACTCATGCATTGCTAATTGCCCAACAAATCCTTTCCTTTATGTGCTATGTAGTCGCAGAGTCCCTTAGCAATTTAACTCGTGCATTGCTTTGGTTAGTTATCGAGACTACTGCGGCAACATACACAAAGGAGCCATCAAAAAAACGCGGACTAATGAATGCATACTTAAAAAATATGGAAATACCCAATTAAATAATGTGCACGAAGAAAACTTACGTCGTACTTGTTGCGCGTCTGAAGTCACACAAAATTAAACCAAACCTCGGGAGCATTCAAACAAGAAAGCTTATATATTTGTATTTGGCGCCAAAAAAGCTGTCAATCAACTGAAAGGGGAGTGGGCAGACGGCGAACATGAAAACAAAGGTTTTAATTAAGAATGTGGACACAAATATGATTAAACAAAAAATAATTAAAGTAAATGTGACAAAATGTATAAAGAAAAACTAAAAAATGTGTTAATCTTTGGAAAAGATAAGTAAATTTGTGTGGGCGTGGTTAACCAAAACTGTCAATCACCTCATGTGGGCGTGGTTCACAAAAAATGTTAAACGCCTGTCGTGTTCTTAACCAACTAGCAGGCTTGTCATCTTTGTGCTATACAAACACAGTATGTATTAGTGATTTGACTTAAGTATTATTTCATTAGTGATCAGAAATGCTGCTGCAGCAAAATGCTTGGATAAGTGAATACATAATCAAAAAAACAACCCAATTCTATATATTAAAACAAATACACCGTGATTACTATATATCTAGGATCACAAAAAATAAACTAAAATAAAAAACCAAAAAATAACAATCAACTAAAATGAGCGGCAAACTATAAATATATTAATTTTATGAAGTGTAAATCTATTAATTATATTAGTGACACAAAAAAGGGGGAAAAAAAGGAAGAAAAAGAGCAATATTTATACAAAAACAAAAAATGTATACAAAAGATTTTGACAAGCACTTACATCACTTATAATAGATAGACTCTAATGTTTAAAATGACGTCTCCTACAATATTGGATAATAATCAAATCTTAAAACGACCCAAATGTGATCAACTAAATAATTAAGTCCAATAATGTGTAACATGCATCGGAATAATGTAAATAACAATGAACCTTTGATCGAGAAAAAAACTTTTTTGCGGAATCACACCTTAAAAGGTAAATATTCTTTCAAATAGCAGAAAAATATAACTGCTTAATTAAAATGAGTAAAATTGTAGCCTGTGATATACACCAAAAGATACACGATAAAAAAAATCAGATAGACTATTCTATAAAAAGAATAAAAGTATATAAAACACCTGTCGTACAATAAAGACCACCTATTATTATAAAAATACAGAGTAATCAATGTCTAAGTTTAGACCATGTGGGGACATTGTATTAAAATCAAAAATGAGTTTTTGTTCTTGCTGCAAAAGTATTTTATCTAGGTCACCTCCTCTCCAATGCAATGAGGGTTGCAACAGGACGCAAAATTTGTAATCGTTGAATTTGTGATTTGCTTCTAATGAGTGATCAACTAGTGGTTTAGATACAATTTTTCTATTAATATTGCTTTTGTGCTCTATAATTCTTTTTCTAAACTCTCTCACTGTTTTCCCAATGTACATCTTATTACAGGGGCAAATGACTGCATAAATGACACCTTTGCTCCTACAGTTTGTGAATTGCTTTAATAAAAAATTTTTGCCAGTACCAGGAATGACGACATTGTTTGTCTTAAAATTAACATTACATACAGAACATGCGTTACATGGTCTGTGTCCAGCTGGTCTAATGTCTCTTGGCTGTTTCTGTGGGAGAGCTGACGGAGAAATATAATCTTTAATATTTTTAGATCTTTTGTTTGCTATTAGTATCTCTTTATTCTCAAAACCATCAATTAATTGAATCATTGGCCAATGTCGTTTCAGAATTTTGATAATATTATGTGACATGTGAGTGTACATCAGCGGACAAGTGATCTTGACATTTGGCGTCTTAATTTTGGGCTGAAGAAGATCAGACCTTTTTTGTTTAAGTACTCTATTAAGACCACTTACTACATGCTTCTCAGGGTATTCTCTATCAAGAAATCTCTGCTTCATTTCACCAGCTCTAAACTTAAATGTTGCATCATCATCACAAAGTCTTCTAAGTCTTAAAAACTGGGAGTACGGTAAATTATTCATTAGAGACCTGTTATGGCAACTGTTAAAATGTAAAAGTTTATTAGAATCTGTAGGTTTTCTGTAAATGTCAGTATGGAATCTGCCTTCCTTTATGGTAATTTGAATATCTAAAAAGGAAATAGTTTTGTTGTGAGATTGCATTGTAAACTTGAGATTAAAATCTAATGTATTGAGCCATTCGTGAAACTCTTCTAAATCTCTCTGATTCCCATTCCATAGCAGAAATATATCGTCTATGTATCTTTTCCATACAATAATATTAGTAGACCATCTGTGTTCTTTTAGAAATCTTCCTTCAAATTTGGCTACATATAAGTTTGCTATGGAAGGGGCCATGGCAGACCCCATAGCAACTCCCTTGATTTGAAGAAAAAATTCTTTATCAAATTTAAAAAAATTTTTGGTTAAGGCAATTTCGGCTAGTTCTATGACAAATTGATTGGGTATGCGTCTGTGTACATTATGTTCTAAAAGTTGTTCAGTGACAATCTCTACCGCTGACATCTGCGGGATATTTGTATAAAGGGATTCAATATCCATGGTAACCATAAGAGCCTCTTCTTTCACTTGTGGAAACTTTTCTAACATCGTAATAAAATCGGACGAATCTTTAATATACGACGGGATGGAAGGGACTTGTTTTTTCAAAAATGTGTCTATAAAAGTGGACAAAGGTTCAAGTAATGAGCCAATTGCTGAAATGATGGGCCTTCCTGGTGGTTCACTAAGCGATTTATGAATTTTGGGTAGGACGTATATTGTTGGGAGAACTGGATGGTTTACAGTCAAAAATTCAAATTCTTTATGTGTAATAAAATTCCCTTCTTTTGCTGTAACAAGTAAGGTGTCTATCTGATTTTTTAATTTCATTGTAGGATCACTTAATAATTTACAATAAAATGTTTGGTCCGATAGTTGTCTTTGAATCTCTGCTATGTATTTTGTTCGGTCCATAATAACTATGGATCCTCCCTTGTCTGCAGCCTTTATTACGATACTGTCATCATTTCTTAAATCTGTGATGGCATCCATTTCTCTTTTTGTCAAATTTTTATAATGCTGATTAATATCTTTTCGTTCTTCTTTCGCAAGATCATTTAAAACTAAAGTCTCATACGTCTGTATGATCGGATGAACTCCACCAGGGGGTACCCATTTACTAGGGCGTTTTACAATTGAGGTATCGGTGTTGGCATTAACAGTATTAGAAAAAAATTCCTGTACCTTAAGTTTTCTGGTAAATTTAAATAAATCGACGCGAGTTTTGAAAGGATCATATTTGGCCGTGGGGACGAATGATAAACCTTTGTTTAATACTTTCTCTTCATCTTGATTCAATGTTCGAGAGGAAATATTGACTATTCTCGATAATTCCGAAACTGGTTTTGGAACTGGTAATGTCCCTGGTTGTAAGGCTGGAACTGATTGTGTCCCTGGTTGTAAGGCTGGAACTGATTGTATGCCTGATGATGAAAACCTCTCCCTCTCCCTCTTCCTCTCCAACCCCCTCTTCCTCTGAAAAAAGGGGTATCCGATTTTTTATTTTGATTCATATCTTGTTCTGAATTCTTCCTCCAAATTCTATTAACTTGTGATACCCGTGTATCACCTCTGTTTTGTCTATTACAATCAACTTCCGAACTAAACAGGGGTGCTGAGGGGTCTATTTCATCATCGGTAGTGCTGCGTATTCTCTTGGCGTTTCTATCTCTGTTGGGACTGGATATATGCTCTTGTCTGTCTATGTTAATTCTATTCTTATCTCTGTCTCTATTGGGACTGAAAGCGTCATCATGTCTGTCTTCAGTATATCTTGTTGTTTTATCATTCTTGTAAAAAGATTTATGGTAAGGTTTATTAAAACCATGCCACTGATAAATCTTGTGATTTTTATAATCTGCTTCATCTCTTCTGAACTTCTCATATTTTTGTGATTTTAATTCTTTCGTGAAGCTATCTAAATTTTTTTTATAATCGTTGTAAATAATATCAAAACAGAGGTCATTCTTTTTAAGAAAATCAAGATTTTCATCCAGTTCACCCTTAATTTGACATTCTCTTGTTTTAGATGTTTTAATAATCAAGATCATTAAGTCCAGGGAGCATTTATTAAGTATTGCCTCCCATGAATTCATAAAAGCAGCATCCTCTCGAAACATACTAGGCGGCTTGTTGACTCTCAATCCTCTTGGTATTCGCTTGTAGCGACAATAGTCCAATAACGTCGATGCATGTAAATTGCTTCTTACCAGGCTTTTACTTAAATTAATAGTGTCTTCCCATTTTTTTAATAAATCCACAAAGACTTCATCATTTTTGAAGAAGGGTTCTGATGATAAAAGCTCATTCAATTGTCCATCGTCGTAGCTTAAAACGTCCTTCCATGGAGAGAAGGACATCTTCCTTAAAAGGGATGGGCCCAGAAAACAAAAAGGAAGGCGATCAAGAAAAGCCGTGAGGAACAAAAAAGAAAGTGAGCGGAGGTCCTTCAGGAATTGCAAGAACTATGGGCACGGATCAGCATTTAATTCAGAAAGCCACTGACAGGACCAAAAGAACTGAGGAGGCCCACAGAAGACCAGCTCCACAATTTAAAGTTGAAGAGAGATTTTGGCTGAGCACATAGCATCTACGTCTGCAGGTTCCTTCCATGTGCCTGGCCCCACACTACATTGGACCTTTCGCTGTACTGGAGCCTGTCAAGAGTCAATTAAAATTGTTAGCTACGCTAAGGATGCACAACATATTTCATGTATCGCTACTCATGCATGGTCCTTTAGGGCAACACCGAAACCACAGGATTCTGGAAGTCTTAGACTCATGTCATAGGGGCAAAAATAGTTGACTTCTTGACCGGGTGAAATGGCAGCTTGAACAGGGAGCTCCCGGGCACCCCGAGCTATTATCCGAGCGCATCATCCTCCAAAATTCACTTTTAGTGGAAAAGGGGAACAGAGAGATTAATGCAAACGAGTATCCCCATGGCGACCCGGAAAAAAGGCACAGATCTCAGCCGATACTCGTACTTTAAAGTAGAGGCCGACACGGGAGCTGAGTCGGCCATGACAGGCCTGGCGGAAGTGGAGGAGGAGACTGACACAGCCGAAATAGATTCGCAACTTAGCACCATCCCTACCAGAAGTGAATTCCGCCAATGGTTCATGGATATAAGGGCTGAGATGAAAGCCAATAAGCGAGAAATGTTGGATAAAATGGCAGAATTGAGGGAGGAAATGGCGGAAATCGACCATAGAGTCGATGAATGCGACATGCGGATCGACGCGCAGGAAGACAAATTAAAGAAGATGCAGACACAATGCGATAAATTTTCAACTTCAGAACTTGAATTGACTGTTAAATTGGAGGACTTGGAAAATAGAAATCGCAGGTGTAACCTGCGATTTCGAGGCATCCCTGAAACCGAGGCCTATAAGGACTGCCATGCAGTGGTACAGTCTCTTGGTACCTTTTTTCTTTCAAAGATGGCCGACGGGGAACAACGAACACCAGCCCACGAGATCGAGTTAGAGAGGGCGCACCGGACATTGGGCCCAAGGCAAGGGAACCTGCCAAGGGATATAATCGCCTGCTTTTTGCGATTCCCAGTGAAAGAAAAAATCCTGCAAGTGGTCAGGCAACAGAAGACATGGGAATGGGAAGCGCACTCGATTGCAGTGTTTACCGACCTCGCGCCTGGAACCCTTAAACGCCGTCAGGAATACAGGCAAATCACATCATTCTTTGGCAAGAAGACTGCCGCTATCGGTGGCTATATCCGACAGGGTTTTCTATTACGATTAAGGGAGCTACTTCCCGGGCAGCCTCACCATCGGAAGCGATCGCCATTCTGAAGGAGGCAGGCTACACTGTCCAACAAGTGGCGCCAGTGGAGCAGAGGGAAAGGCGAGAGCCTCCCCGCTGGCAGAGGGTGGAGAAAGGAGGCCGTCGCCTACGAAGGCACTCCGAGACGCCCCTGCAACCCTCGATGGAAGACCAGGGCTGAAGTCTACATCCTAAGCAGTGGGACAGACCGGCCTACTTATTCAGGCGACAGACTGGTAACAACTTTGAAGGCGAGGAAAATGGCGTATACACTAGGCACGGACATTTTGCTATATCTTGCGTATAAGCTTTATATGATCTCTACCCTTCTATGCGTATGCTATGTGTTCTATGTTTGTGGGGGAGGGTTTAACTGATCTCCCGGGGTGGCCCGGGGGTTGACCATTAACCCCAGTCACACCGACTACTCCTGCTTTGCAGGAAGGCCATAGGATTATGGCACTTGAAAACGGGGGGGTGGGGAGGGGGGGAGGGGAGGGAAACTGGACTTGAGAACCAGGAGGGAGGAGAGGGGATTGATTTTGGGAATGGAGGGGACACCGGCTGATTCGGTCATAGCCTACAGTAATGGGAAAAAGGTTTCTGGGGTCTTAGATTCGCCCTTTCATGATTGGCCAGCCCTGGTCAAACAATATGCGTCAGCGTTGATACTAGAGGGATACCGAATACATGCTATGGGGAAGATGTATGTCCATTGGCGTATCAACCCATCCCATAGATAATGTACCATGACACTACAAATTTTATCTTTGAATGTTAAAGGCATTAATACTCCGCACAGATGACAGCTCCTTAAGCAGGACTCTCAGTTTCTATCTGCTAACATAAAATGCTTACAAGAGATGCATTTAAAGCGCCAGTTTGAACATGTTTTGGCATGGCCATGCTTTGTCTATAGATTTTTTTCTGCTGCACATAAGAATAGCAAATACGCAGGGTGTGCGTCCTTTTCAAACAAGGAATGGATTATAAAATCTGCACACACATAGAAGATGATGCTGGGAGGTATCTCTTGGTTAAATTTGAATTGAGGGGGGAATTCTACACGCTGGTAAACATCTATGCCCCAAACACCGATCAACAGAGATTCTTTGATAGGATTGGCAAACTATTGTGCAGTGAAGGGGAGGGGAATCTGATATTGGTAGGAGATTATAACTTAACCATAGACCCCAATTTAGACAACTCAGGAGGAAGAGGAAGGGGGTCGGGTCCGGCCAGGCGCACACTGAAGTCCCTCATGAAGACATGGCATCTTACGGATGTATGGCGCCAAAGAAATCTAACCAGTAGGGATTACTCATTCTATTCTTCCCCACACCAGTCTTACACAACTTTTTCCTCACGGAAAACTCTAAAAAACTTCAACCGCAAAGGGTCTCCCTTAGTATAGACATCGCGGTAAGTTTTTACCGATTTTGCGGTTCCGTTCCGTTTTTCCAAATTTTTTACCTGAGTCATAGGCCGTCGACGGCTGTCTGGCCACAAAATGACTACAGGCTTCAAAAAATGCCCAAAATGCACGAGGAACATGTCCATCACAGACCCTCACCAGGACTGTGTCCTCTGCCTGGGTGAAGGGCATGATGTAAAAAATTGTCCCTTATGTGCTACGATGACCTCGAAAGGTCGACGTCTGCGGCTAGACAAAATGGAACAGTTGTTTAAAATACAACTAGTTACTGCTCCATCTACTTCCACACAATCGTCTCCGGCTGGGTCGATTAGAAAAGTCGTCCTGAAAAAACGCCATTCAGGTGAGTCGGGAGACGCTCCATTTTCCTCCCCCTCGCCATCGTCCAGGGCGTCAACATCGGGCAGTGAGAAAGCCCGCGAAAAAGACAAACATCGCCATCGGCATTGTAGGCCGCATACGGCATCCGCTACACCGATACCCGGCGAGCCATCGACGGAAGACGGGGCACCGGTTAAGAAACCCCGGCTCCAGGGTAAGGCTTCGGAGCCATCGACAAGGCGATCCTCGCCGATTCCGGCGGAAGGAACCGTGCCTCCTCAGGGCTCTGAGGATGTACTGATGTCGCCACCACCGCCTCCCCCCATGGGTGCTCTGTTCACACCATCCATGTGGGCGGAACTTGACGTTTACATACGCCAAGCGGTCAGGGATGCCTTCGTCGAAGCGATGCCGCGACCTGCTACACCGGTTCTGCCATCGACACCGGTCATAATAAGATAGTCGATTCCATCGCCAGTACCCTCGATGCCGATGCCGAGGAAATCACCGCAATCATCGATGACGTCGGTTCCAGCACCGGTGCCGTCCATGCCGCAACCAGCCATGCCGTCGATGCCGATGCCTCAGATTCCATCGATTCCAATGCGGCCACCGACCCAGATGACACCATCGGTGCCAACTCATGATTCGTCCATTTTCCAACCCTTGATGGACAGATTGGACTCACTTATCCATGCTTTCTCCTCTTCACCACAAGATCTAGGTTCTGGTCAACATCAGGAACCATTACCAGGTCCGTCAGGTGTCATACCACCCATCAGACCACAAACACCAGTCTCTGAAATCCCATTTAAGCCTCCTAGGCCAACAGGGCATCCTCTGGACACTAGTGACTCAGAATTTTCATCTGAGGAAGATATCCTCTCTGAGCCTTCACCACCAGAGGACAGGAGAAAATCACCACCGGAGGATCTTTCATTTTCTAATTTTATAAAGGAAATGTCTGAAACCATCCCTTTCTCCCTCCTCTCAGAGATAGACAGCAGGCAAAAAACCTTGGAGGTACTTCAATTCGTAGATCCTCCTAAGGAAATTCTTGCCATTCCAGTTCACGAGGTCTTACAGGAATTGATGTACAGGATGTGGGAGCACCCTGGGTCTGTGGCGGTAGTCAATAAGCGTGCTGATGCCACTTATCTGGTTCAGCCCATCCCAGGGTTTCAAAAAACTCAATTGCCCCATCAATCAGTAGTGGTCGAGTCGGCCCAGAAGAAGGCCAAGAGGTTAAAACAGCATGCCTCCACACCTCCTGGGAAAGATAACCAGTTCCTAGACAATCTTGGGAGGAAAATCTTCCAAGCTGCCATGCTGGTATCCAGTACCAGCGAGACCTGTGGAAACAGGTTGAAACACTGTCACACCAATTGCCTGACCAACTTCAGGACGGATTGCTAAGACTCGTGCACAAAGGCCTAGAGGCGGGCAAACATGAGGTAAGGGCCACATATGATTCCTTTGAGACAGCCTCCCGATTGTCAGCGTCAGGAATCACAGCTAGGAGATGGGCCTGGTTAAAATCATTGGAGCTGAGACCAGAGGTGCAGGAACGCTTGGCAGACTTGCCTTGCCTGGGGGAAAACCTCTTTGGTGATAAAGTCAAAGAGGCGGTGGCGACCATCAAGGACCACACTGAAACCCTTAAACAGCTGTCTCAGCTGCCACAAGAAGTACACCAACCTTCTAGGAGGCTTCCAAGAAGGGAACCAAGGAAACCATATTATCGTCCTAGGCGATACTATCCTCCAGCAACCAGACCCAGACAACAACGGCCTACTCAACGGTCACAACCTCGCCAGAGACCTGCTAGGCCTCAGCAGCCTCCGCCTGTGGCATCCACTTCTGGATTTTGAAATCCAACCAGAGAGCAGGAGCCATTCCCAAAATCCTCATCCACAATTACCTGTAGGAGGCCGAATTTCTCATTACCATCGAACTTGGACCTCCATCACAACGGACCAATGGGTACTCTCAATAACAACTCAAGGGTACCGCTTGGATTTCCTCACTGTACCAAACGAAAATCCTCCTATTCCATCTTGGACAGTGTCTCATCACTCCACAATTCTACAAGCAGAATTATCCACCCTACTGACTGCCAGGGCCATAGAAAGAGTTCCCAGGCCTCAGTGGGGCAGAGGATTCTACTCCCGATATTTCCTCATTCCAAAGAAAACCGGGGGCCTACGTCCTATCCTGGATCTCAGGAATCTCAACAAATTTCTAAAGAAAGAAAAATTCAGGATGGTGTCATTAGGCACCATGCTACCTCTTCTTCAAAAAGGAGATTGGCTCTGCTCTCTGGATCTTCAAGACGCTTACGCTCACATTCCCATTTTTCCTCCTCATCGACAATACCTGCGATTTCTGGTGGAAGGTCAACACTTCCAATACCGAGTACTGCCTTTCGGCCTAGCCTCCGCACCTCGAGTGTTCACAAAGTGTCTTGCAGTAGCGGTGGCACATCTTCACAAGCAAAGAGTACATGTCTTTCCTTACTTGGACGATTGGCTCATCAGCAGTCAAACACAAAGCGGAGCTCTCTCTTCTCTCCATCTCACAATAAAGTTGCTTCACTCCTTGGGGTTTCTCATCAACTACGAGAAATCCCATCTCACACCATCTCACCAGTTGCAGTTCATAGGTGCAGATCTCAACACCATCACAGCGAAAGCCTTTCTTCCAAGAGACCGTGCTCAAGCGCTCGTTCTCCTAGCGCACTCTGTTCGCAATCAATCTCGAGTTACAGCTCATCAGTGCCTCACCCTGCTCGGACACATGGCCTCAACGGTTCATGTTACTCCCATGGCCAGGCTCACCATGCGACTAACGCAATGGACACTCAAATCTCAATGGATTCAAGCCATTCAACCATTGTCCACTCCCATTCGTATCACACAAGATCTAAGATCATCTCTTCTCTGATGGACATCCACAATCAACTTGCTCAAAGGCCTGCCTTTCCAGCAACCAGCTCCACAAGTGACTTTAACTACAGATGCGTCCACCTTAGGGTGGGGAGCGCACATTGCTCACCTAAAGACACAAGGCACATGGACAAGGCAAGAAGCCTCCTTTCAAATAAATTTTCTGGAACTTCGAGCTATACGCTATGCTCTACATGCGTTCAAGGACTGCCTTTCACACAAAACTGTTCTGATCCAAACGGACAACACAGTAGCCATGTGGTACATCAACAAGCAGGGAGGCACAGGCTCGTACCTCCTTTGTCAGGAAGCAGCTCAGATTTGGGACTGGGCCCTAGCACACTCAATTCTTCTGCGGGCCACCTACCTAGCAGGCATCCACAACACAGTAGCGGATCGCCTCAGTCGTCACTTCCAACCACACGAGTGGTCTCTGAACCCATCGCTAGCAACCACGATTTTTCAGCGTTGGGGTCAACCAACAGTAGATCTCTTTGCATCCCACCTGAACTACAAAGTGAACAATTACTGCTCCCTCCTCTGGCAGTCCAACAGCCTACCAAGGGACGCCTTTGCTCGCCATTGGAATTCAGGCCTGTTATATGCGTATCCTCCGATACCACTCATAACCAAAACACTAGTGAAGCTACAACAGGACAAGGGGACAATGATACTCATAGCCCCATATTGGCCTCGACAAGTATGGTTTCCCACACTGCTAGATCTCTCAGTCAGGGATCCAATTCGCCTGGGAGTAGCTCCCAATCTGATAACTCAGGAACAGGGCCAGTTGCGCCATCCCAACCTTCAGTCCCTGTCCCTGACAGCATGGATGTTGAAAGCTTGATCTTACAACCACTCAACCTTCCAACTACTATATCTCAAGTACTTATAGCTTCACGTAAACCTTCCACTAGAAAGAATTATTCCTACAAATGGAAAAGGTTTACACTGTGGTGCACTCAGAAAGATTTAGATCCTTTCACCTGCCCCACTACCTCGCTACTAGATTATCTTTACCATCTCTCAGACTCTGGTCTTAAGACGTCATCTGTAAGAGTACACTTAAGTGCAATCTCAGCTTACCATAACAAACTGGGAGATGCACCTATTTCTACACAGCCTCTCGTAAGCAGATTCATGAGAGGTCTAACTCACATTAAACCTCCAGTTCATTCCCCGAGCATACAATGGGATCTGAACGTAGTACTCACTAGGCTTATGCGTTCTCCATTTGAACCCATAAATACCTGTGACCTTAAATACCTTACTTGGAAAACGATATTTCTCATAGCCATTACATCAGCTAGAAGGGTCAGTGAATTGCAAGCACTAGTCACATACGAACCTTTTACAAAGTTCCTACATGACAGGGTAGTCCTCCGGACACATCCAAAATTCCTTCCTAAGGTTGTCACGGAATTTCACTTGAACCAATCAATAGTTTTACCAACATTCTTTCCTAGGCCTCATTCCCATCAGGGTGAAAGAGCCTTACACACTTTGGACTGTAAGCGTGCGTTATCCTTCTATTTAAACCGCACAACAGCCCAAAGAAAATCCAGTCAGCTGTTTGTATCCTACGATCCAAACAAACCGGGTAAAGCAGTGGGTAAGCATACTCTGTCAAACTGGTTAGCAGATTGCATACAGTTTTGTTATGAAAAAGCAGGCCTTACTCTTCAAGGGCGAGTAAAGGCACACTCAGTCAGAGCAATGTCAACTTCAGTAGCACACCTTCGCTCTGTACCTATTCTGGACATTTGTAAAGCAGCAACATGGAGTTCTCTTCACACCTTTGCAGCGCACTACTGTTTAGACAAAGAAGGAAGACAAGATTCAGCATATGGACAATCTGTCTTAAAGAACTTGTTTCCAGTATAACCCCAACTCCTTCTACATCCAACCTGCTGTGATTTCGGCTGATTCATTTCAACAACAATAATTCACTGTTGCTTCACCACAAAATGACTCAGCCTCTAGCTTGCTAATCACCCATATGTGAGGACTAGCATCCTGCTTGTCCTGGGATAAAGCAAAATTGCTTACCTTGTAATAGGTGTTATCCCAGGACAGCAGAATGTAGTCCTCACGAAACCCACCCGCCACCCCGCGGAGTTGGGTCCAATACGTTTTATTATTTTATTTTTGGCTAACGCTATTGCTACAAATCAAGACTAAAGGGAGACCCCTGTGGCAGGGAATATCATAGCATGCTGGGCATGCTCAGTAGGCACTCTGGTGCCAGTCAAAAGTTTCATAGAAACTTTTACAGAAGTTTTCCGTACATAGGGCTCCATTACTGATGTCACCCATATGTGAGGACTACATCCTGCTGTCCTGGGATAACACCTATTACAAGGTAAGCAATTTTGCTTTACTGAATATGCCACTGGAGACCTCTCAGATGCAAGGTAGAATAATCACCCTTATAATCATTGCAGCCCGCTGCGAAATAGCTAAGGTGTGGCGATTGAGTACACTACCCACGTTATCCGACCTAAAAACTAGGCTATCCAAGCTTTATTCCTATCATGCCCACTTTGCCAGTAGACGGAAGAAACAGACGCAATGGCAATCCCTACAAGAATGGTTAGACCGAAGCTCCGGGACTATGGGATAATACCGAATCTCGCCTTTGGGAGGCAAACTTACACTTTATGCTTGTGAGCCATACATAGATGACCCCAACAGGAGGTTCTGTATGGTACGTGCTTATTCTCTCTACTCTAGCTATCTCGCTATCACTGTCCGGTAATCTTAGGTGGGGGGGAGGGGGGAATATGGAGGGTTATGATAAAGCACTGTTGCTAAACACCTGTTGATTTATTCAGGAGGACTTTTCCAAGGGCTATTATTTAGGCCCTATATGTTTGGGTTTTGTTAAACACGGTCACTGAATGTTTTACAATACTCAATGAATGAGGTTGGTTGATGTTGTTATTGAAATTTTGTATATATATATGGTGTACCGCACTGTGCGAAATCTCTTAATAAAATATAAATTACAAAAAAAAATAGTTGACTACTTTCTCTCATGGAAGAATTACTGTCCAGAAGAAAATTCCTGGGAGCTAGCCTCCAACATATTGGACTGTAACCTATTGAAGGATTTCCATCTACATCACCCCAAGAAACCCCGATCTTCAAGGAGGGGGCTTAAGGGTGGGTACCGTTAAGTTTGGCAGTCTGCGGGCTTCCCCCACAAATTGCCACTCTTACCCATTTGGCCAGGCCTTGCTCATCTTTCCCCAATGCCGCCAAGTTTCCTCACTATCCAGTGCGGCGGGACATCGCACCTCGACAGTAGGATGCCGCTGATGTTTGTGGCAGAATGCCACCAACGCTCACCCAAGCTTCTCCTAGGCACACGCACGCCCGATGTCATGCCATTTAAAGGACTTACAGCGAGAAAGGCTCGGAGAGGTTCCTTGATGACCTCACAACTTTGGGTCTATAAAAGGCCCTCCTGTCCTCCTCTTTTTTGCCTTGGCAACAGGTCTCGCTACTATTTAATAGTGTGAGTTGTTCTAGGATTCTTCAGTTCTAGCATCCTTCAGTTAATTTCATCTCCTGCCTGTTCTTCTTCTCGTCCTCTTACCCTGCCTATCCATCCCTCCTTCCCTTCGGATGGATACTTGGTATTGACCTTGGCCTGACTTCTGGATACTCCTGACCGTAACCTACTACCAACTACTGCCTGCTACTGGATTTGTCTGACCTACTTCTCCATCCAAGCAACCTTTGTGGACCTCTCCACCATCAGCAGAGGCCCCCCACCTAAGACCTGCTGGCCCTGGCACCCAAAGGCTCAACATAATGCACAAGATGTGGTTAACTGGTATTCTGTTTCAAAATATCAATAATGTATGTAAACATCCAATTTCTTAATTTTATAAAATTATGTGGGACTGACGCTGAGTCAGCTAATAACATCAGGACTGCTCTTGAGCTTAAGTCCACTCTAATTTATTTTTTAGGAATTTTTTGTATTTAAAAAATGACCTTAACCCAGTCAGGGGACAAACTGAAAATATATCTTGTATATTTCTCAAAGTCCGAATAGATAACAGGGCATACGTGAGTGTAAAAGATTGAAAAGATACTTAGCTTGCAGACTGGGGCGGACTGCAATGTTAATTATTCGGACTTAGAGAAATATACAAGATATACGTTCACTTTGTCCTCAGCAGTAGTCCGGGTAGGGCTGCTGTGAAGGATTGTGGCTGCCAGGTGGTGGAGGGAGGTCAGCCGTGATCAAAGCAAGGCACTTTATGCAGGATCAAGGCTGCTGGAGGTGGAGGGAGGTCAGCAGTGGCTCAGGCAGGGCTTCTGTGAACAATTGGGGCTGCCAGAGGTAGAGGGAGGGGACTGTTGAGTTTTCCTGTATATCAGGGCTACAGGGATTGGGAGGAAGTATGACTGCTGGGTTGAGGGAGATTTGCAGCACATGAGGACTTTGGGTTTTGGGTAGAAGGGTTTCTGCAATCCGGGAGGGTTTTTTTCTTTGTCTGCTGGGGTTGGGAGAGGGAAGGATAGCAAGATATGGACCTAGCCAGCAAACCTTAGGACAGCAATTTTCGTACCTTGATTTAGCCAGCTGAAAATGAGCACTAGCTGGTTAAATTGCTCCTCCAGCCTAAACTCGCCCTGTGAATCCCCTCAGTTTGAGCAATTGAATTTTCAAAGGCTTTGATTTAGCTGGTTAAGTAGATCCTTTGATTTAGCTGCTAGGTAGATCCTTTTGAAAATTCATTCCTATGGTGTTCAAATTACTCTTGCTCAGTACAGTAATTGTTAAAGCCCACGTTTCCCAGTCTGTTTTGTCTCTGCAGAGTCCTTCTATACAGTCTTCCTACCCTGTGGAGTTTCTGCCTTCTAATTGGTCATGTGCTGCCTCTGAGGAGAACAAGAAGAATGAGGTGAACCTGGAAGCTGTTTTCCAGATTGTAGATGAGCTGCATTCATCCCCCAAACTGGAGATGGTAAAAGTGCATCACGTGGAGAGCCAAGAGAGTCCAGCCTCTCAGCCTAACAGAGGCCAGCATATCCCAACCACTTCTGTGGCCACCAATGATACTTCATGCACCAGCCAACCCAGTCAGCTGGAGTCTCTCACTCCTGTGGTTTCAGATATCACCTCATTTGTCGTGGGAGCTGACCAGCCTATGGGCTCATCACTGCCCCAGGCTTCAGAATTTCTCTACACGATGTCCTCGAGCCAGACACCAGAGAGCACAGATACCACTACTAGTGCTGCAGCGGTGATTGTGCAGGGGCCTGCAGCTTCGCAACAAGTATCTGTCAAAGTGGAAAATCAGCTGAGTCCACCTCCCTCACAGCCGGTGGTAGTCCTGATGGAGGAAGGGATGTCATCCAGTCCACAGCAGGTAAGAAGGGTTTTGTAGAGAATAATGATTGTAATCTAGTGCAAAAAATGTACCTATGCCAGTGTTAGCTCTCTCCCTGGATGCCGAAATGGCTTTTGTTAGAATGGAGTGGGAGTATCTTTTCTATGCTTTATGCTAGTTTGGTTTTGGCGATACTTTTCTGTCAGCAATATGTTTACTCTATGTTCAACCACAAGCATGTATATTGGTAAATAATATGATTTCCCCTAAATTTACTCTAACTAGAGCAGGGGTGGCCAACCGGCAACTCTTCCAAGCTTCAGTTGCGGCTCCTGGCTAAAATCCTCCTGCACTGCAGACCCCTGATGTTGATCCAGGTTTATCATCTGCCTCCTGCAAACAACGATCCTCTCCCTTCTCAGCAGCTGGCTCAGGCAGAAGTTGTAAATTTACAACTTTCACCCATTCCGGCTGTTGAGAAGAGGGAAGATCATTGCCTACATAAGCTGCCCACCTTCACGTTGCTGTTGCCTCCCCACCATGTCAAAGCACTCCACATTCCTTAAGACGACCCGGACCCAGATCCAAAGGGCTGGTGAAGAGGCTGATGTTGATCTCAGTGGCTCCATGCCTATGGAGCCACTGCGAACAGGCCCCTGCAATAGCCTCCCCACTGGATCCTAGTTAGTTTCATTCTCTCTGCCGCAATACGAGCTCCCTGGGCCTGCTCCCTTAGTAAACCCCTCCCCTCCCTGCCGGACATACACACACACACACACACACACATACAGACACATGAACCTTCAGAAAGAAACAAACCAACTGTCTCTCCTTGTCTGCTGTGCCTTTCTAGGTGGGAGGCACCTAGCACACCTCCGGCTGCTGCCTCAAAAGCCCCATCTGCTGTCTGCAGTTAGCCATCTCATTCTCGGGCCGCAACAAACTAGAAAAGAGTATGGGGGCCTGGCATTCTGGAAGACCTCCAGAAACATTAATTGGAAGCCCACCTATTTATTCTCCTTTGATCCTGCCTGGATTCCCAGTGAGTCTGTGAGAGACAGTGAGTATGTGAACACACATATTTTATCTGTGAGCAAGTGTGTGTGAGTGTCAGTGAGCAAGTGTATTAATTTGTATGTCAGTTAATGTATGAGAGTGCATGGGTGTGAGAAAGTGTGTGTGCCAGTGAGCATGTGTTTGTGAGCATATTTATAAACATGTGTGAGTGAACATGTGCGTCTGTGAGTGTGTCTGAGTGTATGTCAGAATATTTGTGAGCATGTGTGTGAATGAGCATATGTGTCTGTGAGCGAGAGTGTCAGTGAACGTTTGAAGGTATGTGAGTGCGAGCAAGCACAGGTGACAGTGAATGTGTGTGCGTGTGTGTATGCATGCATGAGAGAGAGAAGAGTAAATTTGTGCACCAACACCAGTCCCCATTCCGCCCCCTCAACTAATCCACAACAATCTCAGGAAAGGAAGCATGGATGATTTTAAAATCCTTATTAATTTTAATTATTGAGTATTATTTGATATATCTGCTTTTTGAAAAAATTTTATCGCTGTTTGAGAAATTAAAAAAATTAGTTTTAATGATTGGATGTTCTATTTTGTCAGCTATTTGAAATATTCTGTTAGTATGGTTTTACTGTTAAGAATGATTTATTTTTTTTTGTTTTCTTCTTTGTTGTGAGGAAATGTGACATTTCTGTTTTTCCATTGTTGCACTGCATAATACATTTTGGCTTGTTGCAGTTTCCAGTACATTTTAATGTCAGCATGTTTCTAGTTATACTTGGGATCACTTTATTCAGTATTTGGTGAGGATCTGTCTGTGTTCTGCATGTGTGACCAAGGTGAGTTATTCTACCAGCATGTATAGGGTGTTGGGATCTATAGCAGTTTGGCTTGTTCTATTCTAATAGGAGGTGCATTAGTGCTTTAGGGCTGGCGTAATAGTTGCAGTATTGCCTTTTCATAGATAGAATTGCTACTATTTGAGTGCTGGCAATTAGTGTTGTTTTAATATGGGAGGTTATTCTGCAATTGTAATCCACTTTACTCATGGCTTTGAGGGATTCTGTGTGACTGGACTGAATTCTGAGAGTGGCAGCTGGCTGTAGGTGTATCTGGGAGGGAGGGAGGATGTGCATTTGTATGTCTGGGAGAGAGAAGAAGGGAGGGTGTGTGTTTGTATGTCTGGGAGAGAGAGGGAGAAAGGTGTGTATGTTAAATGTCCGGGAGATAAAGAGGGAGAAAGGGGTGTGTGTTTGAATGTCTGGGAGAGAAAGAGAGAGAAAGGGATGTGTATGTCTGGGTGAGAGGAGGGAAAGATGTGTGTGTGTCTGGGAGAGAGGGAGGGTGTGTGTGGGAGAGAGAGGGGGTTGTATGTATGAGGGAGAGGGGGAGGAAGAGTAGGCTATGTGTCTGGGAGAAAGAGGGAGTGAGAATGTGTGACTGTCTAGAGGGAGGGAGGGTGTGTATGTCTGGGAGATAGAGAGGGGTTGAGGGGTTGAATGTGTATTTGTGTCTGGGAGAGAGATGGTTGACCTTTTCTCACAGGACAAGCAGGATGGTACTCCTCGCATATGGGTGACATCACAGGATGGAGCCCAATCACGGAACACTTTTGTCAAGTTTCTAGAACTTTGATTGGCACCTACTGGGCATGCCCAGCATGGCATCAACCCTGCATCCAGCAGGGGTCCCCCTTCAGCTTTTTTTTTCCAGCGCAGCAGTAGCCACGCGGGTTAAGAAGCTCTTCAGAGATTCTTGACAGGGATTTTTCCTCACGGAACTTTATCAAAAAATGCAAAAATTTTCTACCCCACAGGGGTCCCCTTATCGATATCTTTGCTCCGCGGTCGAACGGTTTTTTCCCTGCTTGCGGTCGATTCCCGTCGAGTTTTTCACCTCGCGGCCTAACAGACATTGACCGCACCTCGGCTAAATTTTGTCAAGGCCATGGCGTCAGGTTTCCTTTGGTGCCCTGACTGCACTCGAACAATGTCCATCACTGACCCTCACACAGTCTGTGTGATGTGTTTGGGGTCCGACCATGATGTCCTTACTTGCACCAAATGTGCCCAAATGACACAAAAGATCGCAAGGCTCGACTGGAGAAGATGGGTCTTCTCTTTCAGTCAAAAACCCTGACTACGTCAATAGCTTGGAAGTCGTCTGAACCACTGCCGTCTACTTTGCGCCAGCACCGGGAAACTGCTGCTGCCCGACCGGCTTCGATGTCTCCGTGGGTGTCGACCCCCTCTGTTCCTCCTCAGGAAAAAGACTGAGGAGAACATCGAGAAAAACATTGAGAACGCCATCGAAAAACTCAGGCCACCGATACAGGCAAGCCCTCGGCATCAACGTTGTCTGAGCCACCGACAAAGAAGTCCTGTACAGAAAAGGCCCCATCCTCTTCTGTCTCTGGGTCACTGAGGTGTTCCCCACCTGGACAGGTGCCGGGAGCAGCGATTCCACTTTCACTTGTGGACCCGCCGGCTACGCCAGTGTTGCCTCCTACTCCGGAACCGGGCATCCATGCCCCAGGTTTCCGTGAGGAATTGGATTGGATGATCCAAGAGGCCATCGGTAAAGCACTCCAGGGGTTCAAACCTCCATCGATGCCGGTGCAGGTTCCTGATCTGGCCACCGATCTGATACCTACAGTGCTTGCACCGCTATTGGCAAGAATGGATGCGTTAATCGGTGCCCT
Source organism: Rhinatrema bivittatum (assembly GCF_901001135.1). Taxonomy (NCBI): domain Eukaryota; kingdom Metazoa; phylum Chordata; class Amphibia; order Gymnophiona; family Rhinatrematidae; genus Rhinatrema; species Rhinatrema bivittatum. The sequence goes on along the minus strand of NC_042622.1, from coordinate 208,366,077 downwards.
TCCACTGGTGAATCCGAGGGAACCGATGGCCCTGATTCCTTCCTCACTGATACCCTTGTCATCGGAAGAAGAAGAAGAAACACCAATCTCCATTCCGCCCTCCGGAGTGCTGCCACCGACACATCCATCGATGTCGCCGATTCCATTGGTACCTTCGTCGATGCCTCCAATATCTCCTTCGATGCCCGCATCTATGCCTTTGATGCCTCCATCGATGCCTTCGATTGCACCTCCAAGACCATCGAAGCCTAGGCCCAGGCCTTCGGGAATAACACTGTTACTCCCTTCTGATGATCATATGGGAGCTGGTGATGAGCCTTACGATCCTTGGACCGATGATTCGTCCCAGGATACTGATGATCTGCCTTCACAGCCCTCTCCTCCTGATGAAAGGAAGCTTTCTCCTCCAGAGGTCTTGTCCTTTATCAACTTTGTAAAGGAAATGTCTGAAACGGTTCCATTCCAGCTTCAGATTGAAGAGGACTCTAGGCATCAGATGCTGGAGCTTCTCCAGTTTCTCGATGCTCCTAAGGAAATCAAGTCTATCCCTATTCATGAAATCCTCCTGGACCTTTTAAAGAGAAATTGGGAACACCCTGGCTCTGTGGTACCTGTCAACCGTAAGGCAGATGCCACCTACCTAGTTCAGTCAGCCCCTGGCTTCCAGAGAACTCAATTAGATCATCACTCAGTGGTTGTGGAGTCAGCCCAGAAGAAGACACGACGCTCCAAACCTCATTCTTCCATTCCCCCAGGAAAAGAACAAAAATTCCTGGATGCATTTGGGAGGCGTGTATTCCATGGCTCAATGCTCATCTCTCACATTGCTTCCTACCAATTGTACATGACCCAATACAACAGGGCCCTGTTCACGAAGATTCAGGAAGTTGCTGAAGCCTTACCTCTGCAATTCCAGGACCAGCTTCATGCCCTAGCACAGAAAGGCCTAGTTGCTGGCAAACATGAAGTACAGTCGGCATATGATATCTTCGACACCGCCTCCAGAGTATTGGCGGCAGGAATTAGTGCGAGGAGATGGGCCTCACTAAAGTCTTCAGACCTCAGACCAGAGGTTCAGGACAGGTTAGCTGACTTGCCCTGTACGGGGGATAATCTTTTTGGAGAAAAGATTCAAGAAACAGTGGCGCAGCTCAAGGACCACCAAGAGACTCTGCGCCAGCTCTCCTTACTGCCTTCTGATCTTTCTTCCTCTTCCAAAAGATCTTTTAGGAGAGATTCCAAGAGACAAGCCTACCGGCAAAGGAGATACTATCCCCCAGCATCCAGGGGTCAGCCTTCTAAGCCTTACCAAAAAGGCCAATCCAGGCAACCTCGAGTACAGAAGTCACAGCCAGCCCCCCAGCCAGGTCAAGCATCTCGCTTTTGACTCCTTCCTAGAGAGCAGTATCCAGCCTCCACGTCCGGCTAATCCCGTCGGAGACCAGTTGTGCCACTTCTCCAGACCATGGCACACGGTCACCACAGATCAGTGGGTACTCGCTGTAGTAACTCAGGGTTACCACCTCAACTTTCTCAGTCCCTTGACCCCTTTACCTGTCCAATCACAAAGTTTCTGGACTTTCTCTGGCATTTGTCAGAGTCAGGTCTGAAAACTTTCTCCATCAGGATGCATGTCAGTGCGGTAGCCGCCTTCCATAAAGGTATCGGGGATGTTCCCATATCAGTACAACCCCTTGTCACACGTTTTTTGAAGGGCTTGCTTCACCTCAAGCCTCCTCTGCTTCCTCCGGCCCCTTCTTGGGACCTCAACCTAGTTTTGGGTCGGCTCATGAAACCACCATTTGAGCCTCTTCAATCCTGTGACCTTCGATATCTCACATGGAAAGTAATTTTCCTTTTGGCAATCACTTCTGCTCGCAGAGTTAGTGAATTACAGGCTCAAGTTACCTTCTGCCTTACACTAAACTTCTGCAGGACCGGGCAGTACTCCACACTCACCCTAAATTCTTGCCTAAGGTAGTTTCGGAGTTTCATCTCAATCAATCCATTATACTACCTACCTTTTTTCCCAGGCCCCATTCCAATCCAGGAGAGCAGGCTCTGCATACCCTTGACTGTAAACAGGCTCTAGTGTTCTACCTAGACTATACAGCTGCCCACAGGAAGAGCACTCAATTATTTGTCTCTTTCCATCCTATCAAATTGGGGCAGCCTGTGGGTAAACAGACTCTCTCCTCCTGGTTAGCGGACTGCATATCCTTTTGCTATCAGCAAGTGGGCATTCCACTTCTTGACTGACTTCAGTAGCACACCTACGCTCGGTGCCGCTTCCTGACATTTGCAGGGCTGCAACCTGGAGTTCTCTCCATACCTTTACAGCCCATTATTGCTTAGATAAAGCCAGAAGACAAGATTCCATCTTCGGCAAGTCTGTCTTGCGCAACCTATTTACAACATGACATACCGCCTGCCCGGTGGGGTTCAGGATGCTCTCGGCCAAATTTCATCCCAGGCCTAGTGCTTTGCATGCCTGCGTACATTTAGTGCATACTTGGACATCCTCAGCTCGGTACTCACTCATATGTGAGGACTACCATCCTGCTTGTCCTGTGAGAAAGCAAATGTTGCTTACCTGTAACATGTGTTCTCACAGGACAGCAGGATGTTAGTTCTCATGAAACCTGCCCGCCTCCCCGCGGTGTTGGGTTCGTAACGTTTTCTTATTTTATTTTCGGTACTACCTGTAGCTTTTTAACAAGACTGAAGGGGGACCCCTGCTGGCTGCAGGGTTAGTGCCATGCTGGGCATGCCCAGTAGGGGCCAGTCAAAGTTCTGGAAACTTTGACAGAAGTGTTCCGTGATTGGGCTCCATCCTGTGATATCACCCATATGTGAGGACTAACATCCTGCTGTCCTGTGAGAACACCTGTTACAGGTAAGCAACATTTGCTATCTCTCGTCACCATGCTTCCATACCGCAGTAAGTAGGTTGCCTCTTTCCTCTAGTTTTGAATTTTTCTATACCGGCGTTCATGTAGCAAATTTTTTTCTATGTGCTTCATGGTGAGTCAACAATATTACAATCCCAAGCTCTGCCGGTTGCATCAGCTTCGGTAACTTGGGTATTTCATTAAATCACTAGCAGTGACTGCTGTTTCTCTACGGAGTAAAACATCATTCACGCTTTTCCTTGCATGGACAGCTACATAATAACAGTCAACCCAAGCAAGGAGCTCTCCCTTCTTCATGACTCACTATAAATCTATTACCTGGGAATGCTGTTCACTACCATAAATCCCATATAGCACACTTCTGGACACCACAGTCACAACGAACTTCCTGTCCAACAACCGCACAGACATTCTGACAAATTCCTATATGTCTCTGCGCGCATACACCATAACCTCAGCCCCTCAATTCTTTCATTGTTGGGCCATAGCATTTTTTCACCATGCATTTACTCATAGGTCCCAAAAAATTGCTATGAGTAAGATTCAGTGAAATTCAATTATCAGTGGACCTAAGCTGTTCAACTGCTATCGTCCCTGATCCATATTACAGATCTAGAGCCAAAACCTAAACTGGCCCTGCTCACACTTGTATTTACTCAGGGTTGCAGAGTTCAAACTAACATCTTCTCAACCCAATATGCGTCTCTTCTGCTCCATGCAGAGTTTCACATTAACTTCCTGGAGCTTTGAGCCATGAGTTATGCCTTTATGCCTTACAATACTGCCTATGCAGCAAACCTTTGTGCATACAGACAGACAGCATAGTGACATTGTGGTATTTCCAACACACAAGCATGCACAACCTCTTAGCTGCTCTGCTAGGAAGCTGTGCAGCTCTACTCTTGGCCCTTGCTCACTCCATGCATCCCCGGGCCATTTATCTAACAGACTTACTGAACGCACTAGCAGACCTTCTCCACATAAGTTTCCATCCTCTCGGATGGTCTTGGATTATATGTGTAGTGAGGAATATCTTCTAGCGCTGTGGTCAACCGAATTTGCCCTCTGCGTCTGAATCAAACCATATGGTGGACAGATTCTACTCCCTACACATGTCTCCAATGCATTCCCATGGACGCCTTTGCTGCAACAAAGGCCTCTTATATGTGTCTCTTTTGATGCCTCTCATAGCCAGCACCCTTATTATGCTGCACCGGGACGGGGTTCACTGTTCTCAGACCCACGTCCTCGCCGAGACCAGTATGCTTTCCCATACTTCTCAATCCGGATGGAGGAGATGGAGCAGCTTTTCCAAATTCAGCTGTTACCCTCAGCATCATCCTCCACGCAATCGTCTCCGGCTGGATCGATTCGCAAGGTAGTGCTGAAGAAACGAGTCCCAGGTGAGTAGGGAGATGCCTTTATTCCCTCCCCCTCTCCATCGTCAAAAGCATCGACGTCGGGCAGCGAAAAGTCCAAAGACAAAGAAAAACATCGACATCGCAATTGAAGGCCGCACACATCGACCATCGATCCGATGCCCGCAGTACCATCGATGGAAGCGGCATCGTCGGCTAAGAAACCTCGGTTGGATGTGCAGGCTCCAGGGCCTTCGATACCAGGGCGATCCCCACCGGCATCGGTGCAGGGAACCGTACCTCCTCAGGGCTCTGAGGAGGTACCGGCATCGCCTCTACCGCCTCCCCCAATGGCTGCTCTGATCTCATCAACCATGCGGGCGGAACTTGATGTATATATTCGTCAAGCGGTACGAAACGCACTCCTCGATGCGATACTGCCAAGACCACAGCCATCGACACCAGCGATGCCATCGACGCCGGTACCGACGGATATTTTGCCCTCGATACCGATGTCACCGTCCGTTCCGACACCGATGCCATCGGTGCCTATTCCGACGCCAGCATCGGTTCCTCCCATGAAACTGTCGATGCCGATTCCAGAGGTTTCTATGTTTCTACCTCTGATGGAGAAGTTGGACACTTTAATCGATGCCGTAATCAAAAAGCCTCAAGACACCGATGAAGGCACCATTCCAGAGCTAATTCCTGGACCTTCAGGTATTCCTAAACCTCTATACCCACAGTCTCCGAGGTTTCCTTCCATACCTCACTCTTTGCCATTGATGCCTTTCAGACCATCAGGTCATCCAAGAGATACTGGAACCGATTCAGACACAGATGTCTCTACAGATGAGGAGATGCTTTCTGAACCTTCACCTCCAGAAGATAGGCGAAAGTCATCTCCAGAAGATCTCTCTTTCTCCAATTTTGTGAAGGACATGTCGGAGACCATCCCATTTCAACTTCTCTCTGAAATAGATTCCAGACAGAAAACACTTGAGGTGCTACAATTTGTAGATCCACCTAAGGAAATTCTGGCTGTACCGGTATATGAGGTGCTTCAAGAACTCATGTACAGATTATGGGAACATCCTGGTTCAGTAGCATCAGTTAACAAACGATCAGATGCTACATACCTGGTCCAACCAATCCCTGGATTCCAAAAGACTCAACTACCTCACCAGTCGGTGGTAGTTGAGTCAGCTCAGAAAAAGGCAAAAAGAGTCAAGACACATTCTTCCACACCACCAGGGAAAGATAATCGGTTCCTTGATAACTTAGGCCTGAAAATCTTTCAAGGAGCTATGCTGGTTTCAAGAATTGCTGCTTACCAGCTCTTCATGAACCAGTACCAACGCAACCTATGGAAACAGGTCCAAGACATTACCCACACTCTTCCTGAACAGTTCCAGGAAGTATTCTTACAACTAGTGCATAAAGGCCTAGAAGCAAGCAAGCACGAGGTCAGGGCGACATATGACAGCTTTGAAACCGCATCTCGTCTGTCAGCCTCAGGTATTACAGCTTGTAGGTGGGCTTGGCTTAAGGCATCAGACTTAAGACCAGAGGTCCAGGAAAGATTGGCCGACCTTCCTTGTTTGGGAGATAACCTGTTTGGAGACAAGGTTAAGGAAGCAGTCGCCACGTTAAAAGAACACACTGAGACTCTCAAACAACTCTCATTAATTGCTCAAGAGTCACAACCTCCTTCCAGGAGACCTCCTAGACGGGATACAAGGCGTCCTTACTACTGTCAACGCCGCTACTATCGCCCAACAAGCCATGCAAGACCATCTCACCCAGCTCAACGTCCTCAGTCTAGGCAAAGGCCTGCCAGGCCTCAACCCCCTCCTCAGACTGCATCAACATCGGGGTTTTGAGATACACTCAGAGAGCAGCAGCCCATCTGTCAATCCACTCCCACACCTGCCAGTAGGAGATCGCATAACCTTTTTTCATCACACCTGGACCTCCATAACCACAGACCAATGGGTACTTTCCATTATAGCTCAAGGGTACCGATTGGATTTTCTCACTGTACCAAAAGAAACTCCACCAATCTCCTCTTGGACAGTGAACCACCATTCCAAACTTCTAAAAGCAGAATTATCCACCCTTCTGAGAGCCAGGGCCATAGAACCAGTCCCCTGGCCTCAACAGGGCAGAGGATTCTACTCCCGCTATTTCCTCATTCCAAAGAAAACAGGGGGCCTACGTCCTATCCTAGACCTCAGAAATCTCAACAAATTTCTAAAAAAAGAAAAATTCAGGATGGTATCATTAGGCACCATGCTACCTCTTCTTCAAAAAGGGGATTGGCTCTGCTCTCTGGATCTTCAAGACACCTACGCTCACATTCCATTCTTTCCTCCTCATCGCCAGTACTTGCGATTTCTAGTCGAAGGACAACATTTTCAATACTGAGTGCTTCCATTTGGCCTAGCCTCAGCACCTCGAGTATTCACAAAGTGTCTGGCGGTGGCAGTGGCACACCTCCACAAACAAAAGGTACATGTATTTCCTTATCTAGACGATTGGCTCATCAGGAGTCAGACGAAAGAAGGAGCTCTCAATTCCCTCAAGCTCACTGTCAATTTGCTTCACTCCTTGGGGTTTCTCATCAATTACCAGAAATCCCATTTCACACCATCTCACCTTCTACAATTCATCGGTGCAGATTTAAACACCATCATAGCAAAAGCATTTCTTCCAAGAGACCGTGCCCATACACTCATTCTGGCACAATCTCTCAGAAATCAGTCCCAAGTCATAGCTCATCAGTGCCTCACCCTACTCGGTCACATGGCCTCCACAGTTCACGTCACTCCCATGGCCAGATTGACCATGCGACTAATGCAATGGACACTCAAAACACAATGGATTCAAGCCATTCAACCGTTGTACTCTCACATTCAAATAACTCAGGAACTGTGTTCTTCCCTCCTCTGGTGGACATCAATGAACAATCTGCTCAAAGGTCTACCTTTCCAGCAACCAGTTCCACAAGTAACATTAACTACAGATGTGTCCACTTTAGGTTGGGGAGCGCACATTGGTCATCTGAAGACCCAGGGGACGTGGACAAAAACCGAAGCCTCTTTTCAGATAAATTTCCTAGAGCTTCGAGCTATACGTTATGCGCTACATGGGTTCAAGGACTGCCTTTTACACAAGACTGTTCTGATCCAAACGGACAACACAGTAGCCATGTGGTACATCAGCAAGCAAGGGGGAACAGGTTTCTACCTCCTTTGCCAAGAAGCAGCACAGATTTGGGACTGGGCCCTAGCACATTCAATTCTTCTACGGGCCACTTACCTAGCAGGCATCCACAACATAATAGCCGATCGCCTCAGTCATCAGTTCCAACCACACGAGTGGTCCTTGGATCCAGCGATAGCAACCAAGATTTTTCAACAGTGGGGTCAACCGACCATAGATCTTTTTGCGTCTCATTTGAACTACAAAATGAATAATTATTGCTCCCTACTATGAAAGGAGAACAGCATGCCAAAGGACGCCTTTGCTTGCCATTGGAACTCAGGCCTGTTATACGCGTATCCACCGATACCGCTCATAACCAAAACTCTAGTGAAGCTGCAACAGGACAAAGAGACCATGATATTATTAGCCCCATACTGGTCTCGACAAGTATGGTTTCCCACACTGCTAGACCTCTCAGTCAGGAATCCCATTCACCTGGGAGTAGCTCCCAATCTCATAACTCAGGAACAGGGTCGGTTGCGCCATCCCAACCTTCAATCCCTATCCCTGACAGCATGGATGTTGAAAGCTTGATTTTACAACCACTCAACCTTCCAACCACTATATCTCAGGTGCTTATAGTGTCACGTAAACCTTCCAGTAGAAAGAATTATTCCTACAAATGGAAACGGTTTACTTTGTGGTGCGCTCAGAAATCTATTGATCCTTTCACTTGCCCCACTACCTCACTACTAGATTACCTATACCATCTTTCAGACTCTGGTCTTCAGACTTCATCTGAAAGAGTACATTTGAGTGCAATCTCAGCTTACCATAACAAGCTGGGAGACGCACCTCTCGTCAGTAGATTCATGAAAGGTTTAACTCACCTTAAACCTCCATTTCATCCCCCAAGCATACAATGGGACCTAAATGTCGTATTAACCAGGCTCATGCGTTCCCCATTCGAACCCATAGATACCTGTGACCTTAAATTTCTTACATGGAAAACTGTCTTCCTCATAGCCATTACATCAGCTAGAAGAATCAGTGAACTACAAGCACTTGTCACATACGAACCTTTCACAAAGTTCCTACATGACAGGGTGGTCCTCCGTACTCATCCCAAATTCCTTCCTAAGGTAGTCACGGAATTCCACTTGAACCAATCCATAGTTTTACCAACATTCTTTCCAAGGCCTCATTCCCACCAGGGAGAAAGAGCCTTACATACCTTGGACTGTAAACGTGCACTATCTTTCTACATAAACCGCACTACAGTCCAAAGGAAATCCAGTCAACTATTTGTATCTTATGATCCAAACAAACCAGGTAGGGCAGTGGGTAAACATACTTTGTCAAACTGGCTAGCAGATTGCATACAGTTTTGTTATGAGAAAGCAGGCCTTACTCTTCAAGGGCGAGTAAAAGCACATTCATTGAGAGCAATGTCAACCTCAGTAGCACACCTTCGCTCTGTACCTATTCTTGACATTTGTAAAGCGGCAACATGGAGTTCTCTTCACACCTTTGCAGCTCAATACTGTTTAGACAAAGAAGGAAGACAAGATTCAGCCTATGGACAATCTGTCTTAAAGAACTTGTTTCCAACTTAATCCCAACTCCTACTACATCCACCCTGCTGTGATTTTCGGCTGATTAATTTCCAACAACAATACTTCACAGTTGTTTCACTACAAAATGATTCAGCCTCTAGCTTGCTAATCACCCATATGGGAGGACTAGCATCCTGCTTGTCCTGGGATAAAGCAAAATTGCTTACCTTGTAATAGGTGTTATCCCAGGACAGCAGGATGTAGTCCTCACGAAACCCACCCGCCATCCCGCGGAGTTGGGTTCATACGTTTTATTATTTTATTTTTTCGCTAACGCCAATTGCTACAAAACAGACTGAAGGGAGACCCCTGTGGCAGGGAATATCATGGCATGCTGGGCATGTTCAGTAGGCACTCTGGGTGCCAGTCAAAAGTTTCATAGAAACTTTGACAGAAGTTTTTCCGTTTAGGGCTCCATTACCGATGTCACCCATATGTGAGGACTACATCCTGCTGTCCTGGGATAACACCTATTACAAGGTAAGCAATTTTGCTTTCTATCCAGACCGCACTTCACTCCATAGGACTTACACCTAACTCTTTCCTCCTGTGGAAAAAGCCAAGCTGCGAGTTCCAGTGGGCAAACAGACCTTTTCCTCCTAATTGACGGTCTGTATCTCTTTTTCCTACTAACAAGCAGGCATTTCACTACAACACCATGTGTAACCACACTCTGTTAGGGCCATACCAGCTTCAATAACTCACCTTCGGCCAGTGCCGCTTGTACATATTTGTAAAGCTGCGACCTGGAGCTCGCTCCATCCCTTCGCAACCCATTATCCTTTAGATAAGACTGGCCGGCATGCTTCTATGTTTGGCCAGTCCTTCTACTCCTCTTCTGTTCGGTTTAACTACCCAACACACTTCCACCAACCCATTAAGGGTTTCAGGATGCCCTCCTTACCAAATTCCACCCCCGACGTTGAGCCTTTTGCACGTCTTGGGTGCATTTGGTGCACTCTCGGGCATCCTCAGCTCGGTACTCACCCATATATGAGGACTACCATCCTGCTTGTCCTGTGAGAAAGCAAATGTTGCTTACCTGTAAGAGGTGTTCTCACATTATTCTCGTGGTGTTGGCTGAGTTACTCAGGCTTTGACAGAACGATGCAGGAATGCAGGTGCCAGACAGCAAAAACTTAGCTGAAGAGTAATAGATCAAGAGTGGACTGTTTGGGCTCCTGTTTGTATAGAGATACATATGAAGAATACTGACTTATTACATTACTTTATATTTTACAATTTTATACTGCTTTACTTCACAAATATGAACCTAAAGCAGCTTATATCACAGGTAAAAATACATTCCATTGCCTTCTACTTCACCAGTTAGGAATAGATGGGTTTGTCCTCTCGTCCAGCCACTAAAATACAGAATTGCTCCTTCCCCCACTGCCACTGGGGAATAGGCCAACTCTTTAATACAAAACTAAATAATAATCATTCCACATAAATCCACAGAACTCATCCCACACCTGCCTATCTAAACATCAAAGTACATTATTTTAAACTACCAAAACCCCAGCAAACCTACGTAATTCCCTCACTCCAAAAACAGAGGATGCATACCTTATCACAACCTGAGTAACCATCCCTGCTTCCCCTGGTGGTCTCTTCAGAGTCAGCCTGCCCAGGGGCAACCTGTCCTCAGCAGAAGATGGCATCAGGAAGGAGGCAAAGCCATCAGTAAGGCCCCGGTCTGAGAAGACATCAGGCAGGACAGGCATGTAGGCAATAGAGGCAGGGGGACTGGATGGAAAAATGTCTCGTCCCTCTTGCAGCCACAGTTGATGGAAGAGCTACCAGCTTTAGACCTCTCTTTGAAGTCTTCTGCAGATGACATCGTGAAGGGGGCAAATAAATTGTCTGTAAGATCATGGGACCTAAGCTGGAGCTTTTTATATCATACAAAAATGTTGCTAAGATATTTTGCAAGACTTTTGCAAATGCAAGACAGAACAGAATTCAGTGATCTCACTAACCTTGGTTCACTGTCCTATTAATGATAGCCATAGCAGAAACTATCAGATTAGGGACTTTGCAGACTTAATTTCTCAACACTAGGGCATACTCCTCCTCTGATTTCTATCTCTCATAGCCTGATTGCTAGAGGGGGTACAGTTTGGCAGATTCTCTATGTCTAAGAAGGTATATTAATTCTTCTTGGCCATCCAAAAGGAATCCACCTGTCACCCTAATAGGATCTTTGTTTCCTTCCTCGGGTGTTAGTCTGTGAAGTGTCAAATGGCAGGAGAGTTTGATCCAGACTCATTCTGTGCAGAAGCAATCATTATATAACAGAGCTACTTAGCTCTTTGTGCATTGCTGGTTGGTTCATTTTATTAATGCAGGGTTCACCTATTATGACCTTATTTGTGTTCTGCTTTATCCCAATCAGACTGAATATCTTTATATGGTAGGGACTTCAGGCAAATTTTTGGACAAGTATCAAGTTCTTGAACAAGTTGAAATTATGAGGTCAACTATTTCTCAGAGATTATCTTTGTCTGTTTGCTACCACTTAGTTCATGAGTATCTGCAAGGACACCAGTTCCTTATCCTTAGAGGCCAATTAGTCCATAAGCTATCATGCAAAGCGGAATATAAATCAAGTAAATAATAATTTTAAAAAAATTAATAATAATAATGCTTTTTGTCTGGCCGTTCCTTTATCCTGTCTCGTAACTCTGTTTCTGGTGCTCGCCTGTTTTCTCTCTGTATTCTTTACAGGTCTTATTGTTATGATTCTGGCCCCGAGGGGGGGTCCACGGCCGGTCCCCCTACCTGCCGTGTTGCTGTCTGGCGCTCCCCACGGGCGTCTGGCCTGGACGGGGCCTTCTCGCGGTGCTCCCTATGCGAGGGAGATGTCGCCGACTCCAAACTCTTGTGCCCGCCCCTTTATTTATTTATTTATTTATTTATTTATTTATTTATTTATTTAAAATCTTTTCTATACCGTCGTTAAGCGGGTGCCATCACAACGGTTCACAATAAGGCACAAAAACTATGTTGCATAAAGTGTCTGGAATTCTAACTCTTAAACAGGTGCCATCAAAAATACTGTAACATTATATCATAATAAGTACTATTTGATGAGTGTTATAAGTTATGTCTAGATTTTCTAACTCTGCTAAAAGTTTGGTGTTACTTAACTTTAGGCGCGCGCGCAGGGGCTGGCAATAAAGGGACCAGCGTGGGAGACTTGGCTCCCCCCCAGAGATGACGTGAGACGCCCTCTGCTGTTTAAACCTGGCTGCCAGCTTTCTTCTTTGCCTTGCAACGGGTCCTCTCGTTTAGAGTGCTAGTTGCCATTCCTGCCTTGTGCCTGCTCCAGCCTTGTTCCAGTTCTGTTCCTGCCTTCGGCTTGCTCCAGACTTTCCTCTTTTCCAGCTTGTCCTTGATTCCAACTCAATTCCAGCTTAGTCCTGTCTCCAGGTCCGTCTTCTCCTGCTCCTGTTCCTGCTTCCCTTGTCTTGTCTTCCTGACTCCTGACTCAGTACATCCTTGGATTTTCTGCTCCGCTGCCTGCCTCGATCCCTGACTTGACTCTGATTTCTGCCGTCTGCTGCCTGCCCCGACCCTCAGTCCGCCTCCACGTTGTACTCCACGTTGCTTGCTTCGACTCGGACTTCTCTTCGGACTTTCATCTCCAGGAGGCATCTCCTAAGTCCAAGCGGCTCGGGTCCCCAAGGGCTCCTCCCGGGGGGGATCTCGGGCTTCCAGTGGTGAAGATCCCGTTGGCCTCCTGGCTCCGACTCGTCTCTCAGCTCAGGACTTCTGGGACGCTCCTCGTACCACGGTCTTCAAGCAGGTCTCACCTAAGTCCAAGCGGCTCAGGTCCCCAAGGGCTCCTCTCGGGGGGGGGGGGGGGGGGATCTCGGGCTTCCAGTGGTGAAGCTTTCTTTCGGTCTATGGGCCTTAATCTGCCTCCCGGCTACCATCCTTTCTGTGGACCTCTCCACAGCGCATCCTCAACATCTTCTAGCCGGCTCAAGGATCCACGAACTCAACACTTATATTAAGCCAGCAAAGCGCACGAACGGGCGTGCGTGCACAGCGTACGCCCATTCGTGCGCTTTACTGGCTTGGGGGCCCAAATTGACGACACGTCGGAAGAGCGAAGAAGCTTCGGAGGAGAGGCCGCGCTTTAGTAAAGAATTCGCCTGGGAGCGATCGTGGCAGAGGGCCCGTGCAGGCATTCATCTTCGCCGGCGGCGGGGGCTGCTTTCGCCGCCGGCTGCTGCCGGGAGGCAGGGGGCAGCCCCCGGGAGGCAGGGGAGCTGCGGTCCGTCTCCGGAGGAGGGCTGCAAGAAAAAAGTACGTTAAACTTTACATGCCGAGTCGCGAGGGGATTTCAAATGTCACTTGAGCGCCTAAATTTCGCTTTTCGTTGCTTCGGGAGGAGGGTAGAGAGGACTGGGCTGCTCCGGAGACCGGCACCCATGGACACGGCCAGGGCAGGTGAGCAAGGGCTGGGGGAAAGATTGCCGCCTACCCTAACCCCTGCCTCTAATGCAGGGGTAAGGGTAGGCGGTAAGTTAGCAGGTTAAACACGCGGCAAAACTGCAGGTTTAAAAAGCGATAATCGGGGCACGCGTTACTGTATGGGAGGGAATAGCTAATCTGATCGTTTACATCTCATATACATGCCGCGGGCGGAAGGGGTTTCCCGTTGATTTAAAGAGGTGGTAAGAATGGGTTAAAGGGGATAGTGAATCGCGGGTTGGACTAACGCGGCCAAATTGTGAGTAGAAGGCGGGTTAGAAGCAGGGTAACCGCGGCCGCACTTTACTGTATTGACCTGATATTTTGTAGCTAATTTTCAAAGAGAAGCTACCTGGATGCATGGACGTGCAAAGAGTATGCATGCTTGGCACCTGCTATTTGTGTGGATGGTGTTATGGTTATGTTGGACTGGATTCTTGGGTACTGCGGTAATGGCCACTCCCACGGGGAGGAGCCCTGTGAGGAATCACAGTACTAGGCTAGACTCTATACACGCAGACACAGAGAAGTTGTATTTATTGTACAGCTCGATGGTACTGCCCGGGGAGCGGGCAGCAGTGGAGGTAACCCAGTGAAGTAGTCCAGGAGTCCACAGCAGAGGAGACCAGTCTCACACTCGAGTAGGTGATAGGCAACGCGGCGTAGCAGGGACAGGTCCTGGATGTAGACACAGAGCGCTGAAGCTAAAGGTGAGACAGACTGAAAGGGTTAGTATTCACTGAAGCAGAAGCTGTATTGAAGGTCCTAGCAGGCAGAAATTGTTCAGTGGCAGGCACCAGATTAGGGAGAGCAGGCCCTCGAGGAGCGAGTACCCAGTATCCCAAGATAGGTACCTGAAATAGAGCAGAAGGGCCCCCGAGGAGTGGGTACCCAGGTTAGTGAAGAAATACCCCGAAGAGCAGAGAGATCTTCCTGCGGCAGTTGGGAAGCGGCAGAGCAGCTTAGACCGGAGGCAATCCAATCCTTGCTAACTCAGTTTGTTAGCAAACGAAGGGCAGGCTAAATACCAGGATGTGATGACGTCACTCGGAGGGGATGCCCCCGAGGTTCCCGCCATGACATGGATATAGACGTGGGTGGTGTGCGCGCACACACCCTAGGAGGCTCTCAGGAAAATCATGGCGAACACCGTCCATGTTCCCAATCTGGGGACACCGGAGAGAGTGGCATGAAGACGCAGCAACAGCCATCTTCCCAAGGCTTGAGGAGAGAGAAGGAAGAAAGGTGAAGCACAGAGGTTGAAGCCGTCTGAGACCGACAGACGCAACTGTACCCCCCTTCAAAGGGCCCCCTCCAGACCCCCTACCTGGTCTAGGTTTTTGAGGATGCGATCGATGAAATTGATGAAGCATCTCTTTGTCCATGATATTAGCCAATGGTTCCCAAGAGTTTTCTTCTGGTCCGTATCCTTCCCATGACAGGAAGTATTCCCAAACTCTGCCTCTCTTTCTTACATCAAGGATTGCATCAACCTTATATTCGATGTCTTCTTCTGCATCAACTGGGGTCGGTTCAGGTGTCTTGGTGGAAAACTCGCTAAGAACAAGCGGTTTCAGCAGTGAAACATGGAATGCATTGTGAATCCTCATAGCTGGAGGGAGTCTCAGACTATAGGTGAGTGAGCCCAAGTGTCGGAGAATAGAAAAGGGTCCGACAAAGCGTGGAGGAAATCTAGCAGATGGAAGCTTAAGTCTCAGTGTAATAAATCTACTCCCCAGAGGGGTGGAGTTAGCAATCTGTAATAAATCACCCAGCCAAAGGGGAGGAGTAGCAATCTGTTATAAGTCCACTAGGGAGTTAGCAGTCTGTTATGGATCACCCCGCCAAGGAGAGGAGTTAGCAATCTGTTCAATGCTGCTCCCCCCAAGGGGAGGAACTAGCAATTGGTAATACTCTGTAGGCGGAGTTAATGATCTGTTGTGGGTTGGCTCCCACAGAGTGGCAGTTGTATGATACCGCTCTAGTAATGTAAGGAATGAACACTTAATGTAAATTGGTAAATCCTTGGGCTGATGGCAGATCACAGCGCCCCCAGGAGGATATCCTGAGAGGGACCACCGGCTAGGCTGGAGTATGGATACAAACACAGTTCTTTATTAGACAGGAACTAGAACCATCAGAGGTGGCAGTAGTGAGCTGATGTGCCCGGCAGGGCTGAAGTTCCTCAGATACTGGAATTGTGGTCTCTGGGTTGCTGAGCTGTAGAGAGAGACTATAGGTAGTGAGTAGACAGTGTATGCAGGATACATAACCAGTATCAGATGATACACTCACAATTGTAGATATCTGTAATGGCTTCTATGCAACAGAGAGTCTTCAGTATATTCAGGAACAGGAGCCGTAGGCGAGTTCTGGTTCCTATATGCAGTCTGGAATAAGAACTCACAATATCTGTGTATGAGATGGCTTCTGGAATAGAAGAGAGTCTTTGGAGGGTTTTAGGAACATAGGCCCTCGTGGAGCGAGTACCATTTCCTATCTGCAATCTGTAATAGTAATTCACAAGGTATAGGTATGTGATAGCTTCTGAAATAGAAGAGAGTCTGTGAAGGGTTTAGGAACATGAGCCCTTGTGGAGCGAGTACCGGTTCCTATCTGCAATATGAATAGTAATGTACCAGATATAGGTATGCGATAGCTTCTGAGATAGAAGAGAGTTTTTGAAGGGTTTTAGGAACATGGGCCCTTATAGAGCGAGTACCGGTTCCTATCTGTAATCTGCAATAATAACTCACGATCTCCGTACCTGCGATAATGTCTTAGATAGAAGGGAGTCTTCGGAGATTAGGAACATAGGCCCTCGTGGAGCGAGTACCAGTTCCTATCTATAATAGAACTCACAGTGTTCACGTCTGCGATCGCTTCCAGGCAGTAAGGAGTCTTCTGAGCATTCAGGGACGTAGGCCCTTGAGGAGCGAGTACCGGATCCCGTCTTAACAATCTGAAATCAAGAAGAGAGAGCGGGGCCCCCTTGGTAAGTTTGTAGAGGCAGAGCAGCAGAGAAAGAATTCCCCTTGCTAACTCGACTCGTAGTTGCAATCAAAGACCTTTTAAGTTGGAAGCGGATGACGTCACTACGGGTGGATGCCCCCGAGGTTCGCACCCTTGCCGGTACAAACTCTGGAGTGCGCGCATGCACGCGCACCTTTACGTCATCAGGAACATGGCGGATCCGCAGCGTCAGGCCAGCCCGGGGATTCCAGGGAGAAATGGCAAGGAGAAGCCGCGGCAGCATCTGTCCGTCAGACCCGAAGGGAGTTGCCACAAAGGTAGATAGGGTGGAATGAGGGTGAGAACAGGCACGAACACAACACTCAGATCTTTAGTAGAAAGCCAAACTTTATCTCCAGGCTGGAATTCAGGAGCCTTGCTTCGGTGAGCGCCATAGCCTTTGTTTGCTCTTTGTCCTGCTTTTTGGAGCATCTCTTTAGTCTTTCTCCAGAGCTGCTGTATATTTTTGGCAGTAGATTGAGCTGCCAGGGACAACACAGAAAGTGGAAGTGCTAAAGGTGGTAAAGGTTGTCGTCCATAGACCACGTCAAATGAAGTAGATCCAGTAGAAGACGCTGGATGCAAATTGATGGCAAATTCAGCCCAGGGCAACAGTTCAGCCCACTCATTCTGTCGTGAACCGACATAGGTGCGGAGGAACTGTTTGAGAGTTCTATTCATTCTCTCAGTTTGGCTATTCGACTGAGGATGATACGCAGAGGTGAAGACAAATGTGATGTCGAATTTCTTACACAAGGCTTTCCAGAACTTTGCTGTAAATTGAGCTCCTCTGTCAGAAACAATATGTTTAGGCATGCCATGTAGGCAAAAGATGTGACTGATGAATAACTTAGCAAGTTCAATGGCTGATGGCAAGCCAGGGAGAGCCACGAAGTGAGCCATCTTCGAAAATCGGTCCACTGTAACCCAAATGGTATTGTTAACTCTGGAAAGTAGCAGGTCCACCATAAAATCTGTTGCAATATGGGTCCAGGGCTCATCCGGTGCTGGCAAGAGTTGAAGCAGGCCCCAAGGACGTCTGGGCGGAGGTTTCTGTCTGGCACAATTGGAACAGGAGGCTACGTAAGCTAGAGTGTCTTCTTTCATGGTGGGCCACTAATAGTACTTTTGTAGCTTGGCCAGTGTTCGCCATTGACCAGGGTGTCCAGCCAGTTTTGAATCATGAGCCCATCTTAGCAATTTCTTTCTTAGATTGCAGGGTACAATGGTTTTGCCCGGGGGTACCGGATGTGTAGCTGTGAGAACCACTCTCTTTGGGTCAATAATATGCTGGGGTTCATCAGGTATGTTCTCTGAGAGGAAAGAGCGAGATAATTCGTCTGCTCTGACATTCTTGTCACCAGGGCGATATTTCAGCAAAAAGTCAAATCTGTTGAAGAACAGGGACCACCTTGCCTCTCTATGGTTGAGGCGTTGAGTGTGGCGGAGGTACTCCAGATTTTTGTGATCAATGTAAACAGTAATCTGATATTGTGCACCTTCAAGCCAGGGGCGCCATTCTTCAAATGCCATTTTTATTGCCAACAGTTCTTTATCCCCATTGACGAAGTTCTTCTCCGCTGGCGAGAAGCATCGGGAAAAGAATGAACAGGGGTGCAAGATCTTTGAATCACCAGTCTAGATTAGCACGGCCCCTACACCTACATCAGCGGCATCGACTTCCACAATGAAGGGTTGAGTAGGGTCCGGATGGCAGAGACATGGTTTGCTTTGAAAGGCGTCTTTTAACTTCTGGAATGCAGTCACAGCTTCCATAGACCAAGTAGCAGCATTGGCTCCCTTCTTAGTCATTGCTATTAATGGAACAGTCAATAAAGAGTAATTTTCAATAAAGGTCCGGTAGTAATTGGTGAATCCCAAAAATCGTCTTAGAGCTTTTAGGGCTGTGACCATTTTTTAATACTCTCAAGCTTCTGCGGGTCCATTTGGAAACCGTTGTTTGAGACTGTGTAACCTAAGAAGGGTTTGGATTCTTTATGAAATTCACATTTAGACAATTTGGCGTACAAGCGGTTCTCGCGAAGTCTCTGCAGAACTCTTTTGACATCTTCCTGATGGGATTGCAGGTCATGAGAAAATATCAAGATGTTGTTTAAGTAGACGACACATTGGTAGAGTAAATCATGCAGAATATTGTTCATCATGTTTTGGAAGACAGCCGGGGCGTTGCACAAGCCGAAGGGCATCACCAGGTATTCAAATTGTCCATCCCGGGTATTAAAAGCCATCTTCCATTCATCGCCAGAGCAGATGCGAACTAAATTATATGTTCCTTTGAAGTCAAGCTTAGAGAATATCTTGGCTCCCTGTAACCTATCAAATAGCTCCGAGATGAGTGGTAAAGGGTAGTGGTTCTTTATGGTGATCTCATTCAGACCTCTGTAGTCAATGCACGGACGTAACGTTCCATCCTTTTTCCCCACGAAGAAAAATCCTGCGCCGGCAGGAGACTTAGAAGGTCTTATGAAGCCTTTCTGGAGATTCTCCTGGATGTGCTCCGACATCGCCTTATTCTCCACTACGGAGAGGGGGGTAGACACTTTCTTTGGGTGGTTCCATATGTGGCTTCAAATTAATTGCGCAGTCATAAGATCTGTGTGGAGGTAACACATCAGCAGCTTCTTTTCAGAATACATCTTGGTAAGATGCATATTGAGGTGGCAACCCAGGCAACAACAGGGTAGTTGGCATGCATGGTATTGGAGAGACTTCCATAAAGCATTTGCCATGACAGTCTGGACCTCAATGTGAAAGCTCCAGTTTATTTATTTATTTCATTTGTTTATTTATTTATTTGATGAGTTTTATATACCGTTATTCGGTAGAGCCATCATAACGGTTTACAAAGTGAACATTTTTCTTAACAGTATTGAAACATAATAGCAGAATAAGGATATATAGAGATTAACAAGTCAGGTCAAATAATTATTCTTAGGTTGGATGAGGAGGGAGGCAAGTTTGGTTGGAGATTAGAGTTGAGAATTCATTTGATGGTTGGTATGGTCAGTTGAAGGTGGGTCGGTGAAGAATTTGCGGAAGAAAAAAGTTTTTAGGTCTTTTTTGAATGTTTTATGTTGTGCTGTGTTCTCAGGTCTTCAGGTAGTGTGTTCCAGAGTTTGGGGGAGGCGATGGAGAAGGCTCTTTCCCTTGTTGTAGCCAGATGTGCATCTTTTATGGTAGGGATGTTTAAGTAACTTGAGCTATTGGAGCGTAGGTTTCTTGAGGGGTTTTGATGAGTTATGTTGTGCGTGTTTAGACCTTGATTATCGTTGTTTAAAATTTTGTGAATGATGGTCATTGCTTTGTAGGCAATACGTGCAGTAATAGGAAGCCAGTGAAGCGATGTTAATATGGGCGTTATGTGGTCATTTCTTTTTGTTCCTGTTAGGTCTCTGGCAGCTGAGTTCTGCAGTATTTGCAGAGGTTTGAGGGTTGAAAAGGGTATTCCTATTAGTAAGGAGTTGCAATAGTCGAATGTGGAGAAAATGAGTAGTTGCAGGACTGTTCTGAAATCGTCGGGGTTGAGAAATGGTTTCAGATGTCAGGGTTAAGAGTCTGTGGTAGCCTTCTTTGGTTTTATATGAAATGTGGTTCTTAAATGAGAGATCTTTATCAATGATGACTTTTATGATGAATTGTGGCATGTGTTTCTGCAGCTACGGTAGCCCATGTACCAAAGGGTGCATGGCCTTCTCTAGCACAAAGAAGGAAATAGTCTCTGTATGAAGAGCACCGGCATGTAAGCTCACTGGTTCTGTAAGCAGCATTACTTCACCTGGTAAGGGCTCTCCATGAATAGAGGACAGTAGTAATGGAGGCGTCATAGTAGTAGTAGGGATCCGCAAATGTTCCACTAGACGTTGCAAAATGAAATTTCCCCCTACCCCAGAGTCTACTAAGGCAAGGGTCTGATATTCCAAAGGCCCACAGATTAAAGATACTGGAAGAGAGATTGGAGGAGAGGGTGCAGTTAGACCTAAGAAGAGTCCTCCCACAGGACTTAGGTCTGCCAGTTTCCCGGACATATAGGTCATATTTGTACAGCATGACCAGCATGTCCACAGTACATGCATAGTCCCAACCTCTTTCGGAATCGTCTCTCTTTAGGAGTCAAATGACTGCAGCCTAATTGCATTGGTTCTTCTTCGCCAGCAGCAGGCCCTGGGAGTGTAGGCCTGGGTACAGACTTGACACGAATCTCTCCCTGGAGTGGTCTTCTGGGACTCTTGACCTCTTGAACTTTGTCTCGAGTTCGGCGATCAATATTTGCTGCCAACTTCATAAGTTCTGCTAAGGTCTCGGGCATCTCACGAGTCACCATTTCATCTTTCAACCGGGAGTTCAGGCCTTCAAAAAATAGGGTTTTCAGGCACCTAGGGTCCCAGTGTAATTCAGAAGCCAACATCTTGAATTCAATGACGAAGTCTGGTAAAGGTTTGTTACCTTGTTTTAGATTATCAAAGCTGATCCTGCTATCGAGTACCGGGCATGGTCATCAAATACCATCTTAAATAGTTCAAGAAACCCGGCAAGATCATTCAAGATAGGGTCATTGCGCTCCCACAGCGGTGAGGCCCAAGCCAGCGCTCTTCCATCCAGATACTGCTTTTCCTGTCCCCGGACACGCCCCCTCCCGCCCCTTTTACGAAGCCCCAGGACTTACGCACGTCCTGGGGCTTTGCGCGCACCGGTGGCCTATGCAAAATAGGCGCGCCGGCGCGCGAGTGCCCTGCGCGCGTAAATCCAGGAGGATTTACGCGCGCAGGGCTTTTAAAATCTAGCCCTATGTGTGCATGATTGAGATCCTTTGTGTGTGAGAGAGATCATGTGTAAGTATGATTAAGAGCCTGTGTGTACAAGTAAGGGAGAGAGCATGTGTGTCTGTGTGTGATTGAGAGCTGGTTTAAGTGAGAGAGCATGTCAGCATGTGATTGAGAGCCTGTGTGAAAGTGAGAGAATGAGAGAGCATGTGTGTCTGTGTGTGATTGAGAGCTGGTTTAGGTGAGGGAGCACGTGAGCATGTGATTGAGAGCCTGGGTGTAAATGAGAGAGAGAGAGAGAGCATGTTTGTAAGCATGTGAATGAGAGTCTGTGTGTGAGAGAAAAAGACAGCATATATGTGTGTGATTGAAAGCCTGTGTGTATAAGCATGAAAAGATAGACAGTATGTGTGTAAATGTGTAATTAAGAGCCTATATAAGTGAGAGAAAAAGCATGTGTATATGTGAGTGACTGAGAGCATGTGTGTATAGGTGTGTAATTGAGAGCCAGTGTGAGAGGGAGCGCTGGTATGTGATTGAGAGAGAGGAGAAAGTTCCAAGCAAACCACCCCTCCTCCTGCTAATTCAAAACAATCTCAGGACACCTGGATATCAAACGTTTCCAGGTATGCAGAGCAAAAACATTTTTGTATCCTTATTTTTCATTACTAGGTCGAAATTTTTTATATGAGTTTTTAATTATTGGATATTCCACTCATCAGCTGTTTTGAAATAATCTGTTCTTTTTGTTAGTATGGTTTTACTGCTACTGATTTTATATTTCTTGATTTGTTTTACAAAGATGGGTGATGTTTCTTTTTTCCTTTATTACTCTGCACATAGAGACTCTGGCTTGTTGCAGTTTCCAATTCAGTTTTTTCTGCATGCTTCTAGTTATGCGTTTTGGTCTCTTTATTCTTTGTTAGGTGAGGGTCATGACATGTGATTCAGGTGAGGTTTTCTGCTGGCGTGTAGTTTCTGTGTAGGGCTCTATAGCAGCCTGACTTGGTCCGTTTTCCTAATAGGAGATGTATTGGTGTCTTAAGGCCTGGTGTAATATTTCAGTGTTGCCTTTTCTTAGGTAAGGTGGTTACTGTTTAAGTGCTGGAAATTGGTGCTGTTTTGCTGTGGGATGTTTACACAATTTCTGTTCAGACAGAATATGTATCTTTTCCTTGTGTCATTTTAAACAATAAAAATAATTACTGGACCTTAACTTTTTATTTCCGCCGTGAATTGTAATGAGCAGGGTGTCACACATGTGAGCGTGGCCTGTCCGGTGTGTCACGATAGGAAAAAGGTTGAGAACCACTGCTATAGAGCATGGTCTTTGGCTAAGAAAAGGTCTAAATTATCCCCGAACCTTTCATCATCTGCTAAAAAATCTGTATGTTTCTTTCAGCAGTTGAAAAAATAGTATTTTTGCATGTGTTATAATTGAGGCTAAAAGGATAAACAATCAAGAGAGCTGAAAAGAGATGTGCCTTTTAACCAATTATTTAGGTGTCTAAACACATCCTGATTATATCTTTTAAGATTTGGCAGCACAAGCCTTCTATTTTCATGAAATTCTGTCAGTTTTTTTCCAGCACAACCTTATACCCACACACCACTGTATTCCAGTGTACCTTAAATGTATACCCACAAATTCAAACCAATAGTACAACTGGTCAATAATTAATATGAAAGGTTTTTGCCAAGTATATATATATATGTAGGCCCCTCACTCTTAGGGTCTGTATAATGCCACAGACTCCAATGCGGTATGGGGTCACCTTGCTTTAATTATAACATCATTTTTTTAAATTTTGTTTTTTCAATTAAAACTTCCCAGTCTCAGTCAATGTGTTCAATAATCGCTTTTGTCACACCATATTTAGAGATACGAGAGGAACAATCTTACTCATCTGCTCCAATCTTGGTTGCTCTCCCTCTCCCGACATGCACGTGTTTCGAACAGAAAGTTCTGCTTCAGGGGATTTCCTTCTGTATCTATTTCTCAAACCATCTTCCCATCTTCGATGCTGCGATTTTCCATCTTCGATACTATGATTTACCTCCTCTTGGCTTATTTAACACATCTTGTTTTCACGGCAGCCCCTTTGAGCCGCGTCTGCGCTTGAAATGGTATACCGCCCAGAGAGATCCTCTTATACCCTGGACCGGAAGCTACGTCATCATGGGCAGTCTCCTCTCACGTCCAGCTCGTCTTCTTTAATACACAGTGTCACCAAGGCTCTATCGTTTAAAATTAAATATTAAGAGATTTCATCCTTTGTTAGTGGGATTCCACCTCATCTCATATTTTTTGTTTTATTCTCCATATCATCAGTGTAACTGCTTCTTTCTCGAAAGCGGTCACCATCAGGTCCTCTTCAAGTCCTCTATCATGTCCACGTCGACGTCATCAGGTTGCTTCATCCGGGTCCTCCCCGTCATCTGCTGATTTCTACATAGGCGATCCCCATCAGGTCCTCTTAGTCCTCTATTACGTCCACGTAATCAGCAATCTCTCTCACACCGGAATCCAAGTTCACTATCACGTCCTCTTGAAATCCTCTGTACCGACCTCATCGGCATCAACGGGTTCCCACATCCGGATATGGGAAACTTTCCTTCATCCGGGTACGGAGGACCTCCCTTACGTCGAACTTCACGTTCTCTATCACGTCCTCTTCAAGTCCTCTCTACCAACTTCATCGGCGTCAACAAATTCCTTCATCCGGGTATAGGCAACTACCAACTTCATCGGTGTCAACTAATTCCTTCATCCGGGTATAGGAAACTTCCCGTCCCATTGCGCTCCACATTCTTTCTCACATATCACTCGCTGTGACTTAATGCACAACATACCACTTATCAACTCTAATATCTTAACTTCACCCTTCATCAGGCAAACATACCACTTGTTCTTTATTATGGCCTCACATAATGATAATCACTGAATCAGCACTTTCCTCACTTTAACAGGGAATGGGGTCCCTCGGGTAATGTCTAAATAAGGGAATACCAATTGATCTTCTCATTAAGACCTCCCGGGTCCATTGTATTGAGCCAGTATATCCAAAATTGTTCCCGCATATTTAAGCGTGCTTGGATGTCACCACCACGTAGGCCACATTGCACCTGTTCTAGGACTAACCATTTCAAGTCTGAGAAGTTGTGCTGTAATATCTTCCAACTGACCCACGTCTCTTAAAACTAATTGCATAAATGTAGCTATTGCAGAGTCTATAGGACCTGGAGGCATAAAACAACTTGCAGCCAATCCACAGGTTATAGTTAAACCTGCAGATAAAGGTGGGGCAATCGTGATTCAAAATACAGAAGATTATGTACTAGAGATCCACCGTCAATTAGATCAAAGTGAGTATTATCAAATCCTAACTGTTGATCCAACAGAAGAGTTACAGCAGATTATTGATGGGCTGGTGGAGAAAGGTCTACAAGAAGGATACATCACCTCTAGAGAAGCCCGGGCTCTGAAGGTTCAACAACTGGTGATCCCGGTACTGTACACCCTCCCGAAAGTACACAAGGATATAAGATCCCCTCCTGGACGTCCGATTGTCTCGAGTAAAGGTTCGATATTAGAAGCTCTGTCAATGTTCCTTGATTTCTTTTTGAAGCCGTATGTGAAAGAGGCCCTCTCATTCTTACAAGATACATCACACATGCTTCGGATCCTGGAAGAGGTAGCAGATCTACCGGAAGAATATTGGTTAGTCACTCTTGATGTGACGGCATTATACACCAATATCCCTCAACGGGAAGCATTTGATTTATTGAAAAAGATTTTCCAGTCCCGTCCCCGTCCCCATTCAGTCCCTTCAAGTTTTCTATTGGAGCTGTTACAGTTAGTACTATTTAGGAACTTTTTCAGATTCGATGATACATTGTATCTCCAGGTGAAAGGGGTGGCGATGGGAGCCACAGTTGCCCCCGACATCGCAAATTTATACATGGTCGATTTTGAAGTTCAAAAATTGTACAATTCTCATTGGTTTCAATTCATAAGAATATACAAGAGATATATAGATGACATATTTTTTATCTGGGTGTCATCTGAAGACAATTTACAGCTGTTTCTAACATGGCTAAATTCAGTAGATAAGAATTTACAATTCACAGCACATTTTGACCGGCAGTCCATTGCATTCTTAGACATTCTTATCCAACGGGATAAAGATCTGATAAAAACAACTTTATATAGGAAGAAAACGGACCGAAACAACTATTTAAGATATTCTAGTGACCACTGCCAGGAACTGACCACTGCCTGCCTTCTGACTACGTTTGACCGCTACCTGGAACTGACCACTGCCTGCCTACTGACCACGTTTGCCTGCTGCCGGGAACCGACCACTGCTTGCCTACTGACCACATATGGACTGATCTCGGAACTGACCCTTGCTTTGGCTGACCATTCTCGGACTGATACCCTGGTTTTGACCCTTGCGCTACACTCGGATACTCTATTCGCTCCTGTAACAACCAAACTAGCCTGCTCGGACGCTACCAGTGGCCTACCTCCTACTAGACCCATAGGCGCTGCCTATCTCGCCCGGAAGACCTTCGCTTCCTATCTCCATCCGGAGGTCTCCAGTGATCCAGATCCAGGTCTAGTGCATCCCTTCCTCATCAGCCACGCATCTTTGCTAGTGGTGGGCACACCTCTCCGCTATCTCTCCGGGAGAACCTCTGAGGCCCACCTAAGTCCAGGCGGTCCAGGTACCCAAGGGCTCAACCTGCAGAAATCCCAGATTGCTATTGGCGAAGCTCCAGCTAGCCTCTGTCTCCTAGTGTGCTCCGCCTCCTGGTGGCAGGCGCTCTCTGGGTCTGACCAGCGGGCCGTACCAATCCTGCACCAGGCCAAGGGTCCACCTCCAGCGTAACACTCCATGTCTCCATGGTATGCACATTTATCTCATGCTTATTCATTGTGGATATCCTGGAAACCCAACTAGCTGTGGGGTCCCTAAGACAGGTTGAGGAAGCTCTGTCATAGAGGCTTAAAATGCTCTGCTTGTCAGGATTGCTATTTTAACTAAATGAACTCTGCCAATCAGTGAGAGACAGGTGGTAACAATTAACCAAAAGCTGCTCAAAATTTCTGAGCAGCAGAGAGATATTAAATTTATACAAAGTGTTGTAATTATGTGTGTTTGTGGATCCTTGGGTGCTGTGGAGGTGACCACGCCCATGGGGAGGAGCCCCGTGAGGAGCCACAGCACTGGGCTTGACTCGTACTACACAAACACAAGAGTTCTTTTATTAAACAGCTTGAAGAGAACCACCAGAGGTGGCAGTAGTGAGGCAGTCTAGTAGTTGCAGTCTCAGGGACCTCAGCAGAGGGAGCCCTTCTCTCCTTGATGACGTCAGGAGGTTCCGCAGCAGGTCTTCCAGCGAGGAGATACTGTGGATGAGATAGACTGAGGGTTAGAGTACTCACTAGCAGGTCAATACAGTAAAGTGCGGCCGCGGTTACCCTGCTCCTAACCCACTTTCTACTCACTTTCCGGCCGCGTTAGCCCTTCCTGCGATACACAATCCCCTTTAACCGATTCTTACTGCCTCTTTAAATCACCGGGTAACCCCTTCCGCCCGCGGCATGTATATTAGATGTAAACGATTGAATTAGCTATTCCCTCCCATACAGTAACGCATGCCCCGACTATCGCTTTTTTACCCTGCTGTTTTGCCGCGCGTTTAACCTAACTTACCGCCTACCCTTATCCCTGCGTTAGAGGCAGGGGTAAGGGTAGGCGGCAAACTTACCCCCAGCCCCCGCTCACCTGCCCTGGCCGCGTCAATGGGTGCTGGTCTCCGTGGCAGCCCCAGTCATCTCCCCCCTCCTCCTGAAGCAATGAAAGCGGAAAAAATCGAAAAAATCGAAAAAGCCAAAAAAAAAAAATAAAGTAGCAACGAAGTGGACGGTTCTCCTATGCTCGGGATTGCCAGTCCTCTCTCCCCTCCTCCCGAAGCAAGGCACGTAAAGCAGCCTTGCTTCGGGAAGAGGGGAGAGAGGACTGGCAGTGTAAAGCAACAACTTACTTTTTTCGCAGCCCTCCTCCGGAGACGGACATCGGCGGAGACGGATCGCGGCTCCCCTGCCTCCCGGAGGCGAAGATGGATGCCTGCACGGGCGAAAGCGGCCCCTGTGCGTGCAGTTGGGCCGCTCAAGGCGTGACATCACGACGTTTGGCGTCACGACATGTGCTTTACGCGCCTTGCTTCGGGAGGAGGGGAGAGAGGACTGGCAATCTCGAGCGTAGGAGAACCGTCCACTTCCTGGTACCTGTCATTTCAAATGTCATTTGAAATGACATTTGAAATGACAGATACCAGCGTGTCCGTGAAGCGTTAGGCCAGCGCACCCAGGATACTGTATAGCGCTCTATACAGTAAAATGGGTTGCGCGGGCCTAACGCTTCACGGACGCTTCTTGGACGCGGCTTGCATTTGCAAGCAATTTAAATACAGTATCGAGCGGTAGGTGAACCGGACTGTGCGTGCGGCAACCGCGGGTGCGCCCGGCACTAACGCAGCTCTTCCTACCGCTCCTTACTGTATCGGCCTGTAGGTGTTTGCTGTTGATATGCGATTCCACCAAGTCTGTTGTAGAAGGTACAGGCACTGAGGCAGGGAGAGCAGGCCCTCGAGGAGCGAGTACCTGTTCCCTGTAAGGCACCTGAAATAAAGCAGAGGGGCCCCCGAGGAGCAGGTATCCAGGTTAGCATATACTCCAAAGGGCGTAGTAGCGGCAGAGTAGCATGGATGAGAACGGATTCGAGTCCTTGCTAACTCGAGGAGCTAGCAAATGAGTGAAGGTAATATACCCGGATGGTGTGACATCAGCATGAGGGAACACCCTCGAGGTTCGCGCCAAGGGTGGTACAAAGACATGGGTTGCGTGCACGCACGCACCCTAGTAGGTACTTGGGAGGAGCAATGCCGGGAGGCTGCACCATAGCCGTTCCGGGGATGCCAGAGAGGTCGGCTTGTAGACGCGGCAGTAGCCATCTTGCCCAGGTAAGCAGGAGGAGTCGTGAATAAGGTGAGGCAAATGGGGCAAAGCCGTCGAGGACCGATGGACGCAATACAAAGTAGATACAGTAAGTCTCTTGAGAGGAGTACTCCAAAACATAGGGAGGGTAACTTTCAACAGTGGGCATTACTTATGCACGTGCGTAAGTAGGTGCGTCTAAAGTTACAACAGTATTATATTTTATTTTTTTATACAATTTCTCAACTGTTTTCCTACCACTGCCCTCAATATCTATTCCAAGCATACCCTAAATCTGCCACAATGATGGCCTTCACCACCTCCATTAGTAGACCATTTCCGATCTTTGCCACTTCACCTTTCCTTCTTACAAGACCATTAACTAAGCCAAACTGTCAAGCCTCCTTCCATTTCTTATTACCAAATTTTGTAATAATCCTCACAACCACCAAGGTTAGTGAGGCTGTTATAAAACATCCGGGTTTCAAGTATTGTCCCTCCATGCAGGTTACCCCATCCTTCTTGGAAGCCCGATGCTATTTTGCCACTACAGTTAGTGATGTAACTCTGTGCAGGTTATTTTTCCGTCGATAAGCAGGGCAATTAGCCATGCATCATGGGTGACGTCATCCGTGATGTCACGAGGCGGAGCTGACTCTCTTAGCTCAAAGAGCTTTGAAGTGAGCATGACCTCGGCTTCCTGTGCCATGCACAACAGAGAGTCATTCCTGCACAACCAGTGGCCCAGTATAACTTCAGACCAGTGTGTCCTTCTCATCATTCGCAGAGGGTACAAATTTAACCTATGGAGTGCCCCACCAAATCGCCCTCCGACTCCATTTTGGGGACCCGTAGCACTTCAGGAAGTGCTTCTATTGGAGCGCTCCTCCCTCTTAATGGCCAGAACAGTTGAACTCGATCCACCAGAGCAGAAAGGGAAGGGGTTTTATTCCTGGTACTTCCTGATGCCAAAAAAAAAAACAGGGGGACTCCTTCGCATCCTAGACCTAAGAGCCTTGAAGAAGTTTCTAAAATGAGAAAAGTTCAAGATGGTTTCCTTGGGCATCTTCATCCCTTTCCTGCAAAAAGGGGATTGTCTATGCTCTCTTGATCTGAAAGACACGTACACCCACATCGAGATCTTCCCCAGCCACCAGAAGTATCTCCGATTCAAGTTGAGAAAGCAGCACTGCCAGTATCGCATTCTGCCATTTGAATTAGCATCTGTCCTGCAGGTCTTTACGAAATGCCTGGCCAAGATGGCAGCGCACTTTCGCAGATTTAGAATTCATGTTTTCCCCTATTTGGCTGGTCAAGAGCACCTCTCAGGCAGGGGCCAAAAGGTCCATGTGCTCAGTCATCTGGGTCTTGGAGTTATTAGAATTCATCAACTACCCCAAGTCCCATATCAGCCTGTCATCTCAATTGGACTTCATTGGAGCCCTGCTAGACACAGCTAAGTCTAAAGCCTTTTTGCTGCAGCAACAGGCCATCACTCTGATGAACATTGCGGTGGAGATTCAGCAGAGCCAACAGGTATCAGCATGGCACATATTGAAACTGTTGGGTCACATAGCCGGCACAGTACATTACTCCCTTGGCATACATTCACATGCGAAGAACCCAGTGGACTTTGCAATCTCAGTGGCTTCGGGCCTTTCAGATTTGTGGGACTGCATCCAAGTCACACCATCCCTCCAGGACACCTTATCCTGGTGGTGGGAAATTTCCAACCTGGAAGAAGGAGTATCCTTCCAAATTCCTTCCAGTTATCCTAACCACAGATGTGCCTCCCTGGGCTGGGGAGCCCATGTAGATGGGCTCAGCACCCAAGGTCTCTGCTCCACTCAGGAATGTCTCTGTCATATCAATCTCCTGGAGCACCAGGCAATTACATACCCACTGTGGGATTTCAGAGATCTACTGACCAACAAAATTGTGTTGATTCAGACAGACAACCAAGTGGCAATATACTACGTCAACAAGCAGGGAGGCACAGGTTCTTACCTCCTGTGTCAAGAAGCGGTCCAGATATGGTCCTGGGCCCTCTCACACAGGATGGCGCTCACAGCTTGGATGTTGAAAGGTTGATCCCTCAATCCCTCAGTCTCTTGAAAGTTGTGTCTCGTGCCCTTGTAGCTTCTAGAAAGCTTTCCACCAGGAAGTCCTACGAACTGAAGTAGGGAGATTTTCTGTGTGGTGTGAGCAAAAGGCCCTAGATCCTTTCTCCTGCTCAACAGAAAAACTACTCGACTACTTTCTGTACCGTTCTGAAGCTGGTCTCAAGACCAACTCAGGGTTCATTTGAGGCGATTGGCGCATATCATCGTGGTGTGGATGGTAAGCCCATCTTTGTATAGCCTATAATTGTATATTTCATGCAGGGCCTGCTTCAGTTGAAGCCTCTCCTAAGGCTTCCCGCTGTGTGCTCCTGTGACCTGAAGTACCTTACCTGGAAGGTCGTATTTTTGGTGGCAGTCACTTCAGCACGCATGGTCAGGGAGCTCCAGGCTTTAGTGACTTACTTTCCTTACAATATGTTTTTTCATGATAGGGTGGTCTTGCGCACGCACCCTAAGTTCCTGCCTAAGATGGTGTCGGACTTCCATCTTAACCATCATCCTGCCAACATTTTTTCCCTGGCCATATTCGCACTAAGGTGAACATACCCTGCACAGTTTGGACAGCAAGAGAACCTTAGCTTTCTCTCTAGAGAGGACAGAAACCCATAGACAATCCACCCAGCTTTTTGTTTCTTTTGACCAAAACAGGCTGTGGATTGCTGTTGTCAAGTAGACGTTTTCCAATTGGCTAGCAGACTGCATCTCCTTTTGTTATGCCCAGATCAGATTGCATTTTGGGGGTCATGTCAAGGCTCACTCTGTTCAAGCCATGGCAGCATCGGTGGCCCACTTATGAGCAGTTCCCATGGAGGAGACCTGTAGGGCTGCGATGTGGAGTTCCATCTACTCATTCACATCACATTACTGTTTGGATAGGGAGGGCCAACGCAATAGTAGGCTTGGCCAGCATGTCTTCCAGAACTTGTTTTGAGGTTTAGAATCTAACTCTGATCCTTCCTAGGGCCCATTATTTCTGTTCAGGCTGCCCCCCTCCCCCTCCTGTTACCAACAAAACGTTGTTGTTGTTGTGCCCCTTGCACCTGTTTAGCTGATCCCCTTTTTTGTTTGGTCGTCTGTAGCTAGGGATTCACCTATGTTTGAGGACTGCCAATCTGCTTGTTCTCGGAGAAAGCAGAGTTGCAGGATGTCAGTCCTCATGAGACCTGCCTGCCTCCCCATGGATTTGGGTCTCCACTTTGTGGGTTTTATTCTTTTTTTTACTTCTATAATTCTATATTATAACACTGAAGGGACCTCACTTGGCCACGTGGTATGTTGCATGCCAGAGCATGCTCAGAAAGATGCAATCAAAGTTCTAGAAACTTTGAGATGTTTTTCATGCCAGGTGTTATGAAAGTGGACCCTTGTCTCGAGGTAAATGACTACCGTCGAAGGGCAAGGCCTCTTGGACTGTAGAGACTTGCTAGAAGTCTTCACCCTGGAAGCACGCGACCCCCTCAGGAAGAGCCTGTAGGGGTCCGGCCGCTGGGACTTAGGCGACTCCTCTGAAGACTGTAGAAGGTCTGGATGCAGGCGCCTCCTGCAGGTCGTGGGTTCCAGGCGGCTGGTGCCTCCAGCAGGTCGAGACAGTCTAAGGACAGAGTCGAAGAAAAGTCCAAAACTGGTCCGAGAATCAATATACCAGCGGGGTCCGAGTCCAGGCCAGGATCAAGGCAGGAGAGAGGTCCAGAGCCGTACCGGGGTCAAGCCGGGAGAAGGGTCCAATGCCGTACCGAGGCCAAGCCAGGAGAAGGGTCTAAATCCGTACCGGGTCAAGCCAGGAGAAGAGTCCAAATCCGTACCGGGGTCAAGCCAGGAGAAGACACATCCACCAATCCAGAGGTCAGAAGCCAAGAATCAATCCACGGAGCAGGGGAGAAGAGCGGGACGAAGAACCAAGAACCAGGAGCCAGGAACACACTCAGGCAGGAACCTCAATACCAAGGCAAGGACTGAATGCACAGCCCTTGCCTTAAGTACAGGAAACCGGGGGAGGAGCTTCAGGGGCAGCCATGACACTTCCTGTCATGGCTCCTTTAAGAATTTCCTTCAGCCGCGCACGCGGCCCTAAGGGGCAGAGGAGGAGGAGCCAGATAGCCGCGGAGCCACGCTGCCGACACAGCGATGGCAGCGGCCAAGAGGGAGAGAAGAAGAAGGGCTGCCTGCGCCTGCAGGCACCCTCAACCATACTGGCGATCCGGGTGAGTTATAGTTTACTGCGGCTGTCGGCCTTGCTTCAGTCGCGGCCGACCACGGCCAGCGGCCATGACACCTGGTCCTGGTTGCAGCCTGCCGCGGCCGACGCTGCTAACACTAGGTTCCATTGGATGGTGTCACCCTTGTGTGAGGACTGACATTCTTCTGTCTTTGGAGAACACCTGTTACAGGTAAGCAACTCTGCTCTATTTGTGAGGTGTTTACATATCTCTATTGTATTTTCCCTTCTCTTTTCTCCTCTACATATTTAGATCCTTAAGTCTCATTCGCTTATGGTTTTTGGTGCAGACCCTGCACCATTGTGGTTGCACCTCTCTGGACCTCCTCTATCCTCTTTCTGAGAAATGAATGCAGTACTCTAGAGGTGGCCTTACCAATGAGCTGTAAAGAGGCGTTATCGTCTCCTTTGTTTCTGGTTATGCCTCTTCCTAAGTACCCAGCATCCCTCTGGCTCTGGCCAATGCCTTATCACACTTTTGCTACCTTGAGATCATGAGACACTTAACAGCCCTGGTCAGTGCAAATCAGCTTCTCATCCCTCAGATTTCTGCACCGCAAATGCATGACTCTGCACTTGTTTGCATTGAATCGTAACCACAAAGCATCCAGCACTTTCTGTTTTTCTTCCCTGATCTAAATTTCCCCTCCCCCTAAAGCCTCAACATATTACAAAAGCTGACATGTACTTTAGCTGGCTTAAGGTGGGCAATTTTCAAACATGGCAGGCTATGCATATTAATCCCTTTTAATATAGCTAGATTGCTTTGAAGATCATCTTTCCCAAGTGCATTTTTAGCAGATCTAATTTATCTGATTAATTTAACCAGTTAAGTCCGAATATCAGGGCTTATATGACTGAGTTATATGGCTAAGAAGTACCACCCCACTACATGATTGTCTGCCCACTGGATATCCAGTTCCCTGTACGTACCAGGATCAGTCCAGACGGTGGGTTATGTCCCCCGTCCAGCAGATGGAGTCAGAACAGAGCTCGAGAGTGCCACCTCATATACCAGCGCACCCTCTGCTGGAGCTCAGTATCTTTCTGACTCCAGCAGATGCGAGTTGGGGAAATCAGTGCTTCCCCAGAGTGACAGGTTTTTTTTGGTTATTCTTTCTCTCTTCTTCAGTTCTTCCTGTCATTTCTCTTAACAATTTGGATCAAGTTGTCAAAAAAAAAAAGAAGAAGTTTAATTTCTGAGGAGGCGTGCTTTCCTCTGTTCTGCCTCCTTCTGCGGTTCCCTCTCTTTACCTTGGGGGTAAGTGTCGTTGTTTTGTGAAACTTTTATTTTCAGCTGTTTCTCTTTCTGTCGGCATTGCCGGCCACTGTGCAATTTGACGGTCCCGCGGCCCGGCAAATTTTCTCGCGGGCCTGGGTGCGCCGGCAGAGGTTTTCCCACCGGTGCCGGAGGACTCTTTGGGCGGGTTGTGAAGGCCTTTAGGCCCCCCCGTAGTGTGGTTTGCTTTTGGCCCCCCCCCCGAGGCGTTTTTTCTTCAGTGGCACGGCTATGCCGCGCTTTTCCCATTGCGAGACCTGCGGCAATCACTTTCCACCTCATGGATACATCATCCCAAAGAAAATTTAGGAAAAAACCTTACTAAAGGTCTTACTATTCTCAGAGGTCAAGATGTAATTCTTATTACTGTTATAGGCAACGCCCAATCATCCTGCAACAACTGCAGCAGCTACATCAACAGACAGAATATCAACAACCCAGGTCAAGAGGCAGAAATAGGTAGCAAAAAAGACAAATGTAACAACCGCTGCAAAAGCCTCTTCAAGCTTTTGACAAGCAACAAAAGACCATCAGAACCCATTACTAAAAATAAGAATAGGAGAGAAACTCTGCTACTTTGCTCTTCAGTGCAGTGAAATCACAACAGATTAATTGGTTTAGAAAATCATAAACCAAGGCTACGTTGTAAATTATCTCTCAGGACAAGCAGGATGGTAGTCCTCACATGTGGGTGACATCATTGGATGGAGCCCAATCACGGAGCACTGTTGTCAAAGTTTCTAGAACTTTGACTGGTACACTCAGCATGCCCAGCATGCCACTAACCCTGCATCCAGCAGGGGTCCCCCTTCAGTCTCTTTTTTTCCGCGCAGCAGTTGCCTTGCGGTTCTTAGGAGCTCTGTGAGTATTTCTCACAATTTTTTCCTCACAGAACTTTTCTCAAAAAATTTCAAAATTTTTCCCTGTCCCGGAGTCCCCCATCAACCATCGACCTCCGCTGACGCCGGTAAGTTTACCATGCTTCTTGCGGTCAATTCCTGACGGTGTTTCCATCGGTGCCCGATGACCACCGACCGCACGCCGCCCCTTTTTTCGAAATGGCGATCAGTTTTTGGAAGTGCCCCGAGTGTCCGAGGACTATGTCCATTACGGACCCTCATGACATCTGTGTCTTATGCTTGGGGCCTTCCCACGACGTCCAACAGTGCACTAGTTGTGCCCAACTGACTCCTAAAGGCTGCTGCGCCCGCCTAGAGAAGATGGAGCACCTGTTCGCCTCTAAGCACTCGTCTCCATCGACTCCAGCCAAAAGCGCACAGAGTCAGAAACTTTCCTCTTCATCGACTCCTTCTCCATCGACGTCTCAACAACATCGAAATGCCGGTGACCAGCCGTCACCGACGTCGTCCCGCTCAAAGGCTTCGACATCCTTGTCCTCAGCGCCGGAGAAGGACCAGGCCGAGCATCGCGAGAAGCACCATCATTGGCACCGACACGAAGCTTCATCTGGTGCTGGCACCAACAAGCCATCGACCTTGACTGAGCCGCCGTCCAAAAAGTCCTCGAGAGAGGAGCCCCCATCCTCCTCTGGACCCGGGACACCGAGGCGTTCCCCACCTGCAGCGGCACCGGGAGCTGAGATTCCACAAATTCCGGTGGACCCTCTGGCAACGCCTACTCAGCCTCCAACCCGGGCCACTGTGTTACCAATACCAGCCTTCTGGGAGGAATTGGACCGGATGGTCCAAGAGGCAGTACTTCAGTCGCTTCAAGGATTTCAGTCACCGCCAGCACCGACTCCCAAGCCGACGCCTGACCCGGTGCCAACTATGTTGGCTCCACTCCTCGAAAGATTGGACACCCTGATCGGTGCACTTCCATCAATGCCTGATTCTTCTGGACCAGTGGCGCCTCCGAAACCATCGATCCCGATTACTTTATCTTCAAACGATGAAGAACCGGACAGTGCTGCTTCTCCTTGCCGGGAGCCACCAATGCCAAAACTGATTCCTGGGCCATCGGGTTTGCTTCCACCCCGACGGCCATCAAGAACACCGATACCATCGGTGCCACCACCGTCCTCGGTGCTGCCTCCTCCTATCTCGGTGCCTCCATCTTTTCCATCGGTGCAACCTCCTGATCCAGCTGGATTTGGACTTCTGCCTCCATCTGAAGGCCCACAGGGTGGAGGAGAACCACCATTCGACGCTTGGGGTGATATTCCTCTGACTCTCAAGATTCTGAAGACCTTCTGTCAGAGCCTTCACTCCCGGAAGAAAGACGCCGCTCCCCTCCGGAGGACCTTTCATTTGCCAGCTTCATAAAGGAGATGTCTGAAGTCATCCCCTTTAAATTGCAAACGGAGGAGGATGCCAGGCTGGAGGTACTTCAGTTCGTGGATGCCCCCAAAGAGGTAATGGCAATTCCAGTCCACGAAGTTCTGCTTGACCTCTTACACCGTACTTGGGATCACCTTGGCACAGTGCCACCAGTCAACAAAAAACCTGACCTACATACCTTATTCAGTCAGCTCCGGGTTTTCAAAATAGCCAGCTACCCCACCACTCCGTAATGGTAGAATCTGCCCAGAAAAATCTGGTAGAATCTGCCCAGAAATCTGCCCAGAAAAATCTGCCCAGAAAAAGGCTTAGAGATCTCATTCTTCTGCCCCTCCTGGCAAAGAGCAGATGTCCTTGGATACCTTCGGCCGAAGAGTTTTCCAGGGATCTATGTTGATCACACGTATAGCAGCCTGTCAGCTACACATGATGCAATACACCAGGAATCTCTGGAAACAAGTCCAAGACTTCACTGAGACCCTGCTGAAGAATTCCAGGAAGGATTGTCTACCATCCTCCAGAAGGGACTCGATGCTGGCAAACACGAGGTAAGAGCGGCGTATGATACCTTTGACACAGCCTCCAGAGTGTCAGCGGTGGGAATAAGCGCCAGACGCTGGGCATGGCTCAAATCCTCTGACTTATGCCAGGAAGTCCAGGACAGGTTAGCAGACCTTCCATGCATGGGGGACAATTTGTTTGGCAAAAAAAGTCAGGCAACAGTAGCACAACTCAAAGACCACCACGAAACCTTGCACCAACTGTCCATTGTCCCCTCGGACTTCTCGTCTACTACCAAAAGAACATTTAGACGAGAACCTAGAAAACTAACCTACAAACCACGTAGGTATTACCCTCCTCCATCCCGGGCTAGACCTTCCAGACCCTCTCACAGAGGTCAGCCTCGTCAGCACAGGCCCCCAAAAGCCCAACCAGCTCCTCAGACTGGTCCTGCATCGGGGTTTTGACTTCCATCTAGAGAGCAGCAGTCAAACCCCCCGCCCCCTCCAAGCATGTTTCCTGTGGGAGGCTGCCTGTGCCACTTTGCCAACAAATGACACCGGTCAAAGAGAAAAATAGTCAAACATCAGATCCTCGATCACCCATATTCCCCTCAAGAACCAACCACGCCAGATCTGAACTACTCACCTGTTTAAGACTCCATCTCTGATTCATCAGTCTTCTTTAATTCATGCATAACTCGGATTTTTGCACTTCAACAAGGTCTATGCACCCACACATCACAATTTAGACTACCCCTCTAATTATTCAAGATATTTATTCACGCTTTAAACATTCCTTACATTGATCCTCGTCATGTTGACGAGTTATTATTATTATTGTCTATGTAATATTTAAGTTGTATTATTTATATTTATATGTTATATGTTACTCATATGTTAAGAAACACTGTTTAATGTAACGCCTTTATTGCGACAGTTATTGTTCTATGTAAACCGACCTGATTCGATACTTGTATTGAGAATGTCGGTATATAAAAATCCGAAATAAATAAATAAATAAATAAATAAATGGCACACAATCACCACAGACCAATGGGTCCTTTCTATAGTAGCCCATAGTTACCATCTAAATTTCCTTACGCTACCACCGGACTCTCCACTGCGTCCAGTGTGGAGTCTAACCGACCACACTTCACTTCTCAAGGCAGAACTCTCAATCCTCCTCAGTCCAATGCCGTGGAACTGGTTCCCCTACTGCAGCAAGGGAAAGGGTTCTACTCTCGATATTTCCTGATTCCAAAAAAGTTGGGTGGCATACGTCCTATATTGGACCTCCGCGCCCTAAACAAACATCTTCACAAGGAAAAGTTCAGGATGGTTACCTTGGGCACCATGTTCCCTCTTCTGCAAAAGGGATATTGGCTCTGCTCTCTAGATTTTCAGGAGGCTTATGCCCATATAGCCATATCCCCTTCTCATCGAAAATATCTCAGATTTACTGTAGGTCAAAGGCTTTTCCAATACCGGGTGCTACCGTTCGGCCTGGCGTCGGCACCTCGAGTATTTACGAAATGCCTGGCAGTAATGGCAGCTTACTTAAGACAGCGCAGTATCCATATCTACCCGTATCTAGATGATTGGCTACTCAGGGGTCCATCCAGGGAAGTAGTACTTCGATCCCGCCATCTTACCATACAACTGCTATAGTCATTGGGATTTCTCATAAACTACCCCTAATCTCATCTGACTCCGTCACGTACCCTCTTGTTCATCGGGGAAGATCTAAACACCATTCAAGCCAGCGCATTCCTCCCAAACGACCGAGCACGCACACTGTCAACCTTAGCCAAAGCAGTACAGACTCACCAAACCACTATAGCTCGTCACCTGCTAACCTTGCTAGGACACATAGCATCTACAGTTCGTTACCCCAATGGCTCGTCTAGCCATGAGAGTAACACAATGGACTTTAAAGTCCCAGTGGTCACAAGCACACCAACATCTGTCATAGATTGTCGACGTAACCAGCCAGCTTCTCCTCTCACTAGCTTGGTGGATACAAGAGTCCAGTCTTCAGATAGGACTACCCTTTCAACCTCCAGATCCTCAGATTACGTTGACCACAGATGCCTCCAATCTGGGTTGGGGAGCCCATTTCAATGACCAACAAATCCAGGGAACCTGGAAAAGAGCAGAAGCAAACCACCAGGTAAACTTTCTGGAGCTCCGGGCGATACAGTATGCCCTATTCGCATTTCAGGATTGCCTATCCAACAAGGTAATCCTAATTCAAACAGACAACCAGGTAGCGATGTGGTATCTCAACAAGCAAGGGGGCACAGGCTCTTGCCTGCTATGCCAGGAGGTGGCGCAGATCTGGGCCTGGGCTCTCTTCCATTCCATGCTGCTGAGAGCAGCCTACCTGGCAGGCATCAACAATGTGATGGCAGACTGTCTCAGCCGGACCTTTCATCCCCACGAATGGGCCCTAGATCGCACTGTAGCGAACTGTAGCGAACAGTAGCCCGCACATCGACCTCTTTGCATCAATTCACAACCGCAAAATAGACCGATTCTACTCTCTACACTGCAGCCACGAGTCACCATTGATGGATGCCTTCGCCCACTCGTGGAACACGGGTCTTCTATACGCATACCCTCCTATTCCACTCATCAGCAAGACTCTCGTGAAGTTACGACACGGCCAGGGCACAATGATCCTCATAGCTCCATACTGGCCGCGACAAGTTTGGTTTCCCATCCTACTCGACCTCTAAGTCCAGCAACCAATTCACCTGGGCACAGATCCAACTCTAGTAATGCAGAACAATGGACTGTTGCGTCATCCGAACCTCCACTCCCTATTTCTTACGGCATGGATGTTGAAAGGTTAATTCTACAATCCCTTAACCTTTCTAACGATGTGTCCCAGGTCCTTGTAGCTTCACAGAAGCCTTCTACTAGAAAATCTTATCGTTCAAAGTGGAAAAGGTTCTCCTTGTGGTGTACGACAAAGGACATAGATCCCTTCTCCTGCCCCACACCAAGGTTCCTGGACTACCTCTGGCATCTCTCGGAGTCTGGCCTACAAATTCCCTCCATCTGAGTACATATAAGTGCCATAGCTGCTTACCATAAAGGTGTAGGAGAAGCCCCAATTTCGGCACAACCCCTTGTAGGGCGCTTTATGAGAGGCTTACTCCAGCTGAAGCCTCCACTGCGTCCCCCAATTGCACCATGGGACCTCAATGTTGTGCTAGGACAACTCTTGCGACCTCTGTTCAAACCCCTACACTCCTGCGAGCTCAGACATCTCACTTGGAAAGTGATCTTTATAGTTGCTATAGCATTGGCTCGCAGAGTCAGTGAGCTACAGGCATTAGCAACATATGCAACTTATACCAGATTCTCCACAATTGTGTGGTACTCCGCACTCACCCTAAATTCTTGCAAAAGGTAGTTTCTGATTTCCACTTAAATTAGTCCATAATACTTCCTACCTTTTTTCCAAGACCTCACACCCAGGTAAGCGGGCACTGCATTTCTTGGACTGTAAACGTGCGCTCACCTTTTATTTGGACCGCACTACAGCCCATAGGAAGTCCACCCAACTTTTTGTCTCCTTTGATAAAACCAAACTGGGAGTTCCGGTGGGCAAGCAAACCCTGTCCACCTGGCTGGCGGACTGTATATCCTTCTGCAACCAACAAGCAGGCCTTCCGCTACAGGGACGCGTGAAAGCGCATTCGGTCAGAGCCATGGCAATGTCAGTGGCGCACCTCCTTTCTGTATCTGTTACTGACATCTGTAGAGCTGCCACATGGAGCTCTCTCCATACATTCGCAGCTCATTATTGTCTCGACAAGGCTGGCAAGCAAGATTTGTCTTTGGCCAGTTTGTACTCATAACTTGTTTCCAGTTTAATACCTCAACTTCCTACCTACGACCCACTGTGAAGTTCAGCCTGCCCTCATAACCAACAGAACCACTGTTGTTGTGCCTGTTGCACATCGTTGGGTGCTGCTTGGTTGCCTCTATTCGGGCATCCTGTAGCTCGCTATTCACTCACATGTGAGGACTACCATCCTGCTTGTCCTGGGAGAAAGCAGAGTTGCTTACCTGTAACAGGTGTTCTCCCAGGACAGCAGGATGTTAGTCCTCATGAAATCCGCCTGCTACCCCATGGAGTTGTGTTCACTTACGTTTTCTTATTTTATTTTTCGCTTGTACTTTTTGCTACAAACAAGACTGAAGGGGGACCCCTGCTGGATGCAGGGTCAGTGCATTACTGGGCATCCACAGTGTGCCAGTCAAAATACTAGAAACTTTGACAAAAATGTTCCGTGATAGGGCTCCATCCGATGATGTCACCCACATGTGAGGACTAGCATCCTGCTGTCCTGGGAGAACACCTGTTACAGGTAAGCAACTGCTTTCACACTCTTCCTCCTCAACATCCTCCATGTTTCCAAAAAGCATACAGACATACAATTACACATCCTCAATTAAGAACTGCAGTCTCTTCTACAAGCAAAAGCAATTCAATCTATCCCTTAAAATCAGAAAGGAAAATGATTCTACTCAAGATGTTTCCCGATTCCAAAACAAGACAGGAGAACTATGACCTATTTTAGATCACAGAGATTTGAACTCTTTCTTAAAGGAAAAGTTCAAAATGAAATCCTTGGGTACAATCCTTCCACTGCTGTAAAAAGAGGACTGACTGACATCCATAGACATTAAGGATGCCTACACACATACCCCAATAAACAAAAAGCACAGGAAATACCTAAGATTTGCCTTCCAGGATTGCCATTATCAATACAAAGTGGAATGGCACTAAGGGTGTTCATGAAATGTCTAGACATAGTAGCTGCATATTTAAGAAACAAAACTTGGCTAGTATTTCCATGACTAGACAACTTGCTAATATCGAACACATCCTACGAGAACTCTTATCATATGTAGACTTGGTGATCCAAACTATGCAATATCTGAGATTCATAGTAAATTTCAAAAAATCAAGCTTAATCCATGTAGTATATTTTAAATCTTGGAATTCATAGGAACTCATTTGGATATGAGCAAAGGAAAAGCCTATCTACTGATCCAGAGAACAATCATAATACAAACAATGGCAAAGTCCATGTATATACAAAAATGAATAGCTGCACAAAATTTCATGGTTATTGGGACATAGGGCATCAACAGTGCATGTCATTTCCCTGACCCATCTAAAGTTGAAATAAGCTAAGTAGCATCTGAATCCACATGTACAGCCCCTCACATTCACAATCCCTATGATGAAGGACCTTATCTATTCTCAGATGGTGGACCAAGAAGGAAAACATTTTTTCTGATCAAAACTTTCAACCAATAGATTATCAGAAAACATTAATGACAGATGCCTCACATCAAAAAGGGGGGGGGGGGGGGCAGGGCCGCATATATGGATTCAGTTTCCACATAAGGTCAGTGGATATTACAATTCTGCTAGCGGACCCATCCGCAAGCAGCCTCTCACCTCCCACCAGCCACCTCCAACGTTGCCTTCTCTTGCGGTCGGGTGCCGCCACTATTGCTGCCATCCTTCATATGGCAGGAGCACCACCGACACCGAGCCTGTCTCCCCCACGGCCCGTGTGCTGCTGCCATTGCTGCTGTCCTCCATGCGGTGAGAGTGCTGCCGCTGCCTTTCCTTTGCAGCCTGGAGGCCGCCGACACCACTTCTGCCAGCATGGCAGGGGAGCCACCGCTGATGTCTCCTCTGGCAGGGCAGCCGCTCCAACACAGCTCTTCGCAGCAAGGATGCTGCCGCTGCTATTCCTGGCCCCTGCTTTCCCCTAGGCATGTGGCTGTGCACCTCTACAGTATTTAAAGGGCCCGTGACGGGAAAAGCCCCACAGCCCTGTTAGATGACATCACTTCATCGTCGCTTCTTCAGCCCTATAAAAGGTCTCTTTGCCAGTTCCTCATCGCCTTCCCAAGAAGCTGTCTGCTCCTAGATTCTCCATTTCAGCTTCTCTTTGCAGGAGGCTTCCTTGGTCCATCTTCGCTTCTTCAAGGTCTTCCGTTCTTTGTTGGAGCTCCCTTGTCTTTATCCTGTGTTCCTGGTCTCTCGACAGATCCTGCGTCCTTGTCTGTTTCTGTCTCCAGGTGTTCCAGTCTCTTCAGTTCCTGTCTTCGGATGTTCCAGACTCTTCGGTTCCTGTGTCCAGTTGTTCCTGTTTCACCAGTTCCTAGCTCCGGGAGTTCCAACCTTGTCTTTTCCTACCGGATACAGTCTCCAGCTGACCATCCGTGCGTTAAGCCTGAATCTGTGTCTGAATCTGAGCCTGAGTCCTGTTCCTGTTCATTGGAGCTCCGTTCTGGTTTGGAGCTTCCTTCAAGCGCTGCCTGGATGCCTCCTTTTCTCTGAGCTTCAGTCCTGTGCTTGACCTGTTCTCCACGCGGTCCGCGACCAGCCTCTTCAGGTTGTGTAGGGCGCACAGTGGGACAGCGTGGTCCGCGACCAGCCCAAAGGGTCTGTAGGGTGCGCTGAGGGGCAGTGCCTTGTCTGACTCTTCAACCCTTCGTCTCATCCAAGTCTCCAAGTGCCTACATCTCGTCCAAGTCTCCAAGTGCCTACGTCTCGTCCTAATCTCCAAGTGCCTTTGTTTCATCCAAGACTCCAAGTGCCTACATCTCGTCCTTGTTCCAGAGTCATCATCCATCATCTGTCAACTTCTGTCTGTTACGCCCGTCGGTCGCAGACGGCTGCAACCACTTCTGCTCACCTCTTTCTTCATCTCCCTAACTCCATAGGGTAGATTGGCAGCATCCGCTAGCTACCTATAACCTGCCTACCGCTTCCAGGGCTCCCGGGTCAGCACGGATGCTGCCGACCGCCATTTTGCCATCTGATCTCTCTAGGTGTGCGTGCACGCACACAGGCCAGTCTTATCCACGTCATGGCAGGAACCTCGGGGGCGTCCCTTCCAGATGACATCAGGATCTGTGGATATTTAAACCTGCTGGCCCTCTCCAAAGATGATTTGGCAAAGAGTGACATCCTTGCTATTTCCGCCTCACTTCCTGAGGACCCTGCGTTCCAGTTCCGACGTGGACATCTCAGGTACCTGCTCCTCGGGGGCCTCTCTCTCGTCCTGGCTAACCGCTCCTTGGAGGGCCTGACGCCTGGAACTCCGTCTGCTCCATTCCTCGGGTATTCCTGGAACCCACTCGCTCCTTGTGAGTACTCCGCCCTGCGGATCCCTTTCTACCTACTAAGTGCCTATCGGGTGTGCTCCGCGCTGTGGGCCATTACCATCACCTCTAGAAGAGACCCAGCAACGCAATGCTGGTCTCTGGGGTAGCCCTCCAGCCACTCGCTAGCCCTTTTGGACCTGCCACCTCGGAATGGCAGGTGCGACAGGATGGACAGTGTTAGGATTCTGTGATGTCAGAAGGAGTGTGAACACTGGGCCGAAGTGAGGAGATGGTACCGCCCATGGGGAGGAGCCCTGTGAGCCTCACTGTCGGGAGGCTAGGTTTCAGCAGAGGAAGGCACGAAAAGAATAGAGTCTTTATT
Source organism: Rhinatrema bivittatum (assembly GCF_901001135.1). Classification (NCBI taxonomy): domain Eukaryota; kingdom Metazoa; phylum Chordata; class Amphibia; order Gymnophiona; family Rhinatrematidae; genus Rhinatrema; species Rhinatrema bivittatum. Next base: position 208,321,749 of record NC_042622.1, on the reverse strand, counting down.
AAAGAGATAGAAGCATTACCCATGGAGCGGGGGGTGCCAGGAAGAGAGAGAGTCCACACAGGCCCTATGACACAGGGTCGATGAGATATGTAGTGCCTTGAGGGAATACCTCCGTAGCGCTGGTAGTAGTCCATGAAGCGAGTATACAGGAGAGGTCTCCTGTAGAGATAGTAGTGGCCCGCGGGGCGGGATACACCAATGATGTCCTTGGTAAGGATGGTAAACCTGCAGAGTAGGAAATGCAGATGAAGCCCTCAGAAGAGGTGACAGTGGTCCGTGGAGAGAGGAGCACAGTTAAGGCCCTAGATGGAGGTGGTAATAGCCCGCAGCGCAGGGTACACCAGTGAGGGTCCTCGGTCGGTCTGGTAGCGGTCCGCAAGGCGGGGTGTGCCTGTGGGGTCCTCAATAGTGTGGTAAAGATCCGTAGAGCAGGCACTTCTGATGAAGCTCTCTGTAGTGATGGTAATGGCCCACTGCACAGGGCGTCATGGCGGGAACCTTGGGGCGTTCCTTCCAGATGACATCAGGATCTGTGGATATTTAAACCTGCTGGCCCTCTCCAAAGACGATTTGGCAAAGAGTGACATCCTTGCTATTTCCGCCTCACTTCCTGAGGACCCTGCATTCCAGTTCCAGTTCCGACGTGGACGTCTCAGGCACCCACTCCTCAGGGGCCTCTCTCTCGTCCTGGCTATCCGCTCCTTGGAGGGCCTGACACCTGGAACTCCGTCTGCTCCATTCCTCGGGGCTTCCTGGAACCAACTCGCTCCTTGTGAGTACTCCGCCCTGCGGATCCCTTTCTACCTACTAAGTGCCTATCGGGTGTACCCTGTGCTGAGGGCCATTACCATCACTACAGAGAACGCCGTCAGAAGTGCCTACTCTACGGATCTTTACCACGCTATTGAAGACCTCACAGGCGCACCCCGCCTTGCGGACCGCTACCAGACCGACCAAGGACCCTCACTGGTGTACCCCATGCTGCGGGCCATTACCACCTCCATCTAGGGCCTCGACTGTGCTCCTCTCTCCACGGACCACTGTCACCTCTCCTGAGGGCTTCATCTGCATTTCCTACTCTGCAGGTTTACCATCCTTACCGAGGATATCATTGGTGTACCCCAACCCGTGGGCCACTACCATCTCCCTCAAGGTCTCTTTGGCATACCCCGCTTCGCGGGCCACTACTATCTCTACAGGAGACCTCTCCGGTATACTCGCTTCACGGACTACTACCAGTGCTACGGAGTATTCCCTCAGGGCACTACCTATCTCATCGACCCTGTGTCATAGGGCCTGTGTGGACTTTCTCTCTCCCTGGCACCCCCCGCTCCATGGGTAGTTCTTCTATCTCTTTAATAAAGACTCTATTCTTTTCGTGCCTTCCTCTGCTGAAACCTAGCCTCCAAACAGTGAGGCTCATGGGGCTCCTCCCCATGGGCGGTACCATCTCCTCACTTCGGCCCAGGGTTCACACTCCTTCTGACATCACAGAATCCTAACACTGTCCATCCTGTCGCACCTGCCATTCCGAGGTGGCAGGTCCAAAAGGGCTAGCGAGTGGCTGGAGGGCTACCCCAGAGACCAGCATTGCGTTGCTGGGTCTGTGCTCTGAGACTTCAGCCTGTCCGCCCGTACTCGGATACGTTTCACCTGTCACGGTGCATCCCCTGGGTCGTGCTGTGGTCCAGGGCACACACACTGTCCCGAATAAGTGACCGCTCTCCCGCGCTCGCAACAGTGGTCACAATAAGAGTCAAGACTCCACATCAACCTACCAAAAAATAAGAGCTAACTCAATGGCCTATGAGTGTTTAAGACATGGTTAAAGAACAAGACCCTTCAGGTCCAGATGGACAGTCAAGTAGCAATGTTCTATATAAACAAACAAGGAGAAACAGATTCCTCACAACTTTTCAGAAAAGCACTAGCAATTTAGAATTGGGCCATCAAGAGAGAAATACATATCTCAACGATATATCAATATACTTGATGACAGATTTAAGTTGCTAGCTTTCAGCCTCTTAATGGTCCCTTCACAAAGGGATATTCTTTCCAAGAGCGTGCACCCATAAAGGCGAGCATTCTCGTCATACATTGGTCTGCAGAAGAGTTTTATTTTTCTGTTTGCAAAGGACACAGTCTCACAGAGTAAATGGGACAATTTATCTGGATAACTTTAGCCAGATAAGTTGTGCACTAAACGGCTTACTGAATATTGGCCTGCTCGTGTGGAAGCAGAATGCAGATGTGCTAAAGAAGTTGCTGTAGCCCTAACCTAATGGACATAAGAACATGCCATACTGGGTCAGACCAAGGGTCCATCAAGCCCAGCATCCTGTTTCCAACAGTGGCCAATCCAGGCCATAAGAACCTGGCAAGTACCCAAAAACCAAGTTTATTCCATGTTACCGTTGCTAGTAATAGCAGCAGCTATTTTCTAAATCAACTTAATTAATAGCAGGTAATGGATTTCTCCTCCAAGAACTTATCCAATCCTTTTTTAAACACAGCTATACTAACTGCACTAACCACATCCTCTGGCAACAAATTCCAGAGTTTAATTGTGCGTTGAGTGAAAAAGAACTTTCTCCGATTAGTTTTAAATGTGCTATATGCTAATTTCATGGAATGCCCCTAGTCTTTCTATTATCCGAAAGAGTAAATAACCGATTCACATCTACCCGTTCTAGACCTCTCATGATTTTAAACACCTCTATCATATCCCCCCTCAGCCGACTCTTCTCCAAGCTGAAAACTCCTAACCAGTCTTTCCTCATAGGGGAGCTGATCCAGTCCCCTTATCATTTTGGTTGCCCTTCTCTGTACCTTCTCCATTGCATTTATATCTTTAATTATACCTTTAATTTACTTTGAAAATACAGTCCTGCTTTTTTTTTTATTTAAGAGGTGATAAGGGGGTGTTGAGAGCATGACCCAACTGGGCAGATATCAGAAGTTGTTGGAGGAAGGCCAAGAATTGGGCCATAGGCCCTTTTCTACTATTTCTTTAAAAAAGGTGCCATTTAACCGGATATCTGCCTGACAAGGCACCGTTTAACTGGATATCTGCCCGACAAGGGTTATTTAACTGGATATCTGTGTTAAGGCTCCGGTCCAGGCAGAGTGAGGGGAACACCACCCCCAGAGTGGCGTGGGCGGCAGGGCAAGGTTTGGGCAGTCTGATAAAACTGAAGCAAGGCTTGGCCAATCTTGCAAAGCTTGAGCAAAGCCTGGACAGCTTGGTTTAGCTGAAGCAAGGCTTGCACATGTTGGTAAGCCTGGAACCATGGTTTGGACTGGAACAGAGTGCAGGTAAGGTTGGAACCAAGACTTGGACTGGAACAGAGTGCAGTTAAAGCTGGAACTGAGGCTTAAACTGGAACAGCCTGCAGGTAAAACTGGAACTGAGGCTTAGACTGGAATAGCCTGCAGGTAAGTCTGGAAATGAAGCTTAGATAGGAACAGCGTGCAGGTGAGATTGGAACTGAGGCTTAGACAGGAATAGACTAAGACAAGACAGGACAGGTAAGCAAGGACAACACAGAACATAAAGCCCAAAGGCAGAGATGCAAGAAGGCCCCGATGGACAAGACAAGGAGAAGCCTAGAAAGCCCAAAAGGGCACAAGGCAAGGGTCAGAAGACCTGAGGGCAAAAAGGCAAGGCTGAGGTCAAGAAGGCTCAGAGGCCACAAGGCAAGGCTGACATCAGAAGGCCACGAGGCAAGACGAGGATAGGCCTGAGTAGGCCACAAGGCAAAGGTGGCTAAGGCAAGGAGCCAAGGAAGACTCGACACAGAAGCATTTTGGGACTGACAAGGTAGGATTATGTAGGTGGGGGAAGACCGAGAATTGAGCTGTAGGCCCTTTACTACTACTACATAAAAAAAAAACACTACTTATCCAGATATCTTTTGAAGATATCCAGTTAAGTGGAAAGTTATCCAACCACACAAGGCTGGATAATTTTAGACCTGCTTTGAAACAGGTCTAAAATTATCAGTTATAATCAAAAATCAGCTAAGTTACCCAGATAACTTTACTCCTCCCCAAAATGCCCCCAGATAATGATTGATCAGGCTAAAACTTAACCAGATGAAATGCTTGTAAGTTATCTGTCTAAATGGCTTTGTATATTGGTCTCAAGATATCTGCAAAGTTGCTACATGGTTTTCTATCCATTCCTTCATTGCTTATTACTGCCTAGAGACTGCCTCGAGTCAAGACAGAAGCTTTGGACAGGCAGTTCTTTGAAGCGTATTTAATTAAATCCTTCAACTCTACCCTCTATCCTCAGGCAATATAGATGGGTCGCAATAATCTACTTCTGACATGCAAAAATAACAAACTAATCATATGCAGCCCTCAACTTGGGAGTCCTGACTTGCGTGTCTGATATTATCCTGCTTGTCCATGGAGAAAGCTATTGCTTACCTATAAAAAGTATTCTCTGTGGACAACAGGATAAATCAGCCTCACAATTCACCCATCTCCCCTTTAGAGTTGAAGCTTAGCTTGCTGTTAAGACTGAGCAAATTTGCACAGCGGCGGCACAGATTGTCCAGATTTCTTAATAGGTGGATTTTTATCCTGAACAGAGTTTCATATAGTCAGCAAAAAGAGCTATATTGCTGTAAATCCCTTTCAGATCATTTAAGAATAAATTAAGTATGAGCATACCCATCATCAATCTTGAAACCACTTGGTAAAACTTAGAATATTGTGCAAGAATCTTTACTCCCTAGATCATATCATCTAACCAGTTTTTGATTCAAAGATACATGGAATCCCAAATACATGTTTTCTTTATATTAAACAACATTGTTTCATGTGTTGCTAAAGATCTTTTTAAAATTCAAATAAAGGTAAATTGCTTACTTGTAACTGGTGTACTCCGTAGACAGCAGGATAAATTAGTTCATAATTGGGTGATATCATCTGATGGCACCATGATGAGCAGCTCTCTCAGAGGATGGACAAATTTGTTTCATCCATAGAACTTGGAATGGGGACTATGGCCATGACCCGATCAATATCTGGCTTTTCCTTCAGAATCGCTGTGGGTGAGCCAGGGCCAGGTCAGGCAGGCAGCAGCTGTTTGGCAGCCAGAGGAAGAGGAAAGCAACAGCGCATCAATCATGTCCTCTACCTCTGCAGATTTGGGCCCTACTGCTGCTTTGAACTGCACAGGATTCTGTACTATGGCGCAGGCCACAGCAGCTGGGCCAGGTGGCAGAGGAGGAAGTGGCCTGAGGCATCACTGCTGTCCTCCTGCCACTGGTCAGTGTGGAACAGGTAAAGCGGGATCATAGAGGGAGGGAGAAATGAAGAGAAGGGATGGGATAGGGGAAAAGAGGGGTTGGAGCAAGCGAGACCAGTGGGGATCAGGGGACAGAGGGGATGGGTTGGGGCGAAGCCACTCAAAACATTCCACTGCCTCTGGTGACAGCTGGTGAGTGGCTAATGCAGAATACAAATTGAGTCAGCTGTTTCTACTGCCATCCAATAAAGGATCTGAGAATTAAAGTGAGTTACAAGCTAGACATAAATGTTTAAAGCTAGGCAGCAACCATACTATATAAGGCCCTATTTAGTTGTAATATGGGTTCATGTGTGGGTTCTATGTTATCAATTAACTAGGAAAGGTACAGAGATGAGCAACTAAATTAATAGAATGAGTGATTATTCCACTTCAGGCCCATAGGCAGAAGACTGGGGGGTGGAGGTTTTTGCCCCCAGAAATGAGCACCAGGGGAAGTCCTAGTTTCTTGGGTGCTGTCAGAATTTGGCACCCTGGGCACTTGCCTATGCCAAAATCTGGGCCTGTCTCACTTGCAAACACTTATCAGGTTATTATAAACTATTCCTTAGGAAAAAGGTTGAGAGGAGAAATAATTATAGTTTACAAATATAAAGGGTCAAACATAGATGTGTTAGAAGAAATATTGAGCAGCACAGAAATTTACCAGAAGCTGAATGAGTTTTAGGTGGTGATCCTTGCAGATTCCATTTTTGGGGGTCATGCAGATAATTTCACTGGATCACCTCTAGGGTAATTCCAAAGAGACAGCTGAAGAAGATTAACAATAATGAATTTTTTTGTTTAGTTCAAATAACGTATCCTAAAAGAGCTGTGATATGACTATTCTTCTTCCTCAAAGGCATGGGGTAACCTGCACAAAATGACACTGGAGGAGTGGGTGGCAGGTTACATTTGGAAATGTATATGTGCATTTACCCAAAATGGGCAGGCATTACTGATGTGCCATTTTGGTCTTTATCAGTTGTCATTTTCTATGCTACTGTGGAGATTACAACTAAACAAAAATTGGTTCACAAAGTCAAAAAGGTCAGATAAGATGAGAAGCTACATATTACAACCAAGGAAAATAGTATTCAAAAATGAAAAAAAATGTTCTGCTGAGTTCATGCAGATTGATTCAAGGAGTTACAGAAAAGTAATGAAGGGAGCTTTAATGTTCTAGGTGGATCCCACTATGAAGAGCCACACACATTCATCACATACAGTCCTGCCTGCAGAGCAAATGGAATTTCTCATCTCAGAAGTGTCAGCAGCTGGAAAACCTGGAAAAGAATTAACTTCAGCCACCCCAGTGCGAAGCAGAGAGAGGAGAGGCAGCTCGCAACCGGGCAAATCCCCTGGTAAGGGTTACACCGCAACTTTAAGCTCAGGAAACTTAGCAACAACTTGAACAAATAAAAAGTGTTGTGGCTTCATTGGTATACTACGGATCCTGTTTTCAAATGTATTAATTATATAGCTAGTCAAGTTGTGTGCTTTGCTCAACCAATTGCATAAATATTTGGAGGCCAATATTCAGAGAGTTGGCAAGTAGGTAAAAGATCCTGTAAAGTTATGCGTAGTACTTTATCTGCATATTCAGCAGAACTCAGAAGTCAACCACTGAATGTATCAGGATAGCTTTAGGGCAGGGATTTTTCTGACCAGACTTGTGTGTAACTTTAGCTGGACAATGCTCAAGATGTGTGCATGCCAGCTAATGTTTAGCCCCGCCCCTAGAACGTCTGCAGCGTTGCCTACTTTTATCTGGATAAAGTTTGTTTGCACAATGAATTTATCCATTCAGTGGGGTAAATGTACAAATGTCGGCTTTTGTCTGGCTAACGAACCAGAGAAAATCTTTGAATATTTACCTCTTGGTAAAGGCATGATAAATTCAAAATTTACACAGGCAAAATTAAATATGCAACAGCAGGAGGGATCTTGTGGAATAAAGAGCCTTATCATAGGAGCATTGCACACTCATTAAATTGTAATATCTGACTTACAAATTTTATAAAGCTACATACTTTCTGTTTGTTATCCATCGCTTATCCATCCTCACACTTTGTCATTTATCATCAGATATATATAAAAATGTGATGTGTAGAGGGGAAAATAATTGGGGCATTGAGACACATTGGAGAATGCAACGGCTCCTTTAGCTACTAAGTACCAGTGGTTGCATTGGTTGTATTTACTAGTATGTAATAGAGTCTCACTGATGGCTTGTGTCCTTACATATGCCTAATTAGAAGGTACTTCTCCCAAGCACAAAGTTTACACAACTCTGGGTGGTGTTACTCATTGCAAGTACCCAGCCTCATTTGCTGTTTTCCGCTTTGGATCCCCATCCTGATCATTGATGTTCCTGTATCTTCCTTTTGCTCCTTCACTTGTTTATCCAGATTTTGTTAATATTGACGAATCAGACCCTTTTCGTCACTTAACATTCTTGATTGACAAAGTTTGTTTTTTATTTTTAACCATTCCATAGATATCTCTTCAGCTGTTTGTCAGCAGCATTAAGCAAATTGTTTTGTTTTCTTTTTGATGCATTTTATTTTTTCAGAATTCTTTCCAACTTCATTTCTTTTTGTGGATGCTCTACTAGAGCATGCCAGTTTTTTCAGTCTTGCTGCATTGCAAAATCCAGATGGGGTGATGCTGATCATAGTATCTTCTTCTGCTGTGTGGTGCTGCTCTTACTGCACCTAGTTCTGAGATCTCTTTAAGGATATTGCTTCCAGCTGTCTGGTCTCAACAGGAAATGCTCTGTGCCCACTAGTCCAAGAAAGAGAAGCCCAACTTCTGTTACATATTGACAAGCAGAAAAGTCAGTCACACATCTGAGTGGCATCATTTGATAATGCAGAGGATGGAACTGCCATTTCTCTGAAGTGAATACTTGTACTCTACTGAGCATGTGTGTTGTACTGCACACACCCAGTGGCTGTGTGAGGTCTTTTAGTCCATTTCTTTCTGTGGAGCCAACAGGACATGTCCCTGCAGTGCTTTGTAACTCTTTGTGAGATTCCATCAGGAAACAGGTTAAAATTAAAATAAATATTTATTATTTTTTTGCAGTTCTACCTGGCAGCTTGCCTTCCATTAGAAAAAATTGTTACTTTCAATTTGGCTAAAATTATCTTTTCCTTGTTGGAGATAATTCCTCTGGATTTAATTGGTGAACAGAATGTAACATGAAAATGTCTCTAATAGATAGACACAAGATTTGTCTTCTCTGTGTAGGGCTGGAACAATAAATTGAAAATATTCCACCTCTTCTCAGATGTCTGCCAAATCCTTGAAGCTCAGAAAACTAAGGCTTCAATACATGTTTCAAACAATCCTAAGGTCTAATCCCCAGGAAACCTTTCCTTCAGCCAAGTGCAAATCACTGAGATCTACAGATAAATTGCTTAGATGTAAATCCGCTTCAGATAAACAGCCGGTTCCTAAACACGACAAACAGAAACATAGCCACTGTCCTTAGGCTGCCTTACAGAAAGCAAAGGGGAGCAAGGTCCTCTGTTCTTGAGCATTATGCTCAGACTGTTAGACCAGTGGTTCCCAACCTATGGTCTACAGAGACATAGGGTCCACTGGAAGTGCAGCTGCCCAGAAAAAGAGCAAGCTGTGCACTAAGGCTACTTCCTGTGCCTCATTGCAGCACTGAACATTGTGTGGTACAGAAGAGCCTAGTTCTGTGCTGCTGAAGAAGGTTGGAGCAGGCCGAGTTGCTGCCAAGAGTCCGGCGCAGAGAGAGGCGGAGACGTGTCACTGCTAGGGCCACTGCTGAGAGCCGGCTCTAGCCACAAGGAAAAGCCTGCAAGAGCATGCCACTGCTGAAAATCCGGTCACATGCTAAGAAGGCCAAGGAGCAGGGCACCAAAGAGAGAAGGAAGAATGCTGCCAAGAACCATTCCCTGCACCCGAAGAGACCTGTAAGAGTGTGCTGCTGTCAAAAGTGTGGTCCCACACTAAGAAGAGTGAGGAAAAAGACTGCTGCAGCCAATGTGGTACCACTCTGAATAAAATGTGAAGGAGCTGAGCGCTTACTGACTAAGAAAGAAAGTGAGTGCCAGAACTTTACTATGGGAATGCAGTGGTAAGAGGCCAGCACTGGAAGGAGCCATAGGGGGAGGGTCAGAGGATGAGAATGGAGGAGGAGGATCATATGGGATAGAGGAAGGGAAGGTGCTTGGGAAGGGGCCATGGGGGGAGGGCAGGAGAAAGAGGAGAAAGGGGGCAAAGGGCAGGAGGGAAGGTACTGTGGAAGATGGGGAGGGTCCACTGGTAAGGAGAAGTGGACAGGAGGGAAGAGACCATGAATGGAAGAAGGTTGGTGGGATGGGACGGAAGATACAAGGGACAGACAGCAAGAGGGAAGGCACTTGGAAAGGGATGAAGTGGGAAGTGCTCAGGAATGGGAGAAGGGTGAGGGGAGGTGGGCAGAAGGGTAGGGGTCATGGGAAGAGGCCAGGAAGGAGAGGACAGGGACAGAGGGTAGGAGGGAAGGCACTTGGGAAGGGGACATCAGTGAGAGGATGCAGAGCAGGATGGAAAAGGCTATGGAGAAAGGCAGGAGGCAAAAGATGGAGGTCAGAGGGCAGGAGAAAGGGTACGGGAAGGGGCATTATTTAATAAGTTTTATATATTATGAATGATTCTGGTGTGCATATCATTAAGGGGTCCACGCTCCCAAAAAAGGTTGAGAATCCCTATGTTAGACTGAGTCAGGCCTCAGGTCCTCAAGGGGAGGTCCTTCCAAGTGTCCTCTTAACTACAAGTGAATCTTCTCTGGTTTCCAAACTTGAGGCTTCCACAGGAATAGTTGGGCAGCAAGACTCGACATCTATAAGATCATTGTTGACCTCCACATGCCCATATACTCATTGACTCAAATTCCACAAAATCAACATTGACCTCCACGGCATTCGGGCTTGCTATCTCAATGTTCAGAGAGTTGACATTGAGGATTTTGACATCAAAAGCAAAGTCCTTAATATTGAGGGTACCCCCCTTGACATCTAGAAATATACCATTAACATTTAGCAACATATTTTCAGTGTGTAGAGACATGCCATCAACTACAATATTAAAGCCTTCCATATCCATGCCGCACCTTCATATAGAGTCCATCTTTAACCAGCCCTGATAATTCTATCCTTAGAAAGGGCTTCAGGGTGACCCAGGAAACCATAGACAAGTGAACTTGATGTCGGTGCTGGGTAAAATGGTAGAAACCATTATTAAAGCAGAGTTGATTACCTGTAACAGGTGTTCTAGGACAGCAGGATGTTAGTTCTCACAGATGGGTGACATCATCAGATGGGGCCCGGCACGGAAAACTTTTGTCAAAGTTTCTAGAACTTTGACTGGCACACTGAGCATGCTCAGCATGCCACTATCTGTACGTCCACGCGGGGTCCCTCTTCAGTCTTGTAACATAGAATTCACAAGTGAAAAAACTAAAATAACAAAATGCATGTGAACCCAACTCCGGGGGGGGGGGGGGGTTCCTGAGGACTACCATCCTGCTGTCCTAGGAGAACACCTGTTACACTTAAGCAACTCTGCTTTATCCCAGGACAAGCAGGATGGTAGTCCTCACAGATGGGTGAATACCAAGCTACAGGCTGCTCCCGGTAAGGCTTATGACCAACAGGCACCGAATCAGGTGCCAACGGGCACAAAAATAACTGCGGTGCTATTGGTAACATAGGGAGACAGCTGAACCCAAACAGTGGGCCCTAGGCAAGGAGAGTTGGGTTTTTAAGCCTAGAAGAGATTATGAAGGACAGATTGGCCGAAGTTACTGTTATGTCGACCATCCTTGTCCAAGCAGTATTGAGCAGCAAACGTGTGTAGGGAATTCCATGTCGCAGCTCTGCATATTTCGGCAATGGGAACCACTTGTAAGTGGGCTACCGATGCTGCCATGGCTCTTACCAAGTGAGCCTTAATGCGGCCTCCAAGCTGAAGGTCTGCCTGCGCATAGCAGAAGGAGATGTAATCCACCAGCCAGTTGGACAGAATTTGTTTGCCCACTGCAACGCCCATCCTGTTTTTGTCAAAGAATATGAAAAGTTGTGTGGACTGCCTGTGGCCTTCAGTGCGTTTGAGATAGAAGGCCAAAGCCCTCTTACAGACTATGTGGAGCCCATTTGCCTTGGTGAGAATGAGGTCTCGGAAAAAATGTGGGCAGAATAATAGACTGATTAAAAAGAAAATCAGTCACCAGCTTAGGCAGAAACTTAGGGTGAGTACACAGGACCACCCTATCATGAAAGAACTTCGTGTAGGTGGATATGTCACCAATGCCTGAAGCTCACTAACTCTACGAGCCATAGTGACCGCCACAAAAAATAGAACCTTCCAGGTTAGGTACCTCAGATCGCAGGAGCGCATAGACTCGAACGGGTCATGTATGAGCCACTGTAGCACCACGTTGAGGTCCCAGGACACAACAGGAGGACGCATGAAGGGCTTCATCTGAAGCAACCCCTGCATATATTGCCCTACTATGGGCTGCACAGAGATGGGCGTACCACCAATACCTTGATGGTAAGCGCTGTTTGCACTTAGGTGGACCCTAACTGAGTTGGTCTTGAAGTCAGCCTCTGAGAGATGCGACAGGTAGTCTAGCAACTGAGGCATGAAGCAGGCGAATGGATCCAAGCCATGACCTCCACACCAGATGGAGAACCTCCTCCACTTAAGCTTGTAAGACTTCCTGGTGGAAGGCTTTCTTGAAGCTACCAGTACCTGAAACACGTCATCAGAGAGGTCGATGGACTGCAGGACTAGCCTCTCAACATCTAGGCCATCAGAGCTAATGACCTGAGATTTGGATGGCGCAGCCTGCCCTGGTCCTGTGTGATCAGATCGGGGGAGGACCCCAAACGGATGGGCTCTCTGATCGACAGGCCCTGCAGGATTGGAAACCAGACCTGCCTGTGCCAGTACAAGGCCACCAGGATCATGGTTCCCTTGTCCTGCTGGAGCTTCATGAGAGTCTTCATTACCAGCGGAAGCAGATGATAGGCATACAGAAGACCCTTGGCCCGGTAGCTCCTGTAAAGGGAGCAGAAGAAGCTCATTTTGCTGTTGCAAAGGGAGGTAAAGAGATCCACATCTGGGGTTCCCCATAGGTGGAAGATCCGTTCTCTACTGAGGAGTTCAGCGACCACACGTGTGGTCGGAATTTCTCGACTCAGGCAGTCCGCCACCACATTTTCTGACCCAGCCAGGTAAATCGCTCGCAAGAGCATGCCTTGGGATAGGGCCCAGGATCATATCTGCACCACCTCCTGACAAAGGAGGAAGGAGCCCGTGTGTTATGACCGTCAGTCGCAGACGGCTGCGACCATGTTTACTTATTTTATTTATTTATTTATTTATAGATTCTTATATACCGCGGTACGTATAGTTCTACATCACCTCGGTTCACAGTGAACAATAACTTAGCAACAGGCTTTACATATAACATGTTCTACAGAAAAACAAAAGTAGCAACAAATTTTACATATATATTTTACATATAACAGTTACTTACATCTTGTACTGCCCTGCTTCCTTCTCCAGGACTGCTCGTGGATGGGGCCAGCCTTCACTGCCGCGTATCTCCTGGTTCTTCTTGGCGGCTGAGATGCCGCCAACTCCGGGCCTTGCTAGGTGCACGCGCGCACCACTGGGCCCTCTTTTGAAGTTGCTACGGCGGGAACCTCGGGGCGTCCCTGACTGATGACATCACTGGGTCAGGGTTCTTAAGCACCGCCTTCACCCCCTACTAGCTGACTTGGCAACGAGTTCCATCGCTACTCTACTAGCTCCTGTTTCCTCGGACCTGTGGTGACTGCACCGGACCCTTCTTGGACTCTGGATCCTGGCTCAGGTACCCGTTCCTCGGGGGCTTCTGTGCGCTATCTCCGGAGATCTGGTCTCCTGGCTTCCCCCGCTCCTTGGGCTAGCCCTGCATTTCCCAGGAGTCCTACTTGCCGTCTCCCCGCTCCTCGGGGTTGCCTCCGGGAATGCCTTCACCACTTGGGAGACTTATCTCCACGCTTCCCCGCTCCTCGGGGAGCGCCTACATTCTACAACAGAGACTGTCTGTATTTCCCCACTCCTCGGGGTAGTACCCACGTACTACAACAGAGACTGTCTGTGCTTCTCCGTTCCTCGGGACAGTGCCTACGTTCTTCTCCAGAGTCTTTCCGGGCTTCCCCGCTTCTCGGGGTTGCCTACGTCATTACCTGGGGACCAGACGCAGGCTTCCCCGCTCTGTGGGTTAGCCTACGTCATTGCAGCAGTACCTTCTTCGCTAAGTAGCTCCACCCCTCGGTGTTGCCTCTGCAGTACACCTCCTGCTCTTCCTGCCTCGCGCTTCCCGCTCCTCGGGCCTGTCTAGCGCCACCTCTTGGAGGTCTCCGCCCAGGTACTGTTCTCCACTCCAACCTGCTTACTGTGGGGTCCCTCTCTGCTGTGTCTCTCACCCGCTTTTCGGGCCTCCCCACATATTCTGTCCCAGAGCTCCAGCCATACCTGACCTCACCTCCTGACGGTGTGGACTTGTGGGGCTCCTCCCCACAGACAGTAATAACTCTCACCTCGAGCCAAGGGTCCACGAAACCCACAAACCATAACACTGTGCTTCCTTGTTTGTTGATGTACCTCATTGCATCCTGATTGTCCATCTGGATCAGGACAACTTCGTGGGACAAACGATCCCGAAACGCCCAGAGAGCATAGTGGATCACTCTGAGCTCTAGGAATTTGATCTGGCAGCCAACTTCCTGTTCCGTACAATGATCCTGTGTACGGAGGCGACCCTGTGTATGGAGGCTGTCCACATTCACCCCCCAACCCAGGGTAGATGCATTGGTGGTGAGCACAATCTGGTGCGGGGGAGCTTGAAACGGGAGTCCCCGCTCCAAATTGGAGAGATCTTCCCAGCAAGACAGGGAGGCTTGAAGAGGCTGTGTGATGCAGACGGGTGTTGAGGTCCTGAGTTGCCTGTAGCCAATGAGAGTGCAGGAACCATTGAGCACTGTACATAAACAAGCGGGCGAATGGGGTAACTTGGACAGATGCAGCCATGTGACCCAGGAGTTGGAGCAACAGGCGAGTGGAAACCTGACGACTGCGGCGACCAAACCCACCAGTGATGGGCAGACTGGATGGGCCGTTTGGTCTTCTTCTGCCATCATTTCTATGTTTCTATGATGCCAGGGCAAGCACTTGGTCATGTGGCAGAAACGCCTTGGCCTGAACCATATCCAGACTGGCTCCAATAAAGCCTAGATGTGGAGATGGGCTGAGATGGGACTGGGATAGTTGATGACAAACCCCAGAGACTGGAGCACATGGGTAGTTAGTGTCAGGGAGCGGAGCGCCCCCTGCTGGGTATTGCTTCTGATTAACCAATCGACCAGTTAGGGGAACACATGCAGTCCCTGCCGGCGTAGATGTGCCCTCACAACCACCAGACACTTGGTGAAGCCCTGTGGGGCCGAAGCAAGGCCGAAGGGCAACACACAGTATTGGAAAGGCTCCTTGCCCACTAGAAAGCGGAGATACATCCTGTGACTGGGGAAGATCTCGATGTGGGTGTAGGCATCCTTTAGATTGAGGGAGCAGAGCCATTCTCCTTTTTGCAGGAGAGGGATCAGGGTGCCCAAGGAGACCATCTTGAACTTTTCTCTTTGAAGGAATTTGTTCAAGGCTCTCAGATCGAGGATAGGGCGAAGGCCCCCTGTTTTCTTTGATACCAGGAAGTACCGAAAGTAGAACCCCACTGGCAAGGGGGGACGGTTTCGACCACCCCAGCCATTAGAAGGGCGGAGAGCTCTGTCTCGAGCACTTCCTGATGAGCGGATAGACCCTACAATGGGCATGGGGGAGAGTCCGCGGGGCAGCCCTGATGTTCAGCCGGTAGCCTCGATGAACGATGGCAAGAACCCAGTGATCCGACATAATGCTGAGCCAGAGGTCCACAAACAGACATAGCCGGGGGGGGAAGGGGGCCGAGGGTATGGCAATCTGGCATATTCTCCCTCACCCGCAGTCAAAACCCCATAACGGGGCTTTGCTGGGGGGTGGGTTGAGGCCTGGGGGTCTGCTGTTGACTTGAGTGGCCCCAAGAGCTGGCACATGATGTGCGTGCCCGTGAGGCAAGAGAGTAGTACTTTCTCTGGCGGTAAAAGGACTTCCTGGAGCCCTGTCACAAGGATTTCCTGATCAAGGACGGCAGATCTGAGGTACTCGCAGAGAGGTGCTGCAGGGTCTCGTGGTGGTCTTTTAAGTGAGCCACCGTGTCCCTCACTTTATCCCCGAAAAGATTCTCCCCTGTACAGGGTAGATCTGCCAGCTTCTCCTGGACCTCTGGTCAAAGGTCCGAGGCACAAAGCCAGGCCATTCTGCAGGCACCAATGCCTGCTGCGGCCACCCTCGCCACCTTTTCAAACATTTCGTAGGTGGACTTCACATTGTGTTTGCCTGCCTCCAGGCCTTGCCTGCAGTACTGCCATGAAAACATCCTGCTGATGCTGGGGCAGGCGCTCTGACAATTACTGGACATGTTTCCACAGGTTCCGGTGATATTGGGTCATGTACAGTTGGTAGGACACAATACGGGTGATGAGCATAGCGCCCTGAAAGACCTTCCTACCTAGGCCATCTAAGGCCCTATGTTCCCAACCTGGCAGGGCAGAGGCGTGGGTGCGAGAATGCTTGGCCTTCTTGAGGGCAGACTTCACCACCACAAACTGGTGCGTGAGGTGGCGCCTCTCAAAGCCCAAAGCTTGTTGCACCAGGTAAATGGCGGGAGGAATGGACACAGGGTGCTCCCAGACCCTGAGGAGAAGTTCCTTGAAGATCTCATGGACTGGGATAGCCACTATCTCCTTTGAGGCATCAACAAACTTGAAGAACTCCAGCATTTTGTGTTGAGCGTCCTCTTCTGTGAGGAGCTGGAATTGGATGGCCCCAGCCAGAGCCCGGACAAAGCCCACAAAGGAGAGATCCTCTAGGGGAGACCGAAGCCTCTCATCCAGCGGAGACGGCTCAGAAAGCAGGTCATCTGAGTGTTCCGAGGAAGACTCGGATGTGTCATCTCCGCAGGGATCATACCGGACCTCCTCTTTGCTCAGGTCCCTTCGGGACCGGCGTGGAGGATCCCTGCCTAAGCCTCTTGGTTTTGGCATAGAGGGCACCGTCGGCCCTGAGGGAATCGATGGCACCAGGGGCATCGACGGCACCAAGAACCCCAATGGCCTGGGAATGGAATCAGGGAACCCCAGCCGCGATATTTGGGATCCCGAGGGCACCGTTGGCCACACGGATTTTTCCTCCTCCTTGGACCTGATAATGGGAATCACTCCAGAGGGGAGCATCAGTGACTGCTGGGGAACTGATGGTCCCCTGGGCACCGGCTGCGTCAGAAGTACGCCCAAAAGGACATCTAGACGCTCAAGCAGGGGCACCAAGAGAGACAGCGCAGGCTCTGGCACTGTAATGGGGACTGGTGCCAACAGCAGTTTGATACCCCTCAGGGCTCGGAACACTGCCTGTTGAACCCTGTGGACCAACCCCTCCTGAAAATCTGCTTTGGTTAAGGATGGAGGAGGAGGAAGAGGCGTCACCAGAGTCTCCTCGGAGCCTCGAGGAGGCTCGGTGCCCAGCACCGCAAGCGGTGGGGAACACCTTGGACTCCCGGGTCTGATAGAGGACGGTGCCTCTTCCCTACGGGGTCGCTTTGATGGCGACACAGCAGCTGCCGGTGCTGCACCAGTCTCAGAGCCGCGCGCTGATGGCGACCAGTGACGTTTATGGGACTTCCCTCGGTGCTTGGCCCAGTCTTAGCCGGAGTCGAGGAAGGTAAGATCCTGACATCCTTGAGTGCAATGACACTGGAAGACGGCCTATCACCGGCTCCTCTCTCTTAAGAGGGGCTGCTGGAGGGGTAGAGAGGGACGGCGTATCTAACAGCTCCCTCGGCCCTTCGGTGTCAACGTCCCTGATGCTGGAGTAGATAGATCAGACCTTCTGGCAAAAAGCTTTTCCATCTTATCTAGCCAGGCACGATGGCCTTTGGAGGTCATCTGGTCACACAGATGACAAGCTCGGACGTTGTGTGATGTCCCCTAGCAAAGGATACAGACCTCATGTTGATCAGTAAGCAACAAAGTCCACAGGCACTGGGGGCATCGGCGAAAAACGGACGATGCAATAAAAAATAGTCAGCGAGCGGCCAATGGCCGTCAGTCACCGAGAGGCGACTCACCGCGAATCAATCGCATGAAGGGAAATTTTAAACACCTACCATACGCCGGACAGCATCGACCGAAGAAGAGGGACCTGGCGCCAAGAAAGTCGAAAACAACCAGGAAAAAATACTTTGAAAAGATGAACTAAGAGTTCCACTGCCGTGAGGCAACTACTTCGCAGAAAAAGAGACTGAAGAGGGACCCCGCATGGACGCGCGGATAGTGGCATGCTGGACATGCTCAGTCTGCCAGTCAAAGTTCTAGAAACTTTGACAAATGTTTTCCATGCCAGACTCCATCTGATGATGTCACCTATCTGTGAGGACTACCATCCTGTTTGTCCTAGGAGAAAAACAGTATCACTGGACATTTAGATAGACATGGCTTAATGGAGAAGAGTCAACAAGGTTTTATTAATTTTCAAATATGTAAATCCTGGGTAGGCAACATTGGTCCAGGAGTGCCATAACCAGGTCTGATTTTCAGGATATCCACAATGAATATGCTTGAGGAGTATTTGCATGCACTGCCTCTATTGTATGCAAACATATCTCATGCATAATCATTGTGGATGACCGGAAAACCAAACCTGTTTGTGGCACTCCAGGTCTGAAGCTGCCTATCACTGGTGTAAATAAACATTTAGATTTTCAGACAAAGTCCCCCATGAGAGACTCCTCAGAAAATTACAAAGTCATGGGATAGGAAGCAGTATTCTCTTATGAATCGGTAACTGGTTAAAAGGCCGGAAACAGAGTAAAACTAAATGGTCAGTTTTCCAAATAGAGAAAGGTCATTAGTGGAGAAACATATTCATAAATGATCTGGAAAAGGGAACAACAAGTGTGGTGATCAATTTTGTAGATAACACAAAATTATTCAAAGTTAACACAGCAGCAGATAACGAGGAACTGAAGAAGGACCCTGTGAGACTAGGAGACTTGACAATTGAATAGCAGATGAAATTGAATTTGGAAAAGCGCAAAGTGATACACATAGGAAAAATAATCCCAACTACATATACACAATTTTGGGTTCTGTATTGGACACTACCCAGGAAAAGGGTCTTGGAGTCTTTGTGGACAATTCGTTGAAATCCTCAGCTTAGTACACAGTAGTGGACAAAAAGGCAAAAAGGCTGTTAGGAATGATCCAAAAAGGAATGGAAAATACATTTTAAAATATCATATTTCCTCAATATTGAACCATGGTGTGACTGCACCTTGAGTATTGTGTGCAGTTCTGGTCACCCCAGCTTAAGAAAGACAAAGTGGAACTATAAAATATGCAGAGCAAGGTGACAAAATTGATAAAGGAGATGGAACATCTCTCTTATGATGAGGGGACATGATCATATGTGGGGTGGAACAGATAAATAAAAGGCAATTATTTATCCTTTCAAATAATATTAAAACAAGTGGATACTCCATGAAACTAACAACCAGAAGATTCAAAACAAATTATAGAAAGTACTTTTTTACTTAGCATACTATCAAGTTTTGGAATCTGATGCCAGAGGACATGATCAACGTGACTGGCATAGTGGAGTTTAAAAGAAACTTGGACAAGTTCCTGGAGGAAACATCCATAACACATTCAGGTGAATTTTCAAAAGAGTGAAGCAGCAATTTTCAAATGCCCACTTAATGTGGGTAAAAGCTATTAACAATTCAATGACATATGTTTAGAGACCTTTGTTTTCAGTTTTTATTTTATTTTTCCTGGAAAAATATGAGCGTTTATTACATTGAAAACAAAACTAGGAGAGATCACTGGGAAAAAATGACACTTCATTTTTCTGGGTAAATATAATTTGTGTTCTTGTTACAATAATTACTGATAAATTCCCAGGAAAATTAAAATAAAAACTGAAAATGAAGGCCCCTACATATATTGTAGCAATTTTCAAAAGCTCACTTAACACAGGTAAGTGCATTTACATGTGTAAAACCCACTTTTAAGTGTGTAAATGCTTTTGAAAATCAGGCCCATTATTAGCCAGGTTGACTAAAGAAAGCTATTGCTATCCCTGGGAATGAGTAACAGGAATTAGATCTACTTTATGGCACCTGCCAGGTACTTTCGACCTGGACTGGCTACTACTAGAGACAGAATGCTGGGCTCAAGCGACTTTAGTCTGACCCAGCATGTCAATTCTTATGTTCTTATGCTTCAGTGTTTACTGAGGAGGATGCTGGGGAGATACACATACCAAAAACTGTATTTAATGGTGACAGTTCAGAGGAACTGAAGCAAATCATGGTGAACCTGGAAGATGTAATAGGGCAGATTGACAAACTAAAGAGTAGCAAATCACCTGGACCAAATTGTATATACTCTATAGTTGTAAAAGAACTAAAAAAATGAAATTATAGATCTAATACTAGTAATTTTTAACCTATCATTACAATCATCTATTGTACCTGAAAATTGGAGGGTGGCCAATGTAACACCAAATTTTGAAAAGGGCTCCAGGTGTGATCCGGGAAACTTTAGATATTGAGCCTAGAAACTATTCTAAAGAACAAAATCACAGAAAAGCCAATATGGATTTACTGAAGGGAAGTCTTGCCTCACCAATCTACTGCATTTTTTGAAAGGGTTAATAAGCATGTGGACAATGGTGAGTTGGTGGATACAGTGTATTTGGATTATCAGAAAATGTTTGACAAAGTCCTTCATGAGAGACTCCTGAGAAAATTAAAAACTCATAAGATAGGAGGCAATGTCCTATTGTGGATTGCAAACTGGTTAAAAGATAGGAAACAGAGAGTAGGACTAAATGGTCAGTTTTCTAAATGGAGGAAGGTAAACAGTAGAGTGCCCCAGGAATCTAGATTGGGACCGGTGCTTTTTAATGATCTGGAAAAGGGAATGACGAGTAGGTGTTCCGTGTACGTACCAGGATCAGTCCAGACCACTGGGTTGTATCTCCCTTCCAGCAGATGGAGTCAGAGAAAAAAAACTGAAAAGCACCCCCTCTTACACTGGTGTGCCACCTGCGATCCTTCAGCATTTTCTCCGACTCTAGCAGATGAGGGTCCTGATCCTGTAAAAAAAGAAAAAAAGAAAGGGGTTTTTTGACTTAAATTTGCCAGAAAGCCTGCTCTTTCTGAAGGATTCCTTGGCTACATCAAGCTAATTAAAAAAAAAAAAAAGAAAGAGGTTAAAGTTAGTTACTTCTGTTCTTTGCTGAAGTTGGATACGCCTCCCAAGGCACCTTGGTAGAAGCTTGGCTGGGGTGGGACGCCCCGATAGCCGCATTCCCGGAGCCCCGCCAACTGGTAAGTGGGGAGATTCACCGGTGGGCCGGTCTCTCTCCTCCCTTCACCCTGAGATGTACACATTCCTCAGGTGTGCCCTGTAGTGTTAGTGGTCCCAGGGACGCCAGTTTTCCCCTGGTTGACAGGGTTTCAAAAAAAACAAAACCTTTAGAGATTTAAATTCTTGCCGTGCAGGTTCCAGGGGCTCTGGAGGGGCTTTTTTGGTGCTGGATTGCTGACCTTATCTTCTTTTGCTTGGACCTAAGGGGGGTCCTGTCCCCTTGATTTATTCAGCCTAGAACCCTTTTCCCGGTGGCCTCTTGCCTGGCTCTGGGGTGATACTGGTAGTCCAGTCCCTCCCCCGTTGAGACCCCTGAGAAGTTTCATGACTCGGGTCTCTTGTCAGAGAAGTAAAATTCCTCTGACACTTTAAGCTGTCTGAAAAAAAAAAAAAGAAGAAAGGTTTTTATCCCAGGACAAGCAGGATGATAGTCCTCATATATGGGTGACATCATCAGATGGAGCCCTGGTACGGAAAACTTGTGTCAAGAGTTTCTAGAAACTTTTGGCTGGCACTGTGGGCACACTGAGCATGCCCAGAATGCTGTGATATTCTCAGCCACAGGGGTCTCCCTTCAGTCTCTTTTTTTCCGCCTCGCTGTAGCAAAGCACATCAGGAGCTCTGGAAAACCAATTCCCTCACATTTATCAGGGAAGAAAACTTTCCAGTCACATATTCTCAGTCACAATTTCATCATAATTGGGTCTCCTTTTCACATAGTCTCGGTGAATACATTTTTCAAATACCTTTTGGATCGATTCCGGTCACCTCAGCGTCGATTCCTGCCGGTTGTCGACCGTTATCAGGCCAAAACATTTATCATGGCCTCGGGTTTCAAAAAGTGTCCGGATTGCAACCGGATATGTCTATCACCGACCCACATTATGTTTGTGTTCTTTGCCTGGGATCAGGCCATGATGTCCGAGCCTGCTCAACTTGTGCCCAAATGACACCAAAGGGCAGACGAGCTCGGCTAGATAAGATGGAAGAATTATTTAAAAAGATTCCATCATCGTCGTCGACATCTTCACCAAGGATAACTCCTCCTTCGGCATCGACGCATCGAGAGGAAAAACGACTCGATGACCGGCCGTCACCGGCGCCATCCGGAACCTCGATAGCAACATCTTCGGCATCGAGAAGCCATCGTGAAAAAAAGCGGCATCGACATCAGTCTACCGATCCAACCGATGAACAGACATCGACATCGGGATCCAGACCCATCGGATCGATGCCGAAGAAGGTCCATGTACTGGAGCCAACTCCACCGGCTGTACACGTGGAAACGAGGCGCTCTCCACCGGGCTTGGTGTTGGAGGAAGAGCCACCACGACTTATCGTGGAAGTACCTATAACGTCAGCAGTACCTTCCCCAGTAGCAGTGGATACTGCCCCGATTTCAAGGGAAGAGGTGACTATTTTAGTCCAACAGGCGGTCGTCGAAGCTCTACGAAATCTGCAACCTCCGACAGCGCCTCCGACACCGGATTCGATACTGCCAGTGGCACCGGATCAGTCCATTTTTCAGCCTTTGCTGAACAGGCTCGATGCCTTAATAGAGGCTTTCCCTACAGCACCGACAGAACCGGTTCCATCGAAGAAACCATCGATGTCACCGATGACTCCAGCCATTCTGGCCCACAGATCATTGGAGGAGGACGGAGGAGACTCCGATTCAGCCCCAGGTCCATTGGGGCTACATCGACATCGATATCCAAAGGAACCCTAGATGCCTCCCCATCATCCATCGATGCCAATACATCCAGGCCCCTCAGGGGATACAAGGCACCGATTTCCATCAAGGCCTATCGATTCCCCATTGATGCCCTCATTGCCAAAAAACATACCAACAAAGGCTATGTTTAAGTCAAAGCACGATCTACCTTCAGATGATCCTGATTCTCCTTATCATCCAGGATACACCCCTTGGAAAGATGTTGATTCGGACACAGAGTCAGAGGAAATGGTATCAGAACCCTCTCCACCAGAAGAGAGAAAAAAATCCCCGCCTGAAGATCTGTCATTTTCTAACTTTATTAAAGAAATGGCAGAAACAATTCCATTTCAATTAATCACAGAGGAAGACACCAGACATAAGGCATTACAAGTTCTACAATTTGTAGATGCACCTAAAGAAATTATGGCCATTCCAAATCATGATATCCTTTTGGAATTGCAGCAGAGAATGTGGGAACACCTCTGCTCAGTTCCTGCAGTAAATAAAAGAACAGACGCCACTTATATAGTGCAACATCAGGGTATCAAAAATCTCAACTACCCCACCACTCTGTAGTTGTAGAATCAGCTCAAAAGAAAGCCAGAAAAACGAAGCCTCATTCTTCTGTCCCACCAGGGAAGGATCAACGCTTCCTGGATACATTAGGAAAAAAGGTCTATCAAGGTTCCATGCTGGTAGCACGTATCGCAGCATACCAGCTGTATATGACACAATACCAGAGGAACTTGTGGAAACAGGTTCAAGGTATTGTAGATAACCTTCCACAACAACATCAGCAACCTTTAATGACGTTGGTGGACAAAGGACTAGAATCAGGAAAGCACGAGGTAAGAGCGGCGTACAACGTATTCGAGACTTCAACCCGTCTCTCTGCCTCTGCAATCAATGCAAGAAGATGGGCTTGGCTTAAAGCCTCAGATCTTAGACAAGAGGTCCAAGAACGTCTGGCAGATCTCCCTTGCGATGGAGAAAATCTTTTCGGTGAGAAAATTCAAGCCATGGTGTCTCAATTAAAAGACCACCATGAGACACTCCGTCAGCTTTCCACGCTACCAGCAGATCAACCATCCTCTCTCAGGCGACCAACTCGCAGAGATACGAGGCGACCTTTTTACAGACCTAGGAGGTATTATCCACCTGCCTCTTCAGGACGTCAAAACCGACCCCTACAGAGAGGACACCCTCGCCAAACCAAGCAGCAGAAGACCCAACCACCACCTCAAACTGGTCCAGCAGCGAGTTTTTGAACCGTGCCACGAGAACAGAAGTCTCTCTCTCCTCTGCTAAACCCTATACCTTCCCTACCAGTCGGAGGACGACTTCATTATTTTCAACAGCAATGGAGTCATATCACAACAGACCAATGGGTATTAGTCATACTAAATCGGGGTTATCGATTGAAATTCAAAACAATACCCCCACATTCACCTCCCACTCCACTCTGGACTCACATGATAATCACATCTCAGTTAGCAGTGGAACTCTCTTCTTTGCTGACCACCAGGGCCATCAAACCAGTTCCCCTGTCTCAGCAAGGGAAAGGGTTCTACTCCCGCTATTTCCTCATTCCAAAGAAAACAGGAGGCCTTCGTCCTGTCTTGGACCTCCGCAATCTCAACAAATTTCTTTTCAAAGAGAAATTTCGAATGGTATCCCTGGGATCCATCATCCCGTTGCTTCAAAAGGGAGATTGGCTCTGTTTTCTGGACCTTCAAGACGCTTACGCTCACATACCAATTTCCATACAACACCGCAAATACCTACGCTTTGTAGTGGGAAAAAACCATTACCCGTATCGAGTCCTCCCATTCGGCCTGGCCTCTGCACCACGAGTATTCTCAAAATGTCTAGCAGTGGTGGCCGCACATCTAAGAAAAAACTATATTCACGTTTTTCCTTATCTCGACGATTGGCTCATCAGAAGTCCATCCAAGCAGGGAGTTCTCTCTGCCTTAAAAACCACATTAAACTTATTACACCTCCTGGGTTTTCTCATCAGCTATCAAAAATCTTACATTGAACCGTCTCAGCTCCTCACGTTCATCGGAGCAGACCTCGACACCACAATGGGGAGAGCTTCCCTTCCATGCGACCGTGCAGACAATCTAATGCGACTGGCAAACATTATGATTCATCATCAGTTCGCATCTGCTCATCAAGTTCTGATACTTGTAGGACACATGGCCTCCACAGTACATGTAACTCCTTTCCCAAAGTTAGCCATGAGAAGAACTCAATGGACTTTGAAATCTCAATGGCTCCAAGCTTCCCAACCATTGTCGCACACAATTCAAATCATCCACCAATTTCGCCAATCACTTCACTGGTGGACAAATCAGACAGCACTGACTGCTGGTCTCCCATTCCAACCAACAAATCCAAAAGTCATCCTGACTACAGATGCCTCCAACCTGGGATGGGGAGCTCACGTCAACAGCCTTTAAACACAAGGGACATGGACTCTGCTTGAGAAAAAGTGTCAAATAAACTTCTTGGAACTTCGAGCGATACGATATGCCCTTTATGCCTTCAAAGACTGCCTCTCAAACAAGACTGTGCTGATTCAAACAGACAACACAGTGGCAATGTGGTACATAAACAAGCAAGGAGGCACCGGCTCATACCTTCTATGCCAAGAAGCAGTACAGATCTGGGCTTGGGCTCTGGAGCACTCCATACAACTCTAGCAGACAATCTCAGTCGACATTTCAATCCCCATGAATGGTCGCTGGATCCACGTGTAGCGAGCAAAATTTTTCAACGTTAGGGTCGCCCAACTATAGACCTCTTTGCATCCAAACTGAACCACAAAGTGAAAAGGTTTTGTTCCCTCCACGGATGTCGGCAACCAATCCCCAGGGACGCATTTACTCACCCCTGGAACACAGGTCTTCTGTATGCGTATCTTCCAATTCTGCTCATAGCGAAAACTCTCGTGAAGCTACAACAGGACACAGGGACAATGATCCTTATAGCCCCGTATTGGCCACGTCAAGTATGGTTCCCCATACTCCTCGACCTCTCGATCTCACAACCAATCAGACTGGGCACAGAGCCCATTCTCAGCACGCAGAATCAAGGCAAGTTGCGTCATCCCAACCTGACAACTCTTTCCCTGACGGCTTGGATGTTGAAAGCTTAATCCTACAACCACTTAATCTTTCAACACAAGTCTCACAAGTTCTAGTAGCTTCACGAAAGCCTTCAACACGTAAATCTTACTACTTTAAGTGGACCAGATTTACAAAATGGTGTGCTCAAAAAGGTATAGAACCCTTTTCCTGCCCCACTTCTTCTTTACTGGATTACCTATGCCACCTGTCGGATTCCGGTCTCCAGGCATCTTCTGTCAGGGTACACCTAAGTGCCATAGCGGCTTACCACAAGGGTTTAGGCGATGCGCCCATAACGGCACAACCACTAGTAAGTAGGTTCATGAGAGGTTTACTTCACCTTAAACCTCCCATTAAACCACCGGTCACTGAATGGGACCTCAATTTGGTATGAACAAGACTCATGCGTTCACCGTTTGAGCCTCTACACTCTTGCGAAGAGAAATTCCTTACATGGAAAGTACTTTTCCTAGTAGCCATTACGTCGGCTAGGAGAGTCAGTGAGTTACAAGCTCTCGTCACATACTCGCCTTACACATGATTCCTGCATGACAGAGTAGTCCTTCGCACTCACCCAAAGTTCTTACCAAAAGTGGTAACAGACTTTCATATTAATCAGTCAATAGTTTTGCCTACTTTCTTTCCAAGACCACACTCTCATCCGGGAGAGAGAGTTTAACACACTTTAGACAGTAAACGTGCGCTAGCTTTCTACCTTGACCGCACAGCGGTCCATAGAAAATCCACCCAACTCTTTGTTTCTTTTGACAAGAATAAACCAGGAGTTGCGGTAGGGAAACAGACTCTATCCAACTGGTTTGCAGACTGTATAGAATTCTGTTACGAATAAGCTAATATTCCTCTCCAGGGGTGAGTAAAAGCACACTCGGTAAGGGCTATGTCTACATCAGTAGCACACTATCGTTCAGTGCCCATTCTTGACATATGTAAAGCTGCAACATGGAGTTCCCTTCACACATTTGCAGCTCATTATTGTTTGGACAAAGAAGGACGACAAGATTCAGCCTTTGGACAATCTGTCTTAAAGAACTTGTTTCCAGTTTAATCCCAACTCCTTCCATATACATCCTACGGTGATTTCAGGCTGCCTCAATTTTTTCCAGCAGTACACCTGTTGTTGTGCTTGTTGCACTTGTATGCTGTTGGCATAACATAAGAATGACGCAGCCTGTAGCTTGCTAATCACCCATATGTGAAGACTACCATCCTGCTTGTCCTGGGATAAAGCAAAATTGCTTACCTTGTAATAGGTGTTATCCCAGGACAGCAGGATGTAGTCCTCACAGAACCCACCCACCTCCCTGCGGAGTTGGGTCCGATACGTTTTATTATTTTATTTTTTTAGCTCACGCAAATTGCTACAAACGAGACTGAAGGGAGACTCCTGTGGCTGACAATATCATGGCATGCTGGGCATGCTCAGTGTGCCCACAGTGCCAGCCAAAAGTTTCTAGAAACTCTTGACACAAGTTTTCCGTACCAGGGCTCCATCTGATGATGTCACCCATATGTGATAACACCTATTACAAGGCAAGCAATTTTGCTTTACTTTTTATTAATCAATTACCAGCAGCTTACGGGGGAAGGAGTGGAGAGCAGTTTTCTCTCTCTCCCGCTCGCAGCAGCCAGGCACAGAAGGACTTTTCCATTCCCGCGGCAACTCCTCACACCCCCCCCCCCTTGCCTCGATTGCCATTTTGTATTGCATGTGGAGAGCCGGCCTGCTGCACATATCGAACCTGTTTCTTTGCTGGGCGGGGGAAGGGATTCTGTAGTTCATCAGTCCTCTGTGGATTCTCCGGATTTGATCCTGGACCCTCAGGACGATATCCAGCCTCCTCCAATTCCAGTGAAAGCCCCTTCTCATTTTACTACTGATTTTGTACTTTTATTACACAGAGCTTATGTCGCTAGCTTGCTGCAGCAGGAGGATCCTCCCAAAGACCCCCCACCTGTGAAGGTTCCTATAGGCCCTCCACCTGCAAAGGTGCCTAGGGTATCTACAGATCAGGGACCCAAGCTCCCAGTTTCCCAGGGGACTAATCGGGTTTGGACCATACCAGGGGCGCAAAACCCGAAGGATCCTCCTACCCCACCTCCTCAGCTCCCGGATCCCACATTGGGTCAGGTCAAAGTGGCTTACTACACTAGCCAGTTGTAAGAAACCCCGTATCCTTTAATTCAGAATCCACCAGTCGAAGGGGACCCCAAGAAGGAGGGCTCCTTCCGCCCAATTTTGGATCTCAGGAGGGGATCGGAACCGGCAGATATTCCATATATTTCGTGGGCCCCAAGAAGGAGGGCTCCTTCCGCCCAATTTTGGATCTCAAGAAAGTGAACAAGGCACTCCAGGTGCCTTGTTTTTGCATAGAGACCCTCCACTCGGTCATTGCGGCTGTCCACTGGAGCAAATTTTTGGCTTCTTTAGACTTGACAGAGGCCTACCTTCACGTAGGGATCAACGAGTGGTATCGCCGGTACCTCAGGTTCATGATTTTGGGCGAGCATTACCAGTTTCAGGACCTTCCGTTCAGATTGGCCACGGCTCCCCGCGTATTCATCAAGGGGATGGTGGTTGTAGCGGCGGCGCTACAGAAGGAGGGGATTTTGGTACATCCCTACCTGGACGATTGGCAGATCCGGGCGAAGTCGGAGGAGCTGTGCAAAGTGGCGGTTCAGTCAGTGCTCTGCCGGCTACAATCTCTCGGGTGAATCGTCAATTACACCAAGAGTCAGTTGATTCCGGTCTAGGTTCTGAACTTCCTCGAGGCTCGGTTCGATTCAATAGGCAAGGTCTTCCTCACAGAGGAGCAGGCCACCAAGCTGGTGTGCAGGTTCAGCAGCTATTGTACCCACCGTTACCCCGAGTGTGGGATTACTTGCAGGTGCTTGGTTCTATAGCGTCAGCTCTGGAACTAGTCCCTTGGGCCTTCACCCATACAAGGCCTTTGCAAAGAGCGTTGCTTTCTCGTTGGGATCCGAAGTCGGAAGAGTTCCAAATCTGATTGCCGCTCTTGGAACCTGCCCGGTCCAGTCTCCAGTGGTGGTTGATTCCGGCCCACCTGCAGCGCAGTATGGACCTGGAGGAACCTCAATGGGTGATATTGACGACGGATACCAGCCTCTCCGGTTGGGGAGCAGTTTATCAATCCCAAGCGGCGCAGGGCAGTTGGACAGGGCAACAGGCGAAATGGTCCATTAATTGCTTGGAAACCAGGGCGCTGCGTCTGGCGTTGCGCCGTTTTCTTCCTTTGGTTCGCCGTCGGTCCTTGCGGGTGTTGTCAGACAATGCAACAGCGGTGGCTTACATCATTCGACAGGGGGCTATGAAGAGTCGTCCCGTAGCCGCAGAGGCCGACCGTCTGATGGTTTGGGCGGAGCGCCATTTAGTCCGTCTGACGGCTTCTCACATAGCCGGAGTCGACAGTGTTTAGGCGGATTTTCTCAGTCATCAGTGTCTGGATCCCGGACAGTGGGAGTTGTTCGAGGTAGCCATGGGCCTCCTGGTTTGTTGGTGGGGCGTGCCTCGCCTGGACTTGATGGCGACCCAGAGAAACGCAAAGGTGGCTCGGTTTTTCAGTCGCCGAAGGGAGCACTGGTCGGAAGGGGTCGATGCCCTCGTCCTTTCTTGGCCTCGCAACATCCTGCTTTATGTGTTTCCTCCCTGGCCCTTGGTGGGCAAGGTTCTAAGGTGCATAGAGATGCACACAGGGCCAGTTATCCTCATGGCGCCGGAATGGCCACGGCGCCCATGGTTCGCAGATCTGGTCAATCTAGCAGTCAACGGCTCGCTTTGACTCCATCATCTACCGAATCTTCTTAGACAAGATCCAGTATTTTTCGATCGAGTGGATCGCTTTTGTCTAGCTGCCTGGCTTATGAGAGGCGACAGTTGAGGAAAAGAGGCTACCCTGATACAGTTATTTCAACCCTCCTGCAGGCACGCAAGAAATCCACTTCTCTTGCTTATGTTCAGGTCTGTAAGGTTTTTTGACACCTGGGGTAGCGGAGTAAATGTGTCCCCGTGACGTTCTTCCATTGTACATATTCTAGCATTCTTGCAGGAGGGACTGAAGAAAGGGTTAGCGTGCAGTTCTCTTTGGGTGCAGGTGGCGGCCCTTGGATATTTGCGGGGAAAGATTGACGGCGTCTCTCTCGCAACTCATCCGGATGTGTCATGCTTTTTGAAGGGCGCGAAGCATCTGCATCCTCCGGTTAGACAGGTCTGTCCTTCGTGGAGTTTGAACCTGGTTCTCCGAGGCTTGTACGGTCTTCCCTTCGTGCCTATCAAGCGGGCTACCTTGAAAGACCTGTCTCTCAAGGCGATTTTTCTTGATGGCTAACATGTCGGCTAGACGCATATCAGAGCTTCAAGCGTTGTCCTGTTGGGAGCCCTTTCTCTGGATTTTGGACTCGGGAATTTCCCTTCAAACAGTACCCTTCTTCTGCCAAAGGTAGTCTCGGGGTTTCATTTGAATCAGACAGTGGAGTTACCTGCGTTTACTCATTTGGATCGCGATTCGCCTCAGGCTCGTGAATTACATAGGTTGGATGTGAAGTGGATTCTACTTCGCTATCTGGAGGTTACCAATACCTTTCGATTGTCTGATCACCTGTTTGTCTTATGGTGTGGCCCTAAGAAGGGACAGAAAGCTTCTAAGGCTACCATTGCCAGGTGGCTGAAGGATGCCATATCCTCAACTTACATTGGGCTTGGGCGTTCAGTACCGGATGGCCTAAGGGCGCATTCAATCAGGTCTCAGGTGGCGTCTTGGGTGGAAAGTCAATTTGTCTCGCCACAGCTGATTTGTATGACGAAGGGTTGATGGGTGCGGTGTTGACCGCATTCTTGTTCATTCAGTAAAGCTGTTTCCATTCGAAGTTGTATGGGTTCTTTCAAAACCTGGGTCAGGTGACCTTCAATCTGAGTCCATAGAAGTTTGATGCAGCCTCCTGACCACCACATATGCAAGTAGGTGCCTATAGTGTTGCACCTTCTCCAGCATGTGCTAGAGCATTTAGACGAGATCTTTGCCATACGCTCAGGTGTGAAATACCATCGATATAGTTGTTTATATCCATTTTCCACCAATACTGAGGATATAGAAGCTTTGCTCAGCTGTCCGAAAAGGGCCTCCCAGTCCAATTCCAAATTCTCTCTCATCAAGTCCTTTTTCCAAGTTAATATATGAGCAGAATCTTCCAGTAGTTTTACATTCAGCAATTTATACACTTTAGTAATAAGACCTTTAAACTGATTTGGATCAGAGCAATAACTTTCCAGTAGAGTTTTCCCCCTAGTTAAGTTTTCCTTAACCTGTACACTGCGGCAAAAATGTCTGAGTTGGAGATATGCCAGAAACTCAGCAGTGGGGATAGAATATTTCGCTTTCAAGGAATCAAAGGAGAGAATACCCTCCCTCCCCCCCCCCCCCCCATATATCCTCAAATTTGAGAATCCTTTTAGCCTTCCATTGGGTAAAGGAATTGGGGGGTAAACACGGCAGAAAGCTGGTATTATGAAACAGCTGTGTTAAAAAGTAACATGACCTATCACCCACCAATCTGGTTTGCCATCTTCTCCATAAATTTAATGTATGCCTAGTAGTTGGTAGCATGTGATTGTTTGGTTTCCATGTCTTCGGAGCCTGCCAAGTTAAAGCTTCCAAGGGCATGTCGGGGATTTGGGATTGCTCTATCACAGCCCAGTGTTTTGGTGTTTCTGTCTGATGCTAAACTATCAGGGGGTGGAGCTGCGCTGCCACATAGTACCAGGTAATATTAGAAACACCGAGACCCCCTTCCAGCTTGTTTTGGTATAAGACCCTCCGGGCTAACCTCGGTGGTCGTCTTTTCCAGAGAAAGCCAAACAGCTTTCTTTGCCATTGTTTTAATAATTCAGGGGGGAATCGGTACTGGTAATGACTGGAACAAATATAATAATCTGGGAAGAATATTCATTTTGACTGTTGCCACTCGTCCCAGCCAGGATATTGGTAGGTTGCCCCACTTATCCAAGTCCTGGAAGACCCACTTTATCAAAGGGACATAGTTTAACTTAAATAGATCAGTGGGGTGAGCCGCAATATTAACACCCAAATATTTTATCTTTTGATTAGCCCAGCGAAAAGGATGTAAGGGTTGCACTGCCTGGACTGCCGCAGAGCTACAGGTGATATTGAGAATTTCAGATTTGTCCCAATTCACTTTGAAACCGGACACACCACTGAATCGTCTGATATCATTTTCTATGGCTGTTAGGGAATCGTGGGGATTAGTCAGAGAAAACATAATATCATCTGCAAATAAAGTAATTTTGAAGGTCTGATGTGCAAAGGTAAAACCCGAAATCGCCATGTTTTCCCTTATGGTGATTGCCAGGGGTTCTAAAAAGAGTGCAAATAATAGTGGTGACAGTGGGCAGCCTTGCCTGGTGCCACGGCACACTTGGAATCGATCTGAGTAACCCCCATTGATTTTTAAGCATGCCCTGGGATTGGTGTATAAGCTAGTTATCCAAGTACAGAAATAAGATCCAAAGCCCATCTTCTGCAGAACCCTGAAGAGAAATGGCCAGTGCACCATATCAAATGCTTTTTCTGCGTCAATAGAGAGAAAAATGGATTCTTTCTGGTGCTTATGTGCCCACCACATCAGATCTATCAGTTTGCGCAAATTGTCCCCAGCCAAGTGCCCTGGCATAAAGCCTGCCTGATCTTGGTGTATTAACTCCGTAATGAAACAATTCATGCGGGCTGCTAATATTTTTGTGAGAATTTTAAGATCAAGATTTATTAGTGATATGGGCCTGTATGATCCACAGACAGCTGGGGTCCCTTCCAGGTTTCAACAGGATGGTTATCCCCGCTATATTGGAGTTATGAGCCAAAGATCCCCCATTTCGTAAGTAATTATATACCGTTTGAAGGTAAGTAACAATATAGGGAGCGAATTGTTTATAGAATTTAGCTGTGAGGCCATCAGGACCCGGGGATTTTCCGATCTTTAGTGTTTTTATGGCATGGAGGATTTCGACAGTCGAGATCTCTTCATCTAACCTATCCTGTGCTGCCTTTGTCAAAGTGGGTATGCATATCCCCTCAAGATACAGATCAATATCTGATTGATTAATATTTGTGTCAGAGGCATATAACATACCATAGAATTCCAGAAAGCGCCTACGAATATCAGTATTATTAGTAAGGATATCTCCTTTATCATTTTTTATTTTGGCTGTGGTATTCTGGTAAGTAATTTGTTTGAGCTTGCGGGCTAAGATATGGCCTGCCTTGTTTCCCCCCTCAAAATATGCCTGTTTAACAATATTCAGTGAATGAACTAGCGAGTCTGCTTCCAATCTAGCCAATTCTTCCCGAGTTTGGATATATGTTGCCATATTTTCAAGGAGCCGGTAGCCTGGTGGTCTCGGGTAAGTTGTGTCTATTTTTGGTGCAATTCGAACGCCTTTTGGGTATCCCTTTTCTTAAGAAATGAAGCCCTTGAAATCAATATACCCCTCAGATATGCTTTTAAGGAGTCCCAGATTTCCGCCGGGCTCACATCCCCATTATCATTTAGGCATATATAATCCTGTATCTGGTTTGCCAATAGTTTGTTAAATCCAGCATCTGACAACAAAGAGTCATTCAAACGCCAAAATCGGGTCCCCTTGTCATAGTGTGGTATACATATGTCCACCAGTACCGCAGCATGATCTGACCAGGCCACTGGGCTAATATCGGGCTTCAAGATATAAGAGCAATGCCTTATCGATCAGAAAGTAATCGATCCTAGTGTTGTGCAATCAATATACAGACCCCGGTGTATTTGGTGGCGTTCGTACTTGGAGTAAAGAATTGATATGGGTATTGGTGATTTTTTAACAATGATTCATGTTTACGCTTTAAATGAGATTCTTGGATAAAGGCCATATCCGCTTTTAGCATGTTCAATTCTTTAAACATGGTATGCCTTTTGTATGGTGAGTTGAGTCCCTTAACATTAAGGGATACCATGCGGAATGTGGCCTTAGCTAGCTGTAGAAACCTATGGTCCTCCACCACCCAACACCAGAATCCGGTACACAGAGTAAATATTTAACCAACGCACATGCAATACCACCCCTGAGTGTATATTGTGGAACATTCAAACAGGGAACACAGCCTTTAAATAGTATGTGATAACAGGTACCATTTTGTGCAGTAGTTACATGTACAACCCAGATAGACTGCTGACTCTCATCCCCAAATAAAATACAGATAGAGACATTTAACCCACTCTCCCCATGAGATTCCCCTCCCCTTTCCCCCCTCCCCCCAACCATGATCTGCTAATAGCTCCACGCAGATCTAGCGTAACCCAGCTCATGAAGGAAGATATTAATCATGGACTTTACGCTCCTTCAAGCCGCTAGAGAAAAATCTTAGTGGGCTTCTGGTTATCTGTCGCCATAAGATATGCAAATATATTATAGGTATAGAGTCCCGACAACAAGAAAAACATTCAAAATAGAACCGCTATGTGTCTATGAATCAAAAAAGACTGTGTATCCTGCTAAGCTTACGCTTAGTCTTCAGGTGCCTTCCTCCTGAAGTTTCCGGGAATCTGAATTTATTTTCAGGCGGCTATTCCTGGAACCAGCCCTTTGCCATCTGGGTGGTTGATTCCTGGGTGTGAATTTTTTGTAGCCTACCGGCTGTGGGATTCTTGCTGTAAATCCACGATCCTTGAGCTGGATTGCAGCCTCGGTCGCTGTAAGGATACGGGTAGATATACTTTCCCATGTGTATTGCAGGCCGAATAGGTGCAGCCACCGGGATTTGATGTTTTCTTTTTGAAGAAAAGCTGTAGCCTCTTTTAGTTCCTGCCTGTTCAGTAAAGTAGCTTGAGACAGATCAGCATAAACAGAGATTTCTTGGTCTTCCCACGACCACCACATTTGTTTTCTAGCAATACCTGCAATTTTTTCCTTCAGGGCATAGTCATGATAGCAGACTATGATATCTCATGTCTGGTTGACGCCCGTTGCCCGCAGCGCCCTATGGGCACGATCTATTTTAATGCTGGCTTGCAACATATCTTTATGTTCTGTGGTAGAGTGTAGTAAGAATAAACTGAAACGCTGGATTAACTCAGTGCAGTCATTATTTTCTGGTTTTTCAGAGAAACCCCGGAACCTAAGGTTTCCCCTGCGAGTTCTATTTTCTAAGTCTGCTAATTTCGCTTTCATACCTAGATTTTCTTCTTGAAGTTCTGTAAGAGCCTCGTGTAGTTGCTTGGTTGTCTCTGTCTGGGTATCCACCCTCATATCAATATCATCTACCCGTCGTCCCATCGAAGAAAGTTCCTCCTGGAAATCATTGATCATAGCTGTAATTTCTTTTTTGTAGGATTTCAAGTCCTTCCGTAGTTCCCCGAACCACTCTCAAAATTCTTTTCTGGTCGGGGCTCGTCAGTGCTCAAATGCGCTGCGCCATCATCCGCTTTACCGTCCGCGGTAGCATCGGCCTCAGCGTCCTGCTCTCCTGCCTCGCGATCTTTCTCCTGCACTTCTCCTTTGCGGTAGGAGAAGCAGTGGAAATCCACCGATTTCCTTTTCGCCGCCATCCTGAAGTGTTGTCGGGTCCCTTGCACTATTTCTAAGGTGTTAAGGCTCGTCTAAAGTGCCCAAAAAAAGCAGTTTTAATCGGCATTCGGAGGAGCTCCCTTTTCAGGCAGCCATGCAGCCCGATGACGTCACTTCCTCCTTTGCAGAATATTCTCAACGAGGTAGCATTCAAGTTGCTTATAGACATGCTCCTTCGATGTACATAAGTTCCACATTATGCAGTTTCCTTTTTTCTTAAGTGGTTTGATATAGCCATTGGTTCTTATGTTAAAGGTTTGATATTTTTCATTCTGCTATGGTATGAATTATACTGAAGGATCGCAGGTGGCACACCAGTGTAAGAGGGGGTGCCTTTCTTTTTTTTTCTCTCACTCCATCTGCTGGAAGGGAGACACAACCCAGCGGTCTGGACTGATCCTTGGTACTAGAGGAATGAAAATTAGCAGGTAAGAACCAATTTTCCTATCAAATTTGCAGATGACACAAAATTAATCCGAATTGTTAAATCATAAGTGAATTGTGAGAAATTGCAGGAGGACCTTGGGAGAATGGACCACTAAATGGCAGATTAAATTTAATATAGATGAGTGCAAAGTGATACATATAGGTAAAAGTAGTCCAAACTATAATTACATGATGTTCCTGAACATACCCAGATCAGTCCAGGCAAGTGGGTTTTATTCATCCCTACCAGCAGATGGAGGTAGAGAACAAATCTTTGGGCACTGCCACATATACGAGAGTGCCACTTGCAGTCCCTCAGTATTTCTCTACCTCCAGCAGATGGTAGATGTGCTAACCCTGCAGTCCTGACTGATTGGATATTTTGAGGAAATTTGCTCCCCGAGGTGCCAAGTTCCTGAAAAGGACCATCCCTCAGATTGAGCTGGGCGAACGAGGGGTTGGATACCCCTGCCCAGTTTCAGCCCGCAACCCTTGAATCCCTAACAGCCAGTAGTCTGGTTCCCTCAGTGGAACCCGAAAACCCTCCGCCGGCCTAGGAGTTCAGGGAAGTATCCCTCCTTTGGTTTTTTTACTTTGGGGACTTCTCTGTTTGGTGTGTGGGCCTTTAAGACAGTTAAAAAAAAACAAAACACTAAGGGGAGTGCCTGCTTTGCTAGCAGCGGCAGCTTGGACAGGCAGCCGGCCTGGCAGGATCGTCGGGAGTGGGTCTCGAGGTGCTGAGGCAGAACAGGGAAGCCGACAGTGGAGGATGCCCCCAGTCGGGGAGAAGTGCCTCCGGTAACTTTTTCCGCACTGCCGGTCGGGTCGCGCATGTTTCAGCCACGCCAGCATTCTCCTTTCGCGCTGGCGGGAATTTCTGGAGGCAGTGCACCCACTACGGTTTTTGGCAGCTGCTGCGTGGTGCGCCCCTCCCCCTCTCGGGCCTGGCCACATTGCCACGCGGCGTAAGAGGGATTTGCTTTTTTCTTGTGGCTTTAGTCCTATGTCAGACAAGCAGCTAGGGGAGGCCTGCCGAGCCTGCGGGGTTCGGTCGGCCTCCCTTAATGACCTCCTCCTATGCGCAGAGTATTCAGGAGGGGGGAGGGGGCATCAGCAAAGCGGACGAAGCCATGGAGAGCCCTGCGGGCCGCGGTGGCGGCGCTTGGTGCACAGAGGGAGTGGCTGTGGCCGCGGAAGCGAAGCCGGATAGGGGGTTTCGCTCCGGGGGATCCCCACCACTTCTTTCCCCTGAGAGAGGAGGACACAGATGGTTCGGGTCCTAGCAGCCCCAAGAGACCTTTGGGAGCCCCGGGGGTGTTCTCTCCCGAGTTTGTGCTTTTGCTTCACGAGGCCTTCCTGGCTAGGCAGGCAAGTGCGGTTTTAAAGAAAGCCCGGCGGACTCGGCTAAATGGATGAAGGTTCCTCCTCAGGGATCCGCGGGATTGTGGAGCCTGCCCCGTGAAAGTCGCCCGGCGCGTTTGGGGTCTGATTTGGAAGATTCAGATGAATCTTGGGAGGATGGGCGATTGGGATGAGGACCCAGCAGGGGGTCCCCCCCAGGAGACTCTAGGGCGGATCAGGGGATTTCTGAGGGTCCGGAGGCTGAGTACGATGATCCGCAAGTGATCCGTCTCTTTAAGAGAGAGGAGCTTCGCCTGCTTATCCCCCAGGTGTTGGAGGAATTGGGGATCAAGCTCACTCTGTAGGATTCGAAT
Organism: Rhinatrema bivittatum; assembly: GCF_901001135.1. Lineage (NCBI taxonomy): Eukaryota > Metazoa > Chordata > Amphibia > Gymnophiona > Rhinatrematidae > Rhinatrema > Rhinatrema bivittatum. The sequence goes on along the minus strand of NC_042622.1, from coordinate 208,284,216 downwards.
GCCGAAAGGGTTAATCCGGTGCTGGATGGCCTAAGGAGACCTCCCAGCGCCTTCCCCATTCCGAAGAAGATCCAGAAGCTGATTAACCGGGAGTGGGGCTCCCCACTCGGGGCTGCAAGTAGGTAGAGCCATGTCAAAGCTTTATCCGCTGTTGCAGGAGCATTTAGATTTCTCCCAGGACAAGCAGGATGGTAGTCCTCACATGTGGGTGACATCATCAGGATGGAGCCCAATCACAGAACACTTTGGTCAAAGTTTCTAGAACTTTGATTGGCACACTGAGCATGCCCAGCATGCCACCAATCCTGCATCCAGCAGGGGTCTCTTTTTTTCTGCGCAGCACTAGCCTCGCGGATTCTGGAGCTCTGTGAGAATACCTCACAACTTTTTCCTCACAGAAACTAAACTTAAAAATTGCCCCATCCTGGGGTTCCCCATCGACTACCGACCTCCGTCGATGCCGGTAAGTTACCCCGTCTTTGCGGTCGGTTCCCGGTGGCGTTTTTTCATCGAGGCCCAACAGCCACCGACTGTGCGCCGCCCATATTTTTTCTAACATCATGGCCACCAGGTTCCGTAAATGCCCCGAGTGTCCGAGAACCATGTCCATTACGGACCCGCACGATGTGTTCGTTTTGTGCTTAGGCCCTGTTCACGACGTCTAACAGTGCACTATCTGTGCCCAAATGACGCCAAAAGGCCGCAGGGTCCGCTTGGAGAAGATGGAACTACTCTTTAAAGCACTGTCATCACCATCGACGGAGCACTTCCTCCGATGCCGTCGCCGGTAGGCTATCGACATCGGCACCGACAGAGCCACTGGCCAAGAAGTCCCGGAGAGAAGGGGCCCCATCCCCTTCTGGAGCCGGGACACCGAGGCGTTCCTCACCGATACCGGTGCTGGGAGCCAAGACTCCACTAATACATGTGGACCTTCCGGCAATGCCCTCTGAGCCTCCACCCCTGGTGACTGCACTTCCAACGCCAGCCTTCCAGGAGGAAATGGCCCGGATGGTCCAAGAGGCAGTACTCGAGGCACTTCGGGGATTCCAGTCTCCACCGACACCGGCCCCCATGCCGACGCCCGACCCTATGCCTATCATGCTGGTTCCGCTTCTTGAGCGACTGGACACATTGATCGGTGCATTGCCATCAGCACCGCTTCCTGTCATGTCATCGGCACCTACTACACCACCAACACCGATGCCGATTCCATTATCCTCGGAGGAGGAACCAAATTTACCGATGCCAGAGCCGGTTCCAGGGCCATCGGGCTTGTTACTGCCCCAGCGTCCTTCGAAAACACCAATTCCATCGATGCCATCACCGTCCTCGGTGCCCACATCGGTGCCACCTCCAGATCCGGCTGGGTTTGGAGCTCTACCTCAACCTGAAGATCCTCAAGGTGCCTGTGATGCCCCTTATGATCCCTGGGGTGATGATTCTTCAGATTCTCAGGTCTCAGATGAACTCCTCTCAGAACCTTCACCCCCAGAGGAATGCCGCTGCTCCCCTCCTGAAGACTTAACATTTGCAAGTTTCATCAAAGAAATGTCTGAGACCATTCCCGTTAATTTGCAAACAGAGTAGGATGCCAGGCACAAGATGCTGGAGGTATTGCAATTTGTTGATGTCCCTAAGGAAGTCATGGCAGTGACAGTTCATGAGGTGCTCCTGGATTTGCTACAACGCATCTGGAAACACCCTGGCACAGTTCCACCAGTAAATCTACCTAGTCCAGTCAGCTCCGGGGTTTCAAAAGACACAACTACCCTACCAATCTGTGGTCGTGGAGTCTGCTCAAAAGAAGTCCAAATGATCCCAACCTCATTCTTTGGCACCTCCAGGTAAGGAGCAAACATCTTTAGATGCCTTCGGACGAAGAGTCTTCCCCGGTTCCATGTTGATAGCACAAATAGCAGCGTACCAGCTTTATATGACTCAATATTCCAGGAATCTCTGGAAAAAAGTCCACCAGTACTCTGAAACCTTACCAGACGAATACCAAGAAGAACTCAACAACATCCTTCAGAAAGGACTTGATGCTAGAAAGCATGAAGTGAGAGCAGCATATGATATCTTCGATACTGCCTCCAGGGATCTGCAGCTGGTATAAGTGCCAGCCGCTGGGCATGGCTCAAATCCTCTGATTTGCGTCAGGAAGTCCAAAAAAGGTTAGCAGACCTTCCATGTGCAGAGGACAACTCATTTGGTGTAAAGATCCAAGAAACAGTTGCGCAATTAAAAGACCACCACGACGCCTTGCGTCAGCAGTCTTCTCTCCCTGCGGACTTCCCATTCACTCCAAAGAGATCTTTTAGACGGGATCCTAGAAGGTTTTCCTACAAACCATGTAGGTATTATCCACCTCAATCCCGTACTAGACAGCCTAGACCTCCGCAAAGAGGTCAACCTCAACAGGCCAGGGTCCCAAAAGCCCAACCAACCCCACAGACTGGTCCAGCATCGGGGTTTTGACTCCCTTCTAGAGAGCAGCAGTCAACCCTCACCTGCCACAGCCATTCCGGTGGGAGGCTGTTTGTGTCATTTTGCCAACCTGTGGCGCAATATTACCACAGACCAATGGGTACTGACTAGTCAACCGGGGTTACCATCTAAACTTCCTCACCATACCACCGAACGCTTCACCACGTCCGGTGCCAAATCTAAACACTCACTCTCCACTTCTCGAGACAGAGCTCTCAACCCTTCTGCAATCCAATGCTGTGGAACCAGTACCTCAACAGCAGTGGGGTCAAGGGTTCTACTCTCGGTATTTCCTAATCCCAAAAAAATCAGGCAGCATTCGTCCTATCCTGGACCTACGCACCCTAAACAAACATCTCCAAAGAGAGAAGTTCAGAATGGTAACCCTGGGTACCATGCTCCCACTACTGCAACAGGGAGATTGGCTCTGCTTTCTAGATCTTAAGGAGGCTTATGCCCACATTGCCATATACCCTCCTCATAGGAAATACCTCAGATTTACAGTAGGACACAATCATTTCCAATACCGAGTGCTACCATTCAGCCTCGCATCAGCACCTCGCATATTTACCAAATGCCTTGCAGTAGTAGCAGCCCATTTGTGACAATCCAATGTCCTCGTCTATCCATATCTAGACGATTGGCTTATCAGAGGTCCGTCTCAAAATGTAGTGCTTCAATCCCTCCATTTCACTATCAACCTGCTACAATCCCTGGGGTTTCTGATAAACTACCCCAAGTCGACTCTGACTCCATCATGTACCTTATCGTTCATAGGAGCAGATCTAGACATCATCCATGCAAAGGCATCTCTCCCAAAGGCAGGACACGCATGTTATCAAGCTTAGCCAAGTCAATGCAATCTCGCTGAACCACTACAGCTCATCATCTATTAACCGTACTGGGTCACATGGCGTCCACAGTTCATGTGACTCCCATGACTCGACTTGCCATGAGAGTAACACAATGGACTTTAAAGTCCCAGTGGTTGTTGTGGGAGTCTCAGTTTAGTGGACCCTTGGGCCGACCTGCTGGAGACTAGGAAGGGATGGTCAATGTCTCTGATGAACAGCAGGCCGGGAGGCAGATGTTCAGGCGGGACGTAGATGCTCTTCACCCTGGAAGCTGGTGCTCCCCCGGGAGGAGCCCGTAGGAGCCCAACCGCTGGGACTTAGGTGACTTCACCCTTGGAAGCCGAAGCCCCCCCGGGAGGAGCCCGTAGGGGCCCGGCCGCTGGGACTTAGGCGGGTTGTGGATCAGGACGGGTAACTGGAACCAGACTAGAACAGTAGTGATACTGTAACTGGGTACAGGTTCTGGAACCAGGCAGGAACTGTAGCAGGACTCGGGTACTGGAACCAGGCAGGAACTGTAGCAAGACTCGGGTACTGGAACCAGGCCGGCACCAAGCAGGTACTGTAGCAGGAACGGAGTGATGTAGCCAAACAGGTCACTCCGGGGCGCAACGCAACAGGAAACCAAAATGCTAACCCGTTGCAAGGCAAAGGCTGGATGGCCGCGGCCGGCTTATCAAGGCCGTGGCGTCTGACGTCAGGTATTGGGCGGAGTAGGCACTGGCGGGAAACGGGCTACAAAGATGCTCAAGTGGCACGCGCGCGCGCCTAGGAGCAGAGCGTCCACCGGCAGCTTCTCGGCAGCGCTGCCCCAGTGGGGAAGCCGCCAAACAGGCCGCAAGCCAGGACTCCGGAGGCGGGAGCAGGTCCGGGAATCAAGAGGTAAGGGCCTGGCTGCGGGGTTTGCGGCCAGGACCGCAACAGTGATCCCAATCAAGTCAAAATATGTCCCACATTGTCCATGTCACCAGCCAGCTTCGTCTCTCCCTGGCTTGGTGGCTACAGGAGTCCATTCTACAAATAGGACTACCCTTCCAACCTCCACAACCTCAAATTACTTTGACAACAGATGCATCCAACCTGGGTTGGGGGGCCCATGTCAACAACCTCCAAACCCAGGGAACCTGGACAACTGCGGAAGAAAAGCACCAGATAAACTTTCTGGAGCTCCGGGCAATTCAATATGCCCTCTTCACTTTTCAGGATTGCCTCTCCAACAAGGTAATCCTAATTCAAACAGACAACCAGATAGCAATGTGGTACCTCAACAAGCAAGAGGGTACAGGCTCTTACCTGCTATGCCAGGAGGCAGCGCACATCTGGGCCTGGGCTCTCTTCCATTCCATGCTATTAAGAGTGACCTATCTGGCAGGCATGGACAATCTAATAGCGGACAATCTCAGTCGGACCTTTCATCCCCACGAATAGTCCCTAAATCCCATGGTAGCGAACCAAATATTTCACCAGTGGGGTCACCCGCACATAGACCTCTTTGCGTCAATACACAACTGCAAAGTGAACAATTTCTCTCTCTACACCGCAGCAGTGATATACCTCCACGGGATACCTTCGCCCACTCGTGGGCAGTGGGTCTCCTCTTTGCCTACCCTCCACTTCCACTCATCAGAAAGACTCTCGTGAAGTTACGTCAGGACAGGGGCACTATGATTCTTATAGCCCCTCACTGGCTGCGTCAGGCTTGGTTCCCCATCCTATGCGACCTATCAGTCCAGCCTCCAATTCGCCTGGGCACAGATCCAACTCTGATAACACAGAACAACGGTCTGTTGCGTTATCCCAACCTCCACTCACTGTCCCTGACAATCTTTGAATCTTTCTGACAGTGTGTTCGAAGTCATCGTTGTTTCTCGAAAGCCTTCTACTTATCGTTCAAAATGGAAGAGATTCTCATCGTGGTGCACGACAAAACAAATAGATCCCTTTTCCTGTCCAACAACAAGGTTCCTGGACTACTTCTGGCATCACTTGGAGTCTAGCCTACAAACCTCCTCCATCCGCGTACGTGTTGGCGCAATAGCCGCTTACCACAAGGGTATAGAAAATTCTCCTATTTCAGCACAACCACTTGTAGCTCGCTTCATGAGAGGCTTGCTACAACTCAAGCCTCCACTGCGTTCTCCAGTTCCAGCATGGGATCTTACTGTTGTCCTAGCATGACTCATGAAACATCCTTTCAAGCCGTTCCATTCCTGCGAGCTTCAGCATCTCACTTGGAAGGTGATCTTTCTAGTGGCCATAACGTCAGCTCGCAGTCAGTGAGCTACATGCACTAGTAACATACCCACCGTATATCAGGTTTCTTCACGACCGTTTGATACTCTGCATTCACCCTAAATTCCTTCCAAAAGTAGTGTCTGATTTCCACTTAAATCAATCCATATCACTTCCTACCTTTTTTCCAAGACCTCACTCACAGCCAGGTGAACAAGCTCTCCATTCCTTGGACTGTAAGCGCGCACTTGCCTTTTATTTAGATCACACTGCAGCCCATAGGAAGTCCACCCAATTATTTGTCTCTTTCGATAACACCAGATTGGGTACTCTGGTAGGCAAACAGACTCTATCCACCTGGCTAGCGGATTGCATCTCTTTTTGATATCAACAAGCAGGACTTCCTCTACAGGAACGCGTAAAAGTGCATTCAGTAAGGGCAATGGTAACATCAGTGGCACACCTCCGTTCCGTACCTCTTGCTGACATCTGCAGAGCTGCCACATGGAGTTCTCTCGACACATTTGCAGCTCATTATTGTCTCAACAAGCCTGGCAGACAAGATTTCATCTTTGGCCAGTAGGTCCTGCGTAATTTGTTTGCAGTCTAAATAACCCAACTTCCTTCCTGCAACCCAGGGAGATGATCAGGCTGCCCTGCTAACCAAAGCTACCACAGTTGTTGTGCCTGTTGCACGTCATTAGGTGTTTTGGCATCATTATATTCGGGCAACCTGTAGCTTGCTATTCACCCACATGTGAGGACTACCGTCCTGCTTGTCCTGGGAGAAAGCAGAGTTGCTTACCTGTAACAGATGTTCTCCTAGGACAGCAGGATGCTAGTCCTCACGAAACCCGCCCGCCACCCCGCAGAGGTGTGTTCGCTTATGTTTTATTATTTTATTTTTCGCTCGTACTTTTTACTATAAACGAGACTGAAGGGGGACCCCTGCTGGATGCAGGGTTGGTGGCATGCTGGGCATGCTCAGTGTGCCAATCAAGGTTCTAGAAACTTTGAGAAAAGTGTTCCACGATTGGGCTCCATCCTGATGATGTCACCCACATGTGAGGACTAACATCCTGCTGTCCTGGGAGAACACCTGTTACAGGTAAGCAACTCTGCTGTCCTCAAGGTTCCGAAGGTGGATGCGGTTGCTGGAGTTTCCGCTCTGAAGGACATTAAGGATCAGCAAGTGCACCTCAAGCGGGCTTTTGAGATTCTGGGCCTGCGGGCGACGGTCTGTGCCAGTCTGATGCAGCGGGCCTGTTTGTGTTGGATTCAGAAGCCGCAGGAGTAGAAGGTCTCCGGGACTCTTCCCCCGATCCAGGCAGTTCGCCTTGGAGGCGGGGGTTGCCAATAGAGCCAATGCCTTATATGACCTAGTAAGGACCAGGGCATGCGGTATGGTGTCGGTGGTGGCAGCCAGACGTCACTTGTGGCTGCGGAATTGGTCAGCGGATCTTTCGTCGAAATCGCAACTGTATAATCTGCCTTTTCAGGGCAAGCTGTTGTTTGGTGAAGACCTTGACCGTCTTATGAAGTCTTTAGGGGAGACGAAGGGCAGTAGACTGCTGGAGGATAGGAAGTCTGTCCGGAAGCCTTTCTCCTCTCGGCCTCGCTTTCGGAGTCGAGGCGGTTTCGTCCTGCTAGGCCCTCAGGGTCTTCGGCTCTGAGACAGTCCTCGCGTAGACAGCAGTCCTTTCGGGGGGCTGGAAGAGCATCTAGAGTTTGATCCTCCCAGGGAGCGGGTGGCATTAAGTCCTCCCAGTGAGATCCGGCAGGTCCACTCCTCGTCCCTGGTGATCGGTGGCAGGCTGGCCCGGTTTTACGGGGAGTGGACCAAGATAACGTCCGACCAGTGGGTGCTGGGCGTGGAGAAGGAAGGTTACACCTTATAATTTTCTTGTCCTCTACGGTTGGTTTTTCTGGAGTCGCGCTGTCTTTCCTGGAGCAAATGGTCAGCTGTCCAGAAGCTGCTTCAGCGGTTGTTAAGTCTGGAGGCTGTGGTGCCGGTACCGGTCTCCGAACAGGGACAAGGCAGATACTCCATCTATTTCATGGTACCAAAAAAGGAGAGCACCTTTCAGCCCATCCTAGACCTGAAGAAGGTCAACCAGAGTTTGAAGGTACAGTGCTTTCGGATGGAGACGTTACATATAGTAATTGCAGCAGTACGAAAAGAAGAATTTTTGGCGTCCCTGGACCTCACCGAGGCTTATCTTCATATTCCCATTCGGCAGGAACACCAGAAGTTCCTCAGGTTCATGGTCCTGGGGCAGCACTTCCAGTTTCGGGCTCTTCCCTTCGGTCTGGCCACCGCCCCTTGAACTTTCACGAAGGTGATGGTGGTAGTGGCTGCAGCCCTGCTACAAGAGGGACTCTTGGTGCACCCTTATTTGGATGACTGGCTGATCAGGGCGAAGTCACAGGAGGAGTGTTTGCGGTCCGTAGACTGAGTGAGGTCACTCCTGGAATCTCTGAGCTGGATCATCAATGTGCAGAAGGGTCATCTGGTGCCCTCTCGTTCCCTCGAGTACTTGGGAGCCCGCTTCGACTCCCAGCGGGGCAGAGTGTTTCTTACAGATGACAGAGTGAACAAGATTCAGGGACAGATAGCTCGTCTGCTTTGACTGCCGCTGCCAAAGGTCTGGGATTATTTACAGGTCCTGGGATCGATGGTGTCCCGTTGGAACTGGTGCCTTGGGCGTTTACTCATTTAAAGCCTTTACAGAGAGTGTTGTTGTCCCGCTGGAGTCCTTAGTTGCAGCAATACTTTCTGTCTCTGTCTCTGCCGGAGTCGGCCAGGTCCATTCTGGCCTGGTGGATGACGCGGAGCAATCTAGAGAAAGGAATGCCCGTCAAGGTCCCGAATTGGGTGGTGGTCACCACGTACACCAGTCTTTGGGGCTGGGGGGCGGTCTGTCTGAGCAAGTCCACTCAGGGTCTCTGGTCGACGTCGGAGCAGGAGTGATCCATCAATCGGCTGGAGACGAGGGCGGTGCGCAGAGCTCTTGTGGCGGTTCTACCCTTGGTCCGCGCTCGGATGGTGCGTTTTTTCTCGGACAACTCAACCACAGTGGCGTACATCAACCGCCAGGGGGGAACCAAGAGTCCTGCAGTAGTGCAGGAGGCTCAGCTGTTGTTTGAGTGGGCAGAGCTACATTCGAAGGGATTGCCTCCTCGCACGTCGTAGGAGTGGACCACGTCCAGGCAGATTATCTCAGCCATCTACAGTTGGATCCAGGGGAGTGGAAGCTGTCCCCGGAAGCCTGGGGTCTCCTTCGCAATCGGTGGGAGACTCCTCAGTTCGATCTCATGGCAATGAGTCTCAATGCCAAGACGGAGAGGTTCTTCAGCCATTGGAGGTAGTCAGGGGCGGTGGGGCTCGATGCCCTAGTATTCCCATGGCCAACCGGTGTCCTCCTGTTTGTCTTCTCTCCATGGCCTCTCATAGCGAGGATTCGCAGAAGAATAGAAGGTCACCCTAGGTCAGTAGTACTTGTGGCTCAGAGTGGCCTCGTTGTCCATGGTTCGCAGACCTGCTGCGTGTGGTGGTGGTCGGACCGCTACGCCTGACACACTTGTAGGACCTGCTTCATCAGGGTCCCATATTTTCGGATCGGGAGGATCGCTTCCGTCTAGCGGCCTGGCTTTTGAGAGGCAGCGATTGCGTGTGAGGGGGTATTCCGAACCAGTGATTGCTACCTTTCTTCAGGTGCGGTGCCCTTCTACCTCCTTGGCCTATTCCAGAGTCTGGAAGGTTGTCGGATAAGGTGTCTTTGCGGACGGTGCCTTCGTTTCTTCCTAAGGTTGTGTCGGTGTTTCATGTGAACCAGACAGTGGAGTTGCCCGGGTTTCCGAGTTGGACTCGGGATCCCTCGATGGGACGGGAACTCCATCTTTTGGATGTGCGACGAGTTTTGCTGCGGTACTTGAAGGTCACCAATTCTTTCTGTCGCTCTGATCATTCGTTCGTCCTTTTCAGTGGAGCAAAAAGGGAGAGAAGACGTCTAAATCCTCCTTGTCTCGCTGGTTGAAAGAGACTATCTCCGCTGCTTATGTTTCCAAGGGATGGCAGTTCCAGTGGGATTTAGGGCCCACTCGACTCGAGCTCAGGCGGCGTCTTGGGCTGAGTGTCAGCTGGTGTCTCCCCAGGAGATATGTAGGGCCGCGGTGTGGTCTTCACTGCACACTTTCACAAAACATTACCGTTTAGATGTGCGGGCCCCGGAGACGGCTCTTTTTGGGGAGAGTGTTCTTCGAGCGGGTCTTTCGGGTTCCTGCCCGGTGTAGGAGGGCTTTGGTATATCCCACTTGTCTGGACTGATCTGGGTATGTTCAGGAAAGGAAAATTGGTTCTTACCTGCTAATTTTCGTTCCTGTAATACTACAGATCTGTCCAGAGGCCCGCCCTGGAGATCTATGCTGAAAGACTGCTTGTTCTACTGCTGTATTTGCTTGCAGAGCAGTGTTTCCATAATTGGCTAAGAATTATTTCAGTTTACTGTTTAATGTTTCTGAATTGGTTATCCAGTTGGTCTGGGGTATCCATCTTAGGGGCCTCGTTCACCCTCCAGTTTAATTATCTTGGCTTGGGTATCGGTTAATACTGAGGGACTGCAGGTGGCACTCTCGTATATGTGGCAGTGCCCAAAGTTTTGTTCTCTACCTCCATCTGCTGTTAGGGATGAATAAAACCCACTTGTCTGGACTGATCTGTGGTATTACAGGAACGAAAATTAGCAGGTAAGAACCAATTTTCCTTTAGGTTCCATATTGGGAGTTTCCATCAGGAAAAGGATCTAGGAGTCATTGTGGACAATTCTTTGAAATCCTTGGCTCAGGGTGCAACAGCAGTCAGAAAAGCAAACAGAATGTTAGGAATTATTAGGAAAGGAATGGAGAATAAAATGGATATTATCAGAATCCCTCTCTATCACTCCATGGTGAGACCACACTTGGAGTACTGTGTATTATGCCTATTTGTTACCCTTGATTTCATTGTTCTGAAGTTATTTGTAAGTTATAAGTTTTTAAGTTATCTGTAAACCGATACGATGTGCAAACGGTTGTCGGTATATAAAATCTTTAAAATAAATAAATAAATATTATTCTGGTCACCACATCTCAAAAAAATACATAACTGGACTGAAAAAATGTACAGAGAAGGCTAACCAAAATGATAAAGGGGATGGAACGACTCCCCTATGAGGAAAGGCTAAAGAGGTTAGGGTTGTTCAGTTTAGAGAAGAGACACTCAGGAGCGGATTGGCCTATTGGGGCTTCGGGCATTCCCTTGTGGGCCTGTCACCCCAATCACGTGATAGCTGTTGGTCGCCATGATTCTTTACTAGGCATGTGGCTGCGGCGACCAACACTCGCCGCAGCCACATGCCTAGTACAGAATCATGGCGACCAACATCAGACATGTGACATTTCTTGGTGAGTGGGAGCGTCTCTCGAGACTCTCTGCTTAGTGCTGCTTTTGTATTTTCCCCACGGCAGCAGCCCTGGTTCCATAGGCCTACTCGCCACGCTTGTCCCATCCCTCATCATCACCTTGGTGACAGGAAACACTCCCGCCGCCTCCATTTGCTCCAGCCCCGCTTCTGTTGTTTGCCGGCGGGAAGCAGCCAGCACACTAACAGCCGCTGCCTCACCTCAGGCTGAATGCCTGCCTCCCAGCTCCCACAGATTTTCTCTGTGGCAGGCTCCTTTCATTCTCATGCCGCAGCAAAAATACATATAAAAACAAACAGCTTCAGGACTTAAGTGGCTTAACAGACCTTGGGCCTTCCCACACTAAGGGGTACATTTTATAAAAAAGCGCGAGCGCGTACTTTTGTTCGCGCACCAGGCGCAAACAAAAGTACGCCGGATTTTATAAGGTTCGCGCGTAGCCGCACGTATCTTATAAAATCCAGGGTCGGCGTGCGCTGCCCGTTCCTTCCGAGGCCGCTCCGAAATCGGAGCGGCCTCGGAGGGAACTTTCCTTCCACCTCCCCCCCTTCCCCTACCTAACCCATCCCCCCCAGCCTATCTACACCCCCCCCCCCCTACCTTTATTCCCAAAGTTACGCCTGCTCGAGACAGGCGTAACTCACGGGCCAGCTGCTGGCGCGCCAGGTTCCTGTCCGGGGGCTGGTCCGGAGGCTGCGGCCACACCCCCGGAATGCCCCTGGGCCGGAACCATGCCCGCGGCCACACCCCCGGAACACCCCTGGATGACGCGCCGCCGCGACCCCCCCCCCCCCCCCAGGAAAGCTCCGGGACTTACGCGCATCCCGGGGCTTGCGCACGCCGTCGAGCCTATGCAAAATAGGCTCGGCGCGTGCAGGGGGGGTTTGGGGTAGGTTTTCGGGGGTTACGTGCGGATCCCTTTGAAAATCTACCCCTAAATGGTCACCCCTTCCTCAAAAGCCCACTTAGACTCTCCGCTCTTGGGCCCTGCCTGGATTTTCTCTGGCCACCAATGTAAGTAAAAATGTTTGTTTTACTTATTCACAGACAGAGAGGGAGAAATGCGAACATAAGTGAGAGTGACTGAATGTGTGAGGCAGTGAGGGTGTATATGTCAGCACGTGTGAGCGTTAGAGTGCAAGTGTGTTAGTGAGCATGTGTGTAAGGGAGAGAATGACAGCATGTTTGAGTGTGCATAAATCTGAGCATTTTTATGAGCATGACTGGACAGGAGTTAGTTTGTGTGCCAGTGAACATGTGTAAGTGTGACAGTGCGAGTATGTCAGTGAGCATGTGTGTGAGCGTGACTCGGCATGTGAGTCAGTGCAAGTGTTTCCGTGAGCATGTGTGTGAGGGAGAGTGAATGAGTCAGCATATGTGTGAAAGCATGCATAAGGCCATGAGTGAGAGCATATTTGTCAGTAAACGTGTGTCAGAGCAAGCAAGCACATCAGTGAGAGAGGGAGACTGTGTGCGCGCATGGGTGAGCATATGAGTGTGTGTGACATGTGTGCTAGACAACATCTAATTCATGACCATCTCAAGGTGACTGGAATTAAAAGTTCCCAAGTATGGAGAACCGGGGATTTTTTTCCTATCCTTATTATTTTTAATTATTGGATATTATTTGATGTCTGCTGTTTTTTAAATATTTTATTGGTGTTTGGGACATTTTCAAAAATTTGTATATGAGTTAAATTACTGGATGTTCTATTCATCAGCTGTTTTGAAATATATATTTTTAGTATAATTTTCCTATTGTGATTGATGTTTTATAGTTTTTGATATTATTGTTTCATGTTTTATGAAAAATAATGGTATTTTTCTGTTTTTCCATTGCTGCATTACATATTCTGACGTATTGTGATTTCCAGTTCAGTTTTTGTCTGCGCATTTCTGTGTATATTTTATGGTCCCTTTATTTTGTATTTGGTGAGGATCTGTCTGTGTTCTGCATATATGGCCGAAGTGAAGTATTCTACTACTGAATAGTTTCTGTGTAGGGATCTATAGCAGCCTGCCTTGTTCTGTTTTCCTAATAGGAGGTGTATTGATGTTTTAAGGCCTGGTGTCATATTTGAAGTGTTGCCTTTTCATAGGTAGGGTTGTAACAGTTTGAGTGCTGGCAGTTTGTGCTGTTTTCATTTGGGAGGTTTAGTCATGACTTTCTGAAGGCTGTGCCCGAGCCCATCTGGCATTACAATAGGCCTAATACCATATGGGTTCCAACAGTCATTTTTGTTTTCTCAAGGGTTTTCTGGTTGGTACTTAAATATAATACACACATTGTTTTAAGTAGTGTTTTTACCTCAGAAGACTATACTTTGAATTTCAGAGAAAATGTTATTATAAATGCATAAATTGTAATTGTGTTTGGAGAAGGCAAGGCTGGGGGGAGAGAGGAATGCAAGGCTGTAAGACTCGCTTTTCGTTCTTAATACTCTTGCACCAGCCCTGGCTTTGCTGGCTCTACATGGGAAAACAGGGTTCCATCTGGAGCTGTGCTGCTGGAGATCACTGACTCTCCCCAGTTTCAGCCAGGGCTTAATATTATTTTTCTTTTTTTTTTTTTTAAGTCCAAGGAACAGCATGGATTTCTTCTGGTCCCCATCCCCCCTGGAGTAGGCATGCAGAGTAGTAGCCTGGGGAATCATAAAAGCAGCAAACTATGTAGTGCACAGTCAGTGGGAATATGCTGGTAGAGTGGGGGGCAGCGGAGAAGTCTAGGTAAGCTACAAGCTCAGAAAGGAAGTGGGTGAGTCAGGAGGAAGTGCATGTGCAGTGCTGGTGAGGGTTACTGTGAGGTGACTGAGCTGAGTTCTGAGAAGGGCAGCTGGCTGTAGAACCTGTAGGTCTCCTGAGGAGTGGGGGAGTTGAGAAGGGTTGCAAATGGGAAAGGGAAGGGCTGCTGCAGGCTGGGGAAGGGCTGGCAGCAAGCAAGAACTTTACATAGTGATGTGGCAATGCTGGGGTGGGGGGGTACATTCACTGTGTGAGCATGAGGAGCAGTACCACAACAGCAGAGTGTGTATATGCCTGAGAGAGAGACTGTGTGGGTGTCTCTCTAACTCAAAGATGTGCACACCCTCTCTTGCTGTCAGTGTGTTGGTGTCAGTGTGTATATGCCAATAAAGTTTCCTCAATCTGAAAATATGTCTGAGTAACTGAGCAAGTGTGTGTGTGTGTGTGTGTGCGCGCCTGATATTGGTTGGCAGTGTGGTTCATTATTTGGCAGTTGGTTCAAGAGCTGATTGATTGACAATAGACTTTAACACTGTACTAGGATATCTGTCTATATATAAGAGATGTAGCTAAACTTGTGGGGAGACCTAACCAATTGAATGAATAGAATGGGGACTACAGCTGTTTGCTCATCCCTGTTCAAGGGTGTCCTTTACTTCTTATTCAGGAAAAATTTAAAATTTTATTTTGGAGACTTTTTGGCTCAGCTCTGCCAGGCTCCAGGTCACATGATGGGTTTCTAAAGGGTCAGCTGTTGACGTATGCGCTGCAAGGAAAGTATATTTATTTATTTTATTTAGAAACTTTTATATACCGGCATTAGTGGGTACATCATACCGGTTCACATAATAACTTAAAGCTTGGAAAATACATTTCAACAAGGAGAATGTAACTGGGCGTGGGGGTAAAATAAATAGGCAGTAGGAAGGATAGATAAAACAAGAAAGTCATAACCAGAGAATACAATTTATAATTTACAATGGTAGTCTCCTTAATATAAGGAGAGGGCAGTCCCCTGGAGGGGGGGGACTACGAGAGGAGATGGAAGAGTTATTCTGGGTAAGCATGGTTGAACAGAAGTGTTTTTAGTTTCTTTTTGAATTTAATTGCACACGGTTCAATGCGCATGTGGTCAGGTAGAGAGTTCCATAGAGCCGGACCGGCAATAGAGATAGCACGGTCGCGGGTAGAGGAGAGATGAGCCATTTTCAGGGATTGGACATGTAGGGTGCCTTTGTTGGTAGATCTGGTGGCTCGGGTGGACTGGGGGGCAGTGAAAGGGAGGTCGAGCCATATATAAGGGATTCACGTACCTTGTAGGCCAGTTTTGAAAAAAATTCCCCCGGGCTGATATTTTCCTGCAATCTGCCCCTGGAGACATCTGAGGAGAGATATAAAAAAGGTCTACAAAATCATGAGTGGAGTGGAAGGGGTAAATGTGAATCAGTTGTTTACTCTCTCAGACAATACAAAGATTTGGTTTGAGTATGTGTTTTTTAGATCTATTTATTTATTTATTTTGACATTTTATATACCAATGTTCCAAATAAAGATCACAACGGTTTACAAAAGTTACATTTTTAACTATAAATCAACAAATATTGACATTTTACAGATTTATTTTATTGTTTGTAATTATGTGTATTTTATGCTTGCTGGCTGAAAATTTTCTGGAAGATGCAGAACATACAATTTTAAATAAATAAATAAATGAACTTGGGGGACACTCAATGAAGTTATTAGTACATTTAAAACAAATCAGAGAAAATATTTTTTAACTCAAACACAGTTAAGTTCTAGAATTTGTAGCTGGAGGATGTGATAAAGGCAGTTAGTGTAACTGGATTTAAAAAAGATTTGAACTAGTTCTTGAAGGAAAAGTCTATAAACTATTATTAACCAGGTAGACTTGGGGAAAGCCACTACTTATCGCTGGACATTAGCAGCATAGAATCTATCTGCTATTTGAGATCCTGCCAGCGACTTGTGACCTCCTAGATTGGCTACTGTTGGAAACTGGATACTGGACTTGATGGACCCTCGGTCTGATCCAATATGGCAATTCTTTTGTTCTTATGTTCCTTTTGTGACTTCAAGTCCCCTTTCACTCTTGATAGTGCAAGAGATGATCTCGCCAACTACAAAGGTCATCCCACCCTCTGAACCCCTGCAAACTCAACATTTACCATTTGAAAAACAGGATTTTACTAAACTAATCCAGGACATCCTCGGACAACATCTGTCTATGTTTCATTGTATCATGGTCACAGGCAACCCAAGCTATTCCTAGAATCCTGTCTATCTCTAGAACCCAGGATTTGCAGCCTCCTTTATTATTCTCCCCTTATATAGATTCTATATTTCAGAGGGATAACTCTCATAATATGGATCATGAAAATCTATCACCTCTCCCATCCTAATATAGTCTGAATGGTTTTGGGACTCAAAAGCAAAGGGTGTGGACAGTTTCTAAGATCTTGACTTGAAGAATACACTTGATTTGTCCTCAGAACCATTTCCTCAGCCAATGGGAAAGCACTTCACCACAGGGCCTCTTGTTCCCAGCATTTATCAGAAAAATGTCCCATTCAGTATTTTCTGAGATATGAGAGAAACCTAAGATATGAGAGAAACCCAAGGCTTGAGACCCCATGTTGGGGTACCTGAAATATCTAATTGTTCCTAAACAGATATCAGCCATCCTTGTGCATCAAATTCTAAAAGACCTTCAAAGCAATATCTACTATTACTATTAACATATTTGAAATTAGTTACAAAATCTATTTATGGTGGTATTTATTTCCTCAGATTAAATTGAATATAATGTATCCTCAAGTTTCAGATAGATGCTGGCAGAATTGTGGGTAAGTGGGCTGCAGGGCTCATATATGGTGGGAGTGTCCCATGATTATAAATTATAGAAAAGGGTCCAAGCCCTCATTTTTTATATAACTGAAGTTAGCCCTCCACAGGACTCTACAATCTTCCTTTTTTTGTCTGCCTATACTGGATGTTGGATCAAACAAGCAAGCTAATTAGGCAACTTTTCATAGCAGCTAAATACAAAATTGTGTTTTATTGGAAAATTGCTGAAGCAACAGCTGCTTCATCTTTGCATAGTCGATTCTGGAATAAGTATCTTATGGGGTTCCTGACAGCACTGTGTAGGGATACTATTTCTACTTTTAATTTGTTATGGGATCCTTTAAAAGCTGGATTATCATCCATGTTCCCCTCAAGACCTGGCTATTCTCTAAAATATATACATCTTACTTCCCCTCTCTCTCTATTGTGTTACCCTTACCCCCCTTCCTATCCCTTTTCCCCCCTCCCTCCTTCCCTTCTCTTCCCTCTCACCCCTTTTTCTACACAAATGATATATTTTATGTTATACCCTATCATTGTACATTTTGTAAATATTTGCAACACTTGCTTACAATAATTTAAGAATTAACTTAATTCTTAATTATCCTTCACATTTCCCCCCCTTTCATTTACTCTCTTGTTAATATGTTATTTTATATTATGTTCTTCTTTATATTTCCCCCTCCTTTTAATTACTCTCTTGTTAATATGTTATTTATGTTTTATGTTAAACTTGTTCGATGTAAAGCGCCATCCCAGGCACTAGTTTATGTTACGCTGTGAACCGATGTGATATCACTGATGAATGTCGGTATATAAAATCGTTAAATAAAAAAATAAAAAAATTAAACGTACTATAAAATGAGGACTCGTGATTCCAATATATGATTATATATATATATATTTTGTGTTGGAGTTGAGTGAGATGGGGTTGGAGGGGGGGGGGGATAAGGTTAAAAATTTTGGGAAATTTAATGATTTCTGCGTAATTGTAATGGTTGAAGCTGTATTATTGGATTTGCTTCTGTTGGATTATATATTTATCTATTGCAGAAATGGAATAATAAAAAATTAATTAAAACACAAATTTCTAAAAACCCATAGAAGCAGGCATATCTGCATACCCATCTTTCATCTACTTATAGTTCGATACTTGAACTCTAAAACTGAGCTGCAAAGCTTCTCACGTTCACTTCCAGAAGCAAAACTGGAAGAGTCTAAAATTCTACTAGAAGATGGCGACAAGTGCAGCATGCACCTAATAAAGTCAGCATACAATGTCTTTGATACCTTCAAACTTTAACAAACTCTCAGGCCGAGTGCACCGTTAACCCCCGTTTGGAAGCACATTTTCGACGCGCTATTGCCCCTTATACAGTAAGGGGTAATAGCATGTGGAAAATGCGCGGCCAACCCCCCCGAAACTAATAGGGGTACATTTTAAAAAACAGCCCCCCCCCCCGGCCCTATCTAAAACCCCCCCTACCTTTGTTGGCAGATTTACGCCTGCCAGAGGCGCACCATCACCCGACCCGGGGGCTGGTCCGGAGGCCTCGACCACGCCCCCGGGCCGGCGGCACGCCCCGGCACGCCTCCCGCCCCCCGACACACCCCCTTTACAAAGCCCCGGGGCTTGCGCGCCCCGCCGAGCCTATGCAAAAAAGGCTCGGCACGTGCAGGGGCCTTTTAAGAGGGTTACGCGCATAACTTATGCGCGCAACCCTTTTAAAATCCGGCCCATAGTGCGCATCACATGCAAATGCATGTTGATGAGCCTATTAGTTAGTCTCGCTCAATACAGAAAGTAAAATGTGCGGCCAAGCACCAGACAAGTATACAGAAAATGTGCGGCCAGCACCGGACAAGTGTACAGAAAAGCAGATAAAACTGCTTTTCTGTACACCCTCCGACTTAATATCATAACGATATTAAGTTGGAGACCCCAAAAATAAAAAAAAATAACAAATCTTTAAAAAAAACTGCCCGCGGGTTGGAAAACGGACGCTCAATTTTGCTGGCGTCCGGGTTCCGAACCTGTAGCTGTCAGTGGGTTCGACAAACGATGCCGTAAATTAAGCGTCACCTGTCAAACCCGCTGACAGCCGCCGCTTCCGCCAATAAGGAGGTGCTAGGGACGCGCTAGTGTCCCTAGCACCTCCTTATTAGCGCGGGCCCTCATTTGAATACTGAATTACGCGCCCAGGAGGGTGAGTGGATTACATTTAGCTACTGGAGATATTTCCTTATCCCCAGAGAGCTTACAATTCAAGATGATGACTTTAAACAGGAGTACAGGCACACATATATATGTGTATATGGGCCCAGGCTAGATATGAGGCAATTTTAATATCCTGCACACACGTATGTGCACGTGTTATAAATTAGCCTTGGCACATGTATGTGGCGAGTGGATGTCCCCTTGTGCTCAAAAGCAGAGGGCTCAGAAGATTGACTGTCTATGTGAAGAGGAATCCAAGTTGGCTGGAAGAGTGGAGATTTCCTCAATGTCGGGAGCTATGCTCCGACGAGGAATTTAGGTGGGTAATCAATGCAGTCCTCACTGGTACCTGAGATATATCACACAGGCCTTCACAAGCGAGCTGTGACGGTAGGCCCCTTGGGAAAATCATATGTGCCATCTAAGACCGCATCTAAACAAGTTAAAAGTAAGGGAGCCACAGTGCCTAAGAAAAAGTTGGCACAAGCCACCCCTAAGATAATGATACAGGGTGTTTTAAAACCCATGATGCCAGGAGTTCTGACACACAAAGTGCCAAAAACTGTCAGTCCAAAATACTTGATGCACAATTGCCTGAAGACTATGCATTTGAAGCATACAATGCAGGATGCACCAGAACACGACTCATTGGAGCATGAAGCACATGACGTGGCAAAATGTAATGTGCTGAAACATGTCACACAATGCACAGTGACGCAGAGCAAGAAAGCATGCATCGAGCAATGTACCAAGATGCAATGCCACAAAGCAGATAGCGCATGATCATCAGAAACATGCGGTGAAGACAATGCAAGCATCATAGAGCAGGCAATTAGGATCTGCTGGCATGGAGGACAAGACTTTGCAAAGGCCCAAGCACCCGGCACCTCATTCAGTAGCAGCAGGACCACAGGCTCTGAAAAAGTCAAAAAACAATGAAAAGGGCTTTTCTACATCAGTCCTCCCAAGCCATTTAGAACTAGGAGTGGCTTCCTTGTCTGACCATGATTGATCACCCCCATCTCATTCTCTCTTCAAAGTTGCTTTGAAGAAGGGAGACCTCTCACCTTCAAAAGGAACTTTGCACCAGACACATGGATATTTGTCCGGAACCCTCGCTATTTGTTCCTTTCTGGCCTACGCTTTCCTCCATCCTGATGGCTGCCATACAGCCACTGAGTTACCCAAAGGATCGTCTGTTTGTTTCTCCTCCTCGTTCAAGAGTTAAGGATTATAGATAATTGCCTCTAGAAGGACCACCCCTATTGTCCCCAGGTTCTCGGTCCTCCCAGGCAATGGAGCAAATATCATCCATTATCAGAAATTTCTTCTCTACATCTTCAAGTGCAACCACCAACTTTTCTGCCACAATACCTGGTACGTCCACTTTCTGAGTCAAATAGACCGTCACACTCTCAGGAACCAGCCTCCCCTATTCCTGAGAGTCCAGAATCTCTGATATTAAAAAGTCTTCCTCCTTCGCCTGATGCAGTAGGAGAATGCAGTCCACTTCCCTCCCCACATTCAAAGGTTACATTGAACAAGTCATTGGAAAACTCACTAAGTAGCTCAACAGAAATTCCATCCAACACTTTGGAAGAACCTCCTGAGCACTCCTCTCCACTGGAGGATCTCATGTACTTCAGATTTGTGAAAAAGCTGGTTAAAGCCTTGAATGTGGAAATCCAAAAAATGCCAGACCTATGCTCGGAAGGCATCTTAAAGGTTCTGGATATTCCTGGGGAGCCAATGGCCCTTCCTTCCCCTGCTGTTTCAGATTCAGTACTATTGAAAACATGGGAGTCCTCCTTTTCCAACTTACTGCTGGCTCAGAAAGTAGACCTGAAATTTTGTCTAAAGAAATCCTCGGGATATGGAATAATCAAACTGTCTCATACCTCAGTTGTAAGAGAGTCAGCAGTGAAAAATACTAAAAAATGTAGACTCCCCTTGAGTCCGGAAAAGACCACAAGATCTTAGATGACTTAAACCGAAAAGTATTTCAGAGCTTGATGCTCATCTCAAGGATAGAACAACATCAGTTTTACATTATTCAATATCTCTATTAGTGAATACAAAAACTCAAACCTTTCATATGATCTAACTCCTCAACCACTTCATGATTTGGCACCTTCTCCATTCAGTATATGAAGTCTTCGATACCATGGCTCGCTCTTCCATAGCGTCAATTGCCGTCCGCCGGCTGGCTTGGATAGAGTTAACACTATTCAAGAAGATGTCCATGAGAAATTGGCAGACCTGCCATGCCTAGGCAACAATCTATTCGGGGATAAATTTATAGAGACAGTATCCCAGATAAAAGAACAGAACGTGGCTGTTCAGTACTTGACCACTATAGCGGAACAACAAGGAACTCCTTGAAGCTTTTATTCGCAATTCAAATGCCCTTACTACTAGCGAAAACCATATAGGCAGTTTCCCCTATATCGTCTTTCTTCATTGTACCAACAAACCCGACAACTTCAAGCGGTGCAACTGAGAGGCTGTCAGAGAGACCGCAGACCACAGAAGCAATACAACTGCCAACAAGTCACAGCAAGGTTTTTGATTACCGAACAGCCTCAACCTCCAGTTCAGGTTGGAGGAAAAATCAAACATTATTTGTCAGCATGATCTCAGATAATGACAGACCATTGGGTACTAAGCATAATACGAAAGGGATACTGTCTGGATTTCACTGACTGACTCACTATCCTCCATCTGGATGCTCCCTCAGGAGACCCCTCTCAGCTGCTCCTTTTAAGCCAGGAAGCCCACAAGTTACTGGTTCAGGATGCCATCCAGATAACACCAGAAGCACAATGCAACAGAGGGTATTATTCCCAGTATTTTCTCAGCTCCAAGAAGTCAGGAGGCCTCTGCCTTATTTTGGATAGCAGATTTCTCAACAAACATCTGAACAGGAAGAAATTTGAGATGATATCTCTCAAATCAAATTTACCTTTCATCCAACCCAACAATTGGATGTGCTCCCTCGATCTCAAAATGCTTATGCACACATTCCAATTCAGCAGTCTTGTTGGCAATACCTCTGTTTCAAGATAGGATCCCACAAGGTACTCCTGTTTGTACTCTCCTCTGCCTCCAGAGTCTTCACCAAGTGTCTAGCAGTAACTGTGGTTCACCTCCGATGAACTGGGATATGAATATTCCCCTATTTGGAAAATTGGCTCATAGTTTCCCCAGAGGCAGAGGCCCTGCATTCCAACCTAAAGAATACCATTCAATGCCTGGAAAACTTAGGCTTCCTTATAAATTGCAAGAAATCAGTACTCAAACTGACACAGATTCTACAGTTTATAGGAGCACGAATAGATACAGTTCTTTCACGGGCGTTTCTTCCCAATGACAGAGCCCTACTATTGCGTCAACTGGCTTCTCAGCTTCATCAGTAATCCTCCTCAACAGCACGCCGTTTATTGGTATTACTCAACCATATGGCAGCGGTGATTCATGTGGTTCTTTGAACCTGTCTGCATATGCGATGCTTACATTGGGGTCTGAAACACCCATGGTCGCAGTATCTACAGCCACTGTCCACCAGAGTAATAATAACAGAATCAATGAAAATAGACATCGCGTGGTGGCTAATACATCTTAAGCACAGACGCCCCCCCCCCCCCTACAGCCAACCTCCCATCAGCTAATTCTCACAACATATGCTTCAGTCCAATGGTGGGACACTTAAGTACTTCAGTACAAGATGCAAGGACTGCGGTCCTGGGAGAAGAGTTCCTACCAAATCAATCTACTAGAGCTAAGAGCAATACAGAATGCCCATCGCACATTCTGTCACATACTGCAAAACAGATTTGTCATGATTCTTACGTGCCAATGTTCTGTATAAACAAGCAAGGGGAGTCCGGTTCATGGATCTTATCCCAGGATAAGCAGGATGATAGTCCTCACATAAGGGTGACCTCAATGGATGGAGCCCTATCACGGAAAACCTTCTGTCAAAGTTTCTAGAAACCTTTGACTGGCACACTGAGCCCACTGAGCATACCCAGCATGCCTTTATCCCTTGAGCCACAGGGGTCTCCCTTCAATCTTCTTTTTTCCGCACTGCAATTAGCCTCGCGGTTAGGAGCTCTGGGCCGGATTTTATAAAGTTGCGCAAGCGCGTACTTTTGTTCGCGTACCAGGCGCGAACAAAAGTATGCTGGATTTTATAAGATACGCGTGTAGCCGCACGTATCTTATAAAATCAGGGGTCGGCGCGTGCAAGGAGGTGCACATTTGTGCAACTTGCGCGCCAAGCCCGGCGAAATCGGAGCGGCCTCGGAGGGAACTTTCTTTCCACCCCCCCTGCACCTTCCCCTCCCTTCCTCTACCTAACCCCCCCCCCCCGGCCCTATCTAAACCCCCCCCCTTACCTTTGTTGGCAGATTTACGCCTGCTGAAAGCAGGCGTAAATCCGCAGGCCAACAATCCGCAGGCCAACAATCCGGACCAGCCCCCGGATCGGGTGATGGTGCGCCAGCGGGCTGCTGGCGCACCATCACCCGATCCAGGGGCTGGTCCGGAGGCCTCGACCACGCCCCCGGGCCGGCGCCACGCCCCAGTCCCGCCCCAACCCAGGACACGCCCCTCCCCCCCTTTTACGAAGCCCCGAGACTTACTCGCGTCCCGGGGCTTGCGCGCGCCGCCGAGCCTATGCAAAATAGGCTCGGCGCGCACAGGGGGGGTTTGGGGTAGGTTTTCGGGGAGTACACGCGTATCTTACGCATGTACCCCTTTGAAAATCTACCCCTCTGTGTTTCTTCACATAATTTTTCTCACGAAAAAATTTTCAAAAAATTTCTCAAAAGGTTATCCCTTCATAGGGGTCTCCCACTTGAAATCCATTTTTCATCAATCGGTGAGTAAAATTTCTTACGGTCGATACCGTTCTTCTCGTTTTTGTTGCCAGAAGGCTGTCGACGGCTGTCTGGCCTTCAAGTTTTATTATCATGGCAACCTGTTTTAAAAAATGCCCAAATTGCTCTCGTATGATGCCAATCACTGACCCCTATGACGAGTGCGTACTATGTTTGGGCGCAGGACGTAGTGTTACTTCTTGTCCTCAATGTGCCGAAATGACGGCAAAAGGCAGACGGGCCCATCTGGAAAAAATGGAAAGCCTGTTCAAAATTCGGTTACTTCATCGACCTCAACATCGACGCAGTTGTCACCAGCAGGAGCGGCTAAAAAAGTGGTAATGAAAACCCGGCAGATTCTTGAAGGAAGTGGTGACCACCCATCTCCGACTCCATCATGGTCATCGATTAAATCAACCTCGGTGCTGGAGAAAAAGAGTACCGAGCACCGAGAAAAGCATCGACACCGGCATTGACGATCTTCCACACCCGATGCTGGCTCAATTTCCGGAGCGCCTTCGATGGCCATCGAGCCGCCACCAAAGAGGACTAGGGTAAAGGAGCCTTCTACGCCCTCCATACCTCAAAGTCCTCCATCGATGCCACTGAAGTCTCAGCCAAAACCATCGATGCCTTTACATCCTTCGATGCCAGTCTTCATCCCTCCATCCACTCCTCAACATCACACCTTATCAGATACCTGGGAAAATATGGATACTGATTCTTTTTCTGAAGATATATTATCAGAGCCATCTCCACCAGAGGAAAGGAGAAAGTCACCACCTGAGGACCTCTCTCCTTCTCCACCTTCTAAAAAGAAATGTCAGATACAATTCCTTTCCAATTATTAACTGAAGAAAAACAAGACACAGGACTTTGGAGGTCCTCCAGTTTGTGGATGCCCCCAAGGAGGCAGTAGCCATACCAGTGCACGATGACCTTCAACATCGTCTGTGGGAACATCCCTGTTTTATTCCTCTGGTGAACAGGCAAACTGATGCCACATACTTGGTGCAGCATATACCTGGTTTTCAGAAACCTCAACTCCCACACCAATCTATTGTGGAAGAGTCCGCACAAAAAAGATCAGAGAGAATCCGTCCACATTCATCCACACCTCCTGGCAAGGAGCAAAAATTTCTGGATAATTTGGGACGTAAAATGTTCCAAGGCTCCATGCTTGTATCAAGGATTGCCTCATAACAATTATACATGACGCAATGCCAACGAAATTTGTGGAAGCAGATGCAAGAACTGTCAGAATCTCTTCCACAACGGCATCAGGATACCTTCAGTCCCATCATTCATAAAGGTCTTGAAGCAGGTAAGCACGAGGTACGTGCGGCCTAAAACTGTTTCAAGACATCCTCCAAAATGGCAGCAATGGGCATTAGTGCCAGAAGATGGGCATGGCTCAAAGCATCCAACCTCAGGCCTGAGGTCCAGGAAAAGTTAGCGGACTTTCCTTGTACTGGTGAAAACCTTTTTGGGGAAAAGGTACAAGATGCTGTGGCGCAGTTGAAAGATCATAATGAAACTCTGCGCCAACTCTCCATCATTATGGCAAAAACTCCATCTTCTGCAAGACGCCCATCCCGGAAAGATACAAGAAAACCATTCTATCGACCACAAAGGTATTATCTACCAGCTCCTCATGGTAGGACAACAAGGCCATCCCAAAGAGTTCATTCCAGGAAACCAAAGGCATCCAGACCTCAGCCACCCCCTCAGGCAGGACAAACATCTGGATTTTGAAAAACTCCCAGAGAACAGCAGCCTCTCCAGAAACCCAAATCAAAATCTACCAGTCGGGGGCTGAGTCTCTTATTTTCTACCCAATTGGAAAAACATCACCACAGATCAATGGGTAATATCCATTATAACACAAGGTTACCATCTGGATTTTCTCACAGTACCCAGGGATTCCCCACCAAATTCCCTCTGGGTACACAAAGATCATACCACTCTTCTAGAAACAGAATTATCCACCCTCCTGAGAGCCAGGGCTGTGGAACCTGTTCCCCGACCTCAGCAAGGCAGAGGATTTTACTCCCGCTATTTTCTCATGATTCTACTCCCGCTATTTTCTCAAAGAAAACAGGAGGCTTCCGCCCCATCTTAGACCTCAGAAATCTCAACAAAGTACTACAAAAAGAAAAATTCAGGATGGTGTCCTTAGGCACCATGCTTCCCCTTCTTCAAACAGGAGATTGGCTTTGTTCTCTGGATCTTCAAGATGCTTACGCTCACATTCTAATCTTCCCTCCTCATCGCAAGTACTTGCGCTTCCTAGTGGGTCATCAACACTTTCAATACTGGGTTCTGCTCTTCGGACTTGCCTCAGCACCCCATGTATTTACAAAGTGCCTAGCAGTAGCTGCGGCCCATCTATGCAAGACAAGCATTCACGTTTTTCCTTATCTGGATGACTGGCTCATCAGAAACCAGTCGGAACAAGGAGCTCTCGACTCTCTCCAGATTACAATCAATCTGCTTCACTTGCTGGAATTTCTAATCAACTACCAAAAATCCCACCTCATACCATCTTGTCTTCTACAGTTCATCGGAGCAGAGTTGAACACCACCGTAACAAAAGCCTTCCTACCAAGAGACCGCGCAGACATGCTCTCCAGACTGGCGACTTCTCTACGAGCAAAGAAAATGGCTACAGCCCATCAGTTCCTAATTCTGCTGGGCCACATGGATTCCACGGTTCACATCACCCCTATGGCCAGATTGGCCATGAGAATGACGCAATGGACTTTGAGATCACAGTGCCTCCAAGCCATTCAACCACTTTCAGCTCCAATTCAAATAACGCAATAGTTACGTTCATCTCTTCTCTGGTGGATGAACACAACCAACTTGCTAACAGGCCTACCGTTCCAGCAGTCAGTTCCACATGTGACCTTAACTACAGATGAATCCACCTTGTGTTGGGGAGCACATATAGGAAATCTTCAGACTCAAGTTACTTGGACAAAACTGGAAGCAACATTTCAAATCAACTTCCTGGAGCTTTGAACTATATGTTACGCTCTCTATGCGTTCAAGGACTGCCTTCTCATACAAATAGACAACACAGTTGCCATGTGGTACCTGAATAAACAAGGAGGTACAGGCTCTTATCTCCTTTGCCAAGAAGCCATGCAGATTTGGGACTGGGCCCTGACACATTCCATGTTTCTCCGGGCCACTTATCTAGCAGGCATACACAACGTAGTTGCAGATCGCCTCAGTCGTCAGTTCCATCCCCATGAGTGGTCCCTGGATCCTGCGGTAGCAACCAGAATCTTTCAATATTGGGGTCAACCATCGATAGAACTCTTTGCCTCCGAATTGAATCACAAAGTGGACAGATTCTGCTTTCTACACAAGCAGAGTGTTATGCTTCTGAAGGTGGACCCTTGGTCCGAGGTAGAGTTGACACTACTTAAGAGGGTAACCCCTCTTGGGACCCTACCGTCGGAAGGCAAGGCTGGACACAGGTGGATCCTTGAAGACAGAAAAGAGATCTGGATGCAGGCATCTCCTGCAGGTCGTGTAGTCCAAATAGCTGGCGCCTCCAGCTGGTCGAAAGTCAGTCCAGGAGCCGAAGCTCGAAGGATGGTCGGACACCGGTCCAAGGGTCAAAGCCTGAAGAATGGTCGAAAGCCGGTCCAAGGGTCAAAGCCTGAAGAATGGTCGGAAGCCGGTCCAGGGTCAACGCCTGAAGAAATCCAACCAACAAGGAGAGAAGGGGAACCAGGAACGGAGAAGCCAGGAACTCGAAGCACAGGGATATCCCAAACTAAGAGCCAAGAAGCCAAGGCAAGTTCTGAGGAGCAGACCTTGCCTAAAATAGCAAACCGGAAGGTGGAGTCCACAGGGAGGAGCCATGACAATTTCCTGTCATGGCCCCTTTAAATGTACAGTCTCTGCCGCGCGCGCGGCTCTAAGAAGGCCAGAGGTGGAGGAGCCAGCCCGACCCAACAGGGAGCCATGTGGCTGGGCCCAGCAGCGGCCGCGAAAACCACCCTAAAGGGACCTGCCTGCTTAAGCAGGATCCCCAGAGGTGACCCAACGCCTTGGGTAAGTCTTCGGCCCCCCCTCCTTTAGGCCTCCCCCTAGAAGATCTGGGTTTTTCCGGGAGTTCATAGTGAAAGTTACAGAGAAGAGTCTTTTCCAGGATGTTAGTAGCAGGTTTTCAGGAATTCTCTTCTGGCCCAAATTCTTCCCAGGCTAGGAGGTACTCCCATTTGCGACCTCGTCTCCGGACATCAAGAACCTCACAAATCTGGTATATAGTCTCCTCCTCAGCCCTCAGTTGTAGAGCTTCTGGAGCCTTCCGAGAGGGCCAAGTGAGGACCAGTGGCTTCAACAGCGACACATGAAAGGAATTGTGGATTCGCAGTGTGGCAGGCAAAACGTAGTTGATAGGTCACGGGACCTAATTGTTGTATCACCGGAAAAGGACCAATATAGCGGTGGGCCAATCTCATCGAGGGAACTCTTAAGCGGATATGTCTGGTGCTGAGCCACACCTTCTCCCCTGGACAAAACCGTGGAGCCGGTCGTCGATGTCTGTCTGCAAATGTTTTTGTGGTATTAGCTGCTTTGTGTAGCATCTGCTGGACGTGAACCCAAAGTTTCTTCAGTTGTAGGGCTATAAGCTGGGCAGCCGGGGATGAAACAGGCAGAGGTAAAGGCAAATGCGGCCTGGGTTGTCGCCCGAAAACAATTTGAAATGGTGAAGCCCCGGTCGAGGTACACGCATGAGAATTATGAGAAAACTCTTCCCAGGGAAGCAGTGCTGCCCAGTCGTCCTGACAAGTATTAACATACATGCATAAAAATTGTTTCAAAGTACGATTAGTACGTTCCGCCTGACCGTTTGGCTTGAGGATGGATCGCTGTGGTGAAGTCCAGAGTAATGCGAAACGTGGTACAGAGGCTCCGCCAATATCGGGCTGTGAATTGTGAACCACGATCAGATGTGATGTGCTGAGGTATTCTGTGAAGGCAGAAGATATGTAACATGAATAGGTGAGCCAGACGGGGAGCAGACGGGAGGGAGGGTAGCGGAATGAAGTGGGTCATTTTCGAAAATCGATCCACAACTACCCATATCACAGTATGTCCTTCAGAAGATTTATTTATTTATTATTTATTTTGGACTTTTATATACCAACGTTCGTGTAAAAAATACAAATCACATTGGTTTACAATGAAACTGTTGTAACATGAGAGCATTACATAGAACAAGGGTTACAAATAACTGGGGTACAGGAAGATAAATACCTGTAGTTAAATACAACCTGCTGATATATATAATTAATTTGTTAAATTCGTAAAAAGCACAATAAAGAAATATGTGTAAAAATAAGAACAAATAGATAAATAGTTATAATATAAAGGAACAGAACATTAAAATGAAGCCGAAATCGGACTGAGATGATTACACTTATGGGATGAGCTCAGAGAAATTTCAGATCTAGGTTGGATCAAGGGTGAGATAAAGAAGGGGGAAGTAATTAAAGGAATAGTGGCCTACTAGAAAAAGTAGGGGTTCAGGGATGGGGTAGGGTCTAGGGGGAGAAAGGGTAGGGTGGGAAAGGAGGGAGGTATAACTGGGATAAAATGGGGCGGATAGGGTGGAGAATTAAACTTGATGGTGGTAGATCTATGGTTGAAATATAAGAAAAAGATGAAAAGGGATGAATGTCCTGCTTGCATGTGGTGTGCCCTGTTCGAGGTTAAAATAAGAGTCCCATCATGTCCTGGGATTGAGGCTGTACGATCTTTTTAGGGAGAGAGAATGATTGTCTATCATTCTCTCTCCCTAAAAAGATCCACAATAAAATCCGTGGAGATGTATTTATTTATTTATTTAACATTTTTCTATACCGAACTTCATGACAAGCTTCATATCAGGCCGGTTTACATCAAACTTAGGGGTTAACTTAACAAAAACCATATAACAAGAAGGCCAAAGCGCAGATACAAATAACAGGGAGAATGAACTTGGAGGCTAGAGTAGCCAGGAAATAAAGGACAGAAAAAACTGGAGAATGAACATGAATGAATATACAATTACTGGGTTGGACATTTAGTCTATTGAGCTAAATGAAAGCACTTTTGCGATGTTATGCTTAAGGGAAGGCTTGGACAAAAAGCCAAGTCTTGAGTTTTTGAGATGTGAGTCCATGGTCTCGTAGGAGTTGGAAGTGGTTGTAATTGCCCCCAAGCCTTCCGTGTAGGACTCTTGTGCTGAGCACAGATCGGACATGAATCTACATAAGCACGAATATCCTTGCGCATCTCAGGCCACCAATAATGTTGTTAGAGAAGGGCCTGCATCCGTATACGTCCCAGATGTCTGGCCAATTGGGAATCATGTCCCCATTTTAATACTTTATTATGAAGCCTCTTGGGCACCACAGTCTTGCCAGGTGGGACCGTGAAAGTTGCAGAGATGATGATGCGAGCTGGGTCAATAATGTTTTGAATTGGCTCCTCAATGTCCTGATTGGAGAAAGATCGAGACAACGCATCAGCCTTGATGTTCTTGTTAGCTGGTCGATATTGCAGTTCGAAATCAAAACGTGTGAAAAAAGCACCCAGCGAGCCTGACACGGATACAAGCGTTGAGCTTGTTGGAGGTATACCAAGTTCTTATGGTCCGTGTAAACAGTGATACGGTGTTGTGCTCCTTCTAACCACTGTCGCCACTCCTCGAATGCGAGCTTGATAGCTAGAAGTTCCTTGTCACCAATGGAATAGTTGCGTTCAGCTGAAGAAAATTTTCTAGAGAAGCAGGAGCACGGATGAGACATCCCTGATGCGTCAATCTGGCTCAGGACAGCTCCTGCCCCTTCAGCAGAGGCATCAACTTCTACTGAAAATGGACGTCTGGGATCAGGGTGTCGGAAGCAAGGTTGTAGTAGAAAGGATTCTTTGAGAGTCTGAAAGGTTTCTTCAGCCTCTAAAGGCCAGGCCTTAATGTTTGCCCCCTTACGAGTGAGTGCAGTAAGAGGTGCAGCCAGCTTGGAAAAGTTCTGGATAAAATTACAATAGTAGTTTGCGAATCCAAGGAATCGCTGGAGTGCGCGTAGACCATTAGGCTGAGGCCATTCTTGGATGCATTTCAATTTAATGGGATCCATTTGAAAACCTTGCCTAGAGATGATATATCCCAAAAAAGGTAATGATTCTTTTTCAAAAATACATTTCTCTAGTTTGGCATAGAGTCGATGCACTCTCAGACGTTGCAATTCTTGAATAATATGTTGATGATGTGTCTGTAAATCGCAGGAAAAATTCAAAATGTCGTCTAGGTAGACTACCACACAGACATAGAGCAAGTCTCTAAATATTTCATTAACAAAGTGCTGAAAGACGGCAGGAGCATTGGTTAGTCCGAACGGCATGACAAGATATTCGTAATGGCTGTCTCTGGTGTTAAAAGCCATCTTCCACTCATCACCCTCACGAATCCTGACTAGGTTATATGCTCCTCGAAGATCCAATTTGGTGAATACCCGGGCTCCCTGTAGGCGATCAAATAGTTCAGCAATAAGGGGCAATGGATAGCAATCCTTGACAGTAATAGCATTCAGACCTCGGTAGTCGATACAAGGACGTAAAGTTCCATATTTTTTCCCGACAAAAAAACCCCCAGCCCCGGCAGGGGATGTGGATCTTTGGATAAACCCCTTCTGAAGATTGTCCTGGATATATTCGGACATGGCACGGGTCTCAGAAGTGGACAAGGGATAGACTCTCCCCCGAGGTGGTGTGGATCCCGGAAGCAAGTTAATCGCACAGTCAAAATCTCGATGTGGAGGCAGGGTATCTGCAGCCTTTTTGGAGAAAACATACACAAATTGTTTGTACTGAAAGGACAAATTCTCCAGAAGAGAAATACAGATGAAACTACTAGAAGGAGTAATTCCTTTTAGGCAAGTTTCGTGGCATGCTGGGCTCCAATGAGCGAGTTTTAAGGATGTCCAATCAAACTGCGGATTGTGGCGTTGTAGCCAGGGAATATCAAGAACAACTGGATGAATAGCTTTCTGGAGGACATAAAAAGTGATCTGTTCTGTATGGTTGGGTGCAATGTGACAGTCCAGAAGTACTGTAAGGTGTGTTATTCTTCCAGGCAAGGGTTCTCCATGGATAGAGGAAATAATCAACGGCCTCAGTCAAGGACGTGTAGGAATATGAAGTTGTTCCACCACTTCTTGCAAGATAAAGTCTCCACCAGACCCAGAATCTACTAAAGCCAGTGTGGTAAATTTATGTCCTCCGATGATAAGAGTAACAGGCAAGGTGAGTGGGGGAAGTGGTGAAGTGATGCCTAGGGTTATTCCCCCTGTGGAACCTAGGCTTTGTAGTTTCCCAGACGTGTAGGACAGCCCGCAATGCGATGACCCGACCATCCACAATATAGACAAAGGCCAGCCTTACGGCGTCTTTGACGTTCTTCCGGTGAGAGAGGGCCTCTACCCAACTGCATGGGTTCTTTGGCGATCCCCTCGGTGGTTGGGGAATCTCGAGAGGCTGAAGAGGATGAGTGTGAAGCAACAGGAACTGCCATGCGTCTTCTCGAACCCAGACCTTCACGAGCCCTTTCCTGTAGACGGCGGTTGATTCTGGTGGCTAGTTCAATGAGAGCATTTAAGGAGGACGGAAGTTCCCGAGCGGCCAGCTCGTCCTTAAATCTGGCTGACAGTCCTTCGAGGTATATAGTCTGGAGAACACTTTCCTCTCAATGGACTTTAGTTGCTAGGGTTCTAAATTCGATCGTGTAGTCCGAGAGTGAACGTCCTCCTTGACGGAGACGAAGAAGGTCAGAACCAGCGGCTGCTTGTTTTCCGGGTTCCTCAAACACTGTCTGAAATAGTTCCAGGAATCGTGGAAAATCTTGTAATACCGGATCCAAACGCTGCCACAGCGGGGAAGCCCAAGCCAGAGCCTTGCCCTCCAGCAAGGACAATATGTACATCGTCTTAGTTATGTCATCCGGAAAAAGGGTAGCTTGAAGCCGGAAATGCATGCTGCATTGGTCGAGAAATCCCAGGCATAGACGTGGTTCCCCGGCATAAAGTGGGGGAGCTGGCAGTGGAATTACCGGCCGAGGGTAGCCATGTATTGCCAGCGGTGCTTGTGCTGGTGGAGGACTTGCGTGTGTTGCAATCACCGCATCCAGACGGGCGTTGAGTTGGTCCATAGATGCTGCCATGGATTCCAACATCCTCAGTTGTTCCATTTTCTTCTGGGCCAAGCTGGGAATGGCTTGCAAGGCTGAAACCTCTGCCGGATCCATGGCCTTAGCTTACTGTTATGCTTCTGAAGGTGGACCCTTGGTCCAAGGCAGAGTTGACACTACCTAAGAGGGTAACCCCTCTTGGGTCCCTACCGTCGGAAGGCAAGGCTGGACACAGGTGGACCCTTGAAGACAGAGAAGAGATCTGGATGCCGGCGCCTCCTGCAGGTTGTGTAGTCCAGATAGCTGGCGCCTCCAGCAGGTCGAAAGTTAGTCCAGGAGACGAAGCTCGAAGGATGGTCGGACACCGGGCCAAGGGTCAAAGCCTGAAGAATGGTCGGCAGCCGGTCCATGGGTTAACGCCTGAAGAATGGTCGGCAGCCGGTCCAAGGGTCAAAGCCAGAAGAATGGTCGAAAGCCGGACCAAGGGTCAACACCTGAAGAAATCCAACCAACAGGGAGAGAAGCAGAACCAGGAATGGAGAAGCCAGGAACTCGAAGCACAGGGATACCCCAAACTAAGAGGCAAGAAACCAAGGCAAGGTCTGAGGAGCAGACCTTGCCTAAAATAGCAAACCAGAATGTGGGGTCCACAGGGAGGAGCCATGACAATTTCCTGTCATGGCCCCTTTAAATGTACAGTCTCTGCCGCTCGCACAGCTCTAGGAAGGCCAGAGGGGGATGAGTCAGCCCGACCGAGCAGGGAGCCATGCGGTCCGGCCCAGCAGGGCAGCGGCCGCGGAAACCAGCCTAAAGGGACCTGCCTGCTTAAGCGGGATCCCCAGAGGTGACCTGACGCTTCGGGTAAGTCTTCGGCCCCGGTCGCGGACCACCGCGACCAGCGGCCATAAAACAGAGAAACCAGTTAGCCATGGACGCCTTTGCTCGTCCCTGGAACTCAGGCCTCTTTATACGTGTATCCCTCGATACCGCTCATAGCAAAAACCCTAATGAAGCTACAACAGGACAAGGGGTCAATGATACTCATAGCCCCTTATTGGCCTTGACAAGTATGGTTTCCCATACTTCTCGACCTCTCGATCAGAGAACCAATTCGCCTGGACTCATCACCCACTCTCATAACTCAGGACCAGGGTAGTTTGCACCATCCCAACCTTCAGACCCTATACCTCACAGCCTGAATGTTGAAAGCTTGATTCTGCAACCACTCAATCTTTCAACTAATGTCTCTCAAGTGCTTGTAGCTTCACGAAAGCCTTCCACACGAAAATCCTATTGTTGTAAGTGGAAAAGATTCACCACGTGGTGCACGCAAAAAAGTATTGATCCCTTTTCCTGTCCCACATCATCTTTATTAGACTATCTCTGGCCCCTTTTAGACTTTGGTCTCCAGACTTCGTCGGTAAGGATACACCTGAGTGCTATCTCAGCTTACCACAAAGGAGTACGGGATGCCCCAATATCAGCGCAACCCCTTGTCAGTAGATTTATGAGAGGTTTAATTCAACTAAAACCCCTTTTACAGCCACATGTCACAGAATGGTCACTGGCAAGGCTCATGCGTTCTCCTTTTGAGTCCATAGATTCCTGCGATGTTAAATTTCTTACATGGAAAGTTCTCTTCCTAGTAGCTATTACATCTGCTAGAAGAGTTAGTTAGTTACAAGCACTTGTAACATTACTCACCCTATACCAGGTTCCTACATGATCGAGTGGTCCTCTGTACTCATCCTAAATTCCTTCCCAAGGTGGTTAAGAATTTCCACTTGAATCAGTCTATAAACTTGCCCACATTCTTTCCAAGACCTCACTCTCACCAGAGCGAAAGAGTTTTACACACCTTGGACTGTAAACGTGCGCTAGCGTATTATCTAGTCCGCACTAGATTCCATAGAAAATCCACCCAGCTCTTTGTTTCTTTTGACAAAAACAAACCGGGTAAGGCAGTGGGCAAGCAAACTCTCTCCAACTGGCTAGCAGATTGTATAGACTTCTGCTATGAAAAAGCAGGCCTTTCTCTCCATGGACGAGCAAAAGCGCACACAGTTAGAACAGTGGCAACCTCAGTAGCACACTATCGTTCTGTACCAATTGCTGAGATCTGTAAAGCTGCAACATGGACTTCTTTACACACATTTGCAGCCCTTTACTGCTTGGACAAGGAGGGACGACAAGATTCAGCCTTCGGACAATCTGTCTTACAGAACTTATTTCCAGTATAGTCCCAACTCCTTCCACATCCAGCCTGCTGTGATTTCAGGCTGCCTCATTTTCCCCAACAGCAGACCAGTTGTTGTGCCTGTTGCACAAGTTGTACGCTGTTGGTCCAAAACAAATATGAGTCATCCTGTAGCTTGCTAATCACCCATATGTGAGGACTATCATGCTGCTTGTCCTGGGATAAAGCAGAGTTGCTTACCTGTAACAGGTGTTATCCCAGGACAACAGGATGTAGTCCTCAAGAAACCCACCCACACCCCACGGAGTTGGGTCCGAAATGTTTTATTATTTTATTTTTCGCTCGCACTTATTGCTACAAACGAGACTGAAGGGAGATCCCTGTGGCTCAAGGGATAATGGCATGCTGGGCATGCTCGGTGTGCCAGTCAAAAGTTTCTAGAAACTTTGACAGAAAGTTTTCCATGATAGGGCTCCGTCCAGTGACGTCACTCTTATGTGAGGACTATATCCTGCTGCCTGGGATAACACCTGTTACAGGTAAGCAACTCTGCTTTCTGCAGAGAAGCTGTTCAAATCTGGGACTGGGTAGAAAACCACTCAATCTCCCTTTAGGCCACATACTTACCAGGGATAGCGAACACAGCTGACAGGCTTAGCAGAGCTGATGTTGGTTACCTGCTCAGTCAGCAGGTAGTCGACGACATCTTTCAGCACTGGGGCCAGCCATAGATAGACTTTTTTGCAATGAAACATAACAAGAAACTGGAGAAGTTTTATTCCATTCATTCCAGTCCCAACAGAGAGGCCCAAGATGCTTTTCTTCACTTCACGGTCAAGGAGCCTACTTTACCCCTTTCTCCCAATACCAGTGATCGCCAGAACAGTTCAAAAGTGCATACAAGACAAAGCAAGGATGATTATAATAGTTCCAGTATGACTGAGACAACTATGGTATGTGTATCTCAGTGCAAACTCTGGGACCCCTGATCTATAGCCAAGAGGAAGCATCGCTTCTTCACTCACTACACACATCCCTACACCTCACAGCTTGGATGTTGAACGTGCAGCATTAAATCAATTCAACTAACCAGAATCAATTCAGGAAATTCTCATTTGCGTAAGGAAGCCGTCCACCAGACAAAACTATTCCTTTAAATGGAAACAATACACAATGTGGTGCATCTCTAACTCAATCGATCCTTACACTGTGAACCTAAGCAACTTCTGTAATATATACACCACCTATTTCAGTCAGTTCTAGCTACTTCATCAATCAGAGTACACCTAAGTACTACTGCAGCCTATCACACTCAGAACGAAGGACCACCAGTTTCATCCCATCCTCTCATTTCCCATTTCATGAAGGGCTTCTAAAAATTTGCCCACCATGGCAGAAACCTTCAGTGCCATGGAACATTAATATAGTTTTAATGGCACTAAGAAAGCTCCCCTTTGAGTTTTTGAAATCAGCATCATTAATGTATGTGACTTGAAAGTTTCTATTTTTGGTAGTGATAACTTCGGCTAGAAGAATAAGTGAACTTCAAGCTTTGGTGCATTTTCTTCCATATTTGGAGATCTTCCATGATAAGGTGGTACTTCAGACATGTCCAAAATTTCTACCGAAAATAGTGTCCTCAAGCAATCTATTACACTTCCTACTTTTTTTGCTAAGCTGCACAAGAATAAAAGAGAAAAAGTGCTATATACATTGGATTGCAAACAGTGTTCACTTTAAGCTGCATGATTGCGCAGCAGCGCAAAAGAAAAACTCCTGCCGCACAAACGTTTTAACCTGTCGTGCAAAAAATTCAGTTATATATATTTTTATTTTGTTTATGTAACAAATTTTTATAAGGTCTGCATTCAGATTGAAATACCTCGATGATAGTGCTATGAAAGCTATAAAAGTTTCTTTTACCACTTTGCCATTTTATTGATTTCCATTTCCTGTTTTTTTCATGGCGATTTGCAAAGTGAGGGAAGTCGATCATAACTTTTTCTGTAAAGAGAATCCTACTGCTAGTAAAATGTCGAAATATGGTTTTGAAGAAAGTGAAAACGAAAGACCGTCAAAGAAGTTCTGCTTAAGATTTAAGGAAGAGTGGCTGCAGGAATATGTACAAACTGTTATTTAAAATGTTATTTGCTTCAGAAAGTTCACGTAAAATCTATGGATAGGTTACGCACTCAGCGTCGGGAAACAATTAGGACCTTGTTAAGTGAAACCTGTTCTTCCACAAAGAAGTTTATTCTTTGTGGAAGAGCTGCAAAGGACGACAAATTGTTTCTACAGCTGTTAGTTGATGACTAGTAAGACATAAATAATGACAAAATTATTCATTAATAAAAACCAGTTTATTGAAAATTATTCTTCTGTCTTAAATGTTATGATTCCTGACCGCTGAGTTTTTCACCGGGAGCAGGCTTCTCTCCTACCTTCTAGCCCCGCTGCCTTCGCGACCAGTGCCGCCACCGGGTCACTCCACGCAGCCAGGAGGTCGCCATTACTGCCGCTCCACCACGCGGCCTGGACCGCCGCGTCTCTGACCTCCTAAGCGGGCGGGAGGCTACTTCCAATCCTGGCCTCACTTGCGGCAGGGAGCCGCGAGGCAGCATTGTCTTCAGCAGCAGGAAGCCATAGACGTCAGTTCTCTTCGCAGCCCAGAGGCTGCAGTTCCCGGTCTCTCCTGGCGGCTGGAGCCGCCTTTGATCCCTCCTGCAGCGGCAGGAGCCGCTGCTGATGTCGGGGCCTGCTCCTTGGCCCAGCCCTGCTCTCCTGTCGTCGGTGTCTGTGCAGGGCCGCTGGCAAAGGTCTTGCACAGCTTCCTGTTTCCTGCTCCTAAAGCACGGGCCGTGCTTCTTCACAAGAATTAAAGGGCCGCGGCCGCATATGCCCCGGGCCCCACCTAATGACTGTTTCCTGGTTCAGCCCTATAAGAGGGATTCTCCTGCTCTCCTGTGTTGCCTTGCATTGGAGTTTCCTATCTCTGGAAGTATCGTCTTCCGCATTGGAGTTTCCTGTCTCTGGAAGTCTCGTCTTCCAGCGCTCCGTCAGGTCTACGTTCTTCGTTGGAGCTCCATGTCTCGTCTTGCTTCCTGAGTCTTCGTTGCTTCCTGTGGTTTCCTGATGTTCCAGGTCTTCATGTTCCGAGGTTCCTAGTCCAGGTTTCCTGATGTTCCAGGCTTCCTGATGTTCCAGGCTTCCTGTTTCACTTCCTGATATTCCAAGGTTTCGCTCCTCCTTCACCTGTCTCGAGTCTTCCAGATCCTCCAGCTCCTTTGGTTCTCCAGATGACACCTTGCCTCGTAATTGGAGTTTAATCTCGGCTGGATTCCCTCCTGACTTTCCAGCTTCTCTGGTTCTTCAGATGACACCTTGCCTCATAATTGGAGTTTCGTCTCAGTTGGATTCCCTTCCTGTGCTTGTCCTGCTCTCCGCGTGGTATGTGACCAGCCTCTTCAGGTTTTGTAGGGCACGCATTGGGTCCGCCCATGTAGGTGGGCTGTGTAGGGTGCCCTGAGAGACAGTGCCAATGTCCGAACCTTCCAAGTTTCTCATCTCGTCCAGACTCTTCCAAGTTTCCCATCTCGTCTAGAGTCTTCCCAGTTCCTGGTTCTCATCCAGAGTCTTCTCATCTCGTCTTGAGTCTTCTGTGTCACAAGGCCTCCGTCTGCCCTCATCTTCAGTCCAGCCTGCTGCTTCTTGCCGATACCTAGCAGCAGGTCCAAAAGGACTGGGAATGGTCGAGGACTGTTCACTAACCAACATTGCGTTGTTGGCTTCCAGAAGCATGCAGGTCCGGCAGAGTGTCAGACTTTGTCTTCGCCCATGCTGGGACACGCCTCACCAACCCTTGGTTCTAGCTTGGATTCGTCTGGGGTCATGCCAAGGCATAAGGGCACACAATCCCCTCAAGCTGGGATTGCTCCTAGCGGTCCTCCATAATACTGAATTTGTGTTTGATAGTTTTATTTCTGCTGAAAAATTTTGCACAAAAAAATTGACACTGTAAATATTTGCACACAAACTAGCAATCCTAAGAGGGAACATTGATTGCAAACTGGCCTTAGCTTAGTACAAATGCAGAACTCAAGGCCACAGATAAGCAGCTCAACCCTTCATTTCCTATAATCCAAATTCCTTAGGGGTAGTGGTAAAAAGAGGACCTTGTCAAATTGGATTACCTACTGTATACAGTACTGATATAATGCTAATTTACCCATAGATAAGCATCAAGAATTAGCTATGCTGTCTGGGATGTCCTCTGGGCAGCTAGGTGGGGAGTTCTCTTAGAACACAGCCTTTCAGTGTAGTGTGCCTGCTTGGATCCCCCCGTGCTTCCCCCATCTCCCTCAGTCCGTTTTTTTCCGCAAGCCTGACTGCATGCGGAGCTCCTCTTCTCAGCGGAACTTTTCTTCTGACAGGGAAAAAAAAGGATTTTTTGTCGGGTTTTTTTTTCAACATGATGCCGCAGCCACCGGGCTTCAAGTTTTGCCAATGTGGTAAAATCATGTCGGTGACCGACGGGCACATCAGAAGCTACATCTGCCTCGGACTAGAACACTACCAGGCGACTTGCAGGGACTGCGGACCATGTCCCCCCGAGCCCAGCAACAGAGGGCTGCCAGGATCACCAAACTTCGAGAAGCAGCATTGGGATTGTATGCCCCTTCTGAAGACTTGACTAGGTCCTCCCTGGGACCTCCCCGGGCCTCCAAAGCATCGACGCATCGTCAAGCCTCCTCGGTAGGGCCTCCTGGTTTATCCAGGCCGGTACCGAAGCGAGCTTCAATGGCGCTAACGCATGACGCAGGAGACGAGTTGACAGCGTCAATGGCGCCGAAGACACCATCTGTGCGAACCGCATCGGGGCCCCGACACATCTGACATGGGGAGCCAACCGCATGATTCGGCACCAAAGCACAAACACAAGACATCAACGATGCACCGAAGCAAATCGGCGCCAACACCCTCAACGCACAGTGTCACAAAGACGCCCAAAAAGCACTCATCAGGGCACAAATGACCCAGGGAACCTTCCCCACTCTTAGTAGTGGACTCCGATGTGGCGCCTACTTCTCCAGGTGCCTCTCATAGTTCCTCGGCCTCATCCAGGGTCTACTGTGGCCTGTCCACTGCCTCACACCATAAGAAGAAATCAGGCCTCCAAGAACCCTTACGTAAGAAGCACAAGCGGCCTCCTACGGACCCTCTCCCACCTAGAGGTCCAGACACGGAAATCCTGTTGGCTGCAGTACCTCCCAGTGGTGCTCCCAGGGAACCTAGGTCGCTACTCAGCAAAGCTCACAGACAGCCTGTCCTGAACCCTCAGGACACCGTGGCCTCTCAGACAATGTCTCAGATTTCCTTCCTTACCACCGTGGATCAACAAGGGAAACGTCCAGCCGAGATACCCCTGGAAGCCCCTCCATCGCTGCAGGACAACCTCAGTTCAGATCCTTCTCCTCCCGGCCAACCTATAGTGACTTCTCCTCCTGGGGATGTTTCCCCCCAGCCTTCCTCTTCACCAGGTTCCTCTACAGCAGTGGTTCTCAAAAGTGTGTCGCGACACAACAATGTGTCGCCAAGCACACGCAGGTGTGTCGCCACACTTCCCAGTCCCCTGCTGACCCAGCTGCTCCCCCTACCCGAGCAAGATAGGTCCTACACCTGGGCTTAAAACTCTGAAAGCCCGGGCGGAATGCAGCAGGAGTCAGCGGCACCGGCATGCTCTCTTCTTCCCGCTCCCCCCCGTGGCCCGGAAGAGGACGTGGTGAGCAGCGGGTGCGTGCGTGGGAAGAAGAGACCTTGCTAGTGCGCTCGGCATCAGCCCAAAGAAAAGAAGAGAGGTGCAGTCTGAAGAATGAGCAGCGCGGCTCAGAGAAAAACGAAGAATGTCATCAACCCCCGCGGTCGATGGGACTCCTTGCTCCGCGAGAGCTGAAAATGAAGTAGATTGCTGCTGCCTTTAGGGTTAGAAGTGGAGGAGGCTGCTGCTGCCACTAGTTCGGGGGAGGGGGGAGAGTGAATGAATGAGCAAGCATGTGTGTTTGAGATCCTGTGTGTGTGTGTGAGCGAGATAGCATGTATGTGAATGATTGAGAGCCTGTATATGTGAAAGAGAGTTTGTGTGTGATTGAGAGCTGGTTTAGGTGAGGGAGCATGTGAGTATGTGATTGAGAGCATGTGTGAAAGTGAGAGAAAGACAGCATGTGTGTCTTTGTGTGATTGAGAGCTGGTTTAGGTGAGGGAGCATGTGAGTATGTGATTGAGAGCCTGTGTGTAAATGAGAGAAAGAGAGAGAGCATGTGTGTCCGTGTGTGACTGAGAGCTGGTTTAGGTGAGGGAGCATGTATGTGATTGAGAGCCTGTGTGTAAATGAGAGAAAGGGAGAGTATGTTTGTAAGCATGTGAATGAGAGTCTGTGTTTGAGAGAAAAGGACAGCATGTATGTGTGTGATTGAAAGCCTGTGTGTGTAAGC
The DNA here is from genome assembly GCF_901001135.1 of Rhinatrema bivittatum. Classification (NCBI taxonomy): domain Eukaryota; kingdom Metazoa; phylum Chordata; class Amphibia; order Gymnophiona; family Rhinatrematidae; genus Rhinatrema; species Rhinatrema bivittatum. The sequence continues at coordinate 208,242,603 of NC_042622.1, read as the reverse complement.
CTGAAAAGATAGCATGCGTGTAAATTTGTAATTAAGAGCCTATATAAGTGAGAGGGAAAAAGCATGTGTATATGTGAGCGATTGTGAGCCAGTGTGAGAGAGAGAGAGAGAGAGAGAGGGGAGAAAGTTGCAAGCAAACCACCCCTCCTCCTGTTAATTCAATACAATCTCAGGGCACCTGAATATCAAACGTTCCCAGATATGCAGAGCAAAACATTTTTTGTATCCTTATTATTTTTCATTACTGGGTCTTTGTGTCTGCTATTTTAAAATATTTTATTGGTATCTAGAAATTTTTGATATGAGTTTTTAATTAGTGGATATTCCATTCATCCGCTGTTTTGAAATAATCTGTTCATTTAGTTAGTTTGCTTTTACTGCTACTGATTTATTATTTCTTGATTTGTTTTATAAGGATGGGTTATGTTTCTTTTTTTCCTTTGTTGTACTGCATACAGAGACTCTGACTTGTTGCAGTTTCCAATTCAGTTTTTGTCTGCATGCTTCTAGTTATGAATTTTGGTCTCTTTATTCTTTGTTAGGTGAGGGTCAGCACATGTGATTCAGGTGAGGTTCTCTGCTGGGGTGTAGTTTGTGTAGGGCTCTATAGCAGCCTGACTTGGTCCGTTTTCCTAATAGGAGATGTATTGTCTTAAGGCCAGGGGAGGAGGAATAGCCTAGTGGCTAGAGCAGTGGGCTACAAACCAGGAGACCAGCGTTCGAGTCCCACTGTCACTCCTTGAGACCTTGGGCAAGTCACTCTACCCTCCATTGCCTCAGGTACAAAACTTAGATTGTAAGCCCTCTGGGGATAGGGAAAAACCTACAGTACCTGAATGTAAACCGATGTGATATCTCAGATTGAATATCAGCATACAAAAGTAATAAATAATATTTACAGTATTGCCTTTTCTTAGGTAAGGTGGTTACTGTTAAGTGCTGGAAATTGGTGCTCAATCTTTTATCTAACGTCTCTCAAGTGCTTGTAGCTTCACGCAAACCCTCCACACTAAAGAACTATCGTGCTAAGTGGAAAAGATTTACCATGTGGTGTACACAGAACGGTACGATGGAGAAGGTACAGAGAAGGGCAACCAAAATGATAGGGGGGATGGAACAGCTCCCCTATGAGGAAAGGCTGAAGAGGTTAGGGCTGTTCAGCTTGGAGAAGAGACGGCTGAAGGGGGATATTATAGAGGTCTTTAAGATAATGAGAGGTCTTGAACGAGTAGATGTGACTCGGTTATTTACACTTTCAAATAATAGAAGGACTAGGGGGCATTCCTTGAAGTTAGCAAGTAACACATTTAAGACTAATTGGAAAAAATTCTTTTTCACTCAACGCACAATAAAGCTCTGGAATTTGTTGCCAGAGGATGTGGTTAGTGCAGTTAGTGTAGCTGGGTTCAGAAAAGGTTTGGATAAGCTCTTGGAGGAGAAGTCCATTAATGGCTATTAATCAATTATACTTAGGGAATAGCCACTGCTATTAATTGCATGGGTTCTTCTTAGTGTTTGGGTAATTGCCAGGTTCTTGTGGCCTGGTTTTGGCCTCTGTTGGAAACAGGATGCTGGGCTTGATGGACCCTTGGTCTGACCCAGCATGGCAATTTCTTATGTTCTTATGTTCTTATTGATCCTTTTTCCTGCACTACATCATGTTTATTAGACTATCTGTGGCACCTCTCAGACTCTGGTCTCCAGACCTCATCTGTAAGGGTACACTTAAGTGCAATCTCAGCTTATCACAATACCATCAGGGATGCACCAATATCAGTGCAACCCCTCATTAGTAGGTTTATGAGAGGTTTAATTCAACTTAAACCTCCCCACCGACCACCAGTCACAGAATGGGACCTTAATGTAGTATTAATGAGGCTCATGCATTCTCCTTTTGAACCCATGGATTCCTGTGATGTTAAATTTCTTACTTGGAAGATGATAATCTTAATAGCCATCACATCTGCTAGAAGGGTTAGCGAGTTACAAGCACTTGTCACATACTCACCCTATACAAAATTCCTACATGACCGAGTGGTACTCCGTACACACCCAAAATTTCTCCCCAAGGTAGTTACGGAATTCTACTTGAATCAATCTATCATCTTGCCTACTTTCTTCCCAAAACCGCACTCTCACCAAGGAGAGAGGGCTTTACACACCTTGGATTGTAAACGTGCGCTCACATATTACTTAGCTCGCACTGCAGCCCATAGGAAATCCACCCAGCTCTTTGTATCTTTGGATAAAAACAAACCTGGAAAAGCTGTGGGCAAACGAACTCTCTTGCAGATTGTATATAATTCTGTTATGAAAAGTAGGCCTCTCTCTCCAAGGGCAAGTAAAGGCACACTCAGTAAGAGCAATGTCAACATCAGTAGCACACTATCGTTCAGTGCCAATAGCTGACATATGTAAAGCTCACTACTGCCTGGACAAGGAAGGATGACAGGATTCAGCCTATGGACAATCTGTCTTAAAGAACTTGTTTCCAGTATGATCCCAACTCCTTCCACATCCAACCTTCCGTGATTTCAGGCTGCCTCATTTTTCCTAACAGTACACCAGTTGTTGTGCCTATTGCACAAGTTGTACACTGTTGGTCCAATACAAGGATGACTCAGCCTGTAGCTTGCTAATCACCCATATGTGAGGACTAGCATCCTGCTTGTCCTGGGATAAAGCAAAATTGCTTACCTTATAAGAGGTGTTATCCCAGGACAGCAGGATGTAATCCTCACGAAACCCACCCGCCACCCCGCAGAGTTGGGTCTGATACGTTTTATTATTTTATTTTTGGCTAAAGCTTATTGCTACAAACGAGACTGAAGGGAGACCCCTGTGGCTCGAGGGATCATGGCATGCTGGGCATGCTCAGAGGGCTCAGGATGCCAGTCCAAAGTTTCTAGAAACTTTTGACAGAAAGTTTTCCGTGATAGGGCTCCGGCAGTGACGTCACCCATATGTGAGGACTACATCCTGCTGTCCTGGGATAACACCCATAACGGCAACACGATTCGAGTGCAGGAGGTCGTTCCCGGACCCCCGCTGGACTTTTGGCAAGTCTTGTGGGGGTCAGGAGGCCCCCCCAAGCTGGCCAAAAGTCCCTGGGGGTCCAGCGGGGGTCAGGAGCGATCTCCTATGTTCGTGACGTCGGGGGACAGGAAGCAAAATGGCGCCGGCGCTACCTAGGTAGCTCCGGCGCCATTTCTATCAACGCACCCGTGGCCCGAGAGTGGAAGATCACAACGGGACCCCCCCCCACTGGACCCCAGGTAATTTAAGACATTTTGTGGGGGTTCGGGAGGGTGGGGGATTTATTTTAAAGGGTCGGGGTGGGTTTTAGGGATGTTTTAGTGTGCCGGTTTTCCCGCCCTCCCCCTTCCCCCGATTTACGATTTTTGACGATAAATCGGGGGAATTCCTATTAAATATCGCCTCTAACGATTTTTGATGATTTAAAATATATCGGACGATATTTTAAATCGTCAAAAAACGATTCACATCCCTAGTGGCTGATGCCAGCAGCTCTCATAGCAGGAACCTCCTGCGGGCCCCAGAGTATCACACAGTCCTTACCACAGACGCTTCCACCAAAGGATGGGTCTGTGGTCCACCTGGGAATGATCACAAGAGATCAACCTACTGGAGCTCTGAGCCATTCGAAACGCTCTTTGAGCCTTCGAACAAGCTCTCCAAGGGAAGACAGTCATAAGAACATAAGAACATAAGAAAATGCCATACTGGGTCAGACCAAGGGTCCATCAAGCCCAGCATCCTGTTTCCAACAGTGGCCAATCCAGGCCATAAGAACCTGGCAAGTACCCAAAAAAACTAAGTCTATTCCATGTAACCATTGCTAATGGCAGTGGCTATTCTCTAAGTGAACTTAATAGCAGGTAATGGACTTCTCCTCCAAGAACTTATTCAATCCTTTTTTAAACACAGCTATACTAACTGCACGAACCACATTCTCTGGCAACAAATTCCAGAGTTTAATTGTGCGTTGAGTAAAAAAGAACTTTCTCCGATTAGTTTTAAATGTGCCCCATGCTAACTTCATGGAGTGTCCCCTAGTCTTTCTACTATCCGAAAGAGTAAATAACCGATTCACATCTACCCGTTCTAGACCTCTCATGATTTTAAACACCTCTATCATATCCCCCCTCAGTCGTCTCTTCTCCAAGCTGAAAAGTCCTAACCTCTTTAGTCTTTCCTCATAGGGGAGTTGTTCCATTCCCCTTATCATTTTGGTAGCCCTTCTCTGTACCTTCTCCATCGCAATTATATCTTTTTTGAGATGCGGCGACCAGAATTGTACACAGTATTCATGGTCCACATGGACAACCAGGTGGCCATGTTCTACATCAACAAGTAAGGAGGGTCCGGTTCCTGGAACCTTTGCAAAGAGGCTGTGGGGATCCTGGAATGGGAAGAGAGCAGATCCATCACCCTACAGGCCACATACCTACCCGGCATCAACAACGCCAGGGCCAACAGACTGAGCAGAATCTTTCACCCCCATGAGTGGGAACTCCATCAGGACATGGCGGACAGACTCTTTCAAAACTTGGGACTGCCACACATCGATCTCTTTGCTACAGAACACAATCGAAAGATAAAGACCTTCTGCTCAGTGTATCCCAGCTCCCAACTACTTGCACAGGACGCGTTCCTCATCGACTGGACAGGGGTCTACTCTACATCTTCCTTCCTATACCTCTAATTTCTTGCACAATTCAGAAATGCATCACGGACAATGCAGACCTCGTTCTCATCACTCTAGTGAGGCCCAGGCAACAGTGGTACGCGTATCTAGTTCGACTATCGGTGGATCGACCAATCCCCGTGGGCAACAGCTCACGCCTCCTCACCCAAGAGGGAGACTCCCTGCTTCATCCGCTTCATTCATCTCTAAGTCTCACTGCGTGGAGATTGAAAGGCTGGTACTTCACCACCTGAACCTTTCACTTCAGCTTCAGGATATCTTAGTTTCCTCCAGGAAACCCTCCACAAGAATTAATTATCAAAGGAAATGGGCCTGTTATGCCTCCTGGTGCTCAGAAACCGAAATGGACCTGCTCACCTGTCTGCCTGAACGATTACTGGACTACCTCCATCTGCTGTACTGGAAGAGACTAGCCACGGCTTCAGTCAGAGTTCACCTCAGTGCCATAGCAGCCTACCATTCTCTGCACAATGAAGCCCCAATCTCTTGTCACCCGCTCATCTCAAGATTCATGAAGGGGGTTTTACATCTCCAGCCTCCGATCCGGAAACCTCCAGTTCCATGGGATTTGAATGTAGTGCTAGAGCAATTGATGCTACCACCCTTTGAACCACTGGACACTTGCCATCCCAAGTTCCTTTCCTGGAAGGTGCTGTTTTTGGTCACCCTCACCTCCGCAAGACGTGTCAGTGAGCTGCAGGCCCTGGTGCACTAGTTATGTTGCGTACGCATCCCGCCTTCCTTCCTAAAGTGGTTTCGGTTTTTCACCTCAACCAATCCATTACCCTTCCAAACTTTTACCCAAAGCCACATAGTAATGAGGCAGAGCGTAAACTACACACGCTGGATTGTAAGTGAGCACTCGCTTACTATAAACGCCGCATGCACTCTGAGCGCAAAGCCTCACAGCTTTTTGTGTCATTTAACCTTAACGCTCCAGGACTTCCGGTTTCCAAAAGGACCCTTTCGTCATGGATCTCAAACTGCATACAATTCTGTTATCAGAAACGTTCGGAGACCTTGTCTGCCTCCCCTAAAGCTCACCAAGTCCCTGCTATGGCGGCTTCTATAGCTCATCTTCATGAGGTGCCTATTCTAGACATTGGCAGAGCTGCCACCTGTTCCTCGCTGTACACATTTACAGCTCACTACTGTTTAGACAAGCATACTGCAGCTGACGCAAACATGGGCAAAACAATTCTCAAATCGGGCACTTCTTAAAGCTGCAAAGACAACAGAGATGAACTCTCCGCCTATCTTCTCTACTGTCTTGAGTACATTAACTCAACTCATCATTGGGACATGATCAGAAACTTTGCGCTCAATACATCAGCTGGGGATTCCCAGACAGCATGGCTAATTCATGCTGCTTATCTACGGGAAAAGAGCAAGTTTGCTTACTGTAAACAGTGTTTTCTGTAGAAGCAGATGAATTAGCCATGCTGACCCTCCCGCCTCCCCCGGACAGTTCTTGCTACACTTCCTCTGCTTAGATATGGACTGAGGGAGATGGGGGAAGCGCGGGAGGAATCAAGCAGGCACACTACACTGAAAGACTCAGTGTTCTAAGAGAGCTCCTCCACCTAGCTGCCCAGAGGACATCCCAGACAGCATGGCTAATTCATCTGCTAACTATGGAAAACATCGTTTAGGTAAGCAACCTTCTCTTCATTGCCTTTATCAGGGTTCATAAGGGCACATCAGCTGTGCAAGGCAGCAGCATGGTCATCAGTTCATAGTTTCACATCCCACTACTGCCCTGACCAATTATTAGCATCAGACAGTTCCGTGGGTACATTGGTCTTGAATCAGATGGCGAACAAGTAATGGCTGTTTATGCAGGAGTCTAATTGCAAGAAGACAAATATATGGATATTATATCAGTGAGCGTCACAGCAACCCTCAGCTTGGGACTCCCCAGTAAGCATGGCTAATTCAACCTGCTTATCAACGGAAAAAAGCAAGTTTGCATACTGTAAATGGTGTTTTCTGTAGATAGCAGGATGAATTAGCCATCAAACCCGCCCAATCTCCCTGGACAGCCCTTTTCGAGATGCTCAACTTTTACAAACTTTGATATAGACTGAGGAGATCTAACAGCAGATGATCTTCTGGGAACTGTCGCACATGTACAGAAGAGGCAAGATCTGCAAGCTTGGAGAGATGACTCTGTCTTCATGCCATCAGATGATATCACCCAGAAAGCATGGTTAATTCATTCTGCTATCTACGGAAAACACCGTTTAGAGTAAGCAAACTCTTTTATTGGATTTGCCAAACAATACTCAGCAAAGAATGAACAGCACAATGGCGATTATGAAAACGCCATAAGAATTATGTCTATAAGCATATACCGGTAACTCACACTTGTGAATATGGAGGAAAAACACTTTAGATGCCAGTTCTCAAGCATACTACTTTTGAAATGATTAAATTGCAAAATCATTAGTCATAAAAAAACCTCTGTATTACGGTGTATTAGAACAACAAAATTAGAAGCACATTTTTTATATTTTTTGATGTTTTGTTTTTTGTCTCTTGCTGCTTGTGCTAAATAAGTGTGCTTATGCTCATGTAATCTTATACTCATATAAAAATGTACTGGAAGCAACAACTTCTTTGAATGCTCATGTCAATGTACAGCGAAATATTATGAAAGTACACTTAACTTGATAAACTGTCTGGAATCTCAAGATAATTGTATGGCTCGAAAGTGTTACTCTGATGCTGAGCATTTCGCACAAACAGGCTACCTCAAGGAGTAGCCTTCAGTGCTAGTATACATTGCAAAAATGTGCAAACTTGAACATTCATACATTTTGTTGTGATGCTAACATGTACCTAGCTTAAACAAAATGGCTGAATCATTCAGTTGGCTCTGAAGTACAGCATGATGGTGTCTGGTGCCAACATGGTGCAGCTGGAATGATGGTGCTGGAATACAGTGTTGCCAAAAAAATCAGTGCCGAAGCAGGGCACAGATTAAAGCATGCCGCAGCCAAAATTATCGGTGCCAAAGCATGATGCGGTTGAAAGTTATAGCCACTGGAGCGTGCAACTGCCTAAATTCAAGGCGCCAAGGCATGGTGCAGCTGACATAGTGTGATTGCACAACCAAGCTATCAGCACAAGACATCTAAACAGCATAATTTTATTTATTTATTTATTTATTTATTTATTAGTGGTTTTTATATACCGCTCATCGTTTGGAACATCTGATCGGTTTACAGTAAAACAGCAAAATTCAGCAACAAGCTTTACAAGTAATTTAGTGAGTAACAACGTAGGCAGTAGGAAGAAGGAGGAGAACAACAAGAGCGAGGTGAAACGGTAGAAAGAGGGAGATAACTAACTCCGAACTATATACAAATATTTACAGCTGGTAAATGGCAAAGTGTGAGTTGCTGTATAATTACAAATTCGAGGAGGGGGGGGGGGAAGGGAGTTAGGTGAAGGCTTGCCTGAAGAGCCAGGTTTTGAGATTTTGTTTAAATTTTTTGTAGAATGATTCTTGACGTAGGGTATGAGGCATGTTGTTCCATAGAAAAGGGCCAGCAATGGATAGGGCTCGGTTTGCAGTGGACTTCAGTCTAGTTATTTTGTAAGAAGGGGTGTGGCTGCATGTTGTTTTCTGAGTGGTCTACCGGATTCATGGAAGTAGAGGTGTTCCTTGAACCATTGCATGTCATTGTTGTAGAGAGATTTATGAATGAGGGTGAGTGTTTTATATTGTATCCGTGAGGATATGGGAAGCCAGTGCAAATGTTTGAGAACCAGGGTGATGTGTTCGTTCTTGTGTGCATTAGTAAGGATACGTGCAGTCGTGTTTTGTAGGATCTGTAAGGGCTGGATTGTGCTTTTTGGGAGGCCTAATAAGATGGCATTGCAGTAATTGATTTTTGTTAGAATGATGGCCTGTAGCATGGTGCGAAAGTCACTGAGGTGTAGAAGGGGTTTGAGTTTTTTTAGTGTGTGTAACTTGTAAAAGCCCTCTTTAATGGTAGCGTTAATGAAATTTTTTAGATTAAAGTGAATGTCAAGGATCACACCGAGACTGCGGACGTGCGAGGAGAATGGAGTAGGTGGTGTAGATGAGATAGGTGGAGTACGTGTAGTGTTACTGATGGGTAGAGGGTTGTTGGAGATGGTGTTAGGGGAGAAAGCGAGTAGCTCTGCTTTTACTGTGTTGAGGGCGAGAAAGTTGTCAGTGAGCAAGGAGTTGATGGAGGGGAGTGCAGATTCCCAGGTCTTGAGGGCATTCGAGGGTACGTCAGTGATAGGGATGAGAATCTGAATATCATCAGCGTATATAAAATGTGGAAAACCAAGGTTAGACAGGAGACGGCATAGAAGGAGGAGATATATATTAAATAAAGTGGAGGACAGAGAGGAGCCTTGGGGAACACCTTGAGCTAAATTATATAATTTAGATTCATGATTTCCTATTTTTACTTTGTATTGACGATTACTGAGAAAGGAATGAAACCAGAGGAGGGCGGACCCTGTGACCCCAATTTCCTGAAGGCGTTTGAGTAGTATATTGTGATTAACCGTGTCAAAGGCGGAAGAGATGTCAAGTAGTGCAAGGATATAGGAATGACCTTTGTCTAGGGCTTTCAGGATGTAGTCGATTAGCGAGGAGAGGAGGGTTTCCATACTATGTAGTTTCCAGAAGCCGTATTGGGAGGGGAAGAGGATGTGGTTGTCATTCAAGTAGTCTGTTAATTGGTGATTGACGATTTTTTCAACGATTTTGGCTAGGAATGGGAGGTTGGAGATGGGGCGAAAGTTAGCAGGTTCAGTAGGGTCAAGGGAGGGTTTTTTGAGGATGGGCTTGACAATGGCTTGTTTTAATGGTTTGGGACATGTCCAATCGATAAGGATCTGTTGAGTATGAGGGAGATGGGTTTGAAGATTATGTTCGGGATGGTGAGGAGGCTTTTTGTGGGAATGAGATCCGATGGGTGAATAGCAGGTTTGAACTTTTTCAGGATTGACTCGATTTCCATTTCGGTAGTGTTCGTAGTGTTCCATTTTGGTAGTGTTCGGCTTGGGGCGGGTGTAGGCCAAAGCGAATGGGTATTGTGGTCGGGAAAGATATCGGGAGTCAGAGCAGTGTCGGTGTTAGCAGAGGGTAGGTTAGTGGGGGTGCATTTAGTAGGTAGGGGTACTTGAGTAGTGGAGGGGGGTGGGGGTGTCTGAGAGGAAGAAAAGAGAAGAGGCAGGCCATTTCTACCATATCCAGAGTGTTACTTATTAGTGGTGGAATTTTGGTCACACATGCCTGTACATATAAGAAAAAAAATTATTTCCAATAAAGAAGAATTATGATTTAGCAAAAGAGAAAAATTAGCATGTTGTGCATCATGCTTTGTAAGACATTCAGCATTCAAAGACACGGGAACCAACTTTTCAGAATAATTGGGGGTGCTAAACTTGACACAAATTACCCTTCTCTAGTCTCAGTAGTCAATATTAGAATTGCTCAAACACTGACTGAGCTGGCACCTATGTTCAAAAGTGTTTTAAATATTCATGCTGAAGTGACAACCATTGTGAGTGCTGCTTAAGAACATAAGAACATAAGAAATTGCCATGCTGGGTCAGGCCAAGGATCCATCAAGCCCAGCATCCTGTTTCCAACAGAGGCCAAAACCAGGCCTCAAGAACCTGGCAATTACCCAAACACTAAGAAGATCCCATGCTACTGATGCAATTAATAGCAGTGGCTATTCCTTAAGTAAACTTGATTAATAGCCGTTAATGGACTTCTCCGCTTAGAAAAGCTACTATTAAAAAAAAGGAAAATAAATAAATCAATATAGAGCACATCAGAGGGAATTCAACCTTCTTATTGTGTCATTACTGATATAGTTACTTCAATGTCATCCAACTTTCTTAGTGCTTAAGGGGCACAAGATGGCATGTCAGTCATTAAAAAAAAGCATATCCTTAAAAGGACATGTCTGTGTAATGCAGATAGGATCCTATTAATATATTAATAACCTAGATTTTCAAAGGATTTGGACAGCTTCCTGAAAGAAAAGTCCATAAACTACTATTAGGGTGCACTTGGGAAAATCCACTGACTATCCCTACGATAAGCAGCATGGAATCTATCAGCATTTGCGATCCTGCCAGATACTTCTGTCCTAGATCTTCCACTGATGGACAAGCTTACTGGGCTTGATGGACCTTTGGCTTAATTCAGTATAGCAAATCTTATGGCCTTATACTCTAATCTTATCTCAGTGTATAAATTAATAATACTGTTTATTAAATTGAGCTGTTAACAGGTCCTGCTGGGCACATTTGCATTCCTTTAGCAAGAAAATGTATCATATCATACACCTTCTACAAGGGCGCCTAGAGATGCACATTTACTCATACGGTTTATTCCATAAATTATACCCCACTAGCACGCATGAACCATGTACAGTCATGCTCTGCAACAGGTAAAGCAGACAGTGCATAATCCAGACAAGGCATCAGCAACTTACCAGTCTTCATAATTGTGTAAGATGAAAGTAATTTGACTTATCTCCTTCCTCTGTAAAGTAAAGATTTATAACTTCAAAACAAAATCATGCCACTAGCATTTCATGAAACGAAGGATTCACCAGCCCACAGCAATGGTCGGTAGGTAGAATGGTACACCTTTGGTCAGAAGAGCCACAACGCTGGAAACTAGGCCATAACGCAATAAGTAAGGTTCACCAACACAATTTTCAACTAAGAAATAAATGTTTTCTTTAACCTGATCCATAATAACCATGAGAACACGTCTACTATTTTTTTATAGATCCTGTTTAATAAACTAAAGCAGCTGATACATTAATAACTCACTGAGCTGCTCAATTATGTCAATAGCTATGTTCTTCAGTTCATTGATATCAACATAAAAAAATTATACAGATTAAATTGAGTTTTAGTGGCATAACATAAAGAAACATAGAAATGATGGCAGAAAAGGATCAAAGGTCCAGCCAGTCTGCTCAGCAAGCTTCTGCAGCACCATATAAGCCACCTCCATAACTTATCAGTTTCCCAGACCATCAAAGTCAAGGCCCTTGTTGTTTGCTGTTTGAGTCCAAATTGCCTGTTACCTTTTACTGTGAAGCAGAGAGCAAAGTTGGAGTTGCATCATGAGTTACAGACTTATCAGCAAGTTACCCTATGCCTATCTGCTTTCCCAAACCACAAAATTCAATGTCCTTGTTGATTGCTGTCTGAATCTAATTCCCCTTTTCCCCCTGCCGTTGAAGCAGAAAGCAAAGATGGCTTTACATCAACAGTATGAAGGCTTATTGGTTAAGGGTAGTAACCGCCACACCAGCAAGCAAGTTACCCCCATGCACTCATTTCTTCATTTCCATCCTCTAGCCTTTAGGGATCCACAGTGTTTATCCCATCCCCTTTTAAATCTTTCACTGTTTCTGTCTTCACCACCTCCTCCGGAAGGACATTCCAGGCATCCACCACCTTCTTCATGAAGAAACATTTCCTGACATTGGTTCTGAGTTGTCTTCCCAGGAGTTTCATTTTGTGACCCCTAGTTCTACTGATTTCTTTCCAGCGGAAAAGGTTTGTTGTTGATTGTGCTCATTAAAACCTTTCAGGTATCTGAAGGTCTGTATCATATCTTCCATGTACCTCCTTTTCTCTAGGGTGTACATATTTAGGTCCTTCAGCCTCTCCTCATAAGTCATTTGATGGAGACCACCCACCATTTTGGTCAACCTTCTCTGGACCACCTCCATCCTGTCTCTGTCCTTTTTGAAATATGGTCTCCAGAACTGAACACAGTTCTCCAGGTGAGGCCTCACCAAGGACCTATACAAGGGAATTATCACCTCCTTTTTCTTACTAGTTATTCCTCTATGCAGCCCAGCATTCTTCTGGGTTTAGCTATCGCCTTGTCACATTGCTTCGCCGTCTTCAAATCGCTAGACACTATCACTCCAAGGTCCCTCTTTTGTTCCTTTCACAGCAGCCCTTCCCCCTCATCACAAAGAGCTCTTTTGATTGGGTGACTAGAGAGCTGGATCAGGGAAGAGCGCTCAATATAATTTACTTGGATTTTAGTAAAGCTTTTGATATGGTCCCACATAGAAGACTCATCAACAAAATGAGAAGCTTGGGGTGAGCTCCAAGGTGGTGGTGAGGATTACAAACTGGTTGATGGATAGAAGACAAAGTGTAATGATAAATGGAACCTACTCTGAAGAGAGAATGGTGTTAAGTGGAGTGCCACAGGGATCGGTGTTGGGACTGGTTCTGATCAACATCTTTGTGAGCGACATTGCGGAAGGGATAGAAGGTAAAGTTTGTCTATTTGCAGACGATACTAAGATCTGCAATAGAGTGGCACGCCGGAAGGAATAGAGAGAATGAGACGGGATTTAAGGAAGCTGGAAGAGTGGTCGAAGATCTGGCTGCTGAGATTCAATGCCAAGAAGTTCAGAGTCATGCATCTGGGGTGTGGTAATCCAAAAGAACTGTATAAGTTGGGGGGTGAAGGACTAATGTGAACAGAACAGGAGAGAGACCTTGGGGTGATAGTGTCTAACGACCTGAAGTAGGCGAAGCAATGCGACAGGGCGATAGCTAAAGCCAGAAGAATGCTGGGCTGCATAGAGAGAGGAATATCTAGTAAGAAAAGGGAAGTGATAATTCCCTTGTACAGGTCCTTGGTGAGGCCTCACCTGGAGTATTGTGTTCAGTTCTGGAGACAGTATCTCAAAAGGGACAGAGACAGGATGGAGGCGGTTCAGAGAAAGGCGACCAAATTGGTGGGTGTTCTCCATCGAATGCCTTATGAGGAGAGGTTGAAGAACCTGAATATGTATACCCTGGAGGAGAGGAGGAGCAGGGGTGATATGATACAGGCCTTCAGATACTTGAAAGGTTTTAATGATCCATGGTCAACAACAGACCTTTTCCATAGTAAACAATTTAGTAGAACTAGGGGTCATGATTTGAAACTTCAGGGAGGAAGACTTAGAACCAATGTCAGAAAATATTTCTTTACGGAGAGGGTTGTGGATGCCTGGAATGACCTTCCAGAGATGTGGTGAAGACTAAAACTATGAAGGATTTCAATGGGGCATGGGATAAACACTGTGGATCACGAAAGACTAGAGGATTTCAAAGGGGCATTGGATAAACACTGGATCACTAAAGGCTAGAGGATGGAAAAGAATGAAAAAAAGCATGGGGTAATTGGTCTGGGGTAACCCGCACGAAGTGGCAGTTGCTACCCTTAACAGAATCATAGGGGTGACTGTTACGATTCTGCTTGTGGGATAGGCCCACAAGCAGCCTCTCACCTCTTCGTCACCGACAACTGCTGCTTTCCTCGCGGCCTGGAGGCTGCCGACATCGCCTGCCTTCTTCCACGGCCAGGAGGCCGCCGCTGAAGCTACCACTCGCGGCAGATAGAGCCGTCACTGTTGGATCTCCCCGCGGCAGGGAGCTGCCACTATTGATGCTCCTCTTCGCAGCCTGGAGGCCGCCGCCGTCCTTCTCCTGCGGCCCGAAGGCCGCTGACGTCATCGTCTCCTTCCTGTGGCCAGGGAGCCGCCGGTGTGGGACTTCCCACGGCAGGGAGCTGCCGCCTTCTGTGCCTGTCTTAGTGGCTGGAAGCCACCATCATCAGGGCCTTGCTTTGCGGCCTAGTGCCGCTCCTGTGTGAGCCTCTTTGCTGCGTGGACGCCGTCTTTGCTGTCCAAGGTCCTGCCCCTTCCTAGGCGCGCGGCAGCGCCTCTTCTCTTTATTTAAACGGCCTGCGCTGGGCAGGGCTCTGAGACTCCTGATGACGTTCCTAGGCGTCTCCTTCTTCAGCCCTAAAAAGAGGGCCTCCCTTCAGTCTCTCATCACCTTTGCAAGGAGTTGGTTAACTCTTTGAGTTCCCTTGGTTCCAGCTCTTCGTTGCAGGAGTCTTCTGTACTTCACCTCGCTTCTTCAAGGCACTCCGTTCTTCATGGGAATTCCCTTGTCTTCATCTGTGGTTCCTGATCTTTCGTCTTCACCTTTGTTCCATGTCCTGGTCTCTCGTTGGATCCCGTGTCTTCATCTGTCTTGTTTTCAAGATGTTCCTGTCTTCAGATGCTCCTCTCTCCGGATACTCCTAGTTCCGATGCTCCTGCTCCAGAGGTACCTGAGGATCCTTGCTTCTGTTCTGGTTTTGAGATGTTGGAGTGGATTCTTGGGTATTGCGGTGATGGCCACTCCCACGGGGAGGAGCCCCGTGAAGAACCGCAGTACTAGGCTAGACTCTAAACACACAGACACAGAGAATTCATATTTATTATACAGCTTGGTGGTGCTGCCAGGGATGGCAGCAGTGAGGTAACCCAGTAGAAGTAGTCCAGGGGTCCTCAGCAGAGGAGACCAATCCCACGCTCAGGTAGTTGGTAGGCTGCACAGTAGGGAAGTCCCGGATGCAGACTTGCAGCGCTGAAGCTGGAGGTGAGACAGACTGACAAGGTTAGTTACTCACTGAAGTTGGTAGCTGTAATGATGAAGATCCTGGCAGGCAGAAGTAGTTGAACTGTAGGCATCAAGGTAGGAAAAGCAGGCCCTCGAGGAGTGAGTACCCGGTATCCCATATAGGTATCTGAAAGAAGCATAAGGGCCCCTGAGGAGCGGATACCCAGGTTAGAGATGAATAACCCCAAAGGGCAGAGAGAAAGCTTCCAGCGGCTGCTGGGAAGTGGCAGAGCAGCTTAGACTGGAGCGATTCCAATCCTTGCTAACTCGAATTGTTAGCAATCGAAGGGCAGGCTAAATACCCGGATGTCGTGATGTCACTCTGAGGGAACGCCCCCGAGGTTCCCACCATGGCGCGCACCCTAAGAGGCCGAAGCCGTCTGAGACCGACGGACACAACAGCTCCTTGTCGCAGACGTCCCAGATGTCCTTGTTTCCAGAGGTCTCTTTCGTCTAGTGGCTCCGATGTCCTAATGTTCCGGTGAACTAGATGTCCTTCGTTCCTGCCCTGATCCTGATGTTTCCTTCGTCAGCTCTTCACCCAGCTTCCAAGTTCCTCTCGTCCATTCTTCACCTTGCAGTGCAAGTCTCTGATGGACCCTTGCTTTTAATGTTCCTGAATCCGAGTTCCGAGTCTGAATCCTGAGTCTTGTATCCTGTCCCCGGTCTGAGTCCTTGCCTGCTTCCGTCCATGCCTAAGCCTCTGCCAGAACTTGCTCCACTTCAGTCTGGTCCATGACCAGCCATGGGCGGCTGTGTAGGGCGCGCCCCGGTGCAGGCCTCTCCTGAATCTTCGTCATGTCCTGGCTTCAACTTCCACTTCTTCGCCTGGAGTCTGTTTCAACCTGGTCTGTGACCAGCCGTGGCGGCTGTGTAGGGTGCGCTGCGATGCAGCTCTCATCCAGTACTTTTGCCCAAGTCCTGAATCCTTGCCTGAGACCTTTGTGTAACCTGAATCCTTGTCCATGTCTTCTGAGTAATCTGAGTCTTCATCTGAGTCCTTTAAGTAACCTGTATGCCTATCTGAATCCTCTGAGCATCGTGCATCTCCATCCTCGTCTGAGCATCCAGCATCCTTGTCCACGTCTGAGCATCCTGTATCTCCATCCATGTTTGAGCATCCTGAACCTTCGTCCACGTCTGAATCCTTGCCTGAGTTCCAAGTTTCCTCGTCTTGTCCAAGTCTCAACTTTTCCTCATCTCGTTCCAGTCTCCAAGCTCCTTGTCTTGTTCCTGTTCCAGTACCATCACTTGTCCTTGTCCTCTGTTCATCCCTTCGCATCTGCTGTTCCCTGGCGGCAGGTCCGAAAGGGCTATCGAGTGGCCGGAGGTCTACCCCAGAGACCAGCATTGCGTTGTTGGGTCTCTTCTGGTGCGATGGGTTTGGCAGGTGTCAGGCTCACTGGGTCTTCTGCCTGTCCGCCCGTGCTTGAACACGTCTTGCCGCGGTGTTTCCCTGGAGTCCTCTGGGGTCGTGCCGTGGTCTGGGCACACTAAATCTCCCAGGAATTGAGATCGCTTCCCACCGCTTCCCCAATAGTGACCTGCACGGAGCAGCAGTTACTAGCCTTAACAGAATCATGGGGGCAACCTGCATGGAGCAGCATTTACTGCCGTGGGAATCTTGCTGGGCAGTCTGGCTGGACCATATGGTCTTTTTCTGCCGTCGTTACTATGTTACTATGTTTTGGATTACCGCACCCCAGATACATGACTCTGCACTTCTTGGTATTGAATCCCAGCTGCCATATCTTCGACCACTATTCAAGCTTCCTTAAATCACTTCTCATTCTCTCCTTCCGGCGTATCCACTCTGTTGCAGATATTAGTATCATTCGCAAGTAAACAAACTTTACCTTCAATCCTGTCCACAATGTCGCACATAAATATATTGAACAGGACCGGTCCCAACATTGATCCATGTAGCACTCCGCTTAACACCGCTTTCTCTTCAGAGTGGGTTCCATTTATCATCACACGCTGTCTTCTGTCCGTCAACCAGTTTGTAATCCATGCCACCACCTTGGCACTCATTCCCAAGCTTCTCATTTTATTCACAAGCCTCCTATGCCAGACCATATCAAAAGCTTTGCTGAAATCCAAGTAGATCATATCAAGCGGTCTTTCTCGATCCAAATCTTTAGTCACTCAATAAAAAAAATCAATCAGATTTGTCTGACAGGACCTTCCCCTAGTGAATCCATGTTGCTTTGGGTCCAGCAATCCTCCTGACTGCAGATAGATCACTATCCTTTCCTTCAGCAGAGACTCCATTAATTTTCCCACCACTGAGTGAGGCTAACTGTCTTGTAATTTCCAGCTTCCTCTGTGCTACTATTCTTGTGGAGCGGGACCAACACCGCTCTTCTCCAGTTACTCTGCACCACTCCCATTTCCAGGGATCTATTGAACAGGTCATGCAGCGGACCCACCAGCACATCTCTGAGCTCCCTCAGTATCCTGAGATGAACCTTATCCGGCCCCATGGCCTTGTTCACTTTCAGTTTTCCTAGCTCATCCCATACATTCTCTTCTGTAAAAGGAGTTTCATTTACCCCATCTCCATCTACTGTCTTGTTAACCAGCAACGGTACTTCCCCAGGTCTTTTTTAGTGAACACCGAAGTGATGTATTTGTTTAATATTTCCGTCAGATCTTCATCTCTCTCCACACATTAATCCTTGTCACCTTTCAGTTTCACTATACTACTTCGGACTTTCTTTTTTCTCGGATATATCTGAAAAATGGTCTGTCACCTCTTTACCTCTTTGGCAATCCTTTCTTCTACCTGACTTTTAGCTTACTTGATTTCCTTCTTCGTCTCCCTCAATTTCACCAGATATTCTTTCCTGTGTTCCTCATTTTGGGGTCCTTTATTTTTCTTGAATACTGTTGTTTTGGCTTTTATTTTATCAGCCACCTGCTTTGAGAACCAGATCGGTTTCTTATTTCTCTTACTTTTGTTTATTTTTCTAACATATAAATTTGTTGCCTTTGTACTTTCTCCTTTTAGTTTGGCCCACTGTTGTTCCACCTCTCCCATTTTCTGCCAGTCTTCTAGCTCTACCTCCAGGTACGCCCCCATTTCGACAAAATCCATATTTTTTAAATTCAAAACCCAGGTCTTTGTGTGACTTCTCTGCATCCTATTAGCAATATTAAACCATACCATTTGATGATCACCAGTGCTGAGGTGGGCACCCACCCGGACATTAGAGACATTATCCCCATTAGTGAGCACTAAGTCAAGTATCACATCTTCCCTTGTGGATTCCATTAGCATTTGTTTGAACTGAACCCCTTGCAGGGCATCCACATTCTCACAGGACAAGCAGGATGGTAGTCCTCACAAATGGGTGACATCGAGGATGGAGCCCTGTACGGAAAACTTTTCTGTCAAAGTTTCAACAAGCTTTGACTGACACTGGCACACTGGGTGCACTGAGCATGCCCAGCCTGCAATTATCCCTGTGAGCCACAGGTGTCTCCCTCAGTCTTCTTTTTTCCGCTCTGCAGTAAGCATAGCGGTTGGAGCTCTGTGAGGATTTTTTTAACTAATTACCTCATGGAAACACTTAACTTTTCACTTCAAAAAACACTTTTCCCTGCACAGGTCTCCCTCCGCGTACGTTTTTACGACGCTCGGTGAGTACTAATTCTTATTTTTCGGTCGGTTCCTGTCACTATCTTAAGGCTGTTAACTGACTGAAGCCTTCCCTTCCCCCATTTTTCAGTTAGCTTTAAACAGCTTGCGAGTATCTCTGTGACACTCTGCTTGCTTATGCTAGTGGGGTAGGGATTTTTTCCTTAACTTAGGACCTCTGTAGCTTCAAGTCCTTCGTTCCCTGGTACCCTCACGCAGTCGATACCCTATCGCTACACCGGGACCCGCCTAAACCGCCCTGGGCTTTTATATGTCATCAGCGCCCCTCCCCCCACGGTGCCCTGATGCCTTTATCCATGTTTTTTGCTTTTCAGTGCTACCAGGCTTTTTCCTCCTACGCACTGTTTTTTTCCTTGGGCTTCCTCGGTGCTGTCCCTACCCGGATGCATGCCATTGACGCACACGCTGTTAGTCACTGCCATGCATACTCGGGTCGCCGCCACCGCTGCCCGAGACACTTTTTAACGATCCCAGGGTCACTTCATCGATGCCACCCCCCCTTTTGGGGATGCCATCGATGCCCCATCCTCCCCACCGATGTCCAGCCCTTTCCATCGGGGGGCATCGGTGCCACATCGATTCGTCGGTGGGCATCGATGCCGGATGGTCCCCATCGGTGGACATCGGTGCCGGATGGTCCCCATCGATGGACATCGGTGCCGGATGGCTTGTCCGTCGATGGCATTGGTGCCGGATGGCCGTCCGTCGATGGCATCGGTGCCGGGTCCTTTTGCATCGATGGACACCGATGCCCAGGTGTTTCATCCATGGGCATCTATGTTAGAATGCATCCATCGAGGGCAGTCGATGCCAGGCTGCTCCCATCGGTGAAATTCGATGCCCAGGTGGGTCCCATCGGTGGGTATCCATGCCGGCTCGATTCCGTGGATGGGCGTTGATGCCAATGCCAGCCTTATGGCTGGCATCGATGCCCATGCCGATTCCAGGACTGGCGTTGATGCCGGGATGGAATTCATCGACTGGGAGATCCATGCCATCGATTCCATACGTGTCCATATCGATGCCACCGACACACGTGTCTGGGGCACCGATGCCATGTACACTTGGAAATCTGAGTCTGTCCAAATCGATACCGTCAACGTCTATGGCCCTATAGTTGATGCCCGTGGCCATGCCACAAACGGCATAAATGCCCGCCCTCCATGCATCGATTGCCCTCGACACCTCCGTTTTCCTTCGGTGTCCTTGACGCCCTATTGATTCGACTTCGACTCAGTCGATGCCGGTATCTTTTTCAATAACGGCAATGTTTTTCGATTATTCGATTCCACATCGTTTCAAAGATACCTATGCCACTGCTGTCAGTGCCCGTCACTGTCATCATTCTCCTGGCCAGTCATCGACGATTTTTCATACCCATTTTGATGATATCCTCGAAGCCCCTTAGGTTGCCTTCAATATCGTCAATACCAACATAGCACCGCCACATAATACCCTCGCCTCCTCACATTGCTCCACGCTTTGGGTTCTTTTTTAAGCCCCGTATTAGCTTAAGACACTCCATTGTGTCAGGAGCAGAGCAGGCGTGCTGACAGTTCGTCATCGATCGCCTTCCAGGACGACGAGGGCTTCCATCTCGGCGCTGGGGAAAGACCGGGCCGAGCACCGTGGCACCCATCATCGCCGACATCGTGATCGTCCGCCGCTGACGCCATCCAGCACATCGGTGCCATCCTTCTCCAGGCTGGACAACGCTCGGGCAGAGCGACATCACCACTGCCATCAGCACTGTTCCTACAGTTTTGGCAGTCCTTGGTGATCCAGAACTTCCGGATCCAGGTCCGACAGCTTCTGCATTGGCGTCACGACACATCGAGCCGCTGTGACGAGGGAAGGGAACATGAGTTCCGTTAGGGCTCCTCTGTTCCTGGCGTGCCCCACCGTCAAGTGGTGTGGGACTATGGCCATCTGTTACACTTAGCAGTCTAAACGCCACTCACGCCTGGCCTGTCTCCTCTGTACCTGTGCCACCATACCGGGTTTCAGAGCGAGATGGACGTTTACGTCCCCGGCCTTACCCTCGAGGACTCCGGAGACCGTCGGGGTCAACAATCTTCACCGGCTCGTCTTGCGGCGATCCACGTCGGATGGTAAGTACCCGCTTCGGTGGCATTCCCATAGAGTTGTGTTCTCCCATTCGGACCGTGGTTCGAAAAGTTCTGGGTCATGTGCCTTTTAGAACTGTATTAGTGTCACATATCACTATGTTAGCTATGTTAGCCACAATATCAGGAGAACCCCTCTATCTTCTTGGGATTGCAGCAGGGCTTCTTCTCTTGTCAGTAACAAGTCCCTGTGCCGACCAATGCTCTGACTCTTGGTTCCCTCCCAACCAAGGTCCAGCTGCATTGGCTGATCTGCTAAACATGAGATTCAGCAACCATTGCCCCATGTACAAGTCCACCTTGAGGCCTGGCCACAGGTCTCAGTGTCTCCTTGTACAGCATACAGAAATGCGGGTACCACTTACCGCTCACACACCTGCAGGAGCCTACATGATATCCTCCATTGGGACACCTCTTGGTCTCCCATCTGGTCAGATATCAGAGCGGCCACCCCACCTTGTACCAAAGTCCCGGTACACTCCCCCAGGCGCTACGAAGTGCAGAGGGGAGAAGGGAGGGGGGGTTGGGGAGTTTTAATTGCACTATTCTTTCTTTTAACAGAAAATAGTTACTCTCCGCACATCCTGGACCTAAGAAAATCCAACTTTCTTTAGACGTCACAGGTACAATGGTATCTTTGGTTACCATCACTCCATACTGCAGTAAGTACATTATTTTAATGTTTCTATGTGCTTTATGGTGAGTCAACATTACAACCCCAAGCTC
This sequence comes from Rhinatrema bivittatum, assembly GCF_901001135.1. Classification (NCBI taxonomy): domain Eukaryota; kingdom Metazoa; phylum Chordata; class Amphibia; order Gymnophiona; family Rhinatrematidae; genus Rhinatrema; species Rhinatrema bivittatum. Next base: position 208,220,867 of record NC_042622.1, on the reverse strand, counting down.
TGCCGCTGGCACCAGCTTCGGTAAGTGAACTGTCTCTTGCATCACTGTTGGTGAATGCTGTTTTCTCTGCGGAGTGTAACATCATTCACTTTCCTTGCATAGACTACTGCTAACCACTTTCAGTACATGCAAGGAGCTCTCACTTTTTTCAGGACTCACTATACATTTACTAACTGGGATTACTGTCACTGCCATAAATCCCTTCTGTAACACTTCTGGACACCACAGTCTTAAGACCCTCTTGTCCAGCATGCGCACAGACATTCTGATACATTGTTATATGTCCCTGCGCATATTTTCCATAACCTCAGCCTTTCAAATTTTCATGGTTGGGCTATGGGGTTTCTTCCCACTATGCATTTTTCTCATAATTCAAAACTGCTATGGGTTATATTCAGTGACATTCTATACTCAATGGACCTAAGTGGTTTCATTGCTTTCGTCCCTGATTCTTATCCCAGTTCGAACTAGGACCTAGTCTCCTTCGACTCATGCTCGCAATTCCTTAGGGTTATAAAGTTTCTCCTGAAAGCTGTCAACCCATTATGCATCTATTGCACTCCAGCATAGTTTCTCATAAACGTCCTGGACGTTGCACCCATGAGTTATGCCCTTATGCCTTCCAATACTGCTTTTGCAACAATTCTTTGTGCATACAGACAGACAGCATAGGGACAATGTGCTTTCCAACTCATAAGCACGCACAACCTCTTAGCTGCTCTGCTAGACAGCTGCGCAGCTCTACCCTTGGCCCTTGTTCACTTCATGCGTCCTTGGGCCACATATCTAAGAGATTTAATGAACGCTCTATCTGACCTCCACGTAGGTTCTATCCTCTCGAATGGTCTCAATTACATGTGTACAGGGCAAATCTTTTAACGCTGAGTTTAACTAAACTTTCCTCTGTGTCTGCATCATTCCATACGATGCACAGGTTCTGCTCCCTACACATGTTTCCTATGCGTTCCCTTAGATGCCTTTTCTTCCATCAAAGGCCTCTTCAATATATCTCTTCTGCTGCCTCTCGTAGCCAGCATTCTTCTAATGTTGAACTGGGATGGGGTTCAGTATTCTTTTCCCCACTCCCTGACTGAGATCAGTATGCTTCCCATACTTCTCAATCCATCATATCAGTAACCTTTTATTCCCTCACCAGTCAGTCCCAAATCATAGACTTACTGATGTTCTTAGGTTCTGGTAGCGTCACAAAACCTTCTATACATAAATCTTGCCATTTAATATGGCAGGCTTTACCTCCTGACGCTAAAAAAAAAAAAAAAAAGAGGTATTACCCCTTTTACTTTTCCACCATTTTTTCTTACTCCCTCGGATTCTGTTCTCCAGACATCCTCCACATAGATACACCTTTCTCTTAGGAGGTGTATCGTTTTGGGAGTTGGGTTCCCGTTTTCGGTAATCCTCTCTGAGTCGGCTTACCATGGATTATCCACTGATCAAGCCGCCTCTATTTCTCTAATCACGGAATGAACATATATATTCTCCTTATAAGTCTCATACATTCTACGTTTGAGCCTTTCCATTCCTCTCTTCCACAGTTTGGCAAGGGAACTTCTTTCCCTCTTAATGTCATTCCTGCCAGCAGGGTCCGTGAGTTATGCACTCTTTCCATACTCACCTGACTCCGTTCCTCTGCCACTGAGTAGTTCTACGCATTCAACTTTCTATCCTTTTCAGGTAGATGTTGTATCTCCTTTCCTCAGGAAATACTCTATTAATTTTTCCTAACCTCTCTCTCTCGCCCTAGGGAGAGACTGGGTTTTCCACATTCCTGGACAGTAATGCTGCGCTTACATTCTATCTACATTGCACTGCATTCCATGTGAATTCCACTTGACTCTTTCCTTCATGCAAGGGTCAAGCTGCTACTTCCAGTGGCCACACAGACCTAATCCTTCTGATTAAGTGGTCTATATTTCCTTTCCTACCAACAAGCAGACATTTCACTACAACACTGTGGGTATCCACATACTGTTGTGTCCGTCTTAGCCTTAACAGCTTCCCTTTGGTTACTGCTGCTTGTACTTTTTTATCAGGTTGCAGCCTGGAGTCCTCTCCATACCTTCGCAGCCTATTATTGCTTACATTTGACTAGCCGGCATGCTCCATGTTTGGCCAGTCCGCCTACTCTTACTTTTTTCAATTCACTACCCAACATCCTTCCACGAACCCATTATGGTGTTGCGGATGCCCTCCGTTCCCATTTCCACCTCAGTCGTTACGCCTTTGCGCATCTGCGGTGTATCTGGTGCATTCCCGGGCATCCTCAGCTCGGTACTCACCCATTTGTGAGGACTACCATCCTGCTTGTCCTGTGAGAAAGCAAATGTTGCTTACCTGATGTAACAGGTGTTCTCACAGGACAGCAGGATGTTAGTCCTCACGAAACCCGCCCGCCACCCCGCGGAGTTGGGTCTGTATACTTTTATTTTAGTTTCGCTTGCGCTTTTTAGCTATAAGACGAGACTGAGGGAGACACCTGTGGCTCACAGGGATAATTGCAGGCTGGGCATGCTCAGTGCACCCAGTGTGCCAGTGTCAGTCAAAGCTTGTTGAAACTTTGACAGAAAAGTTTTCCGTACAGGGCTCCATCCTCGATGTCACCCATTTGTGAGGACTAACATCCTGCTGTCCTGTGAGAACACCTGTTACATCAGGTAAGCAACATTTGCTATCTCTCTACTTCTGGTAGATTCTGCAGAAGGCATTCTCCAGTCTACGTCTGGCAGATTAAAATCTCCAACAATCAACATTTCTCCCTTCTTTCTCATCTTCTGGGTGTCTTCAACCAGATCTCTGTCTAGTTCCTCTGTTTGATTCGGAGGCCTGTAAAGCACTCCAGTAAAAATGCATGCACCATCATCTTTTTTTAGGACGGTCCATAGTGCTTCTTCTCTACCCCACATTCCTTGCATTTCAGTTGCTTGGATATTGTTTTTGACATAAAGAGCTATTCCTCCCCCTTTTCTGACCTCTCTGTCCTTCCTGAACAATCATAAGAATCTGTGATCCATGTCTCTGTGACCGTAACAATGTCCAAGCCAACCTCAACCATTAGGTAGGGCCGCAGGTCTGGGATTTTATTGCCCAAACTGTGAGCATTTGTAGTCATCGCTTTCCAATGTTTCTCTTTTGATTTGTTGTACTTAGACACCTTTTCTGAGCTGATTGATTTTATTTTCTCCTCCCACTTCCTATATTGCATGGGGGTGATATGTCAATTTCATTGGCCATTTCCTGCTACCTCCATTCATTAGTTTAAATGTCTGATAATATATGATCTGAATTTCTCATTTAGCATCCTCCTTTGTGCTACAGACAAACGTAGGCCATCCTTTCTATAAAGCCTTTTACTGCTTAATACATGACCCCCAGCCTCTATTGTATCCAAAACCACTTTCTTTACACCAGGTTATGAGCCAGTAATTGAAATTATCTATGTCATAACTTCTCATTTCCCTTTCCATGAATAGGTAGTACTTCCAAAAAGGCACTATTCTTTCCTAGATTTGGTAAATCTTTTTGTTCTTCATGGAAGCCATTTCTGTTGAGGTCATTGATCCCCAGATGGATGATAACACTGATATCAAAGTTCCTACTTTCTTCTTCAATGACTTGGCCTCTCTGGTTTGCATTTCTACTAGCTGAGGATCCTGGAAGGCATTTAATTGTTGTGTCACCATCAAAATGTGCTCCCATATTGGTTTCTCTGACTATTGAGTCTCCCGTCAGAAGCAGCTTTCTTTTATGACATTTGATTCTATTGAAACATAGAAATGACGGCAGAAGAAGACCAAACAGCCCATCCAGTCTGCCCAGCAAGTTTTGCACTTTTTTTTTCTCATACTTATCTGTTACTCTTGGCTCTTAGTAACCTTTTGATTCTATTTCCCTTCCACCCCCACCATTAGTGTAGAGAGCAGTGCTGGAACTGCCTCTAAATGAAATATCTAGCTTAATTAGTTAGGGGTAGTAACCGCCACAATAAGCAAGCTATACCCATGCTTATTTGTTTACCCAGACTAAATAATTCAAACCTTGTTGGTTGTTGTCTGTATATAGATCTACTTTTCTTCATTCCCCCTGCCGTTGAAGCAGAGAGTTATGCTGAATATGCATTGAAAGTGAAGTATCTGACTTTCTCCCCTGCCGTTGAAGCAAAGAGCTATGCTAGATATGTGTGAAGTATCAGTCTTTCTCCCCTGCCATAGAAGCAGAGAGTTATGCTGGATATGCATTGAAAGTTAACTATGAGACTTTCGCCCCTGCCGTTGAAGCAGAGAGCTATGCTGGATATGCATTGAAAGTGAAGTACCAGGCTTATTTGGTTTGGGGTAGTAACCGCCGTAACAAGCAAGCTACTCCCCACTTTTTTTTTTGTGAATGCAAATCTTTTTTCATGTTTCCTCTTGCCGTTGAAGCTTAGAGCAATGTTGGAGTCGCATTAACCGTGTGTATGTTTCTGGGTGTATTGGGTGACTTTACTTTTAGAAATCACTTCAAAATCTATTGCTGAAGTTTCTTCATTCACCAATGCAGAAAAATCATTTTGTAAGGATAATTTTTAAAAGGATTTTCATGCTACAATGCACTTTACACATATAAGTAGGCTTTTGAAAATTGCTACAGTATATGCCATTGAATTGTCAATAGGTTTTACTTGTATAAGTGCACTTTAAAAGGTGAATTTTAAAATCCAAAATCGGGAAATGTGCTCACCTGATTTTAAAAGACGCCCACATGCATGCCCAAGTCCTGATGTGCAAATTACAGTGGACACAAAAAGGGTGGAATGTGGGTATAGTGTGGGTGGGGCATGGGTTCTGGGGCAGGGCCAAGAGATGTGCATACACAGAGTTACCTATGCGTCTGGGTGCATGCCTAGGTCCAGCGCTTCAAAACTTTACTTCTGCTTTGAAGGAGGTGTAAGTCTTAATAAAAGTATTTTCAGGCATCTGTGAGGGGTTTAAGGGGTCTGAGGTATCTGGGGGAATTGCAGGCTAAAAAACCAGGGCAGGACGTATCTCTGCAGAGCGAACTAGGCGTGTACAAGCTTAAACTTAGGCACACACCTATATGCGTGCTTAGCCTATTTTATAACATGTGCGCGTATGTGTGTGTATGTTATAAAATTGCTACCTCTCTAAGTGGGCATCAAAGCACATGTGTATATATGCGCCCACGCACCCATTTAAAAGTTACCGCCTAAACATGTAAACAGGCTTTTGAAAATTGCTATGATAGTGTGTTACATTTATGTGCATACCTCTTTTGAAAATTACCTCCCCTAGATAGCATGTACCTAATATTGTTTCTCAGTTTCCTGGAAAAAAAAAAGTTTTTTCAAACTGGGAGGATAACTTTCAAACAACTGCATGTGGCAGTATATATGCGTGTATATGGCTGCACATAGTTTTGCTATAGTATTTTATAATCCACACATATCACATGTGTGTGGATTATAAAATATGGGGACCATATTCAAAATAATATAATATGGAGAGGGAAATTATATTCCCAAATATGTTAAAAACAAGTGATCAATATATGTAAATAAGGAGAAAGGTATCATAAATAAAGTGCCTACTAATGTCAATCCACCGTCTCCCGCCCACATAGGGCCACAAACGGTATCATCTCTTATGGCATTATTAGTTGTAATCACGTACCCACTCTCTTATACATATATATTTTTTATTTTTAATCTTTTATGTATTATTTTATTTATCTATGAAATCTCTAAAATTATTCAGGTATAAAGATATTTTTCTTCCACAAGATACATTGAGCGTTTTGGCGCCATTGATAAACCAGCATTGGGAAGTTTGCCCTGTCTTGAGAGTTTGTGCTCTGTATAAGGGTATGGAGATACGAAGGGATCGCGGCGAGCCTGTAATATTTGGATGAAAGAAAATCCCCTGATGAAGGCTATTTTTAGCCGAAACATGGTCCGTGTTGGGAACAACTTATGATTTATGATACAGTAGTTGATAATGTGGAAAAGATGATATCGATACGCCAGTGATTGAGTTAAGTATCTTGTGGAAGAAAAATATCTTTATACCTGAGTAATTTTAGAGATTTCATAGATAAATAAAATAATACATTAAAAATAAAAATAAAAAATATTTTTGTATAAGAGAGTGGGTACGTGATTACAACTAATAGTGCCATAAGAGCTGATACCGTTTGTGGCCCTATGTGGGCGGGAGACGGTGGATTGACATTAGTAGGCACTTTATTTATGATACCTTTCTCCTTATTTACATATATTGATCACTTGTTTTTAACATATTTGGGAATATAATTTCCCTCTCCATATTATATTATTTATATATTAGGAGAGGAGGTTTGACTTCTGTGTAGTGACCATATTCAAAAAACCGTTTAGATGGATATCTCAAAAGTTATGTCTAAATGGCAAATTAGGAATATTCAGCTATTTATCAGGCTAAATTATAGCCGAATAACTATATAACTGGCTATAATTTAGTCTGATATAAAAGGGGCATTTCAAGAGTAATCCAGGGAAGGGTTGAGTTAGCCACCTAACTTAGCCGAATAATGCATATATCCAGCTAGGTTAGCAGGCTAATTTTAGACCTGCTTCCAAGCAGGTCTAAAATTATGAAGCCTTGTGTGGCTGGATAACTTGCTACTTATCCAGATATCTTTAAAAGATATCTGGGTAAGTAGTGCTGGGAAACTTTGAAAAAAAATTGAAGTACAGGGTCCTGTGGCCCGATTACCTCCCACTTCCATCATCAATTTTTACAGAGGCCTTAGCAGTCTTGCGTTCCCCACCTTACATCACCTTGATATAATCAATCTTCACCCACCATGGACCTTCCCTTTCCCCACCCCCCACTGAGTTTCAGTGATACACTCTGTACCCCCACCAGCACCATCTTCATTAACTGTCCATTGCACTGTGAGGTTTTAGTTCTTAAAATTTAGAATTGTGATTTATTTACATTTTTCAGTATTGAATGAAGCATTGATTTATTTATTCCATAGTCTTTAAAATTTATAAATTTGTTTTTGTACTTAAAATAATATTGATTGAATAAAGGGTAAGTTAGTTGGATTTACTTAGTGTGGACTGTTCCTTTTTTTGTTTTTTCAATTCATAAATAATAAAATCATAAAACATTTAGATAGTCAAGGTTTAATGGAATACAGCCAACATGGATTTACCCAAAGGAAGTCTTGCCTCACAAATCTCCTACTTTTTTTGAAGGGGTGAATAAACACGTGGATAAAGGTGAACTGGTAAATGTGGTGTATTTGGATTTTCAGAAGGCATTCAACAAAGTCCCACATGAGAGGCTTCTAAGAAAACTAAAAAGTCATGGGATAGGAGGCAATGTCCTTTTGTGGATTGCAGGCTGGTTAAAAGACAGGAAACAGAGAGTAGGATTAAATGGTCTGTTTTCACAGTGGAAAAAGGTAAACAGTGGAGTTCTTCAGGGATCTATACTTGGACCGGTGCTTTTTAATATATTTATAAATGATCTAGAAAGGGATACAAGAGTAAAGTGATCAAATTTGCGGATGACACAAAATTATGCAGAGTAATTAAATCCCAAGCAGATTTAATAGTACCTGTACATACTTTAACTGTACATAGTCTCCCTCTTTTCTATTTTCTATTTGTTTTATACTTCATCTAGCTATGCCTTTCCCCCTCCCGCTCCCCATCCCCCCTTTCCCACACACCCCTACCCTCCCTCCCTCCCCATGCCCTGCCCCCCTGCCTATCCTCCCCCACCTCTCCCTCCCCCCTTTTGTTATTGCTCCTTTGGTTCATTTTGTATTCTGAATTTTGTTTCTGTTATTAATGTTATATTGTTATATTGTTTTATTGTATTTCCCGCCTGAGTTCTTTGTAAACCGGCATGATGTGTTTCACGAATGTCGGTAAATAAAAAGTTAATAAATAAATAAATAAATAAATAAATAAATAAATAAAATTGTGATAAATTGCAGGAGGACTTTGTGAGACTGGAAGACTGGGCTTCTAAATTGCAGTTGAAATTTAACATGGAGAAGTGCAAAGTGATGCATATAAGGAAAAATAATCCTTGCTATAGTTACACAATGTTAGGTTCTATCTTAGGAGTTACCACCCAGGAAAGAGATCTAGGTGTCATAGTTGAAAATACATTGAAATTGTTGGCTCTGTGCTGTGGCGATCTAAAAAGCAAACAGAATGTTAGGAATTAAGAAGGGAATGACAAATAAAATGATGGATTTTATAATGCCTCTGTATTGCTCCATGGTGAGACTGCATCTTGAATACTGTGTACAATTCTGGTCACCACATCTCAAAAAAGATATAGTTGCACTGGAGAAAGTACAGAGAAGGGCGACCAAAATGATAAGTGGCATGGAATGGCTACCCAAAGACACCAAAGTCAGAAGCTGTTATTTTAAACTAACAATGCATCGTAATGGTAAAACCAAACCGCCTAAATGTTCCCAACAATCAAGCTTAACATACACACTTTATTTATAATTATGAATTGTTACCGTACAATGATGGCACTTAACAAGTTGTAATCTATACCACCCATATGCTCATATATATATACCACCCATATATATATATATATATATATATATATATATACCACCCATATGCTCCCCATTAAACAAAGGATACTCTATAAGGTACTCACAATCATCCACAAAGCGACAAACAAAATAGCTCCCATCACGTTAAGCTTTCAACTCCAACCGCACACATCTTCCAGACCTATCAGAAGCGCTTACAAAGGATCACTGCATGCCCAACAAGTAAATCATCTCTGAGCAAAAGAGCGCTATCCTTAGCAGGCCCCCACCAGTGGAACATGCTCCCCCCAAATCTAAGACTTGAACCCAATCATCAAGAGTTCAAAAAAAGGCTAAAGACTCTTCTTTTCCAACAAGCCTTCCCAGACTCACAATCCTACCAAGACGGAAAGTCTTCCAAATAAGAAGTATCCCCTAATTATGGTCACCATACCAAGTCCTACCTTCAGGTCTCTGCAACTGGACAACAATCTTTGAGTTCTAAAAATTAATCTTATTTATATTTTCCTCTGCAACTGGACTACAATTTCTAAGTTCAAAATTCATGTTATCTTATTATTTATATTTGGCATGGTTAATATGTCACTATATCCAAGTTAAATATTTAAATTATACAGTTTATATTACATAATTTTATTAATTACAAGTAAAACTATTCTATATTATTTATTATCATTATGTTAAATTGTCATCCAGTTATAATGTTCCATATGTACCACTGTTCTATGTAAAGCCCCCTTATCTCTGTTGGGCAGTTTATTGTTATATGTAAACCGGAGTGATTTATAGTCTCTATAAGAACCTCGGTATATAAAAATTAAAAAAATAAATAAATAAATATTGTTGTGCCCCTATGTAAACCGTTGTGATGGTTAACCAACTTAACGACGGTATAGAAAAGTTTTTAAATAAATAAATAAATAAATAAATACCCTATGAGGTAAGGCTAAGGAAGTTAGGGCTGATCAGTTTGGAGAAGAGATGACTAAGAGGGGATATGAGCGAGCTCTACAAAATCGTGAAAGGACTTGACCAAGTTAATGAATATTGGTTATTTACTCTCTTACAGATAATAGAAGGACTAGGGGGCACTCCATGACGTTAGCAAGTAGCTCATTTAAAACAAATTGAAGAAAAATTTTCACTCAGTACATAGTTACACTCAAATTCATTGCCAGAGGAAGTGGTTACAGCAGTTAGTGTAGCTGGGTTTAAAAAAGGTTTGGATAAGTTCCTAGAGGAAAAATCCATAAACTGCAATTAATTATTAAGCAATAGTAGTTTGAGATTTATTTAATGTTTGGGTACTTGCCAGGTACTTCTGACTTGGATTGGCCACTTTGGAAACACGATACTGGGCTTGATGGACCCTTGGTCTGACCCAGTATGGCAAGCCTTATATTCTTATGTTCTTACGAACTTTTCCTGCTGTGGCATGATTGACGCAGCCTCACAGGTGAACCTGTTAAGCCCATGCCGACAGCGAACCTGCTCGAGTTGGGGCAAGGACGAGCTTAACCTATACCAACCCCGTTCCCCGCAGGTTGGGCTCATGGGTTCAGGGGCCAGCAGGACTTAGGCAAGAGTCCTGAAGAGCGGGCAGCCAAAGTCAGAAGGAAAGCTAAGGTCTGGGCAGGTACCAGACAGCAGCAACAAATCCAGACACAAGTAAGGGCTGGCAGAGAAAAGGCATTGTCAAGGTCCAGACAGTGGTCAGGGCAGGTGGAGATAAAGCATCGTCAAGGTCCAGGCAATGGTCAGGAAAGACATAGATCAGGCAATGTCAAGGTCCAGGCAGTGGTCAGAGCACAAGAGAGAAATCTGAAGAAGAGACTGGATAGGAGCTGGCAGAGAAAGCAGTGCAGGCAAGAATGAGGCGAGGCAGGCTGGATGAGGCAAGGCAGGGACTAACAACATAACAAGGCAGGAGGATCTGTTTCTGAGGCACTAATGGGAAACACGGCTGGGGGGCCCACAGCTCTGGTTCCCATTCCGGAGCCTATTTGATGTGCTGGGGTGTGCACACACACGCCTAAGGGGAGACATGTTGGCATCCCAGCCAGTAAGATGGCGACGTCCCGACTGCAAGGCTGGTTCCCGGGGTTTGGGGTAATTGGGGCTGTTCACAGGGCCATCTCATGAGTGGCCAATTGTTACATGCGCATTTCTGCCTTCGGACAGAGAATTAGCACTCTATAATAGTGCTGCTAATGCGCTGCTTAAATTGACATCTACAGCAGCCTCCCGCATTCTTGTATTTTTGGGAAACTTAGCAGGGGCGATTCAAGTAGTCCTGTTAACATGCTTACACATGCGTCCCCTACAATGATAATTAGTGGAACCAACTTCTTCAACCAGTTCATACAAAAATTGCCATCAATCTGGATATGAGGGCAGAGGTACGTTGGTGGTTACAACCATCCATACTTCAGGAAGGTGCTCCCCTTCAACCAGTGCCATATTAAGTCCTACTAGTCACAGATGCCTCCACTGTGGGTTGGGGAGCCCATACCGGTCACTACAAGACACAAGGGTATGGTCTACTCAAGAACAGCATCTAAAAATCAACTTACTGGAACTCAGAGCAATGTGGAATGCGCTACGTACATTCAAGCATATCCTCAGAGGAAACACATAATGATCCAAACAGATAACCAATGGCAATTTTCTACATCAACAAACAAGGGGGAACCGGATCGTGGAGTTTGTGCTAAGAAACCCTACACATATGGCAAGGGGCATTAAAAAACAAGGCCATGCTTCAAACCACTTATTTACCAAGCATTGCAAACACCATGGCAAACAGCCTCAATAAAATATTCCACCCATACAAATGGTCCTTGAATCAAACCATAGCCAATCGTCTGTTCAGGCTGTGAGATCAAACTTGGATCAACCTTTTTACAACGGTTGAAAACTAAATCATGTCATGGACTGGCAAGCTGGTGTTGGGGAGCACCTCCATAGAGGCGGTACAGGGCTGCAGGTCTGGACTGGAGCTGGTCTTCTGCCTAAACAACTCCCTTCCCCACAAGTTGAGCCCTTGAGTTCTGGGGGCCGATAGGACTTGTCTTCAGTGGAACATCAGGGTGGCAAGGAAAGGCAGGCTGGACGAGGCAAGGCTGGCTGGACAGGGCAAAGCAGTCTGTATGAGGCAGGTCAGGCCAGAAGCTGAGAGCAGGGACAGGCAGAGAGCTGGATACAGGTACTAGTTAGGAGCTAGCCTGGATACAGGTACCGGCTGGGGCTTGGGTAACATACACGCTTGGCCAGATACAGAGTACAGAATAGGGGCTGGGCAGAAAACACAGAAGGCCCAGAAGCTGCTAGGTAAAAAGCCTGGAGGCCACAAAGCTAGGCAAGGCAGGAGGCCCGAAGTCCACAAGGCTACTCGACAGAATAACAAGGCTGGCCAGGACAGAGCCAAAGTGACTCAAGGAAGAGGCATTGGACCAGCTGGGTTAAATACGGCTGAGGCTTGGGAGTAGTGTAATCAGTGAGGAGGTAACTGGCAAAGTAGTGAGCAAGGTTCACTGAGGGCTCCTGGGGAAGAGAAGTCTGCGCAACAGGCTTAATCTTGGCACAGCAGGCGAAACTGTGCATGCAAGGAACTCCCTCAGAACACCTTAAAGGACCAGGTACATCTATCTGTACCAGTCATCCTTAAATCCCAACCCAGCAAGGGATTCTGGGATAGGGTGGATCACTGCAAGCCAGAGTAAGTGACCAGGGCCAGAGGGTTGAAGGAGGCCCAGGGAGAGAGAAAGAAGCCTCAGAAATACAAACTGTAAGTTACAATTATTTTGTTGAAGTGCACAAATCTGTTAACTTGTTTTGTTTACTATTGCTGATAAAGATTTTTGCCAGAATCCAGCCTAGAGTCTGTTCTTGGGCTAATCCTGACCACTCGGTATCACATATGGTGTTAGAAGTGGAATAGCTTGCCTAAGCAGGAAGCACAGGCAAAACCCACAACTGCAGCAGGGGAAAAAAAACCCTACAAAGTTTTGTTTTTTTCTTTCTCGTGGGACCTCCCAATTTCACTGCCCAACTGAAGCTACCACAGGGTAAGAGGGTAGCCCTGCCTGCAGAGTAAGGGACCGATACAATACAGTGTGCTCAGCCGAGCGCACTGTATAACCCTCAGTTGGACGCAGGTGGTACAGGTGCTAATTAATCCTCTTGCCGATCGGGTTCTCATTAGCAAGGAGGCACTAGAGGCGCGATCCCCTAATTTAAATATTGCATGACGACCCCCTAATTTAAATATTGCATGGTGACCCCAAGGGAGGCGCGTTAAGAAAGCAGGCGCTGAATTAATGTCTTGAATTTATGGGACCAAAATCTTTCTGGCACAGGGTGGCCGTGCAGGCATTCCTCTGGTGTTAATTGGCCATACCGACTTCTCTCTGAGACTGGACAGCTGGTTCAGGGTCTCTTTAAGGTTGGACCGCTGGCTCAGGATCTCTCTGAGATTGGGTAGCTAGAATAGCAGCTCTGGGGCACTGGGTGGCTGGGCCAGGGTGCTCGTCCTGGAGCAGGTCAGCTGGACTGGATTGCTTTTCCTGGAGTGGATCAATTGGACTGGTCTGCTCTTCCTGGAGCGGATCATCTAGACTGGGTTTGTTCTGCATCCTTGGATAAGAAGAAACAGCATCTCTTTGGAGCTGGGTGGCTGGAACAGCATCTCTCTGGCACTGGCTGGTAGGGACAATGTCTCTGTGACACAGGGTAGCTGAAAGAGCATTTTTCCCATAGATAAGCAGCTGAATTATCCATGCTGTCTGGGTACGTCCTCCGTGCCTCTAGATGGTGGAGCTCTCTAAGATCACCCAAAGTCTTTCGGTGAGGTGTTCCTCCCTGCATACCAGCCGTGTCTCCTCGAGGCTCTCAGTCCGTTTTTTTCCACGCGACTAAATGCACACTGAGCTCTTCTCTCTGTGAGGAAAGAATAATTCTGAGGAAAAAACCTGACAGGAAACTAAAAATGCCTAGACGAGGTTTTAAGTTTTGTGAATGTGGGAAAATCATGTCTGTGACAGACAGGCACCAATTTTGTTATTTATGCCTAGGTCCTAGACATGACCAGGCTAATTGCCGGGACTCCGGCCGCATGTCCCCACAGGTACAGCACCAAAGAGCTGAAAAAATTGCCCGTTTAAGAGAGGGAGCATCGGGCTCATATGCCCCCTCTGAAACTTCAGTTAAGTCGGCTCCAGGACCGAAGACGACCCCCAAAGCCCAAGGCCATCGAAGGGCTACCTCTGCGGACCCTCCCAGTCTAAAGAGAAAAAAGAAATAAAAAATTCAGACGACACAGAGCGCAGGAGATGTGCCGAGGATGCATTTTGCGTTGCAAGCATCGGTGCCTCATGACGTCAAAGCACCCCCGACGCATGAACGCGTTGAAGAAACACCGACGCATCGATGCTCTGAAGTGCCGAAGGAACATTGACGCATCAGAACATCATCGACGCACCGACGCATCTACTCCAAGCATCGATGCACTCAGGACATTGAGTCGTTGCTGAAGCAACACGGTGCGCAACTCTTACAACCGACCCTGCCAATGCAGTCAGTCATAACACACAAGAGACATCCTACAGGACACAAAAGAAGAAGGAGTCCTTCACCTTTAGTACTAATCCTAGAAGGAAGTCCGTCTCCCCCATGGAGATCAGACTCTTTTTCTTCTTTTACTTCTTCGGAAGTTCTCTCCATACTATCTACGACCTCTCATCGTCACGGAGATTCAGATCTGCAAGAGCCACTTCATCCCATAACAACCTACTTGCCCATGGATGTGGGCCGCCCAAAAGGTCCAGACACTGATATACTCAAAGCAGATGTATTACCACTATATCACCAAACAAAGCCGAAACCGTCAACTTCGACTTCAGCTTCAAATACTATCTCACAAATTACTAGCATCTTATCTCAATTTTTGGAATCCATTGAGAAACCAAATCAACCTATTCCTACTGAACCTGAAGAGATGCCCTCGTCCCCTCAACCGGGACTAGCACTAAAAACGCTATCTAGAGCCCCTTCGCCTCTACTGATTGACTCTTCAACTTCATCCTCTATCCCGGATCATCAATGGGATACCTATCTGACTCGCAAGAGTTACCACTGGAGCCAATCTCCCCGCCAGAAGATCTCACATACTCACAATTTCTGGAACAAGTGGGTCTCCAGTTGCGCGTGAAAACCAAAAACATACCAGACGCCAGACAAGAAATGTTTGGCGTCTTTAACATTTTTGACACTCTTGCTGAACCTACAGCACTCCCTTCACATCCAGTTTTATTATCACTGCTGGAAAAGTCCTGGGTCTCTCCATTTTCCACTACACCCACCTCGAGGAAAACGGATTTGAAATACAGAATGCGTGACTCACCTTTCTACACTAACGTGCAACTAGCTGTTGCGACCATCACTTCCCGACAGCTTCACTCCGCCTACTTTTCCTTTTTTGCGGCTCCTCCTGCTCTTCACGGACGCCTGGCTGCCGCAACGTCCACCTGCCGTCCTCTCCGGCGTCCCTGGACCAGCTTTGGCACTGCCTCCTGCCTGTTGTTAATGGAGTTGCTGGAGTTAGCAATCTGTTGGTATTCTGCTAGGGAGTTAGCAATCTGTTGTTATTTAGGAGAGTTGTGGGTGGATCCTTGGACCGGTGGCAGGTGACCACGCCCCCAGGGGAAGATCCCGAGAAGGACCACCGGTCAGGCTCAGAGTATGGAGACAGACACAAACTAGTTCTTTTATTAGACAGTATACTGAACCACCAGAGGTTGCAGTAGTGAGCTGAAAGGCCCAGCTGGGCTGTAGTCCCTCAGATACTGGAACAGCGATCCCTGGAGGCTGAGCTGTAGAGAAACTAAAATATAGTGAGTAGGCAGAGTATGCAGAGTTCATATACTGAATCAGATGGTAAAACTCTCACAATGTCTCATAGAAGCCCAGGAGCTGGAATGTATAGGCCCTCGAGGAGCGAGTACCTGGTTCCAGGGAAAGCTCTGAGAGAGCGATGGTAACTAGGGGTGTGAATCGTGTGATCGATCGTCTTAACGATCGATTTTGGCTGGGGGGGGAGGGAAATCTGATCGTCGTGTTTTGTTTTGTTTTTTAAATCGTTAAAAATCGGGGGAGGGCGGGAAAACCGGCACACCAAAACAACCCTAAAACCCACCCCGAACCTTTAAAACAAATCCCCCACCCTCCCGAACCCCCCCAAAATGTTTTAAATTACCTGGGGTCCAGTGGGGGGGTCCCGGCGCGATCTCCTGCTCTCTGGCCACGGCTGCGTTGAGAAATGGCGCCAGTGGCCCGTTGCCCTTATCATGTGACAGGGCAAAGGTAGCGCTACCTTTGCCCTCACTATGTCGACTGTAGTGAGGGCAAAGGTAGCGCCGGCGCCATTTTGAATATTGGTAATACGGCCCGCGTGCAGGAGGTCGCTCCCGGACCCCCGCTGGACTTTTGGCAAGTCTTGTGGGGGTCAGGAGGCTCCCCCAAGCTGGCCAAAAGTCCCTGGGGGTCCAGCGGGGGTCCGGGAGCGATCTCCTGCACACGTGACGTCGGGAGCCAGGAACCAAAATGGCGCCGGCGCTACCTTTGCCCTGTCACATGAAAAGGGCAAAGGGCCACCGGCGACACTTCTCTTAACGCAGCCGTGGCCAGAGAGCGGGAGCGCCGGGACCCCCCCACTGGACCCCAGGTAATTTAAAACATTTTGGGGGGGTTCGGGAGGGTGGGGGATTTGTTTTAAAGGGTCGGGGTGGGTTTTAGGGTTGTTTTGGTGTGCCGGTTTTCCCGCGCCCTATTTAACGATACAATACAAATGCCCCTGACGATAAATCGGGGGCATTTGTATTGTATCGTGCACTGTAACGATTTTGGACGATTTTAAAATTATCTGACGATAATTTTAATCGTTCAAAAACGATTGCCATCCCTAATGGTAACTCACTGATGTAGTTGGCAGTGATGACTTCCAGGCAGAAGAGAGTACCGAGTAAATCTGGGAACGAAGGCTCTCGTGGAGAGAGTACCAGTTCCAGACTGTCACCTGAAAAAACAAAGGAGAGAGCGAGGCTCCCGAGGAGTGGGTACCCCTAGTAAGTCCGAGGAGGCAGAGCAGCTTAGGTAGTGTAACCCTTGCTAACTCGATGTATTAGCAAATTCCAAGACCTATATATCCGTCGCGGGTGACATCATCTTTGGGGGACATCCCCGAGGTTCGCGCCATCACCGGTACTTCACTCGGGGCCGCACCGTGCGCGCGCCCTTGGCCTCCAGGAAACATGGCGGTTTGCAGCGTCCAGCTGGTCTGGAGATGCCGGAGGACTTCGGCAGAAGAACGCCGCGGCAGCCAATCTTCCCACGGACAAAGAGGGAGGCGCCCAAGAGGTAAGGAGGGCGAAGAGAGGGCGTCGGGAACCGACGGACACAACACCGCCATGTTCTACAGGTACCTTAGGGCGCGTGCGTCGTGCGGCCCTCATTCTTATTTCCTCATTGGCATGTTCCTCAAGGGCGTCCCCCTGTGATGATGTCACGCAGCCCGGATATTTAAGCCTATAGTTTATTGCTAGCCGTTGAGTTAGCAAGGGGGGATTCTTATGGATGGGATTCGCTCTCCTTACCCAGCTACTCTGCCTTTCCAACTTCTATTGGACTCTTTCTGCTAACGGGGTACCTGCTCCTCGGGGGCCTCTTTTGCTTCTTTCAGGTCGCTATCAGGTAACCGGTACTCGCTCCTCAAGGGCCCATGTTCCCGGACCCGCTGCCTGCATCTACCTCCTCTTCTACTTGGAAGAATTTGCTACAGACACCATCAGTGAGTACTACTATCATCCACCCCTCAGAGCTGTCTCCCTGGAACCAGGTACTCGCTCCTCGAGGGCCTGCCTCCGTTCCAGCGCCAGTGCCATCTCCTACGTGGAACCGCTGTGTGAGTACTTTGCCAATGATTCTCTCTGCTTCCAGGGATCTGGTACTCGCTCTTCGAGGGCCAGCTCTCCCTATCTCGGAGCTTCTCCATATTTGGGACTCTGTGAATGTTCTATTGTGCTCACTTTCTCAGTTCTCTCCACTACTGGAGGAACCGCTGTTCCAACGCCCTGAGGAATACTAGTCCAGCCCTGGGGAATACTAGTCCAGCTCACTGCCACCTCTGGTGGCTTCTCAAACTGTCTGAATAAAGAAATATCTGTGTTTGTGTGTCCAGAGCTGAGCCTGACCTATGGCCCCTCACGGGACTTCACCCCCGTGGGCGTGGTCAGCTGCCACAGTGACCAAGGGTCCACCCAAACCTCACTAATTATAACAGATTGCTAACTCCATGGATCCGGCACAGCTCAATGCCCTGCAGGCCATTCCGGCCCTGGCCCTGCGCAATGCTGAACAACAAGACGCATTGGAGAAACTCACTTCTGCGTTCCATCAGCTGCATGCAGAGAAGAATCAAAGCGCTGCTTCCAGTAATGAAGGTCAATTACCTGAAGTAACTCTGGCTGCTCCAGTTCGTTTCTCTGGAGAGATTCAAAGAACTAGAGGTTTCCTAAATCAGTGCTGCATGCATTTTGCATTACAGCCTTCTCACTTCTCCACAGCCCTCGCCAAGACTACTTATATTCTATTTTATCTTGATGGAAGGGCCTTGTCTTGGGCCTCAATGCTGTAGGAACGTAAGGATCCAATTCTGCAGGATATTGACGGATTTTTGGATTTGTTTAAATCCGTTTCTGATGATCGTGCTTGAGTGACTGTTGCTGGTTCTGCTCTGGTGGACCTGAAGCAAGGCAACCGACCACTGGCTGAGTTTGCAACAGAATTCAAGACTCTTGCTACGGAATTATGCTGGGATCCCAAATGTCTAAAAATCCTCTTCTTCAGAGGTCTGGATACTCGCTTGAAAGACGAGCTGGCCGCTCGTGAGACACCTGACTCGCTGGATGAACTAGTGGCTTTGGCTACTAGAATTGACCACCGGCTTCTTGATAAGTTGAAAGAACTCAAGCCTAGTAAAGGACCGGTTCAGAAGGAGGTTCGTGCTAAACCTGCACTTCGGATGGTTCCAGCAATACCGGTCGCCAGTGGAGAGGAACCGATGCAACTTGGTCGCAGTCACCTGACTTCAAAAGAGAGAAGACTTTGGAAGAGGCATGGCCTGTGTATGTACTGTGGACAAGCTGGTCATGATGTCCCAAAATGCCCAATTCGTCCGGAAAATGGACAGGCCTAAGTCCTGCGGGAGGACTGTTGTTAGGCCTTACTACACCCTCTCCTCCGCTCTCTCTCCCAGTCTCCTTGATCTGCGGACCATCCGAAATTCAAACTCTTGCCCTGATGGATTCAGGGGCAGGAGGCAACTTTATACTTCGACACCTAGTGGAACATTTGAGGATCCCCCTCGTCACTTTGAAGGTTCCACTGCTCTTATCATCTATCCATGGATAGCCTTTGCCGGGTGACATGACCTGTCGCACCGAACTGGTGACCCTTCGCACCGGAGCCCTCCATACTGAGTCAATTCCCTTCTTTGTGTTAGAGAAGGCCATGTACCCTATTGTTCTGGGGTTATCCTGGATGCAGTTGCATCAGCCTCAATTCGACTGGGGCCCAGGTTGTCATGGCAATTGCCTTAAGGAGGTTTCTCCTGTCCTCTGTATGCCTACAACTCCAGTGATGCCAGGACTGCCGTCTCAGTACGCATCATTCTGTGATGTGTTCTCCAAAGAAGCTGCTGACATCCTTCCTCCACATAGATCTTATGACTGTACCATAAGGCTGAAACCGAACATTGAACCTCCTAAAGGACATGTCCATCCACTCTCTGTAATAAAGAATAAGGCTATGTCAGAGTACATCGACGAGAATTTACAGAAAGGATTCATTAGACCATCAAAGTCTCCAGCCGGCGCAGGCTTCTTCTTTGTGGGGAAGAAGGACGGTACTTTACGTCCTTGTATCGAGGTCTGAACGAGATCACGATCAAAGACCAATATCTCCTGCCTTTAATCTCAGAGCTGTTCGACCGGCTTCAAGGTGCCAAGATATTCTCGAAACTTGACCTGAAGGGAGCCTATAACTTAGTTCGCATTCGCAGTGGCGACGAATGGAAAACAGCCTTCAACACTCGAAATGGTCATTTCGAGCACTTAGTAATGCCCTTCGGCCTGGGCAATGCACCCGCTGTGTTCCAGAACATGATGAACGACATTTTGCGGGATCTGTTGTACAAGAATGTCGTAGTGTACCTAGATGACATCCTGATATTTTCTCAGGACTTATCTACTCATCTAAAGGACGTCAAACAAGTACTACGAAAACTTCGAGAACATCGGCTCTACCCCAAGCTATCCAAGTGCGAATTCCATAAGGACTCTGTGCCTTTTCTTGGCTATATTGTGTCTAAAGATGGCTTCCAGATGGATCCCCAAAAATTAGAGCGTTTTAAAAACTGGTCCCAACCTACCAGCCTGAAGGCCCTGAGACGATTTTTGGAGTTCACTAATTACTATAGAAGCTTTATAAAGAATTATTTTTCTTTAACTGTGCCCTTAACTGCAATGACCCGAAGAGGGGCCAATGCTTCTAAATGGTCTGCGGAGGCTATTTCCGCGTTCGAGGATTTAAAGACTGCCTTTTCCACCGAACCATGCCTGCGTCATCCAGACCCCAACAAGCCATTCATCGTGGAGGTCAATGCTTCTGATGTCAGTGTGGGGGCTGTATTGAGCCAAACCAGAGACTCCAAATCCTTACGTCCCTGCTCCTCCTTCTGGCGACGTTTCTCTCCGGCAGAGAAGAACTATGGGATCGGAGATAAAGAGCTCCTGGCTATTAAGTTGACATTCGAGGAATGGCGGCCTTGGCTCGAAGGCACTCAACATCAAATTACCATGTTTACGGACCATAAGAATCTAGAGTATCTCCGCCATGCGCAACATCTTAACCATAGACAAGCCAGATGGTCCTTGTTTTTTAACCGTTTTGACTTCATGCTCAAATATCGCCCCGAAGACATGAATACCAGAGCTGATGCCCTGTCACGTTCCTTTCTCTCGGAGGATGTTCCAGAAGAACCTCAGCATATTATCGACCCAAAGAAAGTCATCATGGCGGCTACTCATACTGTGCTCGCTGGTAAAACCATCGTGCCTAAACACCTCAGGAAGAAAGTGCTCTATTTTGCACACAATTCCAAGCTGGCTGGCCCTCCTGGTCAATGCCGTACCCTGCTGAAGCTACAGAAGTATTATTGGTGGCCAACTATCAAGGAAGATACACTCTCTCTCCTATGTGGCATCTTGTGCCAACCGTGCCAAGCACAAACCTACTTCTGGCCAACCGTGGGGATTGCTGCAACCGCTTCCAGCTCCGGGCGCATATCGCTACTGACTTTGTAGTAGATCTTCTCCTCTCTGGAGGTATGAATACCATTTGGGTCACAGTCGACCATTTCAGCAAGATGACCCATTTTGTGGCACTGCCTGGCTTACCTTCAGCCTTGGAGTTTGCGAAGTTCTTCATAACCCACATCTTTTGCCTTCACGGTCTACTGAAGCACATAGTCTCAGATCGAGGATCACAGTTCACGGCCAGATTCTGAAAGACTTTGTGCAAGCTTTTCGACATCTCTCTAGATTATACATCAGCCTATCATCCTCAATCAAATGGCCAAACAGAACGGATGAATAGGACCCTGAAACAGTTCATTCGGGCCTATGTGAGTTGCCGTCAGAATAACTGGGCCGAACTGTTACCATGGGCTGAATTCGCCATTAATTCTCATCCAGCATTTTCCACTGGATCAACACCTTTTGAAGTGGTTTATGGACATTCACCATCACCGCCACTTCCACTGAAGCTCTCAGTGACGTCCCCAGCAGCTCAATCCACTGCTGATGATATCAATCAAATATGGACTCAGACGACAGAAATGCTACTCAAAGCGAGTGATCGAGCCAAAAGGTTTTATGACGCTCACCATTCCAAAGCGCCTGTCTTTCAACCTGGTGACAAAGTCTGGCTATCCACTAAGAACCTTAGACTGAAGTTACTCTCCACTCGATTTGCTCCTTGCTACGTTGGACCATTTCCAATCCTCCGACGTCTTGGTAACATCACTTACAATCTGAAGCTACCACCTGGATTAAACATTCAATGAGTTCTCTTCCAAGTCTCAGGAACCATCTACCATCAATGCAGAGGATGACCTAGAATACAAGGTCGAAGCCGTCCTTGATGTCCGAAGACGAGGCAAGACTTGGGAATACCTTCTTTCATGGGAAGGTTTCGGCCCTGAAGAAAATTCTTGGGAGCCTCTGGCTAATATCCTTGACAAACAGATGCTCCATCAGTTTCATCTCTCGTATCCTTGGAAACCAAAACCTGGTACCCGCAGAGGAGACCACCCTTTGAAGGGGGGTACTGTTGCGACCGTCACTTCCCGACGGCTTCACTCTGCCTACCTTTCCTTTTTTGCTGCTCCTACTGCTCTTCACGGACGCCTGGCTGCCGCAGCGTCCGCCTGTCGTCCTCTCTGGTGTCCCCGGACCGGCTTGGGCGCTGCCTCCTGTCATGTTCTACAGGTACCTTAAGGCGCACGTGCCGCGCGGCCCTCATTCTTATTTCCTCATTGGTGCGTTCCTCAGGGGTGTACCCCTGTGATGACGTCACGCTGCCTGGATATTTAAGCGTACAGTTTATTGCTAGCCGTTGAGTTAGCAAGCGGGGATTCTTACGGATGGGATTCACTCTCCGTACCCAGCTACTCTGCCTTTCCAACTTCTATTGGACTCTTTCTGCTAACGGGGTACCTGTTCCTCGGGGGCCTCTTTTGCTTCTTTCAGGTCACTATCAGGTAACCAGTACTTGCTCCTCGAGGGCCCATGTTCCCTGACCCGCTGCCTGCATCTACCTCCTCTTCTACTTGGAAGAATTTGCTACAGACACCATCAGTGAGTACTACTATCATCCACCCCTCAGAGCTGTCTCCTCGAGGGCCTGCCTCCGTTCCAGCGCCAGTGCCATCTCCTACATGGAACCGCTATGTGAGTACTTTGCCAACGAGTCTCTCTGCTTCCAGGGATCTGGTACTCACTCCTCGAGGGCCAGCTCTCCCTATCTCAGGACTTCTCCATATTTGGGACTCTGTGAATGTTCTATTGTGCTCACTTTCTCAGTTCTCTCCACTACAGCACTGCTACCGGAGGAACTGCTTTTCCAGCGCCCTGGGGATGTAGTCCAGCCGGGCTACATCTTCTACTCACTACTGCCACCTCTGATGGCTTCTCAAACTGTCTGAATAAAGAAATATCTGTGTTTGTGTGTCCAGAGCTGAGCTTGACCTGTGGCCCCTAACAGGACTTCCCCCCATGGACGTGGTCAGCTGCCAGTGTCCAAGGGACCACCAAAACCTCACTAATTATAACACTAGCATATGCTTCAGTGGTAGTAGAATCAGCCATGCAGAAAGCACGGCAAACCAGGCTGCACTCCAATAACCCATCAGGTCATAACATTAAATCTCTGGATGATTTCGCTAAAAAAGCTTATCAATCAGGAGTTCTAAATGCCAAAATACAAAACCATCAGTTTTATGTGGTGCAATATCTCTTTGAATATTTGCAATCTTTAAAACCTATTTTGCAACAGGAATTGGCTGATAACACCCCTCCACCTGAATTCCATGATATGGAAGAAGGCCTTCGCCATCTCGTGCGATCAATTTATGAGAGTTTTGAAACCTCTGCAAAAACAACGGCTAACGTCATTGCAGCTTGGCGACTTTCTTGGTTACGGGTAAGCGCTATATGTGATGACGTGCATGAAAAACTAGCAAACCTTCCTTGTCGGCCAGACAACTTGTTCGGGGATAAATTAATGGAAACGTTTGCTAAATTAAAAGAACAAAAGGTAGCAGTACTCTCGCTAACACAGCACGAGACACCATCCTCTAGACAACCCTTCGGTTCCTATAAAAAACCTTATCCCAGGCGACAATATCGTCCTTACCCTGCCTATAGACCACAACAATATCAAACTTCTCGCCAACAACCTTACCAGCAGCCAGCTCCTCATCAGTGCCCATGCGCTCCTCGTCAGCCACGCCAGTCTGCAGATCCTCAACCACCCAAAAACCAACAAAGTTTTTAGGAATAACACAATCACCACTACCCAACCAGAAAGTTGGAGACATCTGTCCCACTTTCTTTCTCAATGGAGCACCATAACATCAGACTCATGGGTCCTCACTATCATACGGGACGGATACTCTCTCAATTTTATATCCCTTCATCACTACCACATCCAGTGGCACCCAAACACCAGGGAGTTCATCGGGAAATTCTCTTTGGGAAGTACACCAGCTACTCCATCAACACTGCATACGGGAGTTGCCCCATCCCGATACCAGAAGGGATTCTATTCACAATACTTCCTCATTCCCAAAAAATCGGGGGGGACTCCGCCCTATTCTAGACCTACGTTCCCTCAACAAATTTATAATGAAGGAGATATTCAAAATGACTTCTCTCAAATCCTTTCTTCCCTTCCTACAACTGGGAGACTGGATGTGCTCCATAGATCTGAAAGATGCGTACGCTCATATACCAATGCATCCCAATTCTTGGACTTACCTCTGTTTTCAGGCGGACATGAGACATTTCAGTACAAAGTACTTCCGTTCAGCCTCTCCTCCGCACTGAGAGTATTCATGAAATGTCTAGCAGTAGTGGTGGCACACTTATGTCGACAGGGAATTCAAATATTTCCCTATCTAGATGACTGGCTTTTAGTAGCCCCCAATCCAACCCTTCTACGGAAAAATTTAGTTCAAACAATAAACTGCCTAGACGATCTAGGTCTTCTCATAAATTACAAAAAGTCGCATCTTCAACTGACACAAACACTAGCCTTTATTGGGGCTTCTATAGACACCATTCAAGACAGAGCTTTCCTGCCGCAACCTCGAGCATTAGCTTTCACCATACTTGCCCAACATCTCTTACCACTTGCCAGAAGTTCAGTCCGTGAAGTCTTAACCTTTCCAGGTCACATGGCAGCATGATTCTACGTGGTCCCATACACGAGACTACATATCCGTCATCTACAATGGGGCCTAAAAACCCAATGGTCTCAATTCCTAAGTCCATTATCAAAACCTATACAACTAACAACCAACATAGAAGTAGACCTCCGCTGGTGGTTAACCCCACCGGCATTGACAGAGGGCTCACCACTCAGATCCCTACGACATCACCACAGATGCCTCCCCCAAAGGCTGGAGAGCCCATCTTTCCGACCTACAGACTCAAGGATTGTGGTCCACTCACGAGCGCAATTATCACATACATTTCCTGGAATTGAGGGCTATTAGGAATGCCCTTCAAGCTTTCCAGCATGCCCTGCTACACCATGTCGTCATGATCCATACGGACAATCAAGTAGCAATGTTTTACATAAACAAGCAAGGAGGGTCCGGTTCTTGGCACCTTTGCAAAGAAGCAATACAGATTCTGGACTGGGCCCATTCCAAAGGGATCTCCTTACAAGCCACATATCTTCCTGGGATCAACAATTTCAAGGCAGACAAGTTGAGCAGAATGTTTCACCCACATGAGCGGGAGCTCGATCAAAGTGTCGCCAACTGACTCTTCTCCATTTGAGGTCTTCCCCGAATAGACATCTTTGCAACACAACACAACAAGAAAGTCGATCTCTTTTGCTCAGTATACCCCAGCACACACCGGCTGACACAAGATGCATTCCTCCTGGACTGGTCTCAGGACCTCCTTTATGCGTTCCCTCCTATTCCACTGATCTCCCACACAGTATTGAGGTGCATCGAGGACAGTTCGGATCTGATCCTCATCGCTCCAGCATGTCCAAGTCAACCGTGGTACAGGTACCTAGTTCAACTATCAATTTGCAAGCCGATACTTCTAGGGAATGCACCCACCCTCCTCACCCAACAACGAGGATCAATGCTCCATCCACTACATGCATCACTGAATCTCACAGCATGGAGATTGAAACTGAACTTTTCACCTCAACTGGAAGATATTTTAATCACATAAATGGGTACTCTACGTATCTTGGTGTTCCTCAACGAACGCAGACCCACTAACATGTCCATCTGAACATCTTCTAAGTTACCTCCATCTGCTTTATACTCAGGGACTAGCCATTGCCTCTCTTTGTGTTCACCTTAGCGCGATAGCAGTTTACCACACTCCTCTAAATGGTAAATCAATAGCCTGTCATACTCTTGTTTCTCGCTTTATGAAAGGTGCTCTACATCTACAACCCCCCCTTCAAGAAACCACCAGTGCCATGGGATGTCAACCCAGTTCTGGAACAACTCACGTTACCAGCTTTCGAACCAATGGACAGCTGCCATCTTAGGTACCTATCCTGGAAAGTGCTATTTTTAGTCGCCCTTACATCCGCAAGGCAAATCAGTGAACTTCAAGCACTTGTATACTACCCATCTTAACTTGAATTCTACCACGACAAGGTGACACTATGTACACATCCTAATTTCCTTCCAAAAGTGGTCTCCACCTTTCACTTAAATCAGACCATAACCTTGCCAATTTTCCACCCCAAACCGCACACGAATGACAGCGAGCGGCGTCTCCATATATTGGACTGCAAACGTGCACTTGCTTATTATAAGAAGCGAACTCAATCTACCAACAGACATTCACAACTTTTCCTCTCATTCAATCCAAACGCTCCAGGACTTCCTGTCACCAAATGAACTTTATCTTCCTGGATTTCTTACTGCATACGTTTCTGCTACCAAAAGCGTTCTGCAACCTTATCCTCCACACCCAAAGCCCATCAAGTGCGAGCAACAGCTGTCTCCATTGCACATCTTCACAATGAATCTATCTCAGATATCTGTAAAGCAGCCACATGGTCATCACTGGACACTTTCACATCTCATTATTATTTAGACAAACAAACGAAAAATGATGCAGAGATTGGGCAGATAATCCTAGCCAAGAGCACTTCTACTTCAACTCATTTATAGGAACTGTCCGCCTATTATGTAGTATTGAGCGTTCAATTACATATAAGTACTCACATAACTACACGCTCAATACTTCAGCTGGTGACTCCCAGACAGCATGGCTAATTCAGCTGCTTATCTATGGGAAAAATGCAATTTTGCTTACCGTAAACGGTGTTTTCTGTAGATAGCAGATGAATTAGCCATGCTGATCCGCCCACCTCTCCGGACAGTTCGGCATTGCATTTCATCTTGCTTTGACACTGATTGCGGAGCCTCGAGGAGACACGGCTGGTATGCAGGGAGGAACACTTCACAAAAAGACTTTGGGTGATCTTAGAGAGCTCCACCACCTAGTGGCATGGAGGACGTACCCAGACAGCATAGCTAATTCATCTGCTATCTACGGAAAACACCGTTTACGGTAAGCAAACTTGCTTTTCTCTGGTACAGGCTGACTGCAATGGCTGAAATAGAATTCCACAGAAGAGGATCTGCTGAACTGGGTCTCTCCAGGAATAGAATGGATTCCTGGAGCTGAAGCGCAACTGAGACTGGCAGGACTTCAGATGGAATTACTATTCCCTCAAGCTGAGACGATAAGATAGAATGTGCAGAAGACATTAAAGGTGTTCTCATGGTGCATAATGACTGAACAGAGGCACAAGACTTCCTTGAAGGCAGAACTGCAGCTGTGATGCGAGCAGCAATCTGGAGCGGCTTCAGTGCAACAGGGCTGGAGTTAGTTCCTGAGCCTTGTACACTCAGGAGAGATTCAGAGAGGGCTGGTATGGGAAAGACCTTCCTAAGAGTCAGAGCTGATGTTGATAGCAGTTTGTTACCTGCATCTGATGGCAGCTGGATACCCAGGGCTGAATCAACTAGCTCTTTCTGTTTCAAAGTTTCTGCTATCTGAGACCAGAACAGGAGGACTTAAAGAGCGCTGTAAATAGTAACAGAATTTGCTCTTGATGATAATTTAAAATTCCTTAAGTTGGCAAGTTGTGCTTGAATTAGCTGTGCTTTCTAAGGAGGTTGTGCAGGGTGTTAAAGCAGAATTTACCTTTCCCCATTGATAGCAGGGCTGAATTAGCCATGCTGTCATGGGAAACGTCCGTCAGGCGTCGAGAGGCGGAGCTTGTCAAAGCTGTTACAGAGTTTAGCTTTGTGCAGCTGCGTGTGTGTTCCCGCACAGGAAGGCAGATTCTCCTCAGTCTGTCCTTTCCGTGAGCAGGAATTCACGCAGAGCTGTGTCTCTCCTCAGCCGGACAAACAAAAAAAAAGGAAAAGAAGAGCGAATCCCGGATTCCACAGCACACCCTCAGGTATGCCCTGACCATCAGGCTTTAAACCGTGTGCCTGCGAAAAAATTATGTCCATAACCGATGGACACTCGGCCTGTTACATCTGCCTCGGCCCTTCCCACGACAGGCGACATGCAAGCACTGTTGCCACATGTCACCTAGGGTCCAACGTCAAAGAGCCCAAAAAATAGAAAAATTGAGGCTCGCTACACAGGGCTCATATTGCCCCCCCCCCCCAGAGGCCCATTCCTCACCGGGACTGGCTCCAACTCAGACCCATTCAAGAAAATGGGCAGCCTCTTTGGGGCCCCATGAATCAAAAATGGGTTGACAAATCCAAAAGGAAGCACGATCATCGCAATGCACAACGATATGTGGACTATGATCTGTGCCACGACCCTCGACATGATTGTCGATCCTCAGAAACGTCAGCGTCGACTCCGAGGCCTTCGGTGCTGAAAAGCACCGACGCAGGCAGTATAACGCTGACGCACCCATCGATGCAAGTGTCCTCGGCGCGACCATTGACATCATCGGCGCAGTCACCGACTTGGCCATCGACGCAAAATTCTTCGGCGCAACCATCGCAGCACTCATTGGCGGGGCCATAGACACAAATGACATCAGCACAGCCATTGACGCCGAAGATACTGAAGCAGCCATCAAAGCACACGTCCTCCGCGCAACAGCCGACACAGGAACCTCCGACACATGCACTGATGCCATCATTGGAGCATCCACAGGAACAAGACCACTTGATCAGGAGAGTGACATTCCCTCCGATCACACACTGCTCCCACGGACTAAGCCACACAAGCGCACATCAAACCCCAAAAAGCCAGAGTCAACCACCAGGTCAGAAGAAGAATGGGTGGATGTGTTCTCTCGCGCTGCCTCCCAGGATTCCTCGTCTTCTTCATTTGTACGAGTCTACTCTGACCTCTCATCAGTTTCCCAACGACTTCGCTCCTCCACGCAGCTCCAGGAACCCCTGTGTAAGAGAATAAGGGCACAAGGACATAAGAGCCCTCAGAAACAATGCCCACAGGCTCCCAATTCGGACATTATCCTAGCAGCGATTCCACACCACCGAAGATGGAATCAGCCATTGGCTCTACCGCCCCCAATGCCAGACATGGCCCAACAGGCCATCATTCAGATTTTGGCCGCCCTCATAGGATTCTTCTCTTTCCAAACGGGGTTCCAGTACCCACATCCCATCCCACTCAGCCCACATATATCTCCAACACAGTCGCGGGAGCCCTATTCCTTTATATCACCAAGGATACCTTCACCTATCTCAGGGCATTTACCAGGGGAAGGTATTCCTTCACCCTTCCACCGAGCCTTGGCCCGTCCATGGGATACCCTTCCGACCCTCCAGAAGAACCCCACTCCTCCCCCAGCTCTCTCCTATCCTAAATTCATTGAAAAAGTTGGAACCACCCTTAATATTGAGATCCATAAGTTACCAGATCCAAGAGCAGGAACTTTAGGCATTCTAAAGATATTCAAGCTTCCCTCAGAAACAACGGCTCTCCCTTCCCACCATGTGCTGGATGCGGTCCTAGAGAAATCCTGAGAAACACCTTTCACCATGACACAGGTTTCCAGAAAGACAGACTTAAAGTTTTGCATGAAACAATCCCCATTATACACACCACCTCAGTTACCACATGTTTCTATCATGGTTGAGTCGGCGATGCAACGAGCGAAAAAGACATGATTACATTCCAACATGCCACCGGGGAAAGACCATCGATACCTCGATGAGTTTGCGAGGAGATCCTTCCAATCTGCCATGTTGAGCGCTTGTATTCACCAGCACCAATTTTATATAGTGTACAATATTTGTACAAATGCTTCCGACTTGTTAAGGATCTTATACCAGAGGCATCTTCTTCGGTTCCTCCACCGCAATCGATTCAGGATATGGAAGAGGGTATACCCCATCTCCTACATACGATATATTAAGCCTTTGAAACCTCGTCCAGAGCGTCGACATCGGCGATAGCTGCACGGTGCTTGGCATGGCTGTGAGCCAGTGCAATACGTGAAGATATTCATGAGAAGCTGGCCAACCTTCCCTGTCGGGAAGATAATCTATTCGGCAGCCAGTTACAAGAAACAGTCTCCCAATTAAAAGAACAAAGTGTGGCAGTGCAATCCTTGACCAACCCGCCAGCCCATGCCACATTCCCTCAATGATACTTCACCCCTCTTCGCAGGCAGTCATATCAGAGGAGGCCCTATCGGACCTACCCTCTGTATCGTCCACCCACCTATCCACAGCAACAACAGCAATCACAGTAGCAGCAGCAACAACGAGGTAGACCCAGAGCCCAGCAACAACAGGGCCAGCAAACCTCTGCCAACCCAAAGACCCCACCATCTTTTTTAATTCAACGGGGCCACCACCCTCTACTGTAGTAGGAGGCAGGATATCGTCGTTCCTCAGCGCCTGGTCACGAATCACTACCGATCGTTGGGTTTTGGAGTTAAAACGTTACATCACGTCTGTCAACTCCATTTCATATCCAGACCTCCTCTGCTCAACCTCACCCCCATCAGGGGAATACAAAACAATCACCTACAGCTAGCGGAAAAAATCTCAACTCTTTGGCTTCAACATGCAATCCAAGTCATACCCACATCACTCTGGAATATGGGTTTTTACCCCCCCTATTTCCTAATACCCAAGAAATCAGGAGGTCTTTGTCAATATTGGACTTACAAGAGTTGAACAAGTTTCTGGTCCGCGAAAAGTTCAAATGGTCTCCCTCAAGATCCTCCTTCCTTTTCTTCAACCCAATGATTGGATGTGCTCCCTAGACTTGAAGGATGCCTACACACACATCCCTATGCACCCTTCCTCATGGCGATACCTGTGCTTCCAAATCAATGGCCAGCACTGCCAATACAAAGTTCTCCCCTTCGGCCTATCGGCTGCTCCATGAGTCTTCCCAAAGTGCATGGCAGTGTTGGTGGCCCACCTCAGGAAACAGGGGATCCAGTTGTTTCCCTACTTCGACGATTGGCTTCTAGTAGCCTCAGACCCGAGGACTCTACACTCCCACCTTCTCCAAACCATCACCTGTCTCCAGGAACTGGGAATGATCAACTACGAAAAATCGAGCCTCCAACCAACAGCAGCAGTATTAGTAAAAGAATAAATGCGACTAGCTGTGATGAAAGAGAGGGAAAGGAAGCACAACCGGGACACCGGGAAGCCGCGATACACCTGCTGATGCTTGGCGACACACTAGTGTGTCACGACACACCGGTTGAGAATCGCTGCTCCAGAGAATGGAGCATCTATTTCCATGAATCCTCTTGTCTCCAAATTCATGAAAGGTCTGTTTTGACTGCACCCATCAGTATGCAAGCTGCCAGTGCCTTGGAACATTAAAGTAGTTCTTACTCACCTAATTCAAGCTCTGTTTGAGCCCTTAGAGACTGCATCTCTAAAGCGCTTAACCTGGAAAGTACTTTTCTTGGTAGCAGTTACTTCTACTAGATGTGTTAGCGAATTACAAGAACTAGTTCACTACCCACTATATATCAATTCTTCCTTGATAAAGTGGTTCTCAGTTCTTGCCAAAAGTTGTGTCTGCATTCCACTTAACAGTCAATAGTTCTTGCTACTTTCTTTCTAAAACTTCATGCTCATGATGGTGAGAAAACTTTGCATATGTTGGACTACCAAAAGAGATCTGGCTTACTATAAATGCCAAATAGGGCAGAGAGAATCTCAAAAGTCTTTCGATTTTAGATTCAAAGGAGATTTTATTTATAATAGTCCAGATGTAACCCTTTATGAATTTGGAATATCTGTTTATACATCTGGACAATTTATAAATAAAATCTCCTTTGAATCTAAAATCGAAAGACTTTTGAGATTCTCTCTGTCCTGTTTTCCTATTTTTTGATTATTTTGTGGTGTGAGCAGTCACCTTTGTTTACTGTATTGCACTTATTATAAATTCCATATACAATACCACTGGAAAACATTGCAACTATTTATCTCTTATGATCCCTAAAAACTTGGCACAGCTATAGCCAAGAGAACGCTTTCCAAGGGGTTAATAAGCATGTGGATAAAGGTGAACCGGTAGATGTAGTGTATTTGGATTTTCAGAAAGTCCCTCATGAGAGGCTTCTAAGAAAACTAAAAAGTCATGGGATAGGAAGTGATGTCCTTTCTTGGATTACAAACTGGTTAAAAGACAGGAAATAGAGAGTAGGATTAAATGGTCAATTTTCTCACTGGAAAAGGATAAACAGTGGAGTACCTCAGGGATCTGTACTTGGACCGATGCTTTTCAATATATTTATAAATGATCCGGGAAGGAATATGATGAGTGAGGTAATCAAATTTGCAGATGATACAAAATTATTCAGAGTAGTTAAATCACAAGTGGATTGTGATAAATTGCAGGAGGACCTTGTGAGACTGGAAGATTGGGCATCCAAATGGCAGATGAAATTTAATGTGGATAAGTGCAGGGTGATGCATATAGGGAAAAATAACCCATGCTGTAGATACACACTGTTAGGTTCCATATTAGGAGCTACCACCCAGGAAAAAGGTCTAAGCATCATAGTGGATAATACATTGAAATTGTCAGCTCAGTGTGCTGCGGCAGTCAAAAAAGCAAACAAAATGTTAGGAATTATTAGGAAGGGAATGGTGAATAAAATGGAAAATGTCATAATGCCTCTATATCGCTCCTTGAGTACTGTGTACAATTCTGGTCACTGCATCTCAAAAAAGATATAGTTGCACTGAAGAAAGTAAAGAGAAGGGCAACCAAAATGATAAAGGGGATTGAACAATTCCCCTATGAGGAAAGGCTAAAGAGGTTAGGACTGTTCAGCTTGGAGAAGAGACAGCTGAGGGGGGATATGACAGAGGTCTTTAAAATCAGGAGAGGTCTAGAACAGGTACATGTGAATTGGTTATTTTCCTAGCGTGTAGCAGATGGACTCAGGACCAACTGATAGCAGTTGGAGATGGAGTCAGATTTCAATCTGACGTCAGCACTACATATACCCGTGCACGAAGCTCTGAACCTCAGTTTTTTCCATCTCCATAGCAGTTCGGGACTTCACACACGCTTGCACAGCGTTAGAAAACCAAACTCCAAATTTAAAGAAGAAACAAAGAAAAACTTACCTCCAAAACGAGCCCCATTCTCCTGCGGTGATACCCAGTCGAGATTTCCTGAGGTGATTTCCGAGGTCCCTCAGAAGTAAGCCTCGATCCCAGCGTGGACTTAGCCCCTGGGAAAGGGAGCAGCTGAGAGGCAACGGGTGCAGAACCGAGCACGGCGGTGAAGAGAATTCCCTCTCCCCTCGCAGCCGGACACCACCCGGCAGAGGACCGGGAAGCGCCAAGACAAGGTAAGGTAGAAAACTTAAGTCTCCGAGGCTCAGACAGCTGCACAGATTGTCCCACCGGCGTCTGTACATTCAGGTTGAGCAGCCCCGACCGGGCTAGACCCCGATCCGGCAAGAGGGTCCTCCCACATGGAGACCCCTGGGGGGACCGCCATCTTACCGCGTGGTCGCCGGCGCCTCCCCCCCACCCCCCGGTCGCCGCATTATCCGCACAACTGAGCCATGCGCACAGCGACCAGCCGGGCACACAAAGTACTTGTGCGCATAGCGGCGCGCGCACCTATGCCATGCGCACAGCGACGCGCACATCGGGGCAGGGCGCATAGCAACACGCTCGGGTGCCAAGCGCACAGCCACGCGAGCATCTCTGTTCCTACACGTACAACGTAGGCACACCCGGAACACATAACCAGGCCTCCCGGCACGTGCACCTGTACAAGATACACGCACAAATCATGACACCCGCCGTCCAAGACAGCTAAAGCTCCAGTCCTCTGCCCGGCATGCCACCTGAGAGTGGCACACCCCGAGGTGACCTCTGCCCTGTGCCTACTATGCGAAGAAGCTTGGGGGGAGCCGAGACAAAGTCCCCCTCAGCCTGTAGCGGACTCTGGATCCACCAGCGAGGCTACCCCGGACCTCTCTATTCCCGACTCAGTCCCTCCACAGTGGGGGCCGTCGGACCCAATGCGGTCCCAGGCAACTTCACCTGGGCGGGATTCTTCGCTGAGCTACAATCCTACATCCATGCACAGACAGGGCCACCAGCAGCACAACCACAACCCCTGCCAGTGGTCCAGAACCTCCCAGGCCCCTCCCGGCCTCCACCAGATGAGTGTCCCCTGGACAAATACCTCCCCTTAGGGGACACAGATGATTTGGACGAGGAATCAGAACCCCTGGAAGAGGGGGAACTCCCTCCAATGAACAGAACTGTATCGCACCATGATGCGCTTCTTCCCAAAAGACGAGTTATCAGATCTCGTAGCCTCGAGTCTGAAGGCATTGCCCATCCCGGACACATGCAACACAGCAGAATCAAAGGCGAGCCCCTTCCTGGCTGGGATCCGCCAGACCTCATGCCATTTCCCTACACTACACGCCGTACAACAACTGATCGACCTGGAATGGGATGCGCCAGAGGCCACCTTTAAGGGAGGTCGAGCCCTAGAAGCTCTCTACCCCTTGGACCCCGCGACGAAGGAACTCCTGAGGTTTCCCAAGGTCGACGCCCTGGTGTGTGCCACCACAAAGCGCACTACCATACCAGTCAAGGGAGGAGCTTCACTCAAGGATGCCAATGACAGACGGCAGGAATCCATCCTCAAGCAGTCTTACGATGTATCAGCTATGACATTACAGATCGTTGCTTGCTGCGCCGTGGTATCTCACGCCTGCCTGGCTATGGCCCAAGACGCAACTACGCCAATCAAGGCATTAGATCCGGCAATATCATTCCTCACGGATGCGACCTCAGACCTCGTACGCACCTCAGCCAGAAGCCTCTCGTCCATAGTGGCAGCCAGAAGACAGCTCTGGTTCCGAAGCTGGTCAGCCGACGCGACCTCTAAGACGAGGCTCACGAGAATGCCCTTTAGAGGAACACTCCTATTCGGAAGCGACCTGGACAAATTCACAACAAATGGGGCGAGTCCCCAGTACCCCGTCTACCGGAGGACAGGAACAAGAGGAACCAACGCCCCTCTCCTCGGGCACCCAAGGGCAGAGGATTCCAGTGTTATAGACCATAAAAAAACACTTACCAAGCCCCCCGCCCTGCCGGCAAGGGGCAGTTCTTTCGGAACAGACACAACAAAAGAGGAGCTGGCTCGGGTCCAGGCCACAGCCGCAACACACAATGAGAATCAGCAGACTCATCTACAGGAAGAGATCATAGGGGGCAGGCTTGCCCTATTCTACCAAAGAAGGGTCAAAATAACGTCAGACAATTGGGTCCTATCCATCATCCGAGAGGGATACTACCTGGACTTCCACAGCATCCCCCCGGACAAGTTTGTGATTTCTCTGTGCCACGATCCCTCAAGAGGAAGGCAATGGAAACCACACTATCAAAACTACTCGCCCTAAAGGCAATAACACGGTGCTCTCACACCAACAAAATTCTGGGCACTATTCCATCTACTTCATCGTGCCCAAGAAAGAGGAAACATTCCGGCCCATACTGAACCTCAAGACCGTCAATCGCTACCTGAAGGTACCTCACTTCCGCATGGAAACCCTGCGTTCGGTCATAAAGGCGGTACAACCGGGAGAATTCCTGACCTCCCTGGATCTGTCAGAAGCCTATCTCCACATACCGATCCATCACATCCATCAGCGTTTCCTACGCTTCGCGATATTGGGCCATCACTACCAGTTCCAGGCCCTACTGTTCGGGCTAGCTACAGCTCCCCGAACGTTCACCAAGATCATGGTGGTAGTAGCGGCGACACTGAGGAAAGAAGGAATCCTCGTGCATCCATACCTGGACGATTGGCTGATCAGAGCGAAATCGCCAGAGGAAAGCCATCAAGCAACCACCAGCGTCAAGGAACTACTGAAGACCTCGGGTGGGTCGTCAACACACCCAAGAGCCACCTGCAGCCCTCCCAATCCCTAGAGTACCTGGGAGTCCGGTTCGACACCAGATGGAACAAAGTCACCCTTCCCCCTACAAGGAGAAGGAGACTGATGGAACAACTACGAGCATTGTTGAATTCCACTCTCCTCACGGCATGGGACTATCTCCAAGTCCTCGGACTCATGGCATCAACCATAGAAGTCATCCCGTTGGCAAGGGTCCACATGTGGCCCCTAGAACATTCCGTACTCTCACGGTGGAACCCAATGTCTCAAAACTACTCCGCCCCCTCCGGCTACCGGCGAAGGTTCAAAACCAACTACAATGGTGGCTATAAGAAGACCATTTGAGCGAGGGAACAAGTTTATCCCCACTGGAATGGACCTTGCTCACCACGGATGCGAGCCTGCGGGGATGGGGAGCCCACTGCCAGGAGCTAACGGCTCAAGGGCAATGGGACAAGAAGAGTCGACATGGAACATAAACCAACTGGAAGCCCGAGTGGTCAGACTAGCCTGCCCTACAGTTCAGTCACAGACTCCGGGGCAAATCAGTCAGAGTCATGTCGGACAACGCCACACAGTGGCCTACATCAACTGCCAGGGGGGAACCAGAAGCCAGCAGGTGTCTCTGGAAATAGAGCCCCTAATGACGTGGGCAGAGTCAAACCTACAAGGGATATCAGCCGCCAACATTGCGGGAAAAGACAACGTCACTGCAGACTACCTCAGCAGAGAGAGTCTGGATCCAGGGGAATGGACTCTGTCTACGGCAGCCTTCCAGCAGATAGTAAACCACTGGGGAACCCCAGCCATGGATCTTCTGGCAACCGGGTCCAACACCCGTGTTCCCAAGTTCTTAAGCCAAAGACGGGAACCGCTGTCCCAGGGAATCGATGCCCTCGTCCAGACCTGGCCTCAGGAGGACCTACTGTACACCTTCCCTCCATGGCCACTACTGGGCGGAATCATCCGCAAGATAGAACACCACAGAGGGCTGGTACTTCTAGTGGCCCCGGACTGGCCAAGAAGACCGTGGTACGCGGACATGCGAAGACGTCTGGCGGGAAACCCTCTATGCCTACCTCCACACAGGGATCTACTCCAGCAAGGACCGATCCTTCACGAAGACCCAATGAAATTCTCGCTTACGGTCTGGCCATTGAAAGGTCTCGCCTGAAAAAGAGTGGATACTTAGGACCAGTGATTGACACACTGCTCCGAGCATGCAAGTTCTCCACCTCCTTAACATATATACGAGTATGGAGAATATTTGAAGCCTGGTGTGAGGACCGCGACATCTTTCCACGGACAGTCAAAATCCCCATGATCCTGGAATTTCTGCAGGACGGCGTGAACAAAGGGTTGTCCCTCAACTCCATCAAGGTGCAATTGGCCGCCCTGGCCAGCTTCAGATCCAGGATGGAGGGCACCAGCCTAGCGGCCCACCCAGATGTCTCCCGCTTCTTAAAAGGGGTCAAGCACATTCGGCCACCTCTAAAGTGGCTGATACCCCTATGGAATCTCAATCTAGTGTTAGACTTCCTAGCAGGAGCTTCCTTCAGACCAGCTCGCAGTCTGTCCCTACGGCTCCTGACCTTGAAGACAGCGTTCCTCGTGGCAATCTGCTCAGCCTGTCGAATCTCCGAACTTCAAGCACTAACATGCCGGGAGCCGTTCCTCAGATTTACGCCGGGATCCATACAGCTGGCACTGTACCCTCCTTCCTGCCAAAGGTGGTTTCTCACTTCCATCTAAACCAAACCATCTCGCTGCCATCTCCAGACGAGCATAAGGACTCGGAAGACTCACTCCTTCTTCGCTACCTCAATGTCGTTCGTTCTTCACAGCGGGAAGAAACAAGGGGAAGTGGCCTCATGGGCAACCATTGCTTGCTGGATCAAAGAAGTAATCAAGGTGGCCTACATAGAGGCAGGCAAGCCTCCATCTCTACAAGTCAAGGCCCATTCCACAAGGGCCCAGGCAGTGTCCTGGGCAGAAACCAAGATGCTGTCACCCACAGAGATCTGTCGGGCGGCAACGTCCTCCATCCACACCTTCTCGAGATTCTATCGCCTGGATGTTCAGGCCAAGGAGGACACAGCATTCGCAAGGGCAGTACTAAATGGGCCATGGGCAGCCTCCCACCCGGTTCAGGAGTAGCTTTTGTACATCCCATTGGTCCTGAGTCCATCTGCTACACGCTAGGAAATGTAGAAATTACTTACCTGATAATTTCATTTTCCTTAGTGTAGACAGATGGATTCAGCACCCTGCCCATGGCTGCCTCGCAATCAAGAACCCTCGGGGGAACCTCCCCCCGAGTGCAACACAAGCACGGGTAAGCCAACCCTTATCTCTAGTTCAGACACCCATATTACCAGGTGTCAGCACTTCTCGGTTGAGAGCCCTGGCGATCTCCAGCTAGAAACCACATCAACCAATCCGAGTAATCAAGTATCAAGTTAATCAAGCTAACCAAATTAATTACTTTTCGAGGAGAAAACTGAGGATCAGAGCCTCGTGCATGGGTATATGTAGTGCTGGCGTCAGATTGAAATCTGATTCTGTCTCCAACTGCTATCAGGAGCACACTATACCCATTGGTCCTGAGTCCACCTGTCTACACCAAGGAAAATGAAATTATCAGGTAAGTAATTTCTACATTACTGTTCAGATAATAGAAGGACTAGGGGGCACTCCGTGAAGTTATCAAATAGCACATTTAAAACTAATCCGAGAAAATTGTTTTTCACTCAATGCACAATTAAGCTCTGGAATTTGTTGCCAGAGGATGTGGTTAGTGCAGTTAGTCTATCAGGGTTTAAAAAAGGTTTGGATAAGTTCTTGGAGGAAAAGTCCATTAACTGTTATTAATCAAGTTGTCTTAGGGAATAGCCACTGCTATTACTGGCATCAGTAGCATGGGATCTACTTACTGTTTGGGTACTTGCCAGGTACTTGTAACCTGGATTGACCACTGTTGTAAACAGGATGCCAGGCTTGATGTATCCTTGGTCTGATCCAGTATGGAAAGTTCTTATGTTCTTATGGATTTTGAGTTGCATTAAACACTGCTATGCAGGAGCTGGATTCAATCTCACGAATCCAGTCAGAGCTCACCAGTTAGATCACTAGCTTGCTTCATTGTACATCTCAGAGAGGTTCCAATTGAAGATATTTGTAAAGCAGCTACCAGGTCATTGGTGCATATGTTCACTTCCCACTACTGCCTAAATGCTTTGGCTTCCACAGACAGTGCAGTAGAACAGGCAGTATTGCACTACTTGATATATAAATAGTCTGCTCTCCACAGAGGAGTCCGGGTTGCTAACATGAAACGCTTCACTGCAACCCTCAGTTTGGGACTCTCCACAGTTCATGGCTAATTCATCCCTGCTTATCAACAGAAAAAAGCTAGTTTTTCTATCTATGGAAAACACTTTTTAAAGTAAGCAAACTTGCTTTTTTCCTCCCTCTTTTTTCCTTGGAATTCCCATTGTGTCAGGAGTTGGGTTTTAAATTGGGGAGTTAGTGTGTTTTTTAGCTTGTTACAGGTCACACTGGTAGACTGAGGACAGCACAAGAGCCTATATGAGTGATGTCAGTGAGCCTGTTGTTCTTTGTTTCCATCTGCTGGTTGCTGGGCATAACCCATACACTTGGGCTGGTCTGGCTGGATTCAAGGAAATGAAATTATCAGGTAAGAACAAATTTCACCTTTCTCCAATAGGGCATGCCCAAGATAGACCCCAAATGGAAGGGTGTTAACTTCCCCTGTTCAACAGCTTTTCAATCTCAATCAAAAAGCATAGGACTGTCCTCGGCTATAGCTGAAACCCTGTGCTTGAGTACACTGTGATCTTTGCATATGGCTTGAAAGGAAAATATGCCCCCCAGAAAGACCATATGGGGGAAGGCTAAAAGCCTGGGAGGATAGGGCTTGAAAAGCGCATCCTTAATTAATTTTTTTAACTATTTAAACAGGTTTTTATGGCATACAGCAATTTTAAAACAAGAAAAATATAATCTTAACTATCAGTATCAGCTTCCAAACACTGCCGAAAAACAGCTGGGCATTCCTTAATTTTTAACAGTTATGTCCATGACAATATCATATAGCAAAAGAGTTAGGAAGTCCATAAAATTGATGATAGATATCCCATACGTACAAGTAATTATAGTATTCGTTTGTCAAGTCATATTGAATTTTTTCTATAGCTGTTACTTCTCGCACCTGGGTCTTCCAATATGCAAAAGATGGATTACTTTTCCAAAAGGTCGCTCTGGTAAATCTAGCAGCAAATCCCAGAATATCAGAAAACTCTTATGTAACTTGTGACCAAAACTGTTAAACTCCTGGGCAGTACCACCACATATGCAAATAGGAACCAACTTCTCCACATCCCCACCAGCATAAAGACTGCATCCCAGGAGCAAACCTAGAATAAAGAAATTGGCATACGATAAATTCTATGAAGCAGCTTTACCATAAGCTCCATCCTTCTGGAACAAATGGTTAGATGAACTTAATTCCAAATATCTTTCCAGGCTCTAGCATCTAGTCATTATTAAGATCATCATTCCAGGCATTTATTAATGCAAGGCCCATATGCAAACCCAATTTCTCAGTGAGAATACTCTTATATGTTACTATTATGCTCTTTTTTTCAGCAGGGTTACTCAAGAAATTTTCCATAATCTCAAAGGTTTTGTAAGGTCACAACGGGTTTCTAAGGATTGCCGCATCAGAGGATAATGAGCTTGCAATCCAGGATCCATATTGTACTCCTGAATGAGGTCATTGAGAGATGAATATCCATCATGATCCCAGTGTCGACAAAGAAAAACTAGTCCCTTATCTCTCCACTCCCACTGTCAGTGAAAACTCATGTCCCTGAAATGTCCGGGTTCTCATAAAGTAGCATTATTGAAGCTAATAGTTCCCCATGTTTACCCAGATAATGAACAATTTGCTTCCATATTTGGAGATTATGGGCCAAAATTGGACTGCTTCTACATATCCAACAATTTTGAGGGGAGCCTGGAGATAAGAAAGAAAGCACAGCCAAATTTACTGTGTCTGCCTGCTGCCTTTCCAGAGCCAACCATGGTACCTCACTCCCAATAAGCCAGTCATGTAAGCATAGAATTCTAGCAGCCCAAAAGTAAATCCACAAGTTAGATTTCTAACTGTTAGAAAGAGCTATACTACTCCGTTGTTTTGACTTCCATATCTACAGGAGGGGTATTCTTGGCTGGCGATGTATCCAGATAAATTTACTCATAAGGCTATGCAAGTCTGTGAAGACCTGCACCGGAATATTGCAGGAAAGATACTGAAACAGATAAAGCAACTTCAATAAAATATTCATCTTTAGTAGGCTAATCTGTTCCACCCAAGAAGTCATTAGCTTTTCCCACACTGCTAAATTTTGTTTTATTTTACTTAGCAACAGAGAATAATTGCTAGCATAAAGGTCTTTAAATTTTCTAGTAAACACCCAATGTTGCGACTATCCAATCCCGGAAGTGGATCCTTGGGCCGACCGGCCAGGAAGGACGGCCGGGAGGCAGAACACACACTGGGCTGACGAGGCTTCACCTGGAAACCCGTGATCCCTCCAGAGGAGCTGTAGGAACCCGGGTCGCTAGGGCTTAGGCGTCTTCACCCTGGAAGTCCGAGGTCCCCCCAGGAGGAGCCCGTAGGGACCCGGACCGCTGGGACTTAGGCGAAGTACTGATGAACCCAGGAAGAGTGTGAACCAGAATCAAGGCTGGCTGCAAGCAGGTTGAGTTGGAGTCACGGAGCGGAGTCAGGACTGGAGACTAGCAGACGGAGTCGGGGTCACAGGCAGAGATCGAGGCAGGCGGCAGGCAAGCGGAGACGGAGTCACAGACCGGAGTCAAGGCAGGCGGCAGTCAAGCAGAGTTGGAGTCACAGGCTGAAATCAGGGCAGGCGGCAAGCAGGCAGAGTCAGAATCACAGGCTGGAATCAAGGCAGGCGGTAAGCAGGAAACAATGGTCAGGCAAGCAGGATACAAGGCAGGCAGGCAGGAATCGGGAACCGATGGAACAGGAGGCAACTAGCACTTCAGGAAGTGACCTCGTTGCAAGGCAAAGACAGAGTCCCCGGGTCCGGTTTAAATCCCCCTTACCGGCGTCTGACGTCATCAGGAGGCGGCCTCTGACATCCGGGACTGCAAGTAGAAAATGGCGGTCCTCGCGCGTGCGCGTGGCACTTCAAGGGGGCGGAGTCTTCGGCGGCGTCTCCCTCATGGAGACGCCGCTGCCATGCGGCTTGAGAGGCCCAGGAGCCGGCGGTCTTCAGCCGCTGCCACGCGGCTCGGGAGGCTTGGGAGGCTCGGGGACCGGCAAATCGTGGCGCTTTAGGAGGAGGTAAGGGCCCGGTCACTGCCCCAATGACCGGGATCGCAACACCCAAGTACTTAAAGCTATCCACAACTTTACGAAAGGCAAAGAAACAGCCAGGGACACCTTGTTCAGTGAGGGTAAATAGGTCCGATTTGTCGTAATTTATTTTATATCTGGAAAGGTCACCAAAATGTTGCAACAAATCCAAAAGTGCCAGGTCATATGTGCACAGTGCAATTAAATGGATCAAAACATCGTAAGTATATAAGGATATTTTGTGATCTCTCCTCCCAGACCTAATAACTTGAATATTAGGATGTTGTCAAACCGCTTGGGCCAAAGGTTCAATAATCAAATAATAAAGTGGAAAGAGGGCAACCCTTGCCGGGTCCCTCGCTCGATGGAAAAAAACTGAATTTTAACATATATGGGTGGAAGGAGGTAAGCTAGTTACCCCAAGGACTACCAGGTACATTTTTTCTAGAGTGGGGGAGAGCCTTTTACTAAACAACACTTTTAACTGGCCGCTTCAGGATGGGAAAGTCCACCATTGCAGCTGAGAATGTGAGTTTTCCCAACCGTGGCAAAGTGACTATAACAATTACCACAGGATTCACTAAATTGTGGTACTCAATTACTCAGTATTTCCAGCTAT
Organism: Rhinatrema bivittatum; assembly: GCF_901001135.1. Lineage (NCBI taxonomy): Eukaryota > Metazoa > Chordata > Amphibia > Gymnophiona > Rhinatrematidae > Rhinatrema > Rhinatrema bivittatum. The sequence continues at coordinate 208,177,926 of NC_042622.1, read as the reverse complement.
CTCACAATTTCTCTTGCAGGATTTCTGGGATGAATGACATCAACTTCCTTCTACAGATACATATGCCAGGATTCCACTTCCTTCTGCACTAGATTGTTACATTCAGTTAAGGCAAGCATTTTAAAGTGTGATTCTACTTTCAAAAAGTGGATTTGAACTCCTTTTAGTTTCTAGTGCATCTAACTACATTTTACTGTAAAAAGAAATCCATTCTGTTTTTAAGATTTTAAGTTTTTTCCAAAGATAAGTATTCTGACTTAGGTAACCTATAGGTCATGTAGTTCATTATATGCCACCTCAGGAAGCTTCTAGTGCTTACAATATAAAACATGTTTGACTGCATCTTGTGCCACTGTTTGGTGCTCACCTGCTCATTTGACGTCCCAGGTTCCTATATTCACTGCTGTTCCAATCAGTCAGTTTCTTGGTTGTCGGCTCTTTTGGATGATTCCTTTGAAAATTTATTAGTATTCTTTGTTCCTGCTTGGCTCTGCAAATGTTCTTATTTTTCAAGTTAGTACTTTTTCATCAAATCTGATTTATTTTTTTGATTTATCAACAATTTTTCATTTCTTGACCACTTCAATTCCTTGATTATATTCAATTGTATCTGTAGAACCAAGCAGATTGTTACTTTTCCATGAATATTTTTTAGCTTCATTTACCATTTGCTTCAGATGTATTTCAGTTTCCCTGTAGCCAGAAAGTCAGACATTGACTTGTAAACCTACTCCCAGTAATAACAAAATATTGCAATAAAATGAGTATAGTTAGTGCCTGAACTTATTTCTTTCATTTTCTTCCCCCACTATCAGGCTCTCTTCCCACCCCCAACTCACCTCTCTCTCTTGTTCCTCTCCAAGTCCATCTCCAACAATCTTTCCCTCGAAAGTCTATCTTCACCAATCTCTGTGCATCTTCCCCCATATCAAGTCTTTTTTCCTATTTTCTTTTCTCCTGCCTACTAGTCTCTCTGCTGCTGGCCATAGTTTGGGGCATGATAGTATCAATCAGTGTTCCCTGCTGTTTTCATGGCACAGTCCTGCAGGCCATTGATTCTTTTCTTCCCTCCTTGACTCCACCAGTCCTCTCCATCACTAATCTCTCTCTCTCTCTCTCCCTTCCACAGTTTATTTTTCTATCCCTTTTCAGCTCGTGCTTACCAGGCCATCCACATCAAACTGTTTTCCTCCAATCCATCTACATCACTTTCTTCCCTACTTCAGTCAATCCCGTCAATCTCTCTTTTTATCCAGCCCATCCCTTCTACTCTTTTCTCTCCTTCTTTCTGTCTCCATCATTTTAGGTTGATAAGCAGGCTGAATGATCCATTACATGAGGGTGACATCATCCAGTGGTACTGAACAAACTCGTCCCGTGCAGACATTGCCTCGTGACTATCCTCAATCATTTTTTGTCTGAGAACAGCACGGATGTGAACTCAGTCTCTCCTGATATTTTTTCTCTAAAAAATCCTCTTTTAAATTTGTTAATTTTTCTTCAGTCTCTTCTTAAGTTGCCTCACTCCTCTGCAACCCCACAACAGCACTTTTAATGCTACTAAAAAAGGCAAAAAATGGCCTTATTTTCCATCTTTTCCAGTCAAGAGAAGTCAACAACAATGAGCGGCTTTAAAAGTTGTATCTGTGGAAAGTTTGTGTCCCTTGTAAATGGGCATGAATTGTGTTACCGATGCCTTGGTCTGGAACATAACCAGAATAATTTGCTATGTCTGTGGACAGATGTCCCCAAGCTCACTATGTTCTAGGGTGCTTGGCATCAAGGAATTGTGGAGAGATTTATGTAGTCACAATAGGTCCTCATTCTGCAGTGCAGCCCCATCTGCCTCGCTGGGAAAAGAGTTGAGTAGGAGCTCCTCTAAAACTCCCCCGTCTGCTCAGGCCAAAATTTCAGGGTTGAGTTTCATCATCCGCCCTACATTGAAGACTAAGTAGCATCAGACACTGGAGCCACCACAGTTTGCATCGAAGAAGCACAAACCCTCTAAGCGGGGCGGATCGGCACTGGCACCATGATATAACTATCATTGTTGCCATTATCACAAGCAGCATCTGCATTGATTCACCTGATGCATCTTTCAGTGATGCATTTGATGTACGGCACATTGAAACAAACACTGCACCAATGCACTTGACACATGGAGCTCCAATGCATTCAATGCACTGATACACAACACACACAAGGCACCCATGCACTTGATGCTCAGTGGGTCATTCTGGCTGTGAGGAGTGGAGAGTGTCTGACCTCTGTGGATTTTACAAAGGCTTATCTTCACATCCTTATAAGGAAGGATCATCAGCGCTTCCTTCGTTTTGTGGTACTAGTACGGCATTTTCAGTTTCAAGCCCTGTCCTTTGGGTTAGCCACTGCTTCAAGGACGTTTTGGAAAGTAATGGTAGTGGCAGTGGCACTGCAAAAAGAAGGAATTTTGGTATATCCTGTGCGATTGGCTGATAAGGAAAAGTTGGAACAGGAAAGTGCAGTGGCCATCAGGAGAGCAGTTCAGTTTTGGATAGTCAACTTCCAAAGCAGTTTGCAACCTTTTCAGACCCTGGAGTATCTGGGAGCCCTCTTTAACACAGATAGGTATGTTTGTCTGTCGGAACAAAGGATTCAGAAACTGGTACAGCAGGTCCTTTCATTGCTGTTGGTCAGGAATCCAATTGTATGGAGATATCTGCAGCTTCTCAGTTCCATGGCACTGGCATTGGATCTGGTACCCTGGTCAAGGGCACATATGAGGCCTCTTCAGAGAGCTTTTCTTTGCAAATGGGATCCTCAGTCTCAAAATTACTATGCAATACTGCATTTACTGGAGATGTTCAGGGTAAGTTTGCATTGGTGGTTAAATTCCAGAAATTTGGAATTAAGAGTGGATCTTGAAATCCCAACTTGGGTGACAGTGATGACAGATCCCAATCTAGCAGACTGAGGATCTTATTGTATGGAACCTGTTGCTCAGGGTCAGAGAAGGAGGCAAAGTAGCCTGTCAAACCGGAGAATTATGGTTGGCTCTTCTGCATTTCAAGCCACTTCTAGAAGGTAGTCAGGATAATGTCCAACAATGCCACATGATGTTTGTCCTAATAGGGAAAGTTGAAAATTGTCCCATAAATGAAACAGCAAGACGCCATTCTAATAGCCAACTATGAATACATGATTTCCTATATTTTTTAGGCTACAAATGTTGGCCATTTTCACTGCTAGCAGAGGTAAATATCCTATTTTGGTGGACACTGATTGTTGGCCAGTTTAAATAGTGTAAAACCATCTTCTATAAAGCTGACCAGAATCAATTCTTCTGCTGCTAGTGCACAAAGGGATTGTCTTAGATATTGATTATCCTGCAATCTTTAGGTTGCTCTCAACCATGATGGAAGGAAGAATAGGCTTCAACAATGAAAATACAAGTAGCATCTTTTTCAGAGTTTTGTAAGCCTATTGACATATCTTTATCTTGCCCAGGATCAAAATGCAGTATTTGTTTTGTGATATGATAGAACATTATGTGAGGGTGAAGTAGAGTTTGTTTCAGTAGCTACAACATCATGGTCTGCAGACACCCTTATTTTTAAAGGAACATATTTAACTTTTCCTAAGCATGAAGGAAGAAGGTTTTTGCTGAAATGCCTATTGGTTTCTACACATCCAATACAAATTGAGATTAATAAGAATGCTAGAGCTCAAATGTGACCCAATATTTTTTTTACTGGGTACAGTTATTCATGTGTAATATTATGCCTGAGGAAAGAAAGATTTGTGCTCCTCATTCTACCTTAAGCCTTAAGTCAAAAATTGTTCCCAAGACATTGATATTCTGAGCCACATATGCTTAGAGAGGTTGTTTTTTGTTTGTTTGTTTTTTACAAAGAAAACACTTTTGGGTGCTTGATTGAACTTTTCCTTCTGCTTTAATAGTTTTTATTTTACCAAGCAGTCTTACCAGTGTAGCAGCATCTTCAGAGAGAAGAGCCACTTATACTCAAGATGTAAGAGCATCCAGTCCTGATCCCTATTGCACCAGGGTGGAAATACCTTATCAAACATAGAAAACTACATCTTCAAAAGCATGACCATGTTTTAAATAATGTTGCACAAGAGGAGCCTTGTTCTTCTGAGGAGCCTTGTTCTTCTGAGTTTGTATATGACTGGAGTTTGATTATTCTGGTCTTGTCAGCTTTCTTAGTTTTGCTCACACAGAGCACGTGGCTTGGTCACACAGCGATATAAATCACAAAAAAGGAATTGCAATTCTTGAAAAATCAAGAAATTGGGTAACCAGTGGAAGGAAATTAAGTGATTGAAAGTACATAGAACACTTGCCTAGGTACAGTCCATTGCTGTTTTGTACCTATGGACCTTGTACCTAATTTTCATTGAAAATTGTTCATAGATACAAAATACACATAGACTTACACGTGCTTTATATGTGAGTTGTTTTTTGCTGGAAAACAATGCATGTAGGTTTCGAAAGCCAATCTGTGTGTGTTGTTTTCCAACTCTGCCCTAAACGCACGCCCTGGTACACCTCCCATCAGTCCAAGGACCCCGCACATACTTTTAGCTAGATTTAATGTGGGCAGTTTTGAGACAGCCAATTTATCCTGGTAAATGGCTTCGAACGTTGTTCTCAGGATGTCCACAGATTTCACAAGTGTTATGTCTGTGGACCCTTGTGCTGAGGTGAGATTAGCTGTACTTGCAGAGAGGAGCCCTGCATGTTTTCACTGTCAGCAGGTGGGGCCCAGGTGAAGCAGAGACCAAAAAGGACTTTCACTTATACCAGCCCACATTCCCCTCGGGTTGAGCCTTTGGGTGCTGGGGCTGGCAGGCAAGGATCTTTGCTGATGACTGGAGACATGGTTCGAGGCCAGGTGAAGGTCATAGGCAGGCGCCGAGTAGACGTGTTGAGGTCCAAGCAAGGGTCGGAGGCAGGCAGCGGTCAGGTATATCCAGAGCCCAGGCAGAAGTCAAACCAGGTATCCATCCAAGGGAGAAGAAGAGGAACTGATAAGGCTGAGGCAGACAGGCAGGGCAAGAGGAGGTCGAGCAGGTAAGGACTGGGGCAGGCAGAAACAAAGACTGGAACAGACTGAAGACGAAGACTGGAACAGGCTGGGAAGCAAACACGCACTATGATCGGTAGCTGGACCTGTTGCTGAGGTGAGTTGCTTCTGGGAAGCTGCCCTTATATAGATCAGTGTCACTGATGTCATCTGTAGGGGCTGCGGAGACTTTCCCCCCATGGTCCCTTTAAATGCTGTAAAGTGATGTGCCAAAATCACAATGACTTTGCTAAAATGTGAGTAGAAATCAATTACATCAATACAATGAATTCACAAAATTCAATAACTAGACAAAGTTCTTAAGTTGTCATGTTAATTTCCCAATAGGACAAAAAACATCTCAAAAAATATATTGAAGGAAAATATTTTTGCACTTCATGAGAAGAGGTTTTTGGAATTACACACAAAAATATTTTTTGGAGGATGGTAGTCAGTTAATGGTTAAAAGTTTTGATGGTAATCGGGATGGTGCCTACATACATGGTATGAAACTACCACCTGTTGTGTAGGACGGCCTCTAAAGGCCTTGCATTCTGTTGTGAACGGCCTCGAGGGCCTTGCATTCTGTTATGAACGGGGTGTTTAGTGTGCCCTTGGGCCTCAGCCCGGGCCCAGACTTTCAGGGCCGAGCCGAGGGTTGACGGTGGCTCCGCATGGCTGACGGGCTGACCCTTGCATTCTGTCAAACTCTGGTGGGAAGGAGGAATTCGAGGGTCCAAAAAATGGAAACTGGTAACTCCGGGGACAGCATGAAACAGAACAAGCAACGGGAAAACACAAAAAACACAAGAGACACGACGAGAGACCAAGAGCAGACGAGACCAAGCGAACACGAGACCGAGGGAGCAGCGACCGAGCGAACAGTGACCGTGCGAGCAGCGAACAAGCGAACGGTGACCGTGCGACCGACAATACAAAAAACACAAAAGAGGGAGCAAGGGAACGGAGAGCGAGGGAGCGGAGAGCAAGGGAACAGAGAGCGAGGGAGCAAGGGAACAGAAAGCGAAGGAGCAGAGAGCAAGGGAGCTCAAAGAGCGAAAGAGCCAAGAGCGAGAAAGCGGAAAGCGAAGGAGGGAAAGGCGAAAGAGCGAAGAGTGAGGGAAGGAAAACGAGGGAACGGAACGCGGGAACGAGGAGGACGGGAAACACACAAGTGGAAAACAACAAGCGGAAAACAAAACAAACGAAAAACAAACAAAGAACAAGACAGACAAGCAACCAACGAAGAACAAGACACAACAAGCAACAAACAAGACCCAGACAAGAAGCACCACGAAACACCAAGAAGACCTGAGGGAGGGAACCCAGGGCGGGCAAAACAAAAACCAGCAGCACCAGTAGGGGAGCAGGCACCTCCTGCAGGTCGTAAAAACCCCAAACTGGCCAACAAGATAAAAAGTCTGGATGCAGGCGCCTCCTGCAGGTCGTTTACAAAAAGAAATCCAGACAGCTGGCGCCTCCAGCAGGTCGTAACATGGGCAAAAACTGGCACCCCAGCAGGTCATGAACATAAAGTCCTGAAAAAAATTTTCCGGTCCCAAAACAGTCCAGGAACATAGACAAGTCTCAGGAACAAGGCGAATCCATCGCTGAACCCACCATTGGGCACATGGCCTTGCATTCTGTTGTGTAGGACGGACTCCAAAGGCCTTGCATTCTGTTGTGAACGGCCTCGAGGGCCTTGCATTCTGTTATGAACGGGGTGTTTAATGTGCCCTTGGGCCTCAGCCCGGGCCCAGACCTTCAGGGCCGAGCCGAGGGTTGACGGTGGCTCCGCATGGCTGACGGGCTGACCCTTGCATTCTGTCAAACTCTGGTGGTTTCGTGTGCCCTTGGGCCTCAGCCCGGGCCCAGACCTTCAGGGCCGAGCCGAGGGTTGACGGTGGCTCCGCATGGCTGACGGGCTGACCCTCTGCCAAGCCTGCAAGCTCCCAAGGCCAACATCCAAGGATGTTGGAAGTTGAATGGTCCTCCGACCATTCCGAGCCCTTTCGGACCTGCTGCGAATAGCATGGAGCAGCAGGCCTGGCCTGAGGTTGAGGGCAGACGGAGGCCTTGACACGAAGACAGGAGTATGGTCGATGCCACGGCATCGCAGACAAGACACTTGGTTGATGTGACAGCATCCTGACGAAGACACTTGACAACAGCTGGGTTGATGCATCGGCATCCGGGCAAGGAACATAACAACAACTGGGTTGATGCGATGGCATCCTGACGAAGACACTTGACAACAGCTGGGTTGATGCATCGGCATCCGGGCATGACGAGGAACTTGACATCCAAACAGGCAAAACACAAGGCATGGACATTGGCACTGTCTCTCAGGGCGCCCTACTCAGGCCACCCATGGGACTGAGTCGCGGACCACCCTGTCCCACTGCGTGCCCTACACAGCCCTTGCAGGCTGGTCATGGACCACGAGGAGAACGAGACAGCGCAGGAAAGGTCCAGGCAAAGAGGGACTCCAATGACGAAGCTGGTATCACCCGAAGCTCCCTCTAAGGCTGGCGGGAACGGAGGCTCCGGAGCGCAGGGACACTTCCCACCTGCAAGCCACCTCATTCTCGGGCATACACCATCTGAGAGCACCGGCTTACAGGAACAGAAGGCTCAGGAGCACCAAATGAAGACACGGGGAAGAACATCCTGGAAGGCGGGCACATCAGGAGGTAGACGATCATGATGAGACATCAAACATGGACAGGGACCTCTGGCGGAACACCAAGACAAGAAGACGTGGTAGAAGGCAGATGAGACGAGGAGCGCCAGGTAGAACAGAAGACCTTACAAGGCTCTGGCAGGCAGGAGCCTCCAGAGGGAAGTCACGATGATGCAAGGCGAGGAACAGTCTGACGAAGCAGCCCTTTATAGGGCTTAAGCAGGAAGTTCCATTAAAGGTGGGGCCAGCACACTTCCTGTGCCTGGCCCTTTAAATTCAGTGAAGAGGCGCGGCCGCGCGCCTAGAGGAAGCAGGAGAGCTGTGCAGGACCGCGGACAGCGGCCTGCACCGACGTCATCGCGTAAGACGCTGGCAGAGCCTGGGGAGCAGGCCCTGCCGGGGGCGGCTCCAGCCGCTGGACCAACCCGGGGATGCGACCTTAGCGCCGCGAAGATGGACATGGCATCGGGGGCAGTCCCAGCCCCGAGGAAGATGTAAGAAGGCCGCGGCTCCGACCGCGGGGCAGAGGATACTCCTCAGCGGCCTCCGGGCCGCATGCCAATACAGACCATGGCTCCAGCCACGTAGAAGGCCCGACGGTGGCGTCCTGCCACGTCGGGAGAGGAACAGCAGCGACAGGGTGAGTGCCTGCTCGCGGGGACACCCACGTGCAGCAGCGATCATAACACCACCTTCTCCTTCAATATATTTTTTGAGACTTTTTTATCCCATTGGGAAATTAACATGACAGCTTAAGAACTTTGTTCAGTTACTGAGTTTTTGTGAGTTCATTGTATTGATGTAAAGTGATGCGCGGCACATTGCTGTTGGCAGTGTCCTGCTGGTGTCATCTCGCTGTCTCAGGGAGCGGCGTCCTGCTGCATGGCTAGCTAGCAGCATTTCACCACGCTGAGGAGCAGTAGGACTGGACCAGCCAGGGGAGGTGAATGTGGTGGTTCACCAAACACAACAAAAAGATGGCCCAGGATTCCTCTATCCCAAGGAACTAAGTGTAGATTTAACAGGATAATACCTAATATTCCTACATCGAAACAAAGCAATTATAGGTAGATCACAAAAAATACTGTTCAGCTTCAGAATATTTGAGTTTAGAAAAAAAGGTAATATGTAAATCATATATTTTTCTTCTTTTTTCTAAATCATTAAGAGTAAATTATCTTTTTCAGAAAGCAGCATGTTTTTAAGCTCATCTATTCCACTTAAAGGACAATTTTCAAAGCCATTTATCCAGGTAAATTGACTCTCTGAAAATTGCCCTCCCTCAATTTCTCTAAAAGTACACAAGGTATTCCAAATTGTGTGGAATTTTAGAACTGTTTGGGGGAGGCATTTCTGAGATGCATTTTGGATGGGGTTGAAAGATAATGTGCGTAGACTGGCTTTTCTAATCCACATGCTTTATTTTTCATGAAAAATCTATCAAAACAAGAAGCAGATGAAAAAGTACATGGGTATGTCATACCAGCAGCAAGATTCAAAAGGCGAGTATCCATGTACTTTCCCTTTGAAATTGGTTTAAAGTCCATGGGTAAGAAGTATTCATAGTCTTTGCAACAAAGTTTGAAGATTTCCCCTTTAAGCAGATATCCTCACAGATAACCAAGCGCCCACATTCTGGGCTCATAACTTGTATTCTGATGTTGATTAGCAAAGCTGTCTCAAAATAAGGGACTAACTAACAGGTGAATTATTCTTCCAATACCATAGATAGCAACTACTGCATTGGAGAAAATAATTTCTTTTGGTCCTTTTTCTAAAAATTGAGAAACAGAAGAAATGCTCTCTAATGGAGACAGAAATATCCAAAAACGAAACTTATGAGAAATTAGCATGTAGAAGAAACTTGAAATTATCATCACAATTATTTAGCCTGACAAAAATGAGTGTAAATCTTTCGTAAATCTTTCATATTCCCCTTGTCATACTTTAAAATACATATTCAATGTATATCTTCCTTAACTTGTTATGGTCTGTAATGTGGTTAAAAGAAGCCACTGATGTTCAAAACATCCTATATAAAGGTTAGCAAAGTCAGGGGCCATAGCAGCCCCCATCACTTTTTTTTTGTTTGCTCATAACAACAGCTGTCAAATGTAAAATTAATCCTTTTTAAGGCAAAAGAAGTCTCACTAAAATGTAATTTGAAACCTTAGATTATCAGATCTGAGAAATAATGTATCTTTGATAATCTTAAGTGCCTCCTCTTGAAGGATATTAGTATAAAGAGCCTCCCTCTATAGCTAATGTTACATGAATTAAACCTTGAACATCTCTTGAAATATGGTAATGATATCAAAGGAGTCTCATGTGAGGGAATCAAGGGAACAAAGAGTCTCTTTGGAATTAAAGCATTTGTATTTTCTTTTTAAACATTGCCCATTAGTTTCAGGGAATCCTTCAGATCCCTCAGCTCCCTTGGATGAATGTCAACTGCACCTGATGGCATATAAAAGCTTTTCATCAATAGTTGCATCTTGATATCATTTTTCTCAAAGTCCATCCCTACCCATCTGTTATTGAGTCATCATTTATATCTATGTCTCTTGTCCTTACCTTCTTCATCTTTCACTTTATCCCTCCTAAAAAACAATGCAAAGTATTTATTATGTGAGCGTAACCCAAAATATCCATTATATTATTGTTTAGTTAATTTCTGCATGGAAAAGCATCTTAAAACTAGCCACACAAGAATGGTGACATCATCCGATGGTGCCAAGTCAGCCTCTACTCACTCCTAGCCCAGAAAGTTCTTTGAGTGTCTTCTGGGCATGCACGAGAGTTTTCGCCCTAACACTGTTGCATGCCTTTCAGTCTAATTTCATCTGCTTCCTCTCTCGTCAGCTGTGACTAAAGACAAAAAATACAACAAGAAGATTCCTCAAGGAAGAAGTTAAGAAAACTATTCAACATCTGATAATGTCATTGAAAAATACTTCTTCAGATAGAGAGAGAAAATGTCCTTTTAAATCTTGCGGAAAGTGCCACCACAAAATGGCTTTGGCAGATCAACATTTCTCACAGGACAAGCAGGATGTTAGTCCTCACAAATGGGTGACATCACAGGATGGAGCCCTCTACGGAAAACTTTTCTGTCAAAGTTTCCACAAAGCTTTGACTGACACTGGCACACTGAGTGCACTGAGCATGCTCAGCCTGCAATTATCCCTGTGAGCCACAGGTGTCTCCCTCAGTCTTCTTTTTTCTGCTCTGCAGTAAGCATAGCGGTTGGAGCTCTGTGAGGAAATTTTAACTTTTTTCCTCATGGAAACACTTTACTTTTTATTTCAACAGATACTTTTCCCTGCACAGGTCTCCCTCCACATACGTTTTTACGACGCTCGGTGAGTACATTGACTTATTTTTTCGGTCGGTTCCTGTCACCTTCTGGCCTGCTAACCGACTGAGGCCTTCCCTCTCCCTATTTTTTCAGTTAGCTACACATAGCCTGCGAGTGTCTCTCTGTGACACTCTGCTTGGTTATTAGCGCCAGTGGGACAGGAAATTCAACAGTTTCCGTTGCTGCCAGGGCCCCTTTAGGTTCGGGTCCTTTGTTCCCCGGTACCCTCACACAGTTGATGCCCCATCGCTACTGTAGGTACCCCTCCTCAGACCGCCCTGGATTTTTAGGTGCCATCAGTACCCCTCCCCCGCGGTACACTGATGCCATCCTCCCTGCATCGTTTTTATCAGTGCTGCCAGGTTTTTTACTCCTTCGCGCTGTTTTTTCCTTGGGCTCCTTCGATGCCGCCTTACCCAGGTGAATGCCCTCGACGCACACCTTGTCTCGTTGACTGCCATCCATACTCGGGCCGATGCCAAAGTTGCCCGGGACACTTCCATCGATGCCAGGGTCACTTTCCTCGATGCCATCCCTTAAATTATGGATGCTGTCGATGTCCAGAGCCTTTCCATAGAGGTCTAGAGCCTTTCCATCGATGCCAGGGCCCATTCCATCGATGGACATCGATGCCAGGTGGTTTCCATCGATGGGCATCGATGTCAGATTGATTCCATCGATACCAGGTCGATCCCCAGGTCGATTCCATCGATGGGCATCCATGCCTATACCTTTGCCATGGATGCCCATCGATGCCAATGACAATTTCATGGCTGGCATCGATGCCAAAATGGATCCATCGATGTCAGTGTCTCTTCCATCCATAGGGTCCATGCCAACATCGATTCCATTGGTGCCCAGGTCGGTGCCATTGACACCCCTGTCCGTGGCGCCAATTCCACGCACACATTTGCTACCCGAGTCGGTCCAATCGATACCATCAGCGTCCGTGGCCATACTGTCGATGCCCATGGCTATACCACTGAGGACATCGGCGCCCGCCCCCATACATCGATGTCCTCGACACCCACATCGTTCCCATCGGTGTCTTCGACGTTCCTATCGATGCGGTCACCGACTCCGTCGATGCCGGTATCTCTTTTCGATAATGACGATGTTTTTCTCAACTATTCGATGCCACATCGTTCCCATAAATACCTTTCTCTGTACGTACCAGGATCATTCCAGACGGTGGGTTATGTCCCCCGTCCAGCAGATGGAGTCAGAACAAAAACTTTCAGGGGAGGACCTATATAACCACACCTCCCCTGCCTCAACTCTCAGTAACGTTCTGACTCCAGCCGATGTGAGCAGGGGACACGGTGGTCCCCAGCGGTTTAGCTTAAGGCTAGGTTTTCTGAGGGATCAAGTAAAAAAAAAAAAAAGTTTAATTTTAGGAGTAGGTCACTGGCTAGTGTTCTTCTTTGAGGCAAGGGAGCGACTCTCAGTCCCTTGGGGCTGGTTGTTCTCCCTCTAGGCTGGTGTCTTGCAGACAGGCTGTTCTTACCTGTCCTTCTCTCTATCTCATTCCCTCCCCTGTGGGGTGTTTGGGGTAAGTGTCTTTGTTTTTTTGCTTTTATCCTTCTCAGCAGGAGACTGCAGTATTGTTGGATGGTGGGCCGGCCCTCTGGGGTGCACGTCGGTGGGGCCGACCTCTCCTCCTCGTCCCAGTTTTCCCCCCCTCCCTGTAGGGGAGCGAGCAGCGTCCCGACCTGCGGCCCTGCGAAGAGCCATTCCCCGGGGCCGCCGACCGTCGGGAATTTAATTCCCCGATGGTTTTTCTTCGGGTTGGTGGGGGGACCGGGGTACGCCTCTCTGCCTTGCTGTGGGCTGAATCTTTGCCGCACGCCCGCGCCTGCTCCTCCCCCGCCCCCCGCCCCCACCTTTGACGATGCAGAATTTGGCATTCTGTGGAGCATGCGGCCGGCACAGAGCAGCCCTGTCCGCGGAGGGGCTTTGTGCTGGCTGTCTCCCCGAGGGGAGGTGAAGCCGGCCGAGAATCAGACCGCGTGGGAAGAAGCAGCAGGCCCCGTTCTCGCTAAGCGCGGGAACGGCGGGCATTTTGTTGCAGGACTCGGATGCTGGTCTCTCTGAAGAGGTCGCGGAAGCCCCGATCTCTGCGTCTCTGCCCAGTTTGGGTTCTTTCGCTGCTGCGGAGCCTGGTAGGCAGGGGGGAGAGCCCTCGGGGGGTAACCCCTCGGGAGGCCCGGCCTTCTCACCCGAGTTCGTCGTTCTAATGCATAGGGCCTTCCTGCAGAGCAGGGATTCGAGTTTCAGGGCCTGGGGTCCCCCTCCCCCCAAGATGGCTTGCCCGGCCTCCCTCCTGGTTGGGGATCTCCCCCAGGGTCGACCTCCTCTAGCGGAGGGGACGGGGGACGGGACCATCTCGTGGTCCTTCCGCGACCCCCTTCGGCACTGCAGGCCTCCTCGGGAGTGGACCCTCCTCAGGATCCAGATGCGGACAATCCCACACTGGCGGCCCAGGTGGAGGGCGACAACCCGAGAGTCCTCCGCATCTTCCAAGCGGCGGAGTTGGATGATCTTATCCCCTACATCCTGCAGGAAATGGATATCGACCCTCCCCCGGAACCGGTGGGACCTGACCCGAAGCTCAAGAAGGGGGACCCCCTCCTGGCGGGCCTGCGGCCCCTGGCTAAGGCTTTTCCCACTCATCACACCATCTTGCAGTTGATAACCAGGGAGTGGGACGCTCCAGAGGCCAACCTTAGGGTCGGGAGAGCCATGGAAAAATTGTATCCTCTCCCGGCGGACTTCCTGGAGATACTCAAAGTCCCCGCAGTGGACTCGGCGGTTTCGGCAGTCACGAAGCATACCACCATTCCTGTTACTGGCGGGACGGCGCTGAAGGAAATGCAGGATCGGAAGCTGGAAGCTTATCTCAAGCGCATCTTCGAAGTTTCTGCCTTGGGAATGCGGGCGGTTATTTGCAGCTCCCTGGCACAGCGAGCGGGTCTTCGTTGGGTTCAGCAGCTCCTCACCTCCCAGACCTTGCCGGATGCCGAGGCTCATCAGGCGGACAGGCTTGAAGCCATGGTCGCCTATGGGGCTGACACCTTGTATGATCTGTTGAGGGTCCTAGCCCGGTCCATGGTGGCGGTGGTGTCAGCTCGTAGGCTCCTGTGGCTTCGCAACTGGTCGGCTGACGCATCGTCCAAGACACGTCTAGGTTCTCTCCCTTTTAAGGGTAAGTATCTGTTTGGGGAGGATTTGGATCAAATCATCAAGTCCCTTAACGAAAATGCGGTGCACAAGTTGCCAGAGGACCGACCACGTTCATCGAGATCATATAATTCGTCCAGAAGCCGATATCGCAATCAGCGGAGAGCGTGCCCTACGAGACAGCAGCTGCCCCGGGCGCCCTCTTCTCGCTCGCATACCTGGAACTGGTCCATTCGTGGGCGCCGCCACGGAAAAGAGCCACAGGGATCGGGTGCCTCCTCTAAATCTGCCCAATGATGCCAGACGGACCCGCGAGTCGGTTCCTCGGCTGGGGGGTCATCTTGCTCTCTTCTACGAAGAGTGGGTCCAAATTACGTCGGATCAATGGGTCCTGGATATTCTAAGACACGGCTATGCCTTGGATTTTGTACGCGCGCCTCGAGACCGTTTTCTGTTTTCCCCTTGCGGGTCCTTACTCAAGCAAAGAGCAGTTCGGCAGACCCTCGATCACCTCCTAGAGTTGGGCGCGAGAGTGCCGGTGGCGGCCTCCAAACTGGGGCGAGGCCATTATTCGGTTTACTTCGTGGTTCCCAAGAAGGAGGGTACCTTTCGGCCTATACTGGATCTCAAGACTGTCAACCAGTCCCTCAGAGTCCCTCGGTTTCGTATGGAAACGCTTCGCTCGGTGTTGGCTGCAGTTCATCCGGGGGAATTTTTGGCCTCGTTGGATCTCACGGAAGTGTATCTCCACATCCTGATTCATCAAGGTCATCAGCGCTACCTGCGTTTCAAGATCGTGGGTCAGCACTTCCAGTTTCGCGCGCTTCCTTTTGGCCTGGCCACAGCTCCACGGGTCTTTACGAAGATCATGGTGGTAGTGGCGGTGGCTTTACGCAGGGAAGGGATTCTGGTGCATCCTTACCTGGACGACTGGCTCATTCGGGCGAAATCGCGGGCACAGGGTCGCCGGGCGGTCGACAGGGTGGTACAGCTCCTCCAGTCCCTGGGGTGGATCGTCAACTTCACAAAGAGCAAGTTGGTTCCGTCCCAGTCGTTGGATTTTCTGGGGGCCCACTTCGATACAAGGAAGGCCAAGGTTTTTCTGCTCCCGGAGAGAGCACAGGCCCTTCGCCAACAGATTCAAGGGTTCATGGCACTCGAAGCTCCCACTGCGTGGGACTACCTGCAGGTACTGGGGACCATGGCCTCGACCATCGACCTGGTCCCGTGGGCCTTTGCCCATCTGCGCCCTCTCCAGAGGGCCCTGCTTACCCGATGGAAGCCAATATCGCGGGATTACCAGGCGATCCTGCCGATCCCGAGAGTAATGATGCTCAGTCTCCACTGGTGGTTGGATCCTCAGCACTTGGCTCAGGGGGTGTCCCTGGAGGACCCGGATTGGGTGATTATCACCACGGATGCCAGCCTTGCGGGCTGGGGAGCGGTCTGTCGGGACAGTTCAATCCAGGGCCGGTGGTCGGAGGAGCAGTCAAAGTGGCCAATCAACCGGTTGGAGACCAGGCGGTCCATCTTGCGCTACAGGACTTCTTCCCATTGGTACATCATCGAGCAGTCCAGGTGCTATCGGACAATGCGACCACGGTGGCGTACATCAACCGTCAGGGAGGCACGAGAAGTCGTCTCGTCTCTCTGGAAACCGACAAGCTGATGGAGTGGGCGGAACTACACCTTCAATGCCTAGCGGCTTCGCACATAGCAGGCGTGGACAACGTGCAGGCGGATTTCCTCAGTCGACAACACCTGGACCCCGGAGAGTGGGAGCTCTCGGAGGAAGCAATGCGGATGATAGTGGAGTGCTGGGGGACGCCGCACGTGGACCTAATGGCAACCGCCAGAAATACAAAGGCCGCCCGTTTCTTCAGCCGCAGGCGGGAGCGCGGCACAGAAGAGGTAGATGCGCTGGTCCTGCCCTGGCCGCGTCAGTGCCTTCTGTATGTGTTTCCACCGTGGCCACTCGTGGGCAAGGTCATTCGAAGGATAGAGGCGCATCAAGGGCCGGTGATCCTGGTGGCGCCGGAGTGGCCCCGACGGCCGTGGTTTGCAGACCTCCGCAACCTGGCGGTGGAGGGTCCCCTTCGACTCAGTCATCTTCCACATCTCCTCCGCCAGGGACCAATATTTTTCAAGGAGGCAGATCGCTTCTGTCTTGTGGCTTGGCTTTTGAGAGGCGCCAGCTAAGGGGGCGCGGTTATCCGGAGCCCATCATCTCGACACTTCTGAAAGCTCGTAAGACATCCACTTCTGTCACCTACGTCAGGGTATGGAAGATTTTTGAGGATTGGTGCGGATCGAATGAGATTCAACCGACACAGGTCCTCTCCTTTCTACAGGCCGGTCTGGATTTGGGTCTTGCTTACAATTCCCTCTGGGTTCAGGTGGCGGCCTTGGGGGCCTTCCTTCGTAGTGGAAATACGGGACTCCTGTCTTCACATCCGGATGTCTTACGTTTTCTCAGAGGAGCGAGACACTTGAAGCCTCCGATTCGTCCACCTTGTCCATCGTGGAATCTGAATCTGGTGCTTCGGGCTCTTTGCGGTTCTCCCTTCGAGCCTTTGAGTACAGCCACCATCAAGGACGTCACTCTCAAGACCATCTTTCTGGTCGCGATCAACTCGGCGCGCAGGATTTCCGAGCTGCAGGCTCTCTCCTGCCGGAAGCCATACCTGCGGTTTACGCTTGACGGTATGTCCCTGCAAACGGTACCATCGTTTCTCCCTAAGGTGGTCTCGGCCTTCCATCTCAACCAATCGGTGGAACTCCCATCCTTTTCCGCCTCTGAGTCGGGTGATCTGCGCAGACTAGATGTCAGACGTTCTTTGATGCACTATCTGGAGGTCACGAATGAATTCCGGCTTTCCGATCATCTATTTGTCCTTTGGTCGGGGCCCAGGAAGGGTTGCATGGCCTCCAAGCAATCCATTGCTCGCTGGCTGAAGGGAGCGATTATAGCGGCATACCTGGGAGTAGGTAAGTCTCCTCCGCTAGTGGTTAAGGCACATTCCCTTCGCGCCCAGGCAACATCGTGGGTGGAGAGCTCTTCCATCTCCACTCAGGAAATCTGTAGAGCGGCCACCTGGAAGTCGCTCCATACTTTTGCGAGGCATTATCGCCTGGACGTCCGTGCGCCATTGGGCGATCAGCTGGGACGCAAGGTCATACGAGCAGGGCTGTCTGTGGCCCACCCGTGATGGGGAAGCTTTGGTACATCCCACCGTCTGGAATGATCCTGGTACGTACAGGGAAAAGAAAATTATTCCTTACCTGCTTATTTTCGTTTCTGTAGTACCATGGATCATTCCAGACACCCTCCCTCGGTTTGGGGGTTGCTTGTGGGACATCCCTGCTTTCCTGTCTTATCAATCCTTCACTCTGTACTTTTGGGTGCTGCGCGCCTGTTCTTTCACGCAGTACTGTTCGCAAGTTGACCATTAAGAATTTGGTTCCAGAATCTAGTTGCTGTCGGTTGGACAGAGGTTGTTTCGAGTTCTTGGGTACTTGATCCCTCTGTTTTTCTGTCTCTTCTCGTCTGGGCTTTGCTAGTCTAGTTACTGAGAGTTGAGGCAGGGGAGGTGTGGTTATATAGGTCCTCCCCTGAAAGTTTTTGTTCTGACTCCATCTGCTGGACGGGGGACATAACCCACTGTCTGGAATGATCCATGGTACTACAGGAACGAAAATTAGCAGGTAAGGAATAATTTTCTTATGCCTATGCTGTCAGTGCTCCATCACTGGCATCATTACTCTGGCCGAGTCATCGACGTTGTTTTCATTTCCAATTTTGACGATGCCCTCGAGGCCGCTTCGGCTGCCATCGATACCGTCAATACCGACATAGCACTGCCACATAATGCCCTCGCCTGCATACAGTGCTCCACCCTTTGGGTTCTTTTTCAAGCCCCTTATTAGCAGAGCAGGCGTGCTGACAATCTGTCATCGATCGCCATCCAGGACAGCGAGGGCTTCCATCTCGGCACTGGGGAAAGACTGGGCCGAGCACCATGGCACCCATCGTCGCCGACACAGTGATCGTCCGCCGCTGACGCCATCCAGCACATCGGTGCTATCCTTCTTGATGCTGGACAATGCTCGGGCAGAGGGGGGTCGGGGAGTTTTAATTACACTATTCTTTCTTTCAACAGAAAGTAGTTACTCTCCGCACATCCTGGACCTCAGAAGTACCAACTTCCTTCAGAAGTCACAGGTAAAATGGTAACTCTCGTTTCCATGCTTCCAGATTGCAGTAAGTACATTACTCTAATCTTTCTAAGTGCTTTATGGTGAGTCAACAACTCTGCCGCTGGCAACAGCTTCGGCAGCCGAAGTATTTCATTGAATCACTATTGGTGAATGCTGTTTCTCTGCGGACTGCAACATCATTCACTCTTTTCCTTGCATGGACAACTGCACAACCACAGACAGTCCATGCAAGGAGCTCTAACTTCTTCATGACTCACTATACATTTCCTAACTGGGATTACTGTCACTGCCATAAATCCCTTATACCACACTTCTGGACACCACAGTCATATAGACCTTCCTGTCCAGCATACACGCAGACATTCTAATAAAATTTTTACATGTCTCTGCGTGCATCTTCTATTACCTCAGGCCCTCAATTCTTCATTGTCGGGCCATGGGGTTTTTTCACTATGCATTTTCCTCATAGAAAACTGCTATGGGTTACATTCAGTGAAATTCCAATATTAGTGGGTCTAAGCTGTGCAACCGCTTTCGTCCCTCATCCATATTCCAGATCTAGAACCAGAACCTAGTCTGATTCTGCTCATGCTCACATTTATTCAGGGGTGTAAAGTTTGGCCTAAAAGCTTCCCAACCCTATATGTGTCTATCCACTCCAGGCACAGTTTTCTCATAAACTTCCTGAAGCTTGTAGTCATGAGTCATACCCTTATGCCTTCCAATACTGCCTCTGCAACAAACCTTTGTGCATACAGATAGACAGCATAGGGGCAATGTGCTTTCTAACACATAAGCACGCATTACCTTAGCTGCCCTGCTGAGAAGCTGCGCAGCTCTATTCTTGGCCCTTGCTCACTTCATGCATCCTCGGGCCACTCATCTAAGAGATTTTCTGAACGCACTAGCAGACCTTCTCCATGTAGGTTTCTATCCTCTCGAATGGTCTCAGACTACATTTGTAGAGAGAAAAATCTTCTAATGCTGAGGTCAACCGAACTTGCCCTCTGCATCTGAATCGAACCATATGGTGCACAGATTCTACTCCCTGCACATGTTTCCAATGCGTTCCCATAGATGCCTTTCTTCCATCAAGGGCCTCTTAAATATATCTCTTCTGCTGCCTCTCATAGCCAGCACTCTTCTAATGTTGAACCAGGACGGGGTTCACTATTCCTCTAACCCTCTCGCTGACCGAGACCAGTATGCTTCCCATACTTCTCAATCTATCACACCAGTAACCAATCTACCTTCTCACCAGTCAGTCCCAAATCGTAGACTAACTGATGTTCTCAGGTTTCTGGTAGCGTCACAAAACCTTCCACACATAAATCCTACCATTCAAATGGCAAGATTTACCACATGACGCATACAAAAGGGTATTACCCTTTTTTCTTTTTCCACACCACTCTTTCTCTTGCTCCCTCGGATTCTGCTCCCCAGACATTCTCCACATACGTATACCTCTGTTCCAATTGGTGTATCATTTGGGAGTGGGGATACCTGATTTACGGTTCATCCCTTCTGAGTCAGCTTACCATGGATTTTCCACTGATCAAGCCGCCTCTATTTTCACTAGTCACGGAATGGAACATATATTTCATGCTTATAAGTCTCATACGTTCTCCGTTCGAGCCTTTCCATTCCTCTCATTTCACAGTTTGGCATGGGAAATTCTTCCCTCATAAATGTTATTTCTGCTAGCAGTGTCAATGAGTTACACACTTCTAGTTACATACTCATCTGACCCTGCGTTCCTCCATCACTGAGTGGTTTTCACGTGTTCAACTTTCTATCTTTCTTAAGGTAGACGTTGCATCTCACCTTACTCAGGATATACTCTGCCCATTTTTCCAACACCTCTCTCTCACCAGAGCGAGAGGATTCTTTCCATTTCTTGGACAGAAAGGCTACGCTTGCATTCTACCTAGCTTGCCTACATTCCATAGGAATTCCACCTAACTATTTCCTTCTGTGGCAAGAGCCAAGCTGCGAGTTACAGTTGGCAAACAGACCTATTCCTCCTAATAAACGGTCTGTATCTCTTTTCCTACCAACCAGCAGGCATCTCAC
The DNA here is from genome assembly GCF_901001135.1 of Rhinatrema bivittatum. NCBI lineage: Eukaryota > Metazoa > Chordata > Amphibia > Gymnophiona > Rhinatrematidae > Rhinatrema > Rhinatrema bivittatum. The sequence continues at coordinate 208,157,348 of NC_042622.1, read as the reverse complement.
TACAACACTGTGTGTAACCACACTCTGATGTATCCGCCTCAGCCTTAATAGCTTCCCTTCGGCTGCTGCTGCTTGTACATATTTATCAGGCTGCAACCTGGAGTTCTCTCCATACCTGCGCAGCCCATTATTGCTTACATACGACTAGCTGGCATGCTCCATGTTTGGCCAGTCCGTCTACTCCTATTCCTTTTGGGTTAACTACCAAACATCCTTCCACCAACCCTTTAAGGATTTCAGGATGCCCTCCATTCCAAACTCCACCCACGTCATTGCGCCCTTCGCGCGTCTTGGGTGCATTTGGTGCACTTTCGGGCATCCTCAGCTCGGTACTCACTCATATGTGAGGACTACCATCCTGCCTGTGAGAAAGCAAATGTTGCTTACCTGTAACAGGTGTTCTTACAGGACAGCAGGATGTTAGTCCTCACGAAACCCACCCGCCACCCCGCGGAGTTGGGTCTCTATACGTTTTCACATTTATTTTAGTTTCGCTTGCGCTTTTAGCTATAAGACGAGACTGAGGGAGACACCTGTGGCTCACAGGGATAATTGCAGGCTGAGCATGCTCAGTGCACTCAGTGTGCCAGTGTCAGTCAAAGCTTTGTGGAAACTTTGACAGAAAAGTTTTCCGTACAGGGCTCCATCCTGTGATGTCACCCATTTGTGAGGACTAATATCCTGCTGTCCTGTGAGAACACCTGTTACAGGTAAGCAACATTTGCTTTTTACGCTGCTTAGGACTAGACCATCACAGCTCAACTTGCGGTCCCCTATGGCAGAATGTCTAGAAGGGCACTTTTTTTTTTTTTAATTGAACATTTTTATTGGATGTCAAATAGTAAATACAGAAGAACATGAGAAAAAAGACATATAATAGCAACACCCCTGCTTTCCAGAAGTCTCACCTTCCACCCATAAATTCCCAAAGTACTAGCATACAATACATTTAAAGATAGCCAAACAAAAGGGTATGATAATTATAACAAAGAATTTCAGCATTTGAAATATATAGAAAAAGAAAACTACCAGCTGTTATGACTTGTAAGTGTGTGGGCTCTGGGCCGAGGTGAGAGATGGTACCACCCACAGGGAGGAGCCCTGTGAGCCTCACCGTCAGGAGGTGTGGTCTCAGCGGACATCAGACACAAGAGAGGTAGAAAGGCACAGCCCGCAGAGCGGAGGGTGCAGGAAAAGTAACAAGGTCGGAGCAGAGGGGTATACCCAGAGGGAATACCTCAGACGTGGAGATCCGTTAATGGTCCGCAGAGTGGGGTACGATGAAGAAGTCTCTCCGTAGTGGTGATGCGGTAGTGGCCTGCAGCACAGGGTACACCAAGGGATTCCTTTCTCAGAGATGGTATGGTAGTGGCCCGAGGTACGGGGACACTGGTGAGGGTCCTGTAGCAATGATGCGGTAATGGCCTGCAGTGCAGGGTACACTGGAGTGGTTCCTCACTTGGAGATGACACGGTAGTGGCCCGAGGCACGGGGTAAACCGGAGAGGATCCCACAATAAGGCTGGTATAGTAGTGGTCCGTTGAGTCAAGGTACTCACAGAGAGGTAGTTCCAGGAGAGGTCCCAGGGAACTGGAACAGACAGCGGTCCAAGGCAGAAGGCCCTCCGAGGAGCGGATAGCCGGAGACAAGGAAGGGCCCCCAAGGAACGGGTACCCAGAGCGTCTCACGCCGAAGTGCAGGAACAGGAAGTCCATAAGAGTGAAGCAGATTCAGTAACGAGGGAACTCCTTGATAACTCATTAATAGGCAGGGCCAGCCAGCTTTTAAGTATAGCAGCGTGAAGACGTCATCCGGAGGGGACGCCCCCGAGGTTCCCGCCATGATGTGCTTAAGACTGGCCCGTGTGCGCGCGCGCCTAAGTGATCTCAAAGGCAAGATGGCGGTCGGCAGCGCCCACGCTGTCCCGGGAATGCCAGGAAGGTTGGCAGTAGCTGGCGGAGACCGCCACTTTCCCCAATGATGTCAAGGCAGCAAGAAAGAAGTGAGCATTAGTGGTCACAGCCGTCTGCGACCAACGGGTGTAACACCAGCGAGTATCTGCAGGCATAGATAAAGTATCTCTCGCACCATTCCAGCATCACCATTGTCAACAAAAAACAACGGTTCTAAAGTCTCTAATGATGTGTATCCCACCACATGGTAACTGATTATGGCGAACAGTTGAAGGCATAATTTCTGGCTATATTTATCCATGCCTTCCACAGCTATATTAAGTAAGGTATGTCGGGCATCAAACACCTTCCCCATCCCTAATAATTTGGAGATATAATCCATCCCAAATGATAGAAACCCCTGTACAGCCCCACCAAATATGAAAAAGAGTTCCCTTTTCCTCACAGGATCTCCAGCAAGTGTCAGCTATAGTAGCATACATGCGGTGTAGTTTAACCAGAGTCAAATACCAGTGGAGCAAGAGCTTATAGCAATTTTCTTGTAGCCTAGCCGAAATAGAGCATTTGCTCGCAAAAGAAAAGGCTAAGTCCCAATCACTCTGGCTTAAGGATTCCCCCAAATCCTTTTCCCAAGCCCGCATATGTGGAAAAGGTTCATCATTTAGTCCATTAAAAAGGCTATAAATTTTAGATATCAATCCCTTCATCTTTTCAACCTGATCAAAATAGTTTTCAAATTGGTATGGGGAGGAGCTAAGATGGCCGCTTGCCAGTAGCGTTTGACTCGGAGCTCCTGCAAAGTTTCTTATAAAGAACAAATTATTTCGGACAAAATGCCCCCAAAAAGAAAGGGGAAGGTGAGGATTTATCCCTCAAATCCTCCGCTCCCCATGGGTCAACGAACCATCGCCGAGTGCGTTCATGTCCACAAGAAGCGGGAGGAGCCATGCCCCGCTGGCGAGGAAGGCAAGGAAGCAGCCACCATGTCTGGGGACCGTTCTCTGAGCCCTCCCACACCTAGGATACCACAAGCTATTTTGATGAACTTGCCAGTGGAAACTGCGACGCAGATGCCGGGAGCCACAGGCCCAGAAGCAGATATGGAGGGAGCAGTAACGGCCGGTTACAAAAGAGGTGAAACATCACAAGGAGGTAGCGCAGCTCTGATGTCGGTAGATATTTTAAAACCAGGCGATACTAACAATGGTAAGGCCGTTTTGATTCCTACTGTACCTATTTCTTCATTGGCACTACCAACAGTAAAATAACAAAGTTTAGAGTTGATTACCCCAAGCAAACCAGCTGTAACAACATTGGATTCCCTATGGGAATTGATGGCTCATAAAAATTTGGCTCTTCAAGGCTGCATGAACCAGATAACTCAGATTTCGGCAAGATTGGAAATTGTAACCAGTGAACAGGATAAAATAACACTTGATCATTCTAATAAAATACAGCTATTGGAAAATCAAATGAAAGAACTTCAGAAAGTTCAGTCTGCTACTATCCAAGACTGTGTTTCTTTAAATAAAAAAACAGGGCTTCTGGAGAACAGGCTAAGAAGGTTAAACTTAAGGTTGTTAAACTTCTCCAAAATATCGGGGGAGCAACCAAGAGTAAACTTGCATAGATATTTAAATGAAGTACTGCAGATTCCGCTTGAAGACATCCCATCCTTCAATAAAGTTTATTTCTTGCCTTTCAGTCATTCAAGAGAATTGAATAAGAAGGTTGAATAAGAACCAAATGGATCTAGGGAATCTGACTGACCTTCTTGAATCCTCTACAGTAGAAATCATTGAGAGAGCTACTCTACTGATTTCTTTCATTTATGAACAGGATGTAGGTACTATCATGAGGAGTTATTTTTAATGCATGGGGGTCAATTTTATGGGCCAATTTGTCCAGATCTTTCATGATCTGGCAAAGACCACGCAGGAAAGGTTTTCTGGCATTGCGCCAGGAAACTAGAGAGTTGGGGGCTGTATACCAGCTTAACGTATTTATATATACCGTTTTACCAATATGACGGGAACGGAGGCAGGCTGTGCGGCTCAGCGCGCGCAGGCTGCCGATTTGGCTTAGATACCCCTGCAAATGTATTATTAAATTTAATAGTAATACTTATGTGTTCCTGATTCCTGAACAACTGAAAGCGTGGTTCAATTCCCATAGAAGGGCGATGATAACTTCAACACCTACTGAAAGCCCAAATGCTTAGCATAAATAAAATGGGTGGACATGTGCAAGTTATTGATCTGTTTCTATGAGTATTTTCTTGGAAAAAATGTATAATCAAGCTTCCAATTATTTTTCTCAATTATCTCCCCCACAAAATATTTGGGGACTAAGAAGAATTTGATTTCTGGATTATGTTGTATGATAACTGAACAATGTTCGTTTTCTAATTTTCTGTACAAAGATGGATATGCTTTGTAATTTATTTTAAAAGCAATAAATAAATAAATAAATAAATAGTTTTCAAATAGCAATTTACCCGAAGCCAAATATAAAAGGATTTTTCTGAGAGGAAATGAAATGCCTCAATTGAGCATAGGCCAGAAATTCTCCAGGCCCCAACTCAAAAATGCCCATTTATCTTGAAAAGACATTAGGGCCCATCGTGAAACAAGTTACTTCAAATGAATAATGCCCCGGGTCTTCCACACCACAAAAGTGCCCGGTGAGAGACAAATCAGAAATGTCACATTGTGAAATAAATGTGAAAGAAAAAAGTAATCCCTCTTGCCAACCAGTTTAGCTTTCCACTGGGACCATACACACATTGGGGTAGATTTTAAAAGCCCTGCGCGCCGGCGCACCTATTTTGCATAGGCCGCCGGCACGCACAAAGCCCCGGGACGTGCGTAAGTCCCGAGGCTTGCTAAAATGGGCGGTCCGGGGGGGGCGTGTCTGTGATCCGGGGGCGTGTCCGGGGGGGCATGTCTGTGGTCCGCGGGCGTGGCCGAGTGCTGTGTCAGGGCCTGGCCAGCCGGCACGCACAAGTGGCGTAACTCCATCGAACAAGGTAGGGGGGGGATTTAGATAGGGGAAGGGAGGGAAAGGTGGGGGGGACAAAAAAAAAAGTTCCCTCCGAGGCCGCTCCAATTTCGGAGCGGCCTTGGAGGGAACAGAGGCAGGCTGTGCGGCTCAGCGCGTGCAGGCTGCCGATTTTGCGCAGCTTTGCGCGCGCTGACCCTGGATTTTAAAAGATACGCACGGCTATGCGCATATCTTTTAAAATCCGGCGTACTTTTTTAAAATCTGCCCCTAAGTATTTTGCAGTGTAAAAGGGAAACACAAAATAGGACGCCAGGATGATCTAGGTTGCCAAGGTTGCAAGGAGGGGGAATAGAATTTCAGCTGCTCATGGCCCAGCACAATCAGGGCCAAGATCAGGAGTGGTGGCGCAGCCGCAAGAGCACTCAACCTGCTCGTGGCCCAGTGCAGTCGGGGCTGCGATTGAGGGTGGAGGTCTGGCTGTGAGCAGTACCCAACCTGCTTGCGGCTCAGTGCAATGGGGGCCAAGATCGGGGTGGTAGCACCATGGGGGAGGGCTTGACCAGGGGGTGTCAGGCAACATAACCAGGGGGGGAGGGCGCAAGGCAGAAGGTGCCTAGGGCTCCTAATCCCCTTGCACCGGCCCTGCTTATCTCACCCCAACATTTTGCTAGCTGGCATCATTGAGGAGCTGGATCAATTTAGTGGGGTCTCAGGCTTTAAGATCAACTTTGATAAGTCTAAAATTCTGAATGTCAACTTGATTGACTCTAGGTTCTCCTTTAAATGGGCTAAAAGCACCATTAAATAACTGGGGTGCATATTGGTCAGTTTTTTGTTTGCATTGAATTATATCTCACTAGTTAAGAAAGTTGATAAGGACTTGGAAATTTGGCCTAGAGATTGTTTTTCGTGGCTGGGAAGGATAACCATTGTTAGAATGAATATTCTTCCTCACTTTTTGTATCTCTTTATTACTTTACCGATTTTTGTAACTGCTGCAATGTTACAATCCTCGAAGAAGAAAATTTTTCATTTTATTTGGCAATGTCGTCCACCTAGGATCTCTCAGTTGATTATGTTTCAGCCTAAAACGAGGGGCGGATTGGGGGTCCCTAATTTGTCCTGGTATTTTGCGGCTTCCCAACTTCGAGCTCTGTTAGATATTTATCAGATAACCACTGTAAAACAATGGGTGGTCCTTGAGCAGACTTTGGTGGGAATGATGCCCCTTTCGGCCCCATAAGGCTTGCGCCCCCTAATGGTTGGCGTCCTAGGCCCAGGCCTAGTTGCCTAGTGGTTCCACCAGTCCTGGAAATAAGGTAAACAAAATATCATCAGCAATAAGGATAACTTAAAATACAAATCCCCCACCCTAACTCCCTTGATCTGAGAAGATTGACGCACCTTAATGTCAAAGGGTTCCAGAAATACAGCAAAAAGAAGCGGAAAAAGAGGGCAACCTTGTCTTATTCCCCGTTCTACAGTAAAAGTTTCCCCATAGCCCCCGTTCACTTTAACATAAGCCTTCGGGGACTCATAACTACCCAACCCAGTGCAAAAAATAGGGTCCAAAATATATTTGCTTCAGCGTTTTAAATAAAAAGGAAGAATGCATCACATCAAACGCTTTTTCAGAATTGATAGAGAACAGCACCAATGGAATACAGTCCTTTTGAACCCACCAGAGGAGATCTACAATATTGCAAACATTGACCACGGCCATGCGTCCAGGTATAAAGACAACTTGGCCATTATGAACCAAACCTGGCATGACCCGGTTTAACTGTTCAGCTAAAATTCTGGCCAATATTTTAAAGTCCAAATTGATGAGTTGCATAGGGAAGGATCCCTGTCCAGTTTAGCAATAATCATAATGCCCGCAACATTGGAATTAGGTGGAAAAGACCCACCAATCCTAATGCGATTAAACATCTCCGTCAGAGGGGCTGCTAGAATATGGGAAAACTTTTTATAGCAACCACTAGAGAACCCTTCAAGCCCCGGAGATTTGCCCACTTTAAGAGATTTAATCACCTGTAGAACCTCCACGGAACAGTGGGACTATCAAAATACTGCTGCTGTTCGGGAGAGATGAAAGGGAGAGAAATTGAAGATAAATAACTATCAGTGTCCTCATCTACTATGGTAGTGTCCCTACCATAGAGTTGAGAGTAGAACATGGAAAAGCATTTTCTGATATCTGGTGTTGCTGTGAATATCTCACCTTGTGGATTTTTTATTTTGGCTACAAACACTTGAGATTGGAGAGCCTTCAGCCGTCGAGCTAAATAGCAACCAGCTTTATTCCCCCCTTCAAAATACGCTTGTTTGGCCAATTCAAGGTGGTGAGCTATCTAAAGTACGGAGTTCCTCTCACACATGAGACAGCTTATGGAATAAAGACTTGGACTAGGTTTGCATATGTAGGCGAGAAAGCTCATGAATTTTGTCTAAAAGGCCATTCCACGCAATTTCCCGCTCTTTCCTTCAATATCTAGCAAAGGATATAATAATACCCTTGCCACAGCTTTAGAGCATTCCCAAATCACCCCTGGGTTGACAGAAGAGGTAATGTGCACCAAAAATTACTTTCAAAGCTGAGCCTCAAGGGATTTACAGAACAAATCATCTCTCAATAAATTTTCATTCAAGCACCAAAATTGAGCTCTAGGATCAACATTATGTAACCGGATGTCAACCCAAATGGGCACATGGTCAGATCACGTTATGTTACCGATCCTGGCTCCCACCACCCTATCAACCAAAAAATAATCGATACAGGATTATGACCCATGGGAGGAGCAGTGAAAGGTATAAGTGCAAGATGAAGGAGAGCGCTGCCTCCAGATGTCCACTAGACTCCAGTGAGTCATCAGGGACACAAGTGTTGTCCGCAAGCTATTGGATGCATTAGAGATCTGGTGATAATTGTCAATCTCTGGATTTCTAGTGAAATTAAAATCTCCGCCCAATATCAGGAGCCCTTCTACATGATCCAGTAGTAGTTTTCATAAGGAATGTAAGAAGCCTCGCTGATCAGAGTTAGGCGCATAAAGCAAATGTTGCTTACCTGATGTAACAGGTGTTCTCACAGGACAGCAGGATGTTAGTCCTCACAAATGGGTGACATCGAGGATGGAGCCCACCACGGAAAACTTCTGTCAAAGTTTAAACAGAACTTTGACTGGCCCCTACTGGGCATGCCCAGCAAGGCACTGACCCTGCAGCCAGCAGGGGTCTCCCTTCAGTCTGATTTTCAAAGCTACAGGCAGTGCCTAGAAAGTAAGAATAAAACGAACCCAACACCGCGGGGAGGCGGGCGGGTTTCGTGAGGACTAACATCCTGCTGTCCTGTGAGAACACCTGTTACATCAGGTAAGCAACATTTGCTTTCTCACAGGACAAGCAGGATGGTTGTCCTCACAAATGGGTGAGTACCGAGCTGAGGATGTCCCGACTTGCACCAAATGTACCCAACGGTGTGCAGCAGGCACAATAAGTGAGGAGAAATTTGGAAAAGGGCATCCGCACCCAACCGGGTAGGTGGAAGGGTGTTGGTACATCAGGTTGGAAAAAGGTTACGCAAGACAGACTGGCCGAAGATGGAGTCCTGTCTTCCAGCCTTGTCCAAACAATAATGGGCTGCAAAGGTATGGAGAGAACTCCAGGTTGCAGCTTTGCAAATGTCAGGAAGCGGCACCGATCGAAGGTGTGCCACTGACGTCGCCATGGCCCTCACAGAGTGTGCTTTAACACGGTCTTGAAAAGGAATGCCAGCTTGCTCATAGCAAAAAGAAATGCAGTCCGCCAACCAGGAAGAAAGAGCCTGCTTACCCACAGGTTGTCCCAACTTATTAGGATGGAAAGAGACGAATAATTGAGTGCTCTTCCTATGGGAAACTGTACGGTCTAGGTGTAAACCGGCATGATGCGACTCCCATCGCGAATGCCGGTATATAAGAAATTTAAATAAATAAATAAAATAAATAAAAAGCTAGAGCTCGTTTACAGTCTAGGGTATGCAGGGTCTGCTCTCCAGAGTTGGAGTGGGGCCTGGGAAAAAAGATAGGTAGTATGATGGATTGATTGATATGAAACTCAGAAACTACCTTAGGTAAAAATTTAGGGTGAGTGCGGAGTACCGCGCGGTTCTGCAGGAGCTTAGTGTAAGGCGGATAGGTAACTAGGGCCTGTAATTCACTAACCCTGCGAGCTGAAGTAATAGCCAAAAGGAATTACACTTTCCAAGTGAGATATTTCAAGTCACAGGAGTGCAGAGGTTCGAAAGGCGGCTTCATTAGACAACCAAGAACCAGGTTAAGGTCCCAGGATGGGGCCGGAGGACGCAAGGGCGGCTTTAGATGGAGCAAGCCCTTAAGAAAGCGTGTTACTAGGGGTTGTACTGAAATAGGATTACCCCCAATACCCTTATGGAAGGCGGCTACCGCACTGACATGCATTCTGATAGAAGAGGTTTTAAGACCTGATTCAGAGAGATGCCATAAATAGTCCAAGAATTTGGAGATTGGACAGGAAAGGGGATCAAGTGCACCATGATGTGTACCTTTTCCATTTGTATGAGTAAGACTTTCTTGTGGAAGGCTTTCGTGAAGCTATCAGGACCCGAGAAACGGAATCTGAAAGGTTGAAAGGCTGAAGGACTAACCTTTCAACATCCATGCCGTCAGGGACAAGACTTGGAGGTTGGGATGGAGGAGGCATCCGTCGTTTTGAGTGAGCAGATGCGGGTCCTTTCCCAGAGGAATGTGCCTGCGGATGGAGAGATCCTGGAGTATTGGAAACCATACTTGGCGTGGCCAGTAAGGTGCTATCAGGATCATGGTTCCTCCGTCCTGGCGTAGCTTCACGAGAGTCTTTGACACAAGAGGGAGTGGAGGGAATGCATAGAGCAGACCGGTTGTCCACTTGAGGGAGAATGCATCCCTCGGCCGAGAGTGCTGGCTCCGAATGAGAGAGCAGTAATCGTCCACTTTGTGGTTCTGAGGGGACGCAAAGAGGTCTATGCGGGGAGAACCCCACTTGTGAAACAGAGAGGTCGCTACCAGAGGATCGAGTGACCACTCGTGTGGTTGGAAGACACGGCTCAGCTGGTCTGCCAATACATTGTCTACTCCCGGCAGGTAAGTGGCCCTGAGGTACATGGAGTGGGAGAGGGCTTCCGCCCAGATCTGCGCAGCTTCCTGACACAGAAGGAAGGAGCCTGTGCCTCCCTGCTTGTTTATGTACCACATGGCCACTTGGTTGTCCGTCTGGATTAAGATTATCTGATGAAAGAGATGATCTTTGAAAGTGCGGAGCGCATAGCGGATTGCTCGAAGCTCCAGGAAATTGATCTGGTGTTCGGCTTCCTCTTTGGACCATAACCCTTGGGTTTGAAAGTCGTCCACATGGGCTCCCCAACCGATGTGAGAAGCGTCGGTGGTTAGGATTACTTGCGGATCCGGTGGAAGAAAGGGTAAGCCCTGAAGGAGGTTGACCTGAGTCGACCACCAGGTTAAGGATAGGCGCAGCGCTTGTGTGACTGTGACTATGGAGGACAGAGGCTGAAAAGCTTGAATCCATTGGTGTCGTAGAGTCCATTGTGTTACTCTCATGGCTAGTCGGGTCATGGGAGTGACTTGAACCGAGGATGCCATGTGCCCTAGGAGAATGAGGAACTGGCGAGCCGTGGCAGTGTTCTGAGACTGGAGCTGGCGAGCCAGGGACATTAGGGTGTGGACCCTCTGAAGAGGAAGGTAAGCCTTTGCCTGTAAGGTGTCCAAGTCTGCCCCAATGAAGGATAAGGTTTGAGACGGGACTAAGCAAGATTTCTCGTAATTGACAAGAAACCCTAAGGAAAGGAGTGTTTGAATTGTCAATTTTAGGGAGGATTGAGCTATCTGTTGGGTGGAGGCCCTGATTAGCCAATCGTCCAGGTAGGGGTAGACGTGGACACCTTCCTTCCTTAGGAATGCTGCTACCACTACGAGACATTTGGTAAAGACTCGTGGGGCAGAAGCCAGACCGAAAGGTAGGACACGGTATTGATAATGGTCGTGGCCTACTAGAAACCGCAGATATTTGCGATGGGATTGTGTGATCGCAATGTGGGTATAAGCGTCCTTGAGGTCGAGAGAGCACAGCCAATCCCCTCTTTGTAGCAGAGGGAGCAGCGCGCCTAGGGTTACCATTTTGAACTTCTCTTTTTGAAGGTATTTGTTGAGGGCTCGAAGGTCCAAAATGGGACGTAGTCCCCCTGATTTCTTTGGTATTAGGAAGTATCTGGAATAGAATCCCTTGCCTCGTTGAGAGGGAGGAACGGGTTCTATAGCATTTGATTGCAGAAGAAGGGATACTTCCTGTTGTAATTGAGCCAAATGGGTGGATAGACTCCACGCTTGAAGAGGCGGGGAGTCTGCCGGAAGAGTTATGAAGTTGAGGTGGTAACCCTGTGCGATAATTGTTAGTACCCACTGATCTGAGGTGATCTGCAACCAAGGTTGTAGAAAATGGTACAGTCGACCTCCTACAGGGATGTCCGGAAGAGGGGTTTGGCATGTGTTCCCTACAGGGGAGTCAAAGGCCAGCCGCAGGCCCAGGAGGAGGGGCTACAGTAGGCCTTTGTTTCCTAGGCTGACGCGGCTGAGGCCTAGTAGAGGATCGAGCTGGACGAGGCCTGGCCGATGGAGGGTAATAACGGCGTGGTCGAAAGAATGACTTCTTAGAGTCTTTCTTTTGCGGTTGCTTGGAGGTCAGCTCAGGTGGGACAGATGAGAGTTGTTTCAACGTCTCATGGTGGTCTTTTAACTCCGCCACAATCTGCTGAATTTGCTCTCCAAACAAATTATCGCCTAAGCAGGGTAAATCAGCAAGACGATCCTGAACCTCTGGGCAAAGGTTGGATGATTTTAACCAAGCCCAACGTCTGGCTGAGATGGCTGTGGCTGAAACTTTTGTGGAAGCATCGAATATGTCGTAGGCAGTCCTAATCTCGTGCTTCCCTGCCTCAAATCCCTTGTGAAGAAGGGCTTGAAGCTGCGGTTGGTATTGGTCTGGCAACGTGTCAGCATAGTCTTGCATCTGCTTAAGGATGGCTCTGTTGTACTGGGTCATGTAAAGTTGATATGAAGCTATGCGTGAAATCAACATAGCTCCATGATAGACTTTCCGTCCAACACTATCTAGGAACTTGTTGTCCCTGGTAGGTGGGGTAGAAGAGTGTGGCTTAAGACGCTTGGCCTTCTTCTGCGCGGACTCAACCACAACAGAGCGATGATCCAGTTGAGGTTTTTGGAAACCTGGTGCTGACTGGACAAGGTAGGTGGAGTCAGCTTTTTTGTTAACTGGGGACGCTGATGAAGGAGATTCCCAGTTTTTCTTGAGCAGATCCAAAAACACCTGGTGTATAGGGATGGAAGCGATGATTTTTGGAGTATCCAGAAATTGAAGGAGTTCCATCATCTGGTGTCTGTCATCAGCTTCAGATTGTAGTTGAAAAGGTACAACTTCTGACATCTCTTTCACAAAATTAGTGAAAGATAGATCCTCAGGAGGAGATCTTTTTCTGCTCTCTGTAGGAGATGGTGGCGAAGGCAAATCTGTGTCAGAAGATGTATCATCATCATCACCCCAGGTATCGTAGGGATCAAGTGGGGCTTGTAGCCCTGATGGACCTGGCTGAGGCTCTGAAGGCATCGATGGAAACCGAGGTGGAATCGGTGCCGTAGGTGGAACCAGAAATGGCATCGATGGCTTCGGTGCTGCCGATGGAATCGGTGCCTGGCGTGGAATGGATGGAACCGAAGGATATATCGGTGGAGATATACCAGAAGGCACCGATGGAACCACCCCGGAAGGGGGAATCCGGAACGGTGTTTCTCCTGCCGATGAAAATCCAGTCGGAGACGGTGGTGTTGTCGATGGTACTGGAATCACCGATGGAAGGGCCGTCATGAGCGCCTCCATGCGGCTCAGTAGCGGTGCTAGCGCTTGTATCAACGGCTCGGTGGTCGGTTCCCTCCTCGGTGGCGAAGCCGGTGCCGGTGTCGGGGGCGGCACTGGAACCGGTGCCGGAGACGGTGCCGATGGAGGTTGCAATTTCTTCATCGCTTTCTCGATGGCCTCCTGGACCAGCCGGTCCAGTTCTGCCCGGAGACCAGGGGTAACCATACCCGGCTCGACGGGAGAGGGAGGCTGAGGCAGGGCCGGAGGGACCACCGTAACTGGTGGGATCACGGCCCCCGCACCCCGGGAGGGTGAGGGTTTCCTCGATGCCGGCGAACGAGACGTGGAGGGTGTCCGGTCTGTTCGCGGCTTCTTTGTCAGTGGCTCGGCTTGAGCAGAGGTCGATGGCTGTGGATCCTCGACAGGCCGAGACTTGTGCCGTCGATGGCGGTGCCTTTCCTTCCGATCCCCTCGCCCATCCGGGGAAGGGACGGGAGTCGACGGCCGAGAAGCGATCGATGGCGGACGGTCACCGGAGGGTTGACGATGATGGTACAACTTCGACGGTGCCGGTTCCGATGACGTCGATGCTATCGATGGCGTTGGGGTGGGTGCATGGAAGAGGAGCCCCATCTTCTCCATCCTGGCTTTGCGACCCTTGGGTGTCATTAAGGCACATTTGGTGCAAGTCAGGACATCATGCTCATTACACAAACCCTGTGGGGGTTTGTGTAATGGACAACGGCGGAACCCCGTTGCCATGGCCTGAAGCCAAAATTTAGGCTGGGGATCGGTAAGTGCCAACAGGCCTCAAGGGCCAAAATCGACGGTAGTCGATGGAAAAAGGCAAAAAACTTACCGGGTTCCATAAGATGACTAAAAATTTGTCGAAGGGAGACCCCTGAGGGGCAAATTTTCTTAGGAAATTAACTTCCAAATTCCTGTCAGGAACGTGGTTAGAGAGCTCCTTTCACCGCGTGGCAACTGCTGCGCGGAAAAAAGAAGACTGAAGGGAGACCCCTGCTGGCTGCAGGGTCAGTGCCTTGCTGGGCATGCCCAGTAGGGGCCAGTCAAAGTTCTGTTTAAACTTTGACAGAAGTTTTCCGTGGTGGGCTCCATCCTCGATGTCACCCATTTGTGAGGACAACCATCCTGCTTGTCCTGTGAGAAACATAAGAACATAAGAAATTGCCATGCTGGGTCAGACCAAGGGTCCATCACGCCCAGCATTCTGTTTCCAACAGAGGCCAAACCAGGCCATAATAACCTGGCAATTACCCAAACACTAAGAAAATCCCATGCTACTGATGCAATAAATAGCAGTGGCTATTCCCTAAGTAAACTTGATTAATAGACGTTAATGGACTTCTTCTCCAAGAACTTATCCAAACCTTTTTTGAACCCAGTTACATTAACTGCACTAACCACATCCTCTGGTAACAAATTCCAGAGCTTTATTGTGCATTGAGTGAAAAAGAATTTTCTCCGATTAGTCTTAAATGTGCTACTTGCTAACTTCATGGAATGCCCTCTAGTCCTTCTATTATTCGAAAGTGTAAATAACCGATTCACATCTACTCGTTCAAGTCCTCTCATGATCTTAGAGAGCTCTATCATGTCCCCCCTCAGCCATCTCTTCTCCATGCTGAACAGCCCTAACGTCTTCAGCCTTTCCTCATAGGGGAGCTGTTCCATCCCTTTATCATTTTGGTTGTCCTTCTCTGTATCTTCTCCATCACAACTATATCTTTTTTGAGATGTGGCGACCAAAATTGTACACAGTATTCAAGGTGCGGTCTCACCATGGAGCTATATAGAGGCATTATGACATTTTCTGTTTTATTAACCATTCCCTTCCTAATAATTCCTAACATTCTGTTTGCTTTTTTGACTACTGCAGCACACTGAGCCGACGATTTTAAAGTATTATCCACTATGATGCCTAGATCTTTTTCCTGGATGGTAGCTCCTAATATGGAACCTAACATCGTGTAACTACAGCAAGGGTTATTTTTCCCTATATGCAACACCTTGCACTTGTCCACATTAAATTTCATCTGCCAATTGGATGCCCAATCTTCCAGTCTTGCAAGGTCCTCCTGTAATGTATCACAATCCGCTTGTGATTTAACTACTCTGAATAATTTTGTATTATCCGCAAATTTGATAACCTCACTCGTCGTATTCCTTTCCAGATCATCTATATATATATTGAAAAGCACTGGCCCAAGTACAGATCCCTGAGGCACTCCACTGTTTACCCTTTTCCACTTAGAAAATTATACTCTGTTTCCTGTCTTTTAACCAGTTTGTAATCCACAAAAGGACATCGCTTCCTATCCCATGACTTTTTAGTTTTCTTAGAAGCCTCTCATGAGGGACTTTGTCAAATGCCTTCTGAAAATCCAAATATACTACATCTACCAGTTCACCTTTATCCATGTTTATTAACCCCTTCAAAAAAATGAAGCAGATTTCTTAGGCAAGACTTTCCTTGGGTAAATCCATGTTGACTGTGTTCCATTAAACCATGTCTTTCTATATGCTCTATGATTTTTATCTTGAGAATAGTTTCCACTATTTTTCCTGGCACTGAAGTCAGGCTCACTGGTCTATAGTTACCCAGATCGCCCCTGGAGCCTTTTTTAAATATTGGGGTTACATTGGCCACCATCCAGTCTTCAGGTACAATGGATGATTTTAATGATAGGTTACAGATTTTAACTAATAGATCAGAAATTTCATTTTTTAGTTCCTTCAGTACCCTAGGATGCATACCATCCGGTCCAGGTGATTTGCTAGTCTTTAGTTTGTCAATCTGGCCTACTACATCTTCCAGGTTCACAGTGATTTCGTTCAGTTCATCTGACTCATCACCCCTGAAAACCATCTCCAGAACTGGTATCTCCCCAACATTCTCATTAGTAAACACGGAAGCAAAGAATTAATTTAGACTTTCTGCAATGGCCTTATCTTCCCTAAGAGCCCCTTTAACCCCTCTGTCATCTAATGGTCCAACCGACTCCCTCACAGGTTTCTTGCTTCGGATATATTTTTAAAAAGTTTTTATTATGAATTTTTGCCTCTATGGCCAACTTCATTTCAAATTCTCTCTTCGCCTGTCTTATCAATGTTTTACACTTAGCTTGACAATGCTTATGTTTTAACCTATTTTCTTCAGATGGATCCTTCTTTCAATTTTTGAAGGATTTTTTTTAGCTAGACTTTCACCTCACCTTTTAACCATGACAGTAACCATTTTGCCTTCCTTCCACCTTTCTTAATGTGTGGAATACATATGGACTTCGCCTCTATGATTGTATTTTTAAACAACGTCCATGCCTGTTGAACACTATTAACCTTTACAGTTGCACCTTTCAGTTTTTTTCTATTTTCCTCATTTTATCAAAGTTTCCCTTTTGAAAGTTTAGTGTTAGAGCTGCAGATTTACTTATTGTCCCCCTTCCAGTTATTAGTATACATTTGATTATGTTATGATCACTGTTGCCAAGTGGCCCCACACCGTTACCTCTCTCACCAAATCCTGCGTTCCACTAAGAATTAAATCTAAAATAGCTCCCTCTCTTTTTGGTTCCTGAACCAATTGCTCCATGAAGCAGTCATTTATTACATCCAGGAACTTTATGTCTCTAGCAAGTCCTGATGTTACATTTACCCAGGCAATATTGGGGTAACTGAAATATGCCAAGCAAAGACATGAAGCAAAGTGCCTTGCACATCAGTAAATATCCACATATACAACGTGCAAGGAATTGGTAAATCAAGTCCACCTTCAAATTATAATAGTTTTTTATTTGAATTTTCTCAGTATTTTCTCAGTATTGTTAATGGCAACTCCATATATCTTCAACAACAGTCATTTAAAGTCCCCCGACACGGTCCGTGTTTCGCGGTAGCTGCATCGGGAGGGACCCACAATCAATATCATCTAAAATATAAAGACAATAAAGCTGATGGACTTGACAAATATGGCTATACAATTTCAAGTTTCTTACAAACATACCTTGTATATGCATCATGGAGCGCATCGGCTCACACGACTAAAGGCCATTTTAAAAGGTCGTTTGGCGCCAAAAGACAGAGGCTATCGCGATAGATTCATTAGCGTAAACCCCGCCCACCCTGTACACGGTTCAACCAAAAAGGTGCCATTCTACGTCCTTATTCAAACCCTTGGGATGGACAGAAGAAAGCGTATAAATCCATTTCTGTTCCCGTTTTCCCAAAATCTCAGAGTAATTCCCTCCCCTATACGGGGGAACGACCACCTCTAAAACTGAGAACTGCAATTCAGCAATAGTGTGTTGATGTTGAACCCAGTGCGTAACCAGGGGTTCATCCATCCTCAGGAGACGGATATTCGAACAATGTTCTATAATGCGGGTCTTGACCATCCTAGAGGTCTTACCCACATACAACATGGAACACGGGCATTGTATTACATAAACAACGCCCTTGGTAGTACAGTCTGATGAATTGCGAAAGTTAAACTGAACCCCAGTGTCCGGATGGGTTCAACATCAACACACTATTGCTGAATTGCAGTTCTCAGTTTTAGAGGTGGTCGTTCCCCCGTATAGGGGAGGGAATTACTCTGAGATTTTGGGAAAACGGGAACAGAAATGGATTTATACGCTTTCTTCTGTCCATCCCAAGGGTTTGAATAAGGACGTAGAATGGCACCTTTTTGGTTGAACCGTGTACAGGGTGGGCGGGGTTTACGCTAATGAATCTATCGCGATAGCCTCTGTCTTTTGGCGCCAAACGACCTTTTAAAATGGCCTTTAGTCGTGTGAGCCGATGCGCTCCATGATGCATATACAAGGTATGTTTGTAAGAAACTTGAAATTGTATAGCCATATTTGTCAAGTCCATCAGCTTTATTGTCTTTATATTTTAGATGATATTGATTGTGGGTCCCTCCCGATGCAGCTACCGCGAAACACGGACCGTGTCGGGGGACTTTAAATGACTGTTGTTGAAGATATATGGAGTTGCCATTAACAATACTGAGAAAATACTGAGAAAATTCAAATAAAAAACTATTATAATTTGAAGGTGGACTTGATTTACCAATTCCTTGCACGTTGTATATGTGGGTAACTGAAATATCCCATTATTATTGCACTGCCAAATTAGTTAACTTCCCTGATTTCTCTTAGCATTTCATCATCTGTCTGACCATTTTGTCCAGGTGGACGTTAGTATACTCCTATCATTATAATTTTACCCAACACACATGGGATTTCTACCCATATAGATTCTACTGAGCATTTAGTCTCCTGTATGATCTTTATCCTGTTGGATTGTATACCCTCCTGGACATAAAGTGCCATGCCCCCATCAAGTTGATCCTCCCTCTCATTGCAATATAACTTGTACCCTGATATAGCACTGTCCCATTGGTTTTCCTCCTTCCACCAAGTCTCTGTGATGCCAATTATGTCAATCTCATCATTTGCTGCTATACACTCTAACTCTCCCATCTTACTTCTTAGACTTCCATTGGCATACAAACATTTTAAAGTGTGTTTTTTGTTTGTATTAACAACCTGCTTTTCAGTTGTTCGGGATAATTCGGAAATCATTAGCTTCGGTGATTTTTTACATATAGGCACATGGACTATGTTTGCTTTTAATGGAACCTCTCTGTTGGGATGCCCTAACTCTCCTGTTTCATTAATATCCTTCAAGGATACATTTTTCCAAACCATGCACTGCTGAGTGAATGTCGGCTTTCCCCCTTGTTCTAGTTTAAAAGCTGCTCTATCTCCTTTTTGAAAGTTAGTGCCAGCAGCTTGGTTCCACTCTGGTTAAGGTGGAGCCTATCCTTTTGGAAAAGTCTCCCCTTTCCCCAAAAGTTTCCCCAGTTCCTTACAAAGCTGAATCCCTCTTCCCTGCACCATCATCTCATCCGCGAATTGAAACTGGAGCTCTGCCTGCCTCTGGGGACCTACACGTGGAACAGGAAGCATTTCAGAGAATGTCACCCTGGCTTCCAGAACCTCTCTCCCACATTTTCCTAGGTCGTTGGTGCCCACATGTACCATGACAGCCGGCTCCTCCCCAGCACTGTCTATAATCCTATCTAGGTGACGCATGAGGTCTGCCACCTTCGCACCAGGCAGGCAAGTTACCAGGCGGTCCTCACGTCCACCAGCCACCCTGCTATCTACATTTCTAATAATCAAATCACCAACTGTGATGGCCGGCATAACCCTTCCCTCCTGGGCAGTAGCCCTGGGAGACTTGTCCTCAGTGCGAGAGGACAATACATCACCTGGAGAGCAGGTCCTTGCTACAGGATCACTTCCTGCTACACCAGGGTGATGTTCTCCTACTGGGAGACCTTTCTGATCCAAGGCAGCACTGGGGCTGCCAGACTGGATTTGGGACTTGGCTACTATGTCCCTGAATGTCTCATCAATGTACCTCTCTGTCTGCCTTAGCTCCTCCAAGTCTGCTACTCTAGCTTCCAGAGATCGGACTCGTTCCCCGTTAGCCAGGAGCTCTTTGCACGAGTGCACACATACAATCTCTCACCGGCAGGTTAAAAAATCATACATGTGACACTCAATGCAAAAGACTGGAAAGCCCCCCTCTTGCTGCTGGACTGCTGCTTTCATCTTAGTTTTATTGAGTTCCTAGTTAAGTTTAGGATACTAAGGGAGTTAGAATGAGAGTACTTTAAATTTACAGGTGAATTTACTAATTAATCAGCTAGTGTCCTACAAGGGGATGATTAAACTTTCAATAAGGGCCGGTACAATAGTATGATTTAGATAAGACCCTGATTGATTTTTAATGAGAAAGTGTCTCGTGCCTAAAAATCAAGGGTTGAGTGGGTGGGAAAGACAAGACACTAGAATTAACTATCTCTGGCTTGCTTATTACCTCAGATACACACAAACTCTAAAGAATATATCCCTTAATTTCACTTTTCACCAAACTTTTATAAGCCCAAACATTTCTTTTTTTTTTTTTTTTTAATTTTTTATTTATTAAATTATTTCAAATTATACAAAGAATATCCTCTTTGCACAGAAACAAAGAAACAAATCATATATTAGTACACAGTAAATACTGTTTAATATTTTAAATAAAGAAAACATTTCAATTACATTGTCCTCAAACTAAAAGGGGGCTTATGCCTAGATTATGAGGAGATTAAACAAAAGGAAATATTTATAATAAAGTATAAGCTTAGCGGTTGACTTTTTCTTTATTTTCCTATGACCCACTGACACTCTGGATATTGGGACTAGGTAACACTTTTTTCTTATTTTCTAACAGTGCCTTCAATTGCTCAGGAACAAAAAACACATAGGTGGTATTATCCATTTTTAAAATACAACGGCACGGATACCTTAGAATAAATACAGCTCCCATGGAGCGGGCCTCCTGCCACATGGCAAGGAACCCTCTCCTCCTCTCCTGGGTTACCTTGGCCAGATCGGGGAAGACTTGCACTACCTTACCCATAAACTCCATTCTCATATTTTGAAAATAATTTCTCATAATTAAACTAAGATCCTGTGAGTATATAAAGGACACAAGGAGGGTTGCCCTCTCTATTATTTCAGACGTAGAAGTCTCTAGGAAGGCAGTTAAGTTTGCCATATCAATAGTGGGTGTCACTGCTTCTTCTCTCGTTCTTATATGAGGAAGAAAATATACTTTATTAAATACCGGTATATTTTCAGGTGCAATCTTTAGTACCTCTATCAAATATTTCCTCAGAGTTATCCTTGGTTGTTCCCCAAGAACCTTAGGAAAGTTAATAAACCTAAGGTTCAAGTTTCTAGTTTTATTTTCCAGCTGTTCCATTTTCCTGTTCAGGATAACTCGATCCTGGACTAGTGCCACCTGGATATCTTGGATCTTCTTAGTCTGTTCTTCCAAAGCTTGGATCCTTTGTATTTGATTCTCAGTCCCTGAATTGAAGTCTCGGGTAACAGCTTCTAGTTTTAAAGAAACACTTTTTTGCTGTAAGGAAACTGTTTGTAGTGCAACCCCCATCTGTGCCAATAGCACCCATAAGGAATCCATAATCACTGTCGGAGGTTTAGGAAACATGGTTTTTGCAGCTTCAGATTCCAGAACTTCACCCGTTAAAGTACTGATAGAAAAAACTGCCTCAATTTTAGGGCTTGTCGTTTGCAATTCAGCCATGCTTCCCTCTTCCGGGCCTTGAACATTACTCCCACTTCCCACGGTGGCACCCGCAGTTGCATCTTCCAATCCCATCAGGGCTGTTTCTGCACTCACCGGACTTGAGAAGTTTTGGGGTATCGGCACCGGAGGCATCCTTGAGTCTGGGGGGCTAAGGGTGGTCTCTCCAGGATTGTTCGCGGCTCCTCCCGCAATCCTTTCAGCGGAGAACTGCTCCCCCTGTATAGAAAAGCCAGCAGCCAACTCTGTTAAAGTACGCTGTCCTGGAGGTAGAGACGGGGCTGCGGGGTACACCCTTACTCTACCTTTTCGCTTCGGAGGCATTTTGAAGCAACGATGAGGCAAAAAATTGAACGAAAGCAAGTGAAACACGGAGAGCGTCTAGAGCAGTGCTGCTACTCTGCCGCCATCTTGGCTCCGCCCCCAAGCCCAAACATTTCTGAAAGCTATACGTACCAATCCTCTTTAACCACCGTTAAATTAATCTTCACTCAGTTAATGGAAGGGTTTGAGATTCGCACGCCTAATGGCACGTGCTTCCGGTCCTCCTCTACTGCAAAGGGTGCAGGGCCTCTGGAAGCTGGGGTTGTGGAAGTCATTCCCTGGATCACTTGCAGTGACCTCTGGACTCCTGTCCCGGGGGATGCTGGGAGCAGTATGCAGTTGAGCCTTCCGGTCCTCCTCTACTGCCAAAGATTAAGAATGGTGAAAATTTCCCAACACACGCATAATTTAATCACTAAATACCTTCCCTGAGGATCAGCACACTGAAATAAAAGTTCGTGGGTTAAATGGCTGGAGATTAAGTCTCCCAATCCCATATATTTCGCCCCTTTATTACTTGCTGCAAAATATCTATGCGGAAAGACTTTAAAAGCTAAACCATGTTCATGCCTTTTCCTCAAGTGGGTCTCTTGTATTAAGGCTATGGAGGCTTTATAATGAGATAATTCCAGATGTAACAGTCTGCATGTTAGGGTTCCCGGCCGCTTGAGACCATGGCCGGGTCCCCTCACCTGGACAGGCAGGAAGCCCATGCCCACTTCCCCTGTTGCCATCTCCGAACGCCACAGCCACAGCCTGCTCTCACGGAATCTCCACACACCGCAGACGCTGTGCTCCTTGCCCAGCCCCCTAGGATACGTGTGCGTCCCTTCGGGGAATTTAAAGCGCCAGCAGCGGATAAAATCTCCTCGCCCCGAGAAGATAACGTCAGACGCCCTAGGTATTTATACCCGGCCCTGCCACCACCGCTTTGCCTCAGCAACGGGTCCTGCTCATCTTGAGTGCGAGTTGTCTGCTATCCTGATTCCTGCCTTGGTCCCTGCTCCTGATTCCTGGTTCCTGCATTCCTGTTCCTTGCCTCCAATTCCTGCCTCACTCCTCCGCCCCTCGGATTGATTCTCTGGTTGTGACCCTGGTTTGTTGACTCTGCTTGACCTCCGCATGCCCTGACTCCAGCCTGGTACCTCGTCTCTGCTTGTATGCTGCCTGCCCTGACCTCCGGCCCGTCCGACACTGCCTCTGCCTCTCGACTCACGGTCCAACGCCTTGACAAAGAGGAAGACCCACTCCTAAGTCCTGCCGGTACCCAAAGGCTCAACCTGCAAGAAACGAGGACTGGTATAGGTGAAGGTCCTGTGGGGCTTCTTCTCCGAAGCCGCCTCCTGATGACGAGGACCAGCAGGGGCCCTTCCCTGGCGGTAGCAACAACCTTGTCTCAGCTCAATGGTCCACATTCCCAACACTGCGTTTTCTGTAGGTGTTGAGTCCCTTGACATTAAGGGAGAAAATACTAACAGCCATTAAAAAGAAAGGTACACCACACCCCTGCAATAATCATCCACATATCCCTACACGATGCCCCTGCAATAATCACCTGCATATCCCGAGTGGGAAAGCAAAGGCTGAAATAAAAATGTATTACCCCTTGAAATGTATGAAAGCTGTGCTAGAGAAAATCCTCTCCCCAACCCCTCCTCCAACCAAACATGATCTGCCTCATCCATTCCGCAGATCTCTCCTCCTCAGAGGGGCCTAAACAACCAATGGCGATGAATCCCCAACCCGAATCCCCCTGAAACCACAAAAATTGAAACAAAATATTCCATCTTGAGAGCATTCAATAAAACAGACCCTTAAGTCTGAATGCATGAAAAAGCAATCGCAATGCATAAACCCCACATTGTATACTGCTACACAAAACAGTACAGCTTAAGAGAGAGCACTAGACCTCGGGAACTAATATATATAAATCTCAGCCCTGCTCAGAAGCTGCAGAATGTGAATCCTCAGAATGGTAACGCAGTCTCCTGCTTCCTTTTCCGGCATGCTGCCATCTCGGAAAAGCATCTTATTTCGGTGCGTCTGCTGCCATTTTAGGTACCTCAAAAGTTACTGAGATATTTGCCTGCTTAAAGGCTGCCACAGCTTCCGCATTGGTTTTAATTCGAAATGAGGTACCTTTGATCATAAAGTATAAACCAAAGGGGAACGTCACCTCCTTCAGTTCATAACGTTGTGGAGAGTCAAGGGAGCAATATCGTTAAAAATAGTGAAGGTGTTCCCTTCACATAGCCAATCATTCCTCTTCCTGGCTGACTCATAGAGAAATGCTTTAGAGCATAGAGGTGCAGACAAAAGATAATGTCTCTACTGCGATTATCAGATTTAGGGCCCAAAGAGCGATGAGCCCGCTCAGTCTTAATATCCAATGCCGAATAAGCGGCAACAGTAACTCCACCACTACCCACAGATAATAACATCTCACATACTTTTGTAGCTATAGCCATACAGTCCGCATAATCCTGAGTCTCAGCACTCCACGGATTCTTAAATTACACTGCCTTGAGCGGTTCTCTAAATCCTCCAGTTTATCTGCCAGTAGTGTGTATTCCATATTTAGGGCTTTCTGCTGCTCTGTTAGAGTTTTGAGAGAGTCCCCATGGCTTTCAACCCTGATGTCTAGCTCATCTACTCGGGAGTTGAGGGCAGCCAAATCATCTCTTACATCCTATATCAAAGCCAGCAATTCTGTCTTATGCTGCTTCATATCAGATCTAAGCCCACCTATCAACCACAAGAAATAGAGCATTCTCCATCGCCTGCCCAAAAAGATGGAACTCCCTACCACATTATTTAAGAACACAAACTAACATCAAAACATTCAAGAAGGATCTAAAAACTTTGCTTTTCCACAAAGTCTACATTAATGATCAGTTAAATCAACAATCTAACTACAATCAATACCACCAACCAAACCCACGCAAGAAAGAAACAGAAACAACTGGCATCAACCATAATCATACCAATATGAACTTATAAGAAACAACACTAAGAGTCCACATCTAGAATGAATAAATCCCAATACCGTTACCATCCTCCTTTCTTTCCATTTCTTCCTTTTCCCCATCGCCCTCTCCCCCTTCCCTTCATCCCTCCCACTGTTTATTTTTGCAATGATCAACAATGTTTAATTATCTGTATTCTGTTTTGAATCTTGTAAACCGTTATGATGGCTACACCGAATGATAGTATATAAAACAAAACAAATAAATAAATAGATAAGCTCCATAAACCAACCTCTTAATTCTTCTCTTGAGGGCAAATTGATGGGTCCAGCACTACATAGAGTGCTGTATGATTCAGTCTCCAACTCAGGACCCTCATGCTTGGTCGAGGCCTGGCTGCCATCTTTTCCCAGAGTCATGGGAGTAAGTTTACTAAAAGAGAACTGTCTTAAGTCCGACGGTTTCTGTTTGGTAGCCATCCTGATCGTACAGCAAGCCCAGACAAGGTTTAGAAAGCCAAAAATGTGCTGATTGCTATATTAATCGATGGAATCAGAAATGAAGGGTCGGGAGATCCGCACTCAGGCATCTATCTCAGTCGGTGGCAATAGCACCCCCCTCCAAGGGCACGTTTTAAACTGAAATATGAGTTTTAAAGCTCCTCAGAGAACAGGAGATTGAAACATCATCGGAAAATAGAACAATCATTATTAATGAACTCCACAGACTCAAAATAATCATGGGGTAGGTCTTTGGCACAAAAGGATCAAGAGGCTAGATCTCCAACACAGAGCTATCATAACAAAAGTTCGGCGTCACATAACAGTGGCACAGAGCTATCTATATCAAAGGGTGCCGGCACACAATCGGGAAATGGCACAGAGGCATCGGTACTGAGGAAATGGCATAAAAACAACAGCACAGAAATCAAACAATGCCAAGAAGCAGTGTAAAAATTTCTGTGCAGACAGCAAATGGTGCCGAGACCCCAACACCGATGAAAAGCAACACAGACAGATCAGCACTGAAGAAAGCCAGTGAATATATATATATATATATATATATATATATATACTTCACAGTCATCTCCTTCGATGAGCGTCATGTCATCTTTGCCTCTACTGCAGCTGGAGAGACTTCCTTCCATTAGTAGGAAGGAACCACGGCTGCCCTTCCCACAACTGCCAGATTGCCATGCATTCATCCAAAAACTTGGGACGGATTTCATGAAACATATGAAGGAATTATCTGATAAGGAACCAACATTCCAAAAATTCATTTTGGAATGTATAAGAGAAGAACTAAGATCAAACCTTCCTCGTTCTTATTGGAAGAATTATCTTCAGGAAAATAATTTAAATCACGTTCACCATCATATATCATATCACAATCAGAAGATTCTCAAAATTCCTATGACTCTTTTTATGTGCCAAGAAAACAATCACATGGTCCTCCATCAGACCCGTCAATAACACCATCAAAAAATACTATATGCCTAGCATTCATACAAAAGATGTCTGAAGCGATACCTTTCAGCCTTCCAGAAGAAGAAAAAAGTGTAGCCAAGCTAAAAGGAGTTCTTCATTGCATACAACCACCAAAACAGTTCAAGGCTGTTACAATGCACCAAGTATTACTGGATATACAGATGAAATTTTAGAAAACGTCCTACTTTATAACACCGGTGTCAAAGAACTTAGACATTAAATATAGAATACTGAAGTGTCCAGGACATAATAAGGTGCAGTTTCCATATGATTCACTAATCATCAAACCAGCAATGAAAGCTAAAAAGACCAAAACATTTTCCAATATCCTCCATGCTCACATGCTCTTTCACGTACACACATACATACACAACACATACTCTCTCAAACACACAGGCACACATGCACACTCCATCTACATCACTCACATATGCTCTCTGCTCTCTTCCTTTTTTTTTTTTTTTTGGCTGCCAGCGGGATCTCCTCTTCAACTTCTGCCATTGGCAGGATGAACTCCGATGGTGGTGCAAAGCCTGTTTGCTCCTCTTGCCACCAGTGGGTTGGGCTCCACCAGCAATGCAAAGCTTGATCTCCTCCTTTTTCAGTCATTGGCAGGGTTGGGAACTCCAATGATATTTACTTAGCCATGTAATCTGGTGGCAAGGTGAGGCAGCTGCCCAACGTTTTGGGGGGCACCTTTTGCTGTTCCAACATTTTGCAGCCTGAGGTGGCCACCTCTCCTTACCTCATTATTAAACAACCTCTGGAGGGAAGACCTACTTTATGCCCTACAATTCCTTTAATAGGGGTAAAGGCTTGGCAGCATTATTTTGGAAAATAGCTGTTGCCTGGGCCTGGAGCCTAGGGAGTGCTCGGGAGCCCCCACTGCACCACCAATGCACATTCTACAAGTAAGCAGAGGCACAGGGGGATGGGTTAGGGTGGGGATCGTGGGACCACTAGACCACCAGGGAGCTTTTTTTGTGTAAGACGGGTTCAGGGTAGGACGTTGAGCAGTCCACTGGACCACCAAGGCTTTTTTTTTTTCAAAAAAGAGGGGCCTGGGGGGAGGGAGTCCCAGCCTCGGGGGAGGGCTGGATTTTTCAATGAAGGGGTGGGGGACAAGGCTTACTCTTTTCTTACAAAATGCTTTTTTAGCATTTTTAACAATTATGGGCCACCTGCAAGGGAAGTGAGGAAGGAGGAACAGGAGGTGGGAGGGGGATGTTCTCGGAGCAGAGTGCCCATTTAAAGCTAGGCCACAGGT
The DNA here is from genome assembly GCF_901001135.1 of Rhinatrema bivittatum. Lineage (NCBI taxonomy): Eukaryota > Metazoa > Chordata > Amphibia > Gymnophiona > Rhinatrematidae > Rhinatrema > Rhinatrema bivittatum. The sequence continues at coordinate 208,130,251 of NC_042622.1, read as the reverse complement.
GCATTGGAATGTGCACTGACATCCCAATGCACCTATGGGAAATTAGCTACAACTTCTGAGTTGTTGCCATGACATTAGCCCTGTGAAGGAGTGTATATCAGGACCCCCTTAAAAGACTAGGACCAGGCATTTAGACTAGTCCACCTTAAGGCACAGCCCAGAAGGTAATTCTGGTCCCAGGGCGCTTCCCTAAGCAGGAGACTAAAGCCAAATTTTAAAAGCCTGGTGTGCGCAAAAAACGGGGGATACGCGCATGGCCGGGCCATGCACACGCCGAGCGCCTTTTAAAATGGCCCAACCATGTGTGTATCTCCTGATACGTGCGGAAGTACCGGGCTTTGTGAAAGGGGCGGGGCGGAGCGAGGGCTGACCGGAACAAAGGCCATTAGGCCCTGTCCTGGGGAAGCACGCGCCAGCTAGCTGCCGGTGCATGGAACTTATTGCAGCTGGAAGGAGCGGGTAAATTCCGAAATTAAAAAAAGAGGTTAGGGTAGGTTTAGGGGTCAGGGAGGAGAGGGGAAAAGGGAGTAAGGGCAGGAAAGGTATAGGGAAGTTCCCTCCCTGTCCGCTCCTTAATTGGAAAACATGCACATGGGGATACAAAATTGTGCGCGCGGGCATCAGATTTTATAACATGCGCACAGTAGCGCGTACATGTTATAAAATCGGTGTATTCATGTGCGCATGCCAGGAACCACACACACATGGACACCCGCACCTTTTTTTTTCAATCTACCTTTAAGAGAGCAGACTTAGGAGAGAACAGACAGGCTCTGAGGATGAAGAGAAGGCAGCTTCTATGACAAGACTGTCTATTGCTGTAACTTTTCATTTAGATCTGCTGAGGTAAGGCAGAAGTTTCTACCTGTTTTCTGTTACACTGTAAATAATAAAGATTCTGTGGAGAAAAGGCTGGAGTCCAGACTATTCTGTCCTCCAGCACCCTTTTAAAGCCAAAGACCGATCTCATGTTATCATATATGGTGGTAGAGGTGGGATGTCTGTTCTAAGTACCTGCACAGAAAAGAGACCCATGCTAGAAAAAAAAAGACAATTAAAAAAATTATGAGACCTGTTTCTCTTCTAAGCATGCTTGTGCTAAAGGATTTCTGACCTAAGCATCAGCACAGAGCAGAGAACCATGCTTTAAAAAAATGTTCTCTCTGGGGCCTCACTGCAGCAGCAGCCCTGAAAGTACATACAGTGGGCCAAGTGGTTTATCTCTGCTCAAATAGGAGAGACATAGAGTAAATCAGAGCCAGATAGGCTAGGATTATTTTTTTCTTTCCTCCTTTTTCAAAGAAAATAAATAGAGGCTTTATCCCAGGACAAGCAGGATGCTAGTCCTCACATATGGGTGTCGTCAGCAACGGAGCCCTAGGCGGGAAAGGTTTCTGTCAAAGTTTCTAGAAACTTTTGACTGGCACTGTGGTGCCACTGAGCATGCCCAGCATGCTATGATATTCTCTGCCACAGGTGTCATCTCTTCAGATTCTCTCAACACAATTTTTGACTGTATAATCAAAGTTACTTGATATTCTCTCTCACAAGTCTCTCGAAGTACTTTTTTTCATCGGCCGGTGAGTACCTCTATCTCTTAATTTCTTCATTTGAAGAAAAAAACATTTTCTCACGAATTCCCGTTTCTTTTCGACGGCCGTCGACTAGAAAATATGGCTACAGATTTTAAAAAATGTCCTGTATGTGCTCGAAAAATGTCGATTACTGACCCGCACACCAAATGTGTCTTATGCCTCGGAGAAAAGCATGAGGTAAATAACTGCCCACAATGCGCCGAGATGACTCCGAAAAGTCGCAAAACTCGACTAGAAAAAATGGAGCATCTTTTCCAGCTTCAACTTATTCCATCTCCTTCGGCGTCATCGAAGTCGTCTCCGGCTGGAACGACTAAGCGCTTGTTAATTAAAAAATCTCGCCGTCATCATCATCGACGAAATCCATCGACCCTCAAAAGTTGAAACACAAGCATCGACATCGACGACCATCGATGCCCGAAACTGCTTCCCAGGAACCCTCGATGGCAAAGCGGCCACGGACTGAGGAAACATCGGCGCCTGGGCCTCATCCTCCGTCTCCGGTTCCTGATCCTTTGCAGGGCCCTGCATCGGATCCTATACCTCAACCTCCGCCACCGCTTACAACTGCTCTGGTACCATCAGTTGTAATGCCGGAATTGTCTGATATCATCAGACAAGCGGTATCGAAGGCTTTCATGGAGAAACAATGGATTCCGACGAGCTCGTCGATGCCGATGCTCCCTGCATCGATGCCGGCAACTTTGCCGATGCCGGTGGGACCACCAATGCCGGTGTCAACTTTCGCACCGAGGACTAAAGGTGACTCGACGTCGACACCCAGTTTAGTAATGGCGTCGACATCGATATATGCATCGACCTCTTCGACGTCAATACCAATAACTCCGCCAACGTCAGTTTTAACACCGAGACGACAGCCTTCGACGTTGACATCGATTCCGGCGGCTATTCCATCGACACAACCACCACAAGAAGAGCCAGAAATTCAAGATCTAGCTTTCTTCCAGCGTCTACTGCAACGGTATCAAGATGTCATCGACACTTTACCGAAGCAACCAGAAAAACAAACACTTCCATTACATCCCATCGATGACCCATTACCAGGTCCATCAGGATTACATCTACCACCCAAGTCCATCACAAAACTACCCTATAGGGATGATGATGATGATTCTTGGGATAGCCATGAGACTAATACATCTTCTGAGGACTTTATGTCGGAACCTTCTCCACCAGAACCCAGAAAAAAGTCCCCCCCAGAAAACCTATCGTTCTCCAGTTTTATTCAAGACATGGCAGATACCATACCTTTTAAACTGTCAACAGAACAAGACACTAGACAACATACTCTAGAAGTCTTACAATTTGTAGATCCACCCAAACAGGTTTTAGCTATTCCAATTCCTGAAGTGCTCTTAGACCTGCAACACCGGATCTGGGAGCATCCTTCTACAGTTCCAGCAGTAAACAAACGAGTGGATTCCACTTATCTGGTACAGACGGCACCTGGTTTTCAAAAAGCACAACTACCACATAATTCAGTGGTAGTTGAATCTGCCCAGAAAAAGTCAAGACGTGTCCGTCCTCAACTCCTCCAGGCAAGGATCACCGCTTCCTTGATTCATTGGGAAAAAAGGTGTATCAAGCAGCAATCCTAAATTCCAGAATCTCTGCATACCAGTTATATATGACACAGTATCAGAGAGATTTATGGAAGCAGATGGAAAAATTCATAAATTCTTTACCTGCACAGTTTCAAAAACCAGCACAGGTCATAGTGAATAAAGGCCTAGAAGCAGGAAAGCATGAAGTCAGAGCAGCTTATGATAGCTTTGACACTGCCTCCAGGACTGCAGCAGCTGGAATTATTTATTTATTTGCTTTTTTATACCGACATTCAATTCAAAATATCACATCAGTTTACATTGAAACAAATTGTCAACAAATATTATTGAAGACCTGATACAGTATAACAGTTGAAAAACAGCTTGTGGAATAAGGGGGAAAAAAAACAAAAAAACCCCCTAATAATTATCAATAAATTAAACATAGAACTATATAAGATAATAAGCTAACATTATGAAACCAAAATTCAGTATCTCATCGATAACAAAAGGAACAAAACCGTGTATAAGGGGAAGAAATCTATCAAGTTTATTGGGGGAAAGCTTTGATAAAAAGCCATGTTTTAAGGTCTTTTCTAAAGGTGGATGTGGAGGGTTCAGTCCTTAGTGGTGGTGGAAGTGAGTTCCATAGAGTAGGACCAATTATAGAGGGAGCTCGATTTATAGTAGCGGTTTTGAGCATTTTTTTTGCTGTAGGGAATAGAGAGTAAACCAGTGTCTGTAGAACGAAGATTTCTAGTAGAAATACAGTGATAAAGTGGTTTTGTAACCAAGATGAGTCATCATCATACAATGCTTTATGAATAAGCATAAGTATCTTATATTGTGATCTAAAAGCGATGGGAAGCCAATGTAATTGGTGCAAAATTGGAGAGATGTGTTCAAATTTTCTGCAATTTGATAGGGATCTAGCGGCAGCATTTTGAAGCAGTTGAAGTGGCTTAATTGTGGAAGCAGGCAATCCTGTTAAGATGGAGTTGCAATAGTCTAATTTTGCAAAAATTAAGGCTTGTAGTACTGTTCTAAAGTCAGGAGGATGTAGTAACGGTTTCAATTTTTTTAGAACTTGAAGTTTATAGAAACCTTCTTTACTTAGATTTTTGATGTGGGCTTTGAAATTAAGTTCTTTATCTAAGGTAATTCCAAGGTCTTTAACTGACGTGGATAATCTATAATTTGAGAGTACAGATGGATCTATAGGTGGAGGTGTTAACTTTTTGGAGAGAAGAAGGAACTCTGTTTTGTTATGATTGAGTGAAAGTGCCATTTGAGATAAGATATTATTGATATCATAGAGATATAGTTCCCATTGTGACAATGTACTGTGGATGTTGTCTTTGATGGGTAACAAAATTTGGACATCATCCGCATAAAGGAAATATGAGAGTCCTAATTTATTTAGATAGTGACATAATGGAAGCATGTAAATGTTGAAAAGGGTGGGAGAAAGGGATGAACCTTGAGGGACGCCTAGTGGGAGAGGAGAGAGATCCGAAGTATTGTTGTTGTATGATACTTTGAAGGAGCGATTAGATAGAAAAAACTGAAACCATTTCAGAACATTACCATTTATACCAATCTCAAGTAAACTATGGAGAAGTAACTTATGGTTGACTGAGTCAAAAGCCGCAGAGATGTCTAAAAGAATCAAGATAAAGGAGATTCCCTTATTGAAACCATGAAGAATATTATCCACCAGAGTAGCTAAAAGTGTTTCAGTGCTATGTCCTTTTTTGAAGCCATGTTGGGTCGGAAGTAGAGTATTATTATTTTTTAAGAATTCCGTAAGTTGCAAATTAACAATTTTTTCTATCATTTTACTAAGGAAAGGTAAAATGGAAATGGGTCTGTAATTTGCTAAAATAGATGGGTCTAAATGTGGCTTTTTTAAAATTGGTTTAACAACTGCACATTTGAGAGAATCTGGGAGAAAACCTTGAGCAAGAGACAGGTTAACTATATCAGTGATAGGTCTAGCTAAACAGTTTGGAATTAGCTTTAGGGATTTAATAGGGATAGGATCAAGTGGGTGTGCAGCCGGGTTCATTTTATGGAGGATGGACTCTACTTCAGAGGAGGCAATGGTCTCCCAATGTGACCAATCAGAAGTAATGGAAGATGTGTGTGAAGACAAATCAGAAATACAAGTGAAATTTATTGTGTCAAGCTTCGATATTTTGTCATTAAGATAGTTTGAAAATTCATGGCAAGATATCGAAGGTTTATCAATTTGAAAGTCGTGATAAATGGGGAGAGTTAAATTAGATACATATTCAAAAAGTATTTTTGGATTGTATTGATATTCATGAATTCTTTTAGAGTAAAAATCTCTCTTGGCCGTATTAATGTCAGTCGAGTAGATGTAGAGTAGTGTTTTGTATCTATCTAGAAGTTGACTTGAGAGATTTTTTCTCCAGGCTTTCTCAGCATGTCTTAAAAGACGTTTTTTATTTTTTAGATCGACATTAAACCATGGCGATTTATGTTTTGTGGAAGCTTTTATTTTTTTTAAAATGGTAGGGAAAATAATTTTTGCTGCATCTGAGTTAATTTTAAGCCAGGAGTTTACTGCAGATAAGGTATTTGAAGTATTCAACTGTTTTAGTGCATCTGGGAGAATCTTTTCTAGAATTTCACTAGAACAGGGTTTAATGAACTTAATGACTTTGACATTATTTTGCGAATGTAAATAAGAGCAGTCCACTTGTAATTTAGTGTTAATTAATTTATGATCCGACCAGGGAATAGAGGTGGTAGAAGGAGGAGATATACTAGATATTTTGTTATTGATAAATATAAGATCTAAAATATGTCCTGATTTATGTGTTGGGGATTCGATTAATTGTTTAAAACCCATAGCTATTAGAGAGTTGAGGAAAAGTTCTGCAGACGGTGATAGAGGAGACTTATCCATGTGAAGATTAAAATCTCCTAATAAAATTGTAGGAAAATTGGTATTTATTGAAGAAGCAATGGTTTCAATAAGTGCATCTGGATTTTTATTAAGACAACCTGGAGGAGCATACACTAGTAAAAGTTGTAGAGATTTAGATTTGAATAGGTTTATTTCAATGGGTTACAAGGAGTTAATTGGGACTGATCTAAATTTTAATTTTTTAGCAGATAAAAACAAGAGTCCACCACCTCTTTTTTTGGTCTAGGACTGGAGAAAATATTATAAAGATTACTGCTCGTAGGTATGCATGGCTCAAGGCCTCGGATCTCAGGCCTGAGGTCCAGGAAAAACTTGTGGATCTACCATGTTTGGGAGACAATTTATTCGGTGATAAAGTCCAAGAAGCAGTTCAACAGCTAAAAGACCACACTGAAACATTACGTCAGCTATCCCAAATGCCTCAGGATACTTCAACACAATCACAACGACACTTATTTATTTATTTATTTATTTAACATTTTATATACCGGCATTCGTAGGACACATCATGTCGGTTCACAATTAACTGAGAAAGGAAATTACATTGAACAAGGGGGTTTAACTGGGAGAAATTGGATAATAATTGGATAAAAGAACAAGGTAAAAAGCGAAGTGCGAGAGAAAAGAGAAAGCAAGCATGGATAACTTAATTGGAAAGATATGGGTTCAAAATTACATATTACATATGTGAACTTATTTACAGCGTTGGGGGGAGGGGTGAGGGGAGAGGGAAAAGGGGGGGAGAAAATATGCGAAAGGGGAGGTAGAGGTAAGGGAGGGAATGATGTGGTAAAGAAGGCGGGGGGGGAGGCTGAAGAGGCTAAAAGGCGGGGGGGGGGGGGAGTGGAGGGGGGAGTTAGGGGGAGCATGGGGTGTGCTGGAAGGGTTACCAGGGTGGGAAAGGTGGGACGGGCTGTATATAGAAAGCAGGTTCCTGCATGCGTGGGAGGCCTAGGGTTGAGAGGAGTTGGGGTAGGCCTGTTTAAACAGCCAAGTTTTTATTCCTTTTTTGAAGTGGCTCAGGGATGGTTCTAGTCGGAGTTTGGCCGGGAGGGAGTTCCAGAGGGAGGGGCCCGCGATAGAGAAGGCTCTTTCCCTGGTGGCGGTGAGGTGCCCAATTACTTACCCCGCAGGGAACCAAAGCGTTCTTACTACAGGCCACATAGATACTACTCACAAACATCCAGGGGCAGATCTACTAGGCCTCAACAACAACGCTCCCAATCAAGACAACCTAGACCTCCTCGCACACAACCTCCACCTCAGTCAGGTCCAGCGGCGGGATTTTGAGAGTCAGACCAGAGAACAAGCCATAATTTTAAATCCTCAAATACATCTGCCAGTGGGAGGAAGAGTATCACACTTTTATACACACTGGCAAACAATAACAACAGACCAATGGGTACTCTCTATAATTGCCCATGGTTACAAACTAAATTTTCTCTCCATTCCACCAGATTTCCCACCGATTTTCTGCCCACAGCAAAAATCTCAAATACATCAATTAAAGATAGAGTTATCCACCCTTCTGAGAGCCAAGGCAATCCAGTTAGTACCTCGACTCAGCAGGGCAGAGGATTCTATTCCCGTTACTTTCCTCATTCCAAAGAAAACAGGAGGCCTACGTCCCATCCTCGACCTCAGAAATCTCAACAAATTTCTAAAGAAAGAGAAGTTCAGGATGGTTTCTCTAGGCACCATGCTCCCACTTCTTCAAGAAGGAGACTGGCTTTGTTCTCTGGATCTTCAAGACACTTATACTCACATTCCAATATTCCCTCCTCACCGCAAGTAGCTGCGCTTCATGGTGGGTCATCAACATTTCCAATACAGAGTACTGCCATTCAGACTCGCCTCTGCTCCCAGAGTATTTACAAAATGTCTGGCAGTAATAGCAGCACACTTGCACAAACAAGGTGTTCATGTCTTCCCATACCTAGACGACTGGCTCATCAGGAGTCAATCTCAACAAGGAGCAATAACTTCTCTCAACCAGACAATTGCTCTACTTTACTCCATGGGATTTCACATCAATTATCAAAAGTCCCATATCACACCATCTCACCTGCTCCAATTCATAGGAGCAGAACTGAACACCGTCCTTGCAAAGGCCTTTCTACCCGAGGATCGAGCAGAAACATTGTCCTTGCTAGCAAACTCAATTCACTCAAAGACGCAAGCTACAGCTCATCAGTTTCTAACCTTACTAGGCCACATGGCCTCCACAGTTCATGTCACTCCTATGGCAAGACTAGCCATGAGGGTAACTCAATGGACTTTAAGATCTCAATGGATCCAAGCCATTCAACCATTGCATTCTCCAATTCAAGTAACCCACCAACTACGTTCCTCTCTACTTTGGTGGGTAAACAAGGACAATTTGCGCAAGGGCCTACCCTTCCAGCAACCAGTCCCACAGATAACGTTAACTACAGATGCATCCACCCTGGGTTGGGGAGCTCACATAGACAATCTCCAAACCCAGGGAACTTGGACAAAACTCGAAGCAACTTTCCAAATCAATTTCCTGGAGCTTCGAGCTATACGTTATGCACTGCATGCGTTCAAGGACTGCCTTTCACACAAGACTGTTCTCATCCAAACAGATAACACGGTAGCCATGTGGTACATCAACAAACAAGGAGGTACAGGCTCATATCTCCTTTGTCAAGAAGCTGCACAGATTTGGGCCTGGGCCCTAAATCACTCAATACTTCTCCGGGCCACTTATCTAGCAGGCATTCAAAATGTAGTGGCGGATCGACTCAGTCGTCAATTCCAACCACACGAATGGTCACTGGATCCCTCAGTAGCGACCAGGATATTTCAAAACTGGGGTCAACCAACCATAGACCTCTTTGCATCACATCTGAATCACAAAGTGGACAACTTCTGTTCTCTACACAAACAGAAGAACCAGCCAGCCAAGGACGCCTTTGCTCGCCCTTGGAACTCAGGCCTACTATACGCGTATCCTCCGATACCGCTCATAACCAAAACTCTAGTGAAGCTACAACAGGACAAAGGGTCCATGATACTCATAGCCCCATATTGGCCTCGACAAGTATGGTTTCCCACACTTCTAGACCTCTCGATCAGGGATCCATTCGCCTGGGAGTAGCTCCCACTCTCATAACTCAGGATCAGGGTCAGTTGCGCCATCCCAACCTTCAGTCCCTATCTCTGACAGCATGGATGTTGAAAGCTTGATATTACAACCACTTAATCTTTCAACCCATATATCTCAAGTACTTATAGCTTCACGTAAACTTTCCACAAGAAAGAACTATTCTTCAAAATGGAAAAGATTTACTTTGTGGTGCACGGAAAAGCACATTGACCCTTTCTCCTGCCCCACAATTTCTCTACTAGACTATTTATATCATCTTTCAAACTCTGGCCTCCAGACTTCATCAGTAAGAGTACATCTCAGTGCAATCTCAGCTTACCATAACAAGGTTGGAGATGCACCAATCTCCACTCAACCCCTAGTAAGTAGGTTTATGAGGGGATTAACTCACCTTAAACCACCAATTTGGCCACCAGTCACAGAATGGGACCTGAATCTGGTTTTAACAAGACTCATGCGTTCTCCTTTCGAACCCATAGACTCCTATGACCTGAAATTTCTCACATGGGAGACTATCTTCCTCATAGCCATTACATCAGCTAGAAGGGTTAGTGAGTTACAAGCACTAGTAACATACCCACCCTACACAAAATTCTTAAATGATAGGGTGGTTCTCCGTACACATCCCAAATTCCTTCCCAAGGTAGTTACAGAATTCCACTTGAGTCATTCTGTAGTTTTACCCACTTTCTTTCCAAGGCCTCATTCTCACCAAGTAGAATAAACTTTACATACCTTGGACTGTAAACGTGTTCTATCTTTCTATTTAAACCGCACTGCAGTCCACAGGAAGACCAATCAACTATTTGTTTCTTATGATCCAAACAAACCTGGTAAACCAGTGGGTAAACATACTCTATCCAACTGGCTAGCAGATTGCATACAGTTTTGCTATGAAAAAGCAGGCCTTCCCCTCCAAGGGCGAGTAAAGGCACATTCAGTAAGAGCAATGTCAACCTCAGTAGCACACTATCGTTCAGTGCCAATCCTTGACATATGTAAAGCAGCAACATGGAGTTCTCTTCACACCTTTGCAGCTCATTACTGTTTGGACAAAGAAGGACGACAAGATTCAGCCTATGGACAGTCTGTTTGGACAAAGAAGGACGACAAGATTCAGCCTATGGACAGTCTGTCTTAAAGAACTTGTTTCCAACTCCTTCTACAACCAACCTGCTGTGATCTGCGGCTGATTCATTTCAACTAAGAACATAAGAAAATGCCATACTGGGTCAGACCAAGGGTCCATCAAGCCCAGCATCCTGTTTCCAACAGTGGCCAATCCAGGCCATAAGAACCTGGCAAATACCCAAAAACTAAGTCTACTACAATACATAACTATTGCCTCAATACAAAATGACTCAGCCTCTAGCTTGCTAATCACCCATATGTGAGGACTAGCATCCTGCTTGTCCTGGGATAAAGCAAAATTGCTTACCTTGTAATAGGTGTTATCCCAGGACAGCAGGATGTAGTCCTCACGAAACCCACCCGCCACCCCGCAGAGTTGGGCCTCATAATTTATTATTTTATTTTTGCTAAAGCTCATTGCTATAATACCAGACTGAAGAGTGACACCTGTGGCAGAGAATATCATAGCATGCTGGGCATGCTCGGTGGCACCACAGTGCCAGTCAAAAGTTTCTAGAAACTTTGACAGAAAACTTTCCCGCCTAGGGCTCCGTTGCTGACGTCACCCATATATGAGGACTACATCCTGCTGTCCTGGAATAACACCTATTACAAGGTAAGCAATTTTGCTTTTTGTGCTGTGTTTGAAAAGCCTTGGCTACAGCAGAGCACATACTAAACTAACTTGGAAGATTTACTCTAGGCCCATGTAGAGTGGCAGCAGCAAGTACAGACAGTGTTACAAAACCAGTATTCCTAGCAGCTAGCACAAAGGAACAATTCAATCAGTAACAGCTATCATTGACCCAAACAAGCTGTGTAAGCTTCTACAACCCGGCTATCCCCAGTGTCTCTGGTAATACTTATGAAGGGCCTAGAAGACGACTTAGAGAAGGAGATGAGTGCCAACAATGAAGAGGTCGAGGGGAATAATGGTGGAAATGGCAAAACAGATCATGAGAGAATTATTGTGAATGATAAGAAAGAAAGAGAAAAATATGCACACAGAGACAGTAACATTAAAACGAGCGCATGCACACCCACATACATGCATATGTGGGCACATAGCTGGAATTTTAAATCATCCGTGCAAGTGCACACATATAATTTAAAGTATACCTAGTATATGGGCCTTTTAACACAAGCAACTCTTTTAAAATTCACCCCTAAGGACTCAAAAGACCCAGAGAAAGAACAGCCACAGGACTTAGGACCACAGACATACTTTTTTATTTTATTTTTACTAATTTCATCAATTAAAGCAAGAGTTTCACCTTACAGTAAAGAAGATGATTATTTATTACATTTCAAATAAAAATAATAATATACAGGGAATACATCCTATAACAAATTATCTTTACAGGAAAAACAATACAAAAGGCAGAAATAATTGGGAGAAAAAAGGAAAAGAAAAATATATAGGAAACTAGCTTAACATGTAATGGCAACAATAAATCTAAAGGATTAATAAAGGCCTGCTAATTCCCAGGAGGAAAAGACAAAACACTCCTGGGGTTGATAAAAGACTTAAGTTGTTCCTGTTGCGCTTGGAGATAGACCCTTGTCCTGGAGCAGTGGAGAACAGCTCCCTGGTTGGACTCAGGAAGCACCTGCCATCAGGTGGCGGAACACAGGAGGAGACAGAGGCTAGCTGGAGCTTCACCACTGGAAGCCCGTGGTCCCCTCGGGTGGAGCCCTTGGGGACCCGGGCCGCTTGGACTTATGTGGGCCTCGCAGGGTCTCCCTGATAGGAAGTTTAAAGCTGTGCTCACCAGGATCAAGGGTGCGTGGTTGATGTCTTGACTGAAGGCCTGAAGAATCAAGGAAGGCCAGTACAGTGTCTGCGATGACAAGGCTAGGAGCAGGGCCAGAATCAAGGAGGCATGGTCAAGGATAGCCGAGGTCGAGTTCCAAGGATCAGTCCGAGAGTAGTCAGCCAAAGCAGGGGTCAGGTTCCAGAGGTCAGATGTGGTCAAGGAGGCAGGCAAAGGTCAGAATCCAGGCAGCGGTCAGCTTGGTCAAGGAGGCAGGCAAAAGTCAGTACCAGAGAGTGAGTCCAAGAGGTACTACGTGGGGGAACGCAGGAACAGACAGACACTGGAACACGAGGACGCTGGAACACAAGGATGCTGGAACACGAGGATGCTGGAACAAGACTGGAACAGGCTATGAGACATGGAGGCAAACTCAGTACACACATGGTGTCGACCCGATTGCCAAGGCAAGGAAGTGCAGGCAGGCACTTCCTTTAGTAGTACGTTCAAATCAGGGCGCACCGCGGAGCTTGGACCTGGCCCTATAAGGGACCAGGCAGTCCGCGCATGCCTAGGGGCAGGGCCGACGCCACGGAGGATGCCGAGCCCTGCCATGAGGCCTAGTGCGCTGAGAAAGGCCTGGTGACCGCCACTGCTGGTCGCCGAGACCTAAAGGAGCTAGCAGCAGCTGCCAGGGAGGCCGACCCGGGACCTGCAGTGGAGTTGGAAAGGTGAGCAGGCCCATGCGCAGACAGGGCGCGCAACAGTTCCTGCAGAAGAACACAAAACATTCATTACGAAATCGAATTACACATTTGCAGGGATATCTATTTATTATTTATTTATTTATTTAAAGGCTTTTATATACCGGAGTTCATGCACTAGTGCATACCACTTCGGTTTACACAGAACAAGGAACAGAAAATTACATCAAACAGATTGAACAATTAAACAAATATACAATTACATCCAACGATTGGGTATAAATAACATGGCTAACTTAGTAGGAACTTAGAGTTTGAGGTAAAGGAGAGAAATAGTACCAAGTGGTAACAGAACAATGTTAATTGTTCTGTTACCACTTGGTAACTATTTCTTGTTCTGTTAATTGTTCTGTTATTAGCGTTAATAGCCACCTCTTACAATGTTATTTATACAATGTTATTCATACTTATATATAATTATCTGATCTCCATTTTCCTTCTCACTCCAAGTTATTGATTTCCTTGTTATATGTAACTGCTTTTCTGCACTATTGTTCAAATTGTAAAGTTTTATTATAACTGCACCCCTGTTTCTTGTGAACCAGCATGATGGGACTACTGTCTTGAATGTTGGTATATAAAAAACTTAAATAAATAAATAAATAAATAATAGCTAAATAATAAATATAAATAGTAAATACAAATTCTTATAATAAATACAGGTGCTTACAGATTACAGTCTTCATGAAAAGTTTACGTCTACAGAATAGGGTTAAGTAAATAAATAAGAACTGGCGGTTATTTCTATAGGAGTGAAGACTTAAGCACAAAAAAACACCCCAAAGGTACAGCCTGAGACCTAAGAGCAAGGAAGTCTTTCCGCCTCTCTTATATAGAACGAGAAAATCAGGAAAGATACAAATCATCTGCCTATAAAATAAAAAGGAGATATTCCTAAAATATCTTTTCATCACCTCACTTAATTCCTATTCAGATATAAAGGAAACAAGAAGGGTAAAACGTTCATAACTCTCAGCATTAGAGTCCTTCAGGAATTCAGTTACATTTTCAAAAATATCAAGTATTTGGGCAGATTGAGCCTAAGAGAACCTTGCTTTATTAACAGACAGAAGGAAAACATTTTGTTTATTGAAGGAATTTATCAGTACCAAAATGAAAAATTTTAAGGAATTATTTCCTCAAGGTGCGGTAGGAATCCTCCCCCACTACCTTTAGGAAATTAAGAAAACGAAGATTTAAGAGCCTGCTATGATTCTCAAGATATTCCAGTCTACAAAACAAATTGTTTCTGTCCTTAACCACTGTTGCATTAAAGGACTGAATATTCAGAATAGCAGTCTCAGAAGCTGTAACCTGGGATTTTAATTTGCCAAGCTGTAAGTCATATTTTTTCCCCATAGTGTCAACTTTACTTGATAGGTGATCAATTTTTATGTTGCAATCCTTCAAGGAACAGCCAAAGCCTTCCATCAGGTACCATATAGCATCTAGAGTGACCACAGCCAGCCTAATTGGTGAGGAAAAAGACTCACCAAGAGACTCAAGAACCAGGATACCTGGGCCTTCAATTGCTGTTGATACAACAATATCCACCGTCTTTTCCTGGCTCTCAGCAAGAGAAGAAGAGGTCAAGCATGCAGCCAGACCAGGTCTTCCCGAGTCCTCGAACATCGGAGTACACAGTGGCAACTGAGACAGCGAAGCTGCACTCCGACCCCCCCTCCCCCGGTGCCGACAACACGGCATCTCATGGCGCCAAGATAAGCAGTGGCAAAACAGCAAGTCCAGATGCCCACGGGAGCTGAAGATCTGGGGGGTTAAGGTGACTTACCCTGCCGAAATGGGTGCTCCCTCACCCACAAATGCAACAGAGCTAGTTATCCCCTCCTTTATTGCCAGACCAGGCATAAAGGGATAGCATTAATTGTTGCCCAGGAAAGAGGGGAATGTCAGGTGGGAAGATGCGCACCTTTCCCTTTCTTTTAGATGGCATGAGTCAAGACAAATCAGAAGAAAACAGAGAGCAGTTTCCAGGTCCGGTTCATGCCACCATCTTGCCCTTCCACAGGCATACTTTTATTGTGGAGTTTGAGTCCACTTTGCCAAAGAAGATCCCAAAAGTAAAGAAGCTATGGGTGCAGACCTGACGACACCCCTCAATTGTAGCTTTGTAGATACTTTTCACCCTGACCTTGGTACTTTTGTGGACCCTGTTCAGCTGGATGGAGTCTGCACAGACTGTAGTTGAATCTGGGAGTGAACAACCCCTCATTCAGAGGGAGCCTATTAGGCAAGCTTACATTGATTATGAACTAACAGTGACTGTAGGATACACTTATGGAGACCAGCGGTAGGGCCTTGCCACATGGGTCTCCCTGGGTACATCAACTGGTGAGGTCATCTTTAAAGTGGGGACACTCCAACAGCCCTCATATTTGGTTGTCCTGGGATCCAGTTTCACAGATTTTGAAATTCTATGGGCCCATCTTAATGTAGGGTCAACCAGCTGTGAAGAAGAATCTTTGCTAGAGATCTCCCCTTGGGAAAGTCCAGAATGTGTTCTCATGGAAAAGGGTGAGTTGATCCTTGGGGGTATGAAACAGCTCTTTAAAAATGTGAACAGAAGAGAGGACTGAAACTCGGATACTCTTTGTGACTTGTATGAGACATTGATCCTTATATAGACTGTTATTCTCCTAAATACAAGGGGACAAGTTGAATGGTTAACTGGAAAAATGCATGCCAGGGACTTCACTGTCTTTAATTTGTATGGTGTCATGGATCAGAGGGAACAATGTATGCAGGATGCCAAGAAAAAAAGGAGGAAATATGAGCACTTTGGGAACACTTAATTTATTCCCCAGAAAGGGTGGGGAAGAGTCATCCTGGAACAGTTAAATGAACCCTACTCAAAATTGGTTCCCTTGAATTTGGCCAGGGGCATATACAGGTGTTAGAGGGGAAGCTACTCTCTGGTTTAAGGATCCCCACTGCTTTCCTATCCTCTGTTGGAAAAAGACATGGACAGTCCCAGTTCAGGACAGGAAAGGAATATAGGAATGGCGTTCGCTTTTCCAGGAGGTAAGCCAAGGAAGAGTAAGCACTCAACCTAGGAAAGTCAGACTGAGAGGGAGAGTATGTAAATAAGTGCATATCAGGACCCCCTTAACATTTAGCCTGGTCCACCTTAAGGCATAGCCCAGACGGGAATTCTGGTCCCAGAGAGTTTCCCTAAGGGGAAAAAAAGAACAGGCCCAGGAGGGAAAAGACAAGGAAAGAGCAGCTTCTACAACAAGATTGTCTATTGCTATAACTTTTAAATTAGAACTGCTAAGGTAAGCAGACTATTCTGTCCTCCCGCACCCTTAAGGTCATTCGCAAGTCCATCAAAACTCTTCCATACAAGACATCTGCAAAACAGCAACATGGTCCCTGATACCTTTTATCAGCAGTATCGTTAGGAGCAGGAGTCTCATACAGACAGTAAATTTGGACAATGTGTTTTCAGTAATAATGTGAAATGAATATCAACTTCCCGCTCAAAACTTACAGGTTGCAAAAAAAAAATAAAAAAATCTTAAGGCAATCCTTAGCTGGGGAGTCCCAATTTATGTGGCTAGTTTGTGATGCTTGTCCACAGAGAAAGCGAAGTTGCTTATCTATAAAAGGTGTTATCCCAGGACAAACAGAATGCTAGTCCTCACATATGGGTGACATCAGTAATGAAGCCCTATGTACGGAAAAGCTTCTCTCAAAGTTTCTATGAAACTTTTGACTGGCACCAGAGTGCCTACTGAGCATGCCCAGCATGCCATGATATTCCCTGCCACAGGGGTCTCCCTTCAGTCTTCTTTTTTCCACGGAGCCGTTAGCCTAGCGGTTAATCTGGAGTCCTGTGGTGATTTTAACCACACATTAAACTTTAGAAAAAGTTCAGGAAAAACTTTCCACCGCAAGGGTCTCCCTTCCGTTCCATCGCGGTACGTTTTTCCCCCGTGATTTTTGTCGGTTCCATACCGTTTTTCAAGCCATAGCCGTCGACGGCTGTTCGGCAAAAATGGCCTCGGGTTTTAAAAAATGCCCGAATTGTGCACGAAATATGTCCATTACGGACCCGCATCAAGAATGTGTTCTTTGCCTCGGCGAGAAACACGACATCAAGTCCTGTAGTTTATGCACCGAGATGACATCGAAAGGACGTCGGCTCCGGATGGAGAAAATGGAGCATCTCTTCAAAATTCAACTGCTCCCAACGACATCGACGTCAGCCCAGTCATCGCCTTCGGGATCGATACGGCAAATTGTACTGAAACGACGACTCCCAGGTGAGGCCAGAGATGCTTCTACTCCCTCCCCCTCGCCATCGTCGAAGGCGTCCACCTCCGGCAGCGAAAAGCCAGCTGAGCCATCGACTGATGCGGCCTCCTCCGCTAAGAAAGCTCGGACGAGCGTGGAGGCTCCGAGGCCTACAGTACCAGGGCGATCCCCACTGATACCGGTGCAGGGCACCAAACCTCCTCAGGGCTCTGAGGAGGTATCGGTATCGCCATCGCCGCCTCCCCCCATAGCTGCTCTGATACCATCAGCTATGCGGGCGGAACTTGATGGTTATATCCGTCAAGTGGTTCGACAAGCGCTCCTCGATGCAGTACCATTCCAGCCATCGACACCGATGTCGCCATCGACACCAGCTCCGATGCCTTCGGATCCATCGCCATCGATGCCGATAATACCATCGATTCCGCCACCGATGCCCTCGGTGCCGAGCCCGATGCCTGCACCAATTCCACCGGTGACTCCATCAGTGCCATCTTCAGAATTCACGATTCTTCAACCACTGATGAATAAATTGGACACTTTACTCGATGCAATATCGAAGAAGCCAAGAGACATCGATGAAGAACCTGTTCCAGGACCCTCAGGAGTTCCCAGGCCTCATCAGCCTCGGTCCCCTTACTTCCACCGATGCCTAAGGAGACACCACTGGTGCCACTTACACCACACCCACTGAGGTCTCCAAGAGATACAGGCACAGATACAGACACAGAGTACTCCTCAGAAGAGGACATACTGTCTGAACCATCACCTCCTGAGGACCGTAGGAAGTCCCCTCCCGAAGATTTATATTTCTCAAACTTTGTTAAGGACATGGCGGAAACCATTCCTTTCCAGTTGCACGCAGAGGTGGATTCCAGGCAAAAGACACTGGAAGTTCTACAATTTGTAGATCCTCCCAAGGAGATTTTGGCGGTGCCAGTACATGAGGTATTACAAGAACTCATGTACCGAATATGGGAACATCCAGGTTCACTGGCAGCAGTAAATAAGAGGTCAGATGCCACCTACTTAGTCCAACCAATCCCTGGGTTTTAAAAGACCCAGCTACCTCACCAATCGGTGGTAGTGGAGTCAGCCCAGAAAAAAGCTAAAAGATTGAAGTCTCATGCCTCTACACCACCTGGAAAAGACAACAGGTTCATGGACAACTTGGGGCGTAAAGTTTTCCAAGACTCTATGTTGGTATCTCGGATTGCATCTTACCAACTCTTTATGAACCAGTATCAATGAAATCTTTGGAAACAAGTCCAAGACCTAGTTCTCACGCTTCCTGATCAATATCAAGAACCCTTCCATCAACTGGTGCATAAAGGCCTAGAGGCAGGCAAGCATGAAGTCAGAGCGACCTACGACAGTTTTGAAACTGCAGCACGTCTCTCTGCTTCAGGAATAACAGCTCATAGATGGCCCTGGCTTAAGGCATCCGATCTCCGGCCAGAAGTACAGGAGAGACTGGCCGACCTTCCCTATTTGGGGGATAACTTGTTTGGCGACAAGGTTAAGGAAGCGGTTGCAACTATTAAGGACCACACTGAGATACTCAAGCAACTCTCATTACTGCCTCAAGAGACTCAACCCCCGGCCAGGAGACCTCCTAGAAGGGATAAAAGGCGCCCTTACTACCGCCAACGCCGCTACTATCCCCCATGAAACCGAGCAAGACCCTCTCGCACAGCTCAGTGTCCTCAAGCTAGGCAAAGGCCTGCAAGGCCTCAACCTCCTCCTCAAACTGCATCAACGTCAGGATTTTGAAAGAAAATCAGAGAGCAGCAGCCAACCCACCAACCCACTTCCACACCTGCCAGTAGGAGGTCGTGTAGCCTTTTTCCACCACACCTGGACCTCCATAACCACAGACCAATGGGTACTTTCCATAACAGCTCACGGTTATCGATTGGATTTTCTCACTGTACCAAAAGAAACTCCACCAATCTCATCTTGGACAGTGAACCACCATTCCAAAATTCTACAAACAGAATTATCCACCCTTCTGAGAGCCAGGGCCATAGAACCAGCTCCCAGGCCTCAGCAGGGCAGAGGATTCTACTCCCGCTATTTCCTCATTCCAAAGAAAACCGGAGGCCTTCGTCCCATCCTAGATCTCAGAAATCTCAACAAATTTCTCAAAAAAGAGAAATTCAGGATGGTATCGTTAGGCACCATGCTACCTCTACTTCAAAGAGGAGATTGGCTCTGCTCTCTGGATCTTCAAGACGCTTACGCTCACATTCCCATCTTTCCTCCTCATCGCCAGTATTTGCGATTTCTGGTCGAAGGACAACATTTTCAGTACCGGGTGCTCCCATTCGGCCTAGCCTCAGCACCTCAAGTGTTCACAAAGTGTCTGGCAGTGGCAGTGGCACATCTTCACAAACAAAAGGTGCATGTATTCCCTTATCTAGACGATTGGCTCATCAGGAGTCAAACACAAGAAGGAGCTCTCAATTCCCTCAAGCTCACAGTCCACTTGCTTCTCTTCTTGGGTTTTTCATCAACTACCAGAAATCCCATTGCACACCATCTCACCTACTACAATTCATCGGTGCAGATTTAAACACCATCATAGCAAAAGCTTTTCTTCCAAGAGACCGTGCTCAAACACTCGTTCTCCTGGCACACTCTCTCCGAAATCAATCCCAAGTTACAGCTCATCAGTGCCTCACCCTACTCAGTCACATGGCCTCCACAGTTCACGTCATTCCCATGGCCAGACTGACCATGCGACTACTGCAATGGACACTCAAAACTCAGTGGATTCAAGCCATTCAACCATTGTCATAAGAACATAAGAACATAAGAAAATGCCATACTGGGTCAGACCAAGGGTCCATCAAGCCCAGCATCCTGTTTCCAACAGTGGCCAATCCAGGCCATAAGAACCTGGCAAGTACCCAAAAACTAAGTCTATTCCATGTAACCATTGCTAATGGCAGTGGCTATTCTCTAAGTGAACTTAATAGCAGGTAATGGACTTCTCCTCCAAGAACTTATCCATTCCTTTTTTAAACACAGCTATACTTACTGCACGAACCACATTCTCTGGCAACAAATTCCAGAGTTTAATTGTGCGTTGAGTAAAAAAGAACTTTCTCCGATTAGTTTTAAATGTGCCCCATGCTAACTTCATGGAGTGTCCCCTAGTCTTTCTACTATCCGAAAGAGTAAATAACCGATTCACATCTACCCGTTCTAGACCTCTCATGATTTTAAACACCTCTATCATATCCCCCCTCAGTCGTCTCTTCTCCAAGCTGAAAAGTCCTAACCTCTTTAGTCTTTCCTCATAGGGGAGTTGTTCCATTCCCCTTATCATTTTGGTAGCCCTTCTCTGTACCTTCTCCATCGCAATTATATCTTTTTTGAGATGCGGCGACCAGAATTGTACACAGTATTCAAGGTGCGGTCTCACCATGGAGCGATACAGAGGCATTATGACATTTTCCGTTTTATTCATCATTCCTTTTCTAATAATTCCCAACATTCTGTTTGCTTTTTTGACTGCCGCAGCACACTGAACCGACGATTTCAATGTGTTATCCACTATGACACCTAGATCTCTTTCTTGGGTTGTAGCACCTAATAAGGAACCCAACATCGTGTAATTATAGCATGGGTTATTTTTCCCTATATGCATCACCTTGCACTTATCCACATTAAATTTCATCTGCCATTTGGATGCCCAATTTTCCAGTCTCACAAGGTCTTCCTGCAATTTATCACAATCTGCTTGTGATTTAACTACTCTGAACAATTTTGTGTCATCTGCAAATTTGATTATCTCACTCGTCGTATTTCTTTCCAGATCATTTATAAATATATTGAACAGTAAGGGTCCCAATACTGATCCCTGAGGCACTCCACTGTCCACTCCCTTCCACTGAGAAAATTGCCCATTTAATCCTACTCTCTGTTTCCTGTCTTTTAGCCAGTTTGCAATCCACGAAAGGACATCGCCACCTATCCCATGACTTTTTACTTTTCCTAGAAGCCTCTCATGAGGAACTTTGTCAAACGCCTTCTGAAAATCCAAGTATACTATATCTACCGGTTCACCTTTATCCACATGTTTATTAACTCCTTTAAAAAAGTGAAGCAGATTTGTGAGGCAAGACTTGCCCTGGGTAAAGCCATGCTGACTTTGTTCCATTAAACCATGTCTTTCTATATGTTCTGTGATTTTGATGTTTAGAACACTTTCCACTATTTTTCCTGGCACTGAAGTCAGGCTAACCGGTCTGTAGTTTCCCGGATCGCCCCTGGAGCCCTTTTTAAATATTGGGGTTACATTTGCTATCCTCCAGTCTTCAGGTACAATGGATGATTTTAATGATAAGTTACAAATTTTTACTAATAGGTCTGAAATTTCATTTTTTAGTTCCTTCAGAACTCTGGGGTGTATACCATCCGGTCCAGGTGATTTACTACTCTTCAGTTTGTCAATCAGGCCTAGCACATCTTCTAGGTTCACCGTGATTTGATTCAGTCCATCTGAATCATTACCCATGAAAACCTTCTCCATTACGGGTACCTCCCCAACATCCTCTTCAGTAAACACCGAAGCAAAGAAATCATTTAATCTTTCCGCGATGGCCTTATCTTCTCTAAGTGCCCCTTTAACCCCTCGATCATCTAACGGTCCAACTGACTCCCTCACAGGCTTTCTGCTTCGGATATATTTAAAAAAGTTTTTACTGTGAGTTTTTGCCTCTACAGCCAACTTCTTTTCAAATTCTCTCTTAGCCTGTCTTATCAATGTCTTACATTTAACTTGCCAATGTTTATGCTTTATCCTATTTTCTTCTGTTGGATCCTTCTTCCAATTTTTGAATGAAGATCTTTTGGCTAAAATAGCTTCTTTCACCTCCCCTTTTAACCATGCCGGTAATCGTTTTGCCTTCTTTCCACCTTTCTTAATGTGTGGAATACATCTGGACTGTGCTTCTAGAATGGTATTTTTTAACAATGACCACGCCTCTTGGACATTTTTTACTTTTGTAGCTGCTCCTTTCAGTTTTTTTCTAACAATTTTTCTCATTTTATCAAAGTTTCCCTTTTGAAAGTTTAGCACGAGAGCCTTGGATTTGCACACTGTTCCTTTTCCAGTCATTAAATCAAATTTGATCATATTATGATCACTATTGCCAAGCGGCCCCACCACCGTTACCTCTCTCACCAAGTCCTGTGCTCCACTGAGAATTAGATCTAAAATTGCTCCCTCTCTCGTCGGTTCCTGAACCAATTGCTCCATAAAGCTATCATTTATTCCATCCAGGAACGTTATCTCTCTAGCGTGACCCGATGATACATTTACCCAGTCTATATTGGGGTAATTGAAGTCTCCCATTATTACTGCACTACCAATTTGGTTAGCTTCCCTAATTTCTCTTAGCATTTCACTGTCCATCTCACCATCTTGACCAGGTGGACGGTAGTATACCCCTATCACTGTAGTCTTCCCTGATACACAAGGGATTTCTACCCATAAAAATTCAATTTTGTATTTAGTCTCATGCAGGATGTTTATCCTGTTGGACTCTATGCCATCCCGGACATAAAGCGCCACACCTCCTCCCGACTGCTCCTCTCTGTCATTGCGATATAATTTGTACCCCGGTATAGCACTGTCCCATTGGTTATCCTCTTTCCACCATGTCTCTGAGATGCCAATTAAGTCTATGTCATCATTTACTGCTTTACATTCTAATTCTCCCATCTTACTTCTTAGACTTCTGGCATTAACATACAAACATTTCAAAGTTTGTTTTTTGTTTGTATTTTTATTCTGCTTTTTAATTGATAGGGATAAGTTAGAATTTTTTAGCTCAGGTGAGTTTTTAGTTACAGGCACTTGGACTACTTTTCTAATTATTGGAACCTCACTGTCGGGATGCCCTAATTCTAATGCATCATTAGTATCCTTTAAAGATACATCTCTCCGAACCATGCGCTGCTGAGCGACTGTCGGCTTTCCCCTTTGTTCTAGTTTAAAAGCTGCTCTATCTCCTTTTTAAAGGTTAGCGCCAGCAGTCTGGTTCCACCCTGGTTAAGGTGGAGCCCATCCCTTCGGAAGAGACTCCCCCTTCCCCAAAAGGTTCCCCAGTTCCTAACAAAACTGAATCCCTCTTCCTTGCACCATCGTCTCATCCACGCATTGAGACTCCGGAGCTCTGCCTGCCTCTGGTGACCTGCGCGTGGAACAGGGAGCATTTCAGAGAATGCTACCCTGGAGGTTCTGGATTTAATCTTTCTACCTAAGAGCCTAAATTTGGCTTCCACAACCTCCCTCCCACATTTTCCTATGTCGTTGGTGCCCACGTGTACCACGACAGCCAGCTCCTCCCCAGCACTGTCTAAAATTCTATCTAGGTGACGCGTGAGGTCCGCCACCTTCGCACCAGGTAGGCATGTTACCAGGCGATCCTCACGCCCACCCGCCACCCAGCTATCTACATTCCTAATAATCGAATCACCAACTATGATGGCCGACCTAACCCTTCCCTCCTGGGCAGTAGGCCTTGGGGAGATATCCTCAGTGCGAAAGGACAATGCATCACCTAGAGAGCAGGTCCTTGCTACAGGATCCTTGCTACAGGATCCTTTCCTGCTACACCTGGTTGGTGCTCTCCCATTATGAGACCTTCTTCCTCCAAGGCAGCACCAGGGCTGCCAGTCTGAAGTTGGGACTGGACTACTATGTCCCTGAAGGTCTCATCTATATACCTCTCTGTCTCCCTCAGCTCCTCCAGGTCTGCCACTCTAGCCTCCAGAGATCGGACTCGTTCTCTGAGAGCCAGGAGCTCTTTACATCGCATGCACATGTACAACTTCTCACCAGTGGGTAAAAAATCATACATGTGACACTCGATGCAAAAGACTGGGAAGCCCCCCTCTTGCTGCTGGACTGCTGCCTTCATCTCAATTTTGATCAGTTCCTAGTTAAGTTTTAGGTTGCTATGGGAGTAGGAATGTGTCTAAGTTCCTTTAAATGTATTAGTGAATTCACTATATGTCTGGTAGTGGCCTACTGGGGTCTGATCAAATTCTCAATAAAGTTTTTGTTGATGGGGTTTTTTTTGGGGTTTTTTTGTGCAAGTGGCACCTGCGTTTTTTGGTTTTTTTTTGTGCAAGTGGCACCTGCGTTCCTCCCTCCTCTGGTGGACATCAATGAACAACTTGCTCAAAGGTCTGCCTTTTCAGCATCGAATTCCGCAAGTGACATTAACTACAGATGCGTCCACCTTAGGCTGGGGAGCACACATTGGTCTTCTGAAGACCCAAGGGACGTGGACAAAAGCCGAAGCCTCTTTTCAAATAAACTTCCTAGAGCTTCGAGCTATACATTATGCGCTGCATGCGTTCAAAGACTGCCTTTCACACAAGACTGTGCTGATTCAGACAGACAACACAGTAGCCATGTGGTACATCAACAAACAAGGGGGAACAGGTTCCTATCTCCTTTGCCAAGAAGCAGCTCAGATTTGGGACTGGGCCCTAGCACACTCAATTCTTCTACAAGCCACTTACCTGGCAGGCATCCGCAACATAATAGCCGATCGCCTCAGTCGTCAGTTCCAACCACACGAGTGGTCCTTGGATCCAACGATAGCAACCAAGATCTTCCAACGCTGGGGTCAACCAACAATAGATCTCTTTGCATCCCATCTGAACTACAAAGTGAACAATTACTGCTCCCTGTTACAACAGGAAAACAGCCTACCAAAGAATGCCTTTGCTCGCCATTGGAACTCAGGCCTGTTATATGCGTATCCACAGATACCACTCATAACCAAAACTCTAGTGAAGCTACAACAGGACAAAGGGACCATGATACTCATAGCCCCATACTGGCCTCGACAAGTATGGTTTCCCACACTGCTAGACCTCTCAGTCAGGGATCCAATTCGCCTGGGAGTAGCTCCCAATCTCATAACTCAGGATCAAGGTTGGTTGCGCCATCCCAACCTTCAATCCCTGTCCCTGACAGCATGGATGTTGAAAGCTTGATCTTACAACCACTCAACCTTCCAACCACTATCTCTCAAGTGCTGATAGCTTCACGTTAACCTTCCACTAGAAAAAATTATTCATATAAATGGAGACGGTTTACTTTGTGGTGCACTCAGAAATCTTTAGATCCTTTCACTTGCCCCACTACCTCACTACTAGACTACCTATACCATCTTTCAGACTCTGGTCTTAGGACTTTATCTGTAAGAGTACATTTGAGTGCAATCTCAGCTTGCCATACCAAGCTGGGAGACACACCTATCTCTACACAGCCTCTTGTCAGTAAATTTATGAAAGGTTTGACTCACCTTAAACCTCCACTTCAATCCCCAAGCATACAATGGGATCTGAACGTAGTATTAGCCAGGCTCATGCGTTCTCCATTCGAACCCATAGATACCTGTGACCTTAAATATTTTAAATGGAAAACTGTATTCCTCATAGCCATTACTTCAGCTAGAAGAGTCAGTGAACTACAAGCACTTGTCACATACGAACCTTTTACAAAGTTCCTACATGACAGGGTGGTCCTCCGTACTCATCCTATATTCCTTCCAAAAGTAGTCACGGAATTCCACCTGAACCAATCTATAGTTTTACCAGCATTCTTTCCAAGGCCTCACTCTCACCAGGGAGAAAGAGCCTTACATACCTTGGACTGTAAGCGTGCACTGTCTTTCTACTTAAAGCGCACTGCAGTTCAAAGGACATGCAATCAGCTTTTTCTTTCCTATGATCCAAACAAACCAGGTAAAGCAGTGGGCAAACATACTTTGTCAAACTGGCTAGCAGATTGCATACAGTTTTGTTATGAGAAAGCAGGCCTTACTCTTCAAGGGCGAGTAAAAGCACATTCAGTCAGAGCAATGTCAACCTCAGTAGCACACCTTCGCTCTGTACCTATTCTGGACATTTGTAAAGCAGCAACATGGAGTTCTCTTCACACCTTTGCAGCTCACTATTGTTTAGACAAAGAAGGAAGACAAGATTCAGCCTATGGATAATCTGTCTTAAAGAACTTGTTTCCAGTGTAATCCCAACTCCTTCTACATCCAACCTGCTGTGACCTTCGGCTGATTCATTTCAACAACAATATTTCACTGTTGCCTCAATCCCAAATGACTCAGCCTCTAGCTTGCTAATCACCCATATGTGAGGACTAGCATCCTGCTTGTCCTGGGATAAAGCAAAATTGCTTACCTTGTAATAGGTGTTATCCCAGGACAGCAGGATGCAGTCCTCACGAAACCCACCCGCCACCCCGCGGAGTTGGGTCCGATATGTTTTATTATTTTATTTTTGGCTAACGCTAATTGCTACAAAACAGACTGAAGGGAGACCCCTGTGGCAGGGAATATCATGGCATGCTAGGCATGCTCAGTAGGCACTCTGGTGCCAGTCAAAAGTTTCATAGAAACTTTGAGAGAAGTTTTTCCGTTCATAGGGCTTCATTACTGATGTCACCCATATGTGAGGACTACATCCTGCTGTCCTGGGATAACACCTATTACAAGGTAAGCAATTTTGCTTTCTCTGTGGACAGCAGAAAAAACACACAATCCCTCCCTCCTCCCCGGGTATTTCTGGAGTGGACCCCTGGACCGAGACGAGGTTGACACTACCTGCAGGGAGGAGGTCTCCGGAAGTGAAGAATCCCATGGAGGACAGAAAGCATGAGCAGCGTCAAGGTGTTCCGAGGATCGAGGCAGGCAGCAATCCAGCGAAGACTGGGAGTTGTAACAAGAGTCAAGACAGGCGGCAATCCAGCAGAGTCCAGAAGGCGTTCTGAGAGTCAGGGCAGGCAGCGATCCAGTGAAGTCTAAAAACAGTCTGAAGTCATGGCCAAGAAGCAAACCAGTGGAAGACGAGGGAGATGGAGTCAGGAACACAAGACAACTAGCTACTCACAAGGAACTCAACCTGTTGGTGAGGCAAGGAACTGTAGACAGGGACTGGCTTAAATAGTCTGGAGGGCAGACATCATCAGAGAGGGCCACGGGAACTTTCCCGCTGTGGGCCCTTTAAATTCTTCAGAGAGGCATGCGCGTGCACCTAAGGACTTGCTAGCAGGGCTGGACGTCGGCAGCGAGGGCAGCAGCTCCGGGCTGTGAAGAAGCTCAGCATTTTGTGGCAGCTCCCTGCCGCTGCGAGAGAAGTCGGGGCTGGTCCGTGGTAGCTGCAGGTAAGTGAGGCCGGCCGCAGAGTTCCGCGGCTGGCAAGTGCAACACCAGGAAGAAGAAGACAAATAGCAAACAGACTGAGGGAGAGGTGAGTGGCAGCATTAGGCCAGGAACTCCTGCACATGCCCAGAATGCACTCAAAATAACTTTCTGGGCTGATTTGACGCTGTTTGTTCTGCTGTCCACAGAGAATACCAGTTACAAGTAAGCAACTTCACTTTTCAAGAACGCAGTCAGGCATCTTGTAATTCTTTTATTACTTATACAGAAATATTATTAATCCCAGTGTTTCTCATAGGGAGGAGAATTTTCAAACAGCCTGCATAGGGCTACAGTAAGTACCAGAGTCTTCAGGCCATATTTTCAAAGTGGACTGTTGCAGATGTAATTTTCTGCATGTACATTTATGGCATACTTTCAAAAATTGAAAGCATGCACGTAAATCCTTTCTCCACCCCCAAACCCACCCCATCCTAGAATCAGGTTTCACACTTACTGTTTCCATGGCTGATTTTCAAAGTACGATTTGTGCACATAAAGCACTTTGCAAATCAGGCCCTAACTGACCAGTGGGTGAGAGTACAGGAATAATGTCTGACCCTTCTGGCGATAGTGAGCTGTAAAAGATCCTTTGGATTGATCTTTGTTTCTTGCTAAGTTTATTTCTTAGACCATAAAGGCAAAAATTACATTAGCTGTTGATAAATAGGTAAGTAGATATTGATTGTAGAGAGAAATGCTAATATAAGCAGATGAGAAGAAACTTCTGTGAAAATCCCACCTTAATATTTCCACATTTTTTTGACAAGAGGCATGAATTCCCCTATTCAATGATTTCCTTGACTGAATGTAGTACTGATGTGCAGAAGCAAGTTAAATCTTGGCACAGGAGACTGCTGAAGAGGTTACTGACATGATGGCCATTCCAGAAATCCAACAAGTTACTGGAACAAGAGACAATGAAAGTACATGATCAGGACCAAAGGTGGATGACAAAGCGTACGTACAGAAACCTAACCAGAGAAGTAATCAGAAGGTATATTAGTATAAAAGGCATTTATAAGATGTGTCTCCTCCCATAGCCTATTGACCTCAGGAATTTCTAGTCATACAACCTGTCCTACCCTCACAATCTTTACCAGCTGCCCTGATACCTAACTTGCATCTGAAGTCCAGTATAGGCAGCCAACTATTTTTTTGATGCCTTTGTTGAAAGAGTTTCTCCACTCCCAGTGATAGTCTGGGTACTGCAGTGAGTTCCTGTGGCTGAGAGGATAGTCCCATCCAAGGCTTTTCTGTAACTGACCAGCAGTTATTAGTACAAGAATAACACCTAATTCCCTTTAAAAGTGAGTGATTCTTCAACAGTTCTAATTGGTTAGAAGAGGAAGAACTAAATGAAAACTGTATTCAGATTACTGCTCGGATTGTCTAATCTTTTTGCTGGTTGGTGCTGTATGCTACATAGTAGCATATCTAGATTTCATGAATTACTCTGCTTCTGAGAAAGTCCACTTCTTGGCAGAAGAAAGTGACAGGTAAAGTTGAGAGCAGTAGGGAAGATCATGAGGATGGCAAAGACACAAGCAGAAAAAAGATAGCTAAATTAAACTAGATGAGAAGACCTTTATCAGGTATGTTGGTGAAAGGTGGCAGGTCAGACGTGGGACCGTAAGAGGAGAAAAGGAGGAATAGGTGCAGATGGATAAGGAAAATGCAGAAATGCAAAACAAATACTTTTAGAAAAGGACCAACGAAAGTTGGCAGGGGAAAATGCTATAGCATTTCTCAAAGAGAGGGTTTGTGTGGAACTAGCAGAAATGAAAGTGGAAAAAACTGTGGGGCTGGATGGAATACATCCTAGGATATTAAAAGGGCTCAGAGAGATTCAGATACAAGCAGCTCTGCTTCAACGGCAGGGGGAAATGTGGAAAAGAGGAAAAGAGGATTTGCATTCAGACAACAACCAACAAGGACTGAACTTCACAGTCTGGGTAAACAAATAAGCGTGGGGGTAGCTTGCTTATTATGGTGGTTATTACCCTAAAACTGATTAAGCCTGATGCATCACTTTGAATGCATATACAGCGTTGATTTCTGCTTCAACAGCAGGGGGAAATGTGGAAAAGAGGATTTACATTCAGACAACATACAATAAGGCATTGATCTATGCAGTCTGGGTAAACAAGCATCGGGGTAACTTGGTTGATACGGCGGTTACTACCCATAACCATTAAGCCTTATGCTCACCTTTGTTGCAACTCCAACATTACTCTCTGCATCAATGGCAGGAAATTTGAATCAAACAGGGCCCTGAACTTGGTGGTTGGTAAAATAGATAAGTATGGGAAAATAAGTGTGGGAGCTTGCTGGGCAGACTGGATGGGCCGATTGGTCTTTTTCTGCCATCATTTCTCTGTTTCTATGAAGATGTGACGAGATGGAGACGTCATCAAATTGGGGCCGTGGGCTTTTCCCGTGATGGGCCCTTTAAACTGCAAGGAGAGATGTGCATGCACGCCTAGAGGACATTAGGTGCAGGAAGAAGTTGGCGGCATTCCCATCCGCACTGAGGGACCTGCATCAGCGGCATCCCAGCCAAGAAGATAGCAGCAGCTCCCCATCTGCAAAGAAAATGGCAGGAGCTGGCGGACCCGTGCCACAAGGACAGTAGCGGCGGCGACTCCCAGCCATGAAGATGGCTGTAGGAGGCGGCGGCAATGTCAGAGCAGCATTGGAACAGCATCACAGCAGTGCCGAGGCTGCCTGCAGGCTACAGCTTCCACCAACATCTGAGCTCAGCAGCGTGGCATGGGGCCAGTGAGTGGAGCCAGTAGGTCTTACTCACATAAGTCACAATTTACTTGCCGCCAATTTTAAAACATGCACATGTAAATTAAACAGTTTACCAATGAGGCTACCAGTTCACCCAGGCTTCTCCAAGTCATCAAAACCTTCCTGGTTCTTCAGCCTGAATGCCCCTGGTTCACCTTATCAGTACTACACAATAAACACTTTTAATATCACTTATGCCAGATAATTAGTAGATGTAAAAATGCGCGAGTAAGTTGAAAAATATATGCACGTAAATGTCTTTCAACATTTATTTATTTATTTATTTATTTATTTATTTAAAGTTTTTCTATACCGGCATTCGCGATGGATATCGCATCATGCCGGTTTACAATTAACAAGTGGAGAAGGAACAAAATAATAATAAATAATAATAATAATAATAATACATAATTAAATAATAAATAATAATAAATAATAATAAAAAAAATAGCAACTTACATGCATTAGTATTGGCCCTGGAACATTATAGATTGCCCCATTTTTTACACATGTATATATGTGCGCAAAATTGAAAATGTGCGTATTTTTACTTTTATAAAATATGAAATACACAAGTAGAGGCCACTTACATGCATGTATGCTAATTTTTTGCAAATGTAAAGTTTTGAAAATTCACCCCATAGAGTATAAGCTGTCTAGGGAAGGGAAATACCTACTATACTTGAAATGTGCCTTGCCTGAGTTTGGGTTTGGAAAGGCGAGTAGTTAAATCCAATTTCAAAAATTCTGGTAGCACCATTAAAGGATTTCTTCAATTGATATTTGGAAATGGGAGTAGTTCCGGAGGAATGAGGAAGGGCAGATGTTGTTCTCTTCAAAAAGTGGTAGTAGGGATGAGTTTAGAAGTCATGAGCTAGTTAGTCTGACCTTGATAGTAGGAAAATTAATAGAGACTCTAGTAAACAAAAAGACAGTGATGTGTCTTGAATCCAGAGGGTTTCAGGATAAGAACATAAGAAATGCCACACTGGGTCAGACCAAGGATCCAATAAGTCCAGTATCCTGTTTCCAACAGTGGCCAATCCAAGTCGCAAGTACCCAAACATTAGATAAATCACAAACTATTATTGCTTATTAATTACCATAATAGCAGTTTATGGATTTTTCCTCTAGAAACTTACCTTTTTTTAAAGCCAGTTAAACTAACTGCTGTAACCACATCCTCTGGCAATGAATTCCAGAGCTTAACTATGTGCTGAGTGAAAAAGAATTGTCTTCGATTTGTTTTAAATGAGCTACTTGCTAACTTCATGGAGTGCCCCCTGGTCCTTCTATTATCTGAAAGACTAAATAACCGAATTACATTAACTTGTTCAAGTCCTTTCATGATTTTGCAGACTTCTGTCATATCTCCCCTCAGTCATCTCTTCTCCAATCTGAACAGCCCTAATTTCTTTAGCCTTTCCTCATAGGGCAGCCATTCCATGCCCCTTGTCATTTTGGTCGCCCTCCTCTGCACTTTCTCCAGTGCAGCTATATCCTTTTTGAGATGCGGTGACCAGAATTGCACACAGTATTCAAGATGTGGTCTCACCATGGAGCGATACAGAGGCATTATGACATCCATCGTTTTATTTGCCATTCCCTTCTTAATAATTCCTAACATTCTGTTTGCTTTTTTGACCACCTTGGCACACTGAGCTGATGATTCAATGTATTATCCACTATGACAAGTAGATCTGTTTCATGGATGGTAACTCCTAAGATAGAACCTAACATTGTGTAACTATAGCAAGAGTTATTTTTCCCTATATGCATCACTTTGCATTTGTCCACATTAAATTTCATCTGACATTTGGAAGCCAATGTCAGATGTCCAGTCTCGCAAGGTCTTCCTGCAATTCATCCCATTTCGCTTGAGATTTAACTACTCTGCATAATTTTGTGTCATCTGCAAATTTGATCACTTCACTAGTCGTACCCCTTTCCAGATCATATATAAATATATTAAAAAACACCGTTCCAAGGTCAGATCCCTGAGGCACTTCACTGTTCACCTTTTTCCACTGTGAAAACTGACCATTTAGTCCTACTCTCTGTTTCCTCTCTTTTAACCAGCTTGCAATCCACAAAAGGGCATCACCTCCTATCCCATGATTTTTTAGTTTTCTTAGAAGCCTCTCATGCGGGACTTTGTTGAACGCCTTCTGAAAATCCAAATACACCACATTTATCGGTTCACCTTTGTCCACATATTTATTCACCCCTTCAAAAAAATGTAGAAGATTTGTGAGGCAAGACTTCCCATGGGTAAATCCATGTTGGCTATGTCCCATCAAACCATGTCTAAATGTTTTGTGATTTTATTCTACATAAGTTTCCACGATTTTTCCTGGCACTGAAGTCAGGCTCAACGGTCTATAGTTTCCCGGATCACCCCTGGATCCCTTTTTAAATATAAGGCTTACATTGGCCATCTTCCAATCTTCAGGTACATCAGATGATTTTAATGATAGGTCACAAATTAATTGAAATAGGTCTGAAATTTCATTTTTTAATTCTTTCAGAACCCTGATGTGTATACCATCCAGTCCAGGTGATTTACTATGCTTCAGTTTGTCAATCAGGCCTACCACATCTTCCAGGGTCACTGTGATTTGGTTCAGTTGATCTGAATCATTACCTATGAAAACCTTTTACAATGGAAAAAAATCAATAGAACTAGGGGTCACAATTTGAAGCTCCAGGGAGGAAGACTCAGAACCAATGTCAGGAAGTATTTCTTCACGGAGAGGGTGGTGGATGCCTGGAATACCCTTCCGGAGGAAGTGGTGAAGACTAAAACTGTGAAAGATTTCAAAGCGGCGTGGGATAAACACTGTGGATCCATAAAGGCTAGAGGATGGGAATGAAGAGTAGAGCCATGGGGAGGCGTGCTGGAATGTTTACTACCTGGTGATTACTACCCTTACTCAAAAAAAATCCCTTGCATAGTTAATGCAACCCCAACATTGCTCTCTGCTTCAATGGCAAAGGGAAATGTGGAAAAGAGGATTTGCATTCAGATAACAACCAAAAAGGACTGAACTACACAATCTGGGTAAATAAATAAATGTGGGGGTAACTTGCTTATTATGGTGGTTACTACCCTAAACCAATTAAGCCTGATACATCACTCGAATGCATACACAGCGTTACTCTGCTTCTACGGCAGGGGGTAATGTGGAAAAGAGGATTAGCATTCAGACAACAACCAAGGACTAAACTTCATAATCTTGACAAATAAGTGTGGGGTAGCTTATTACGGGGGTTACTACCCTAAACCAATTAAGCTTGATACATCACTTTGAATACATATACAGTGCTGCTCTCTGCTTCTACGGCAGGGGGAAAAAAGTAGAAAACAGGATTTACATTCAGGCAACTACCAACAAGGACTGAACTTCACAATCTGGGTAAACAATTGTGGGGGTAGCTGCTTATTACGGCGGTTATACCCTAAACCAATTAAGCCTGATATATCACTTTGAAAGCATATACAGCGTTGCTATCTGCTTCAACGGTAGGGGGAAATGAGGAAAACAGGATTTGCATTCAGACATCATCCAACACGGCATCGATCTGTGCAGTCTGGGTGAACAAGCATCAGGGTAGCTTGCTTGATGCGGTGGTTACAACCCTTAAACATAAGCCTTATACTCACCTTTGATGCAACTCCAACATTACTCTCTGCATCAATGACAGGAGATGGCAGGAAATTTGAATCAAACAGTTACCAGCAAGAGCCCTGAAGTTGGTGGTTGGTGAAACAGATAAGTATGGGAAAATAAGAGTCGAAGTATGGGAAAATAAGGGTCGAAGCTTGCTGGGCAGACTAGATGGGCCGATTGGTCTTTTTCTGCCGTCATTTCTATGTTTCTTCTCCAGAACGGGTATCTCTCCAACATCCTCATCAGTAAACACCAAAGCAAAGAAATTGTTTAATCTTTCCATGATGGCCTTATCTTCTCTAGGTGCTCCTTTAACCTCTTGATCATCCAGCGGTCCAACCGATTCCCTCACAGGCTTTCTGCTTCAGATATGTTTGAAAAAAGTTTTTATTGTGAGTTTTTGCCTCTATGGCCAACTTCTTTTCAAATTCTTTCTTAGCCTGTCTTATCAATGTCTTACATTTAACTTGCTAATGCTTACACTTAATCCTATTTTCTTCTGATGGATCCTTCTTCCAATTTTTGAATGAAGATCTTTTGACTAAAATAGCCTCTTTCACCTCACATTTTAACAATGCTGATAATGGTTTTGCCTTCCTTCTACCTTTGTTAATGCGTGGAATACATCTGGATCAGAGGCAGCATGGTTTTATTAGAGGAAAATCATGTAAAAAAATCTGATGAATTGTTTTCACTGGGTGACCAGAGAATTAGACTAGGGATACATACTGGATGTGGAATGCTTTGATTTCAGCAAAGTTTTTGATAATGATCTGCATAGGAAGCTCATAAATAAATTGAGTAGCCTGGAGGTTGGCCCCCAAAGTAGTGGACTGAATTACAAATTGAGTGAGTAGTAAATGATGTTTATTCTGCCTCCAGGATCTGTCCATGAGCTAGTTCTGTTCAAAATCTTCATGAACATGACGAGTGAGGTAATCAAATTTGCAGATGATACAAAATTGTTCAGAGTAGTTAAATCACAAGCAGATTGTGATAAATTGCAGGAAGACCTTGTGAGATTGGGAAATTGGGCATCCAAATGGCAGATGAAATTTAATGTGGATAAGTGCAAGGTGATGCATATAGGGAAAAATAACCCATGCTATAGTTACACAATGTTAGGTCCAATATTAGGAGCTACCACCCAAGAAAGAGATCTAGGCATCATAGTGGATAACACATTGAAATCGTCTGTTCAGTGTGCTGCAGCAGTCAAAAAAGCAAACAATGTTGGGAATTATTAGAAACGGAATGGTGAATAAAATGGAAAATTGTTGTGTTCCGCGGCCGTGGCAGACCACGACCACGGCCCCCTACCTTGTCCGCATTCCTTCACCGCGGGAGCCCCGGGGGAGGGCTCTGACTCAGGCCTTCGCTCCTGCATGGCCCCCGATGCTACTTGCTGCAGGGGGAGCCGTCCTGCTACCATCTAGCGGCGTCTCTCCTCCACAGGGGAAAATCTAAAATGGCCGCCGCCATCCTTAGGCGCAAGACCGTAACCCCTTTGCAGATTTAAAGGGACCTAATCCCTTTAACTAGCTTCACCTGTTCTTGATCAGCCTGAGCAGGGGAAGTATATAGGGAAGCTTCCTCTGCTCATTCAGTGACTTGGCAACGTCCTCCAGTGCAGTCTAGTCTGCTTGATTCGGTGAGTTCCTTGAGCTTTGGATTCCGTTCCTGTTTCGTCTTGGTGTTCCCGGTTCCTGACTTTGGATTGGCTTATGGTGATTCTCTGGTGTACGACTTCGGATTGGCAAGCAGTGATTCTCTGGTGTGTGACTTCGGACTGGCAAGTGGTGATCCCTCGGTGCGTGACCTCGGACTGGTGAGCGACGACCCTCTGGCACTCGACCTAGGACTCCTTCTAGACTACCGTCTCCAAGGGCCCGCCTAAGTCCCAGCGGTCCGGGTCCCTACGGGCTCCTCCCGGGGGGACTGCGGGCTTCCAGGGCGAAGCTCCAGTCTGCCCTTCCACCGATACCTTGACCTCTCAAAGGTCCACCTAAGCCCCAGCGGTCTGGGTCCCTACGGGCTCCTCCTGAGGGGACAACAGACTTCCAGTGGTGAAGACACAGCTCCTCTTCTCTTCTCGTCTCTTCGTCCGCCTCCGCAGTCGCCTCAGTCTCCAGTGCCGAGGGTCAGCTGATCCCGTCTTCCGCTCTGCCTCGCCACCCGACGAGAGAACCTACGGATCTTCCGAAAGGTATACCATCCTCCCATCGACCAAGGGTTTACAAGCCTGAGCATAACAAAAATGTCATAATGCCTCTGTATCGCTCCATAGTGAGACCACACCTTGAATAATGTGACAAAATTGTTCAGAGTAGTTAAATCACAAGCAGATTGTGATAAATTGCAGGAAGACCTTGTGAGACTGGAAAATTGGGCATCCAAACGGCAGATGAAATTTAATGTGGATAAGTGCAAGGTAATGCATATAGGGAAAAATAACCCATGCAATAATTACACGATGTTAGGTTCCATATTAGAAGCTACCACCCAAGAAAGAGATCTAGGCGTCATAATGGATAACACATGAAATCATCGGTTCAGTGTGCTGCGGCAGTCAAAAAAGCAAACAGAATGTTGGGAATTATTAGAAAGGGAATGGTGAATAAAATGGAAAATGTCATAATGCCTTTGTATCGCTCCATGGTGAGACCGCACCTTGAATACTGTGTATAATTCTGGTCGCCGCATCTCAAAAAAGATATAAATGCGATGGAGAAGGTACAGAAAAGGGCGACCAAAA
Organism: Rhinatrema bivittatum; assembly: GCF_901001135.1. NCBI lineage: Eukaryota > Metazoa > Chordata > Amphibia > Gymnophiona > Rhinatrematidae > Rhinatrema > Rhinatrema bivittatum. Next base: position 208,093,609 of record NC_042622.1, on the reverse strand, counting down.
TGATAAAGGGAATGGAAAAGCTCCCCTGTGAGGAAAGACTAAAAAGGTTAGGGCTTTTCAGCTTGGAGAAGAGACGGTTGAGGGGGGATATAATAGAGGTGTTTAAAATCATGAGAGGTCTAGAACGGGTAAATGTGAATCTGTTATTTACTCTTTCGGATAATAGAAAGACTAGGTGGTACTCCATGAAGTTAGCATGTGGCACATTTAAAACTAATCGAAAAAAGTTCTTTTTCACTCAACGCACAATTAAACTCTGGAATTTGTTTCCAGAGGATGTGGTTAGTGTAGCTGTATTTAAAAAAGGATTGGATAAGTTCTTGAAGGAGAAGTCCATTAGAAAATAGCCACCGCTATTACTAGCAACAGTAACATGGAATAGACTTAGTTTTTTGGTTCTTGCCAGTCTTATGGCCTGGATTGGCCGCTGTTAGAAACAGGATGCTGGGCTTGATGGACCCTTGGTCTGACCCAGTATGGCATGTTCTTATGTTCTAACAATATTGCAGAAGAGTTATTAGGAAAAGTTTGTCTTTTTGCAGATGAAAAGCAATTTAAAGCTTGAGGATTGGTCAAATGCTTGACAACTAAATTTTAATGCAAAAAAAAGTGCAGTCATGCAATTGGGGTACAATAGTCCAAGGGAATAGTTCACAGTGGAGGGAGGGGTAAGATATTGATGCCTCTCAAGCAGGAAAAAGACTTTTGGGTGATCATGTTTGATGATCCCAAGATAGTGAAACAGTGCAACAAGACAGTGGCTTGAGCCAGAGGAATAATAGTTTGCATAAGGAAAGACATAACCAGTAGAAAAAAGGTGATGATGTCTTTGTACACATCATCAGTGATAACTGGAATTTTGTCTTCAAAATAATATAGACAGAGTGAAGGTGTTCCAGAGAAAGACCACCAAAATGGTGCAGGGACTGCACCAACAGCCCTATGAGAAGAGGCTTAAGGATGTAAATACTGTATGTAGAAGAGAGAAGAATCAGGGAGGATATGATAGAGTCATTCAAATATCTTAAACCTTTTCAGTGGAAAGGAAATTCTAGAAAAAGAAGTCATGAAATGAGGCTCCAAGAGACTAGACCACATCAGAAAATATTTCTTTACAGAAAGGGTGGTGGATACACCTCTCAGGAAAAGTAGTGAAGGCAAAAAGAATAACAGAACACAATAAAGTCTGTAATAAGCATAGGGGATCCCTAGTTGCGAAAGAGTGAAGGGAAAGCCAAAGATCATCTGTGGTCTATGCCACGTACCAGGCAGTAAAATTTAGTAGACCAGATGGAAAACTAGGATCTTTATCTGCCCTCAGAGTCAGTTTCAATGCCTGAAATGAGTACTGACAGCTTCATTTTCTTCCCAGATCTCCACCTGTTGGTGGACGTGGCATGCAAGCAGGAGCATTTTCCAAAGGAAGACGACTTGGGAGAGTGAGGCACTGGAAGTGGTGCAGCCCCTGCAGACTTTGCCCCTCATGCTGAGGCTGGCAGAATAGTGTTTGTATACAGACCATGAGCAGATTCTCCATTTTTTTGGCCATGTTTCCAAACGTGAACCTTTCCTTTCATTTGCTTTTGCTTAGGAACAGTCACTACAGTGTTAGTTTCATCTATTTCATTCAGATTGTTTATCTTGTTTAAACTGGGAAAATATCCAGTGGCTAGAAGGGTTTCCTGTGAAATATTGTAATTACATAATGAGGCCTACTAAAAACAGCCATGCTAGGCAAAGTCTTCAAAATCTCTCTGCAGGAATGAAATCTAAATCTAAAAGTGGAATCTTTGATTTTGTTTTAACTTTCAATTGAATTATATGACAAAGGGCCAGAACAGCTGCTAGCCCAGATCTCTAATACAGCTTTACAGTAAACCTGCAGCACTATACAGCCTTCTTCAGCTTACTGGAAATGGTGTTTCATGTTCACATGTTGACTCATGGACCACAGTCAGTCTGGCTTTCCCTGGAATAGTCACTGCTCCTTTAAAAGAGATTCGAGGAGACAAAAGGTATTGTGAGATCACAGCACCCCAGATCCGAATGTGTCACATACTGCAGAATGATTACAAGCTGAGCTAATTATGTAGAAGAATCATCAGGAAAATAGTTCTTCCCTAACCCAGCACACAGCTCCCTGAGGATGTTTGAGCAGGGATCACCCATTTTTGCCACTGGATCTTTTGCTATTAATAGCTTTCTTTCCTTTTTAGTATTTGCTTTGATCCTTATGTTATAATATACTCACTTTAAGGGGTTTGTTTCTTTATTATAATATTTATTTCAGGTGTATTTTGTAAAAATAGTGGTTAACTTGTTTAGTATACTATTTTGTGATTTTAGCACATATGTACTGTAATATTTTAACACCTTTGTATGTATAAATGTGTGTATTGTTTTCTTGTCTGAGAAAGCTCTTTTGCTGCCTCTGTCTAAATATATATATATATATATATATATATATATATTATATGTTATTATATGTAGATGTATAGAGAGAGATTTATACTATATATATATGTATGTGTATATATATATATATATATATACACACATACAACTTTAGTAAGCATCATATAAATCTTTTTTGAGCATAAAGATCTATATATTTAAGTATATTTATATATAAGTGCAGAGTTAATATTGTATTTCTAATTCCAAAAACACCATGGAGAAACACTTATTAAAGCTGAAATGTGTATCCTTAAGCTTTTCTCTGTTTTAAATTGAGCCTAAAAAGTCTCCTGGATGTGCAGATTCATTCTATTCGGCTGAGTTCTTTGTTTTTGTTTCAATCTCTTTATTGGTTTTCTCAAAACTATAAATCAAGCAAAAAAAAAAAACTTGATATAAGAATCAGACAAATCAAGTAAAGATTTTAATTGAAAAATGAAAAAGTAATATCAAGAAAATAAATCATTTGACTAATCAGCTTATAGACCAAAATAGGGGGAGAACAAAAAAAGAAAATATAATAAGAACAGTTTCTGCCATATCAGTAATCTAGGCTCTAAATACAATTCTTCCCATCCTAACAATTAGAAACTCTGTTTTGAAGAAATCTTTCCAGTTGATCAGGATCATAAGACATATACCTCACACCACACAAATTAATATAACATTTACAAGGGAATCGCAATAGGAAACTAGTTTCTAATGCGATAATCCTCTGCATTTTTTCCAAAAAAGATTTACACCTATGCTGGGTTGCTTTGGAAGCATCAGGAAAAATTGCAGTCTTATTTCCAAGAAACAACTTCTTTTTCAACATGAAAAACATCATCAAAACAGCATTCTTATCAACCTCTCTTGTTTAGGTCACAAGTACAGTAGCACTCAGGACAGAATCTTCCTGAGATTTAGACAATAATGTACCTATTGTCTCATTTTCAGCCAGTGAACTAGACCTGGCTGAAGAACTGCCAATAGATTCCTCATTCCGTGTCACTGGAAGATAAAAGACTTAAGTCACAAATGGAACAGTATCACCAGAAACTTTTAAACATTCAACACAGAATTTCTTCAACAAACCCATAGCTGATAAAGAACATTTTGGAAAATTAAGCAAACACAAGTTTCCTATGAGAATAATTCTCAATATTTTCAAGCTTGCAGTGAAGAATCTATCTCTAACGCTAATGAGGAATTTTGCAGCGTGGTAATATGAGAATCCAAACCAGTTGTTTTGTCATATTTTTGAATAGATAAGGAATGAAAATCAATTTGAGAGTGCAGTTGTTCCAAGGAAACCATAGTTCTGCCTAACCTATTGGATAAAGCCTGCTCCAAACTAATTGCTGACCAAAGGGTCTCCAAAGTAATAGTTGGAGGCTGACTCAGTGTGGAGTGTGGAGGCACTGCTGAGGAAACACCAAAGGAGCCAATCCGCTTGCAGAAGCCTCCTGTTCAACAAGCCTGGACCCATTACCCAGGGGAGACCTGGAAACTACTGCACGTACCTGTTTTCTCATTTCCAGAGCTTCATGACACTCCACATCAATGAAAGATGGTAGCTGTGTATCAGAACTGAGAGAGCGAAGACACAGAAGCGAAGCCCTCAAGCGCCTGATCCAGTACAGTACCTTGGCAAGAGAAAAACATGTCCAAACTTGTTTGAGAGAAAGGTAGGGAAGAAATCACCTTTGCTGGGAAAGAATGGAGAATTTCCTTTCTCTTCTTTCCCATGGACAAGAAATGCTATGAGGGCTGAGCTGAAAATTGGATGTAGGGCACATCCCTTAGGCACACATATTTGGAATAAGCCACAGAGTACAGCTATTTTGTGCACAAAAGACATCGCCTATGAAATCATCCACTGGCACCATTCATGCATGGAAAGAGGTAGGCCCCAAAATCTCGATGCCCAGCACATGCAGGTACTGCTCACACACTCGATCTCCCCCATATTCAGCTGAGTTTGAGCAGTATCTTATGTGAAGGATTTGTGTAGTTCATTGGAGAGGTGGCATTCCTATGTAGGGACTGTGTCATTCAGTTGAGACTGAGAGTTGACAGAGACCTACAGAACTATGTTTAAAGGCACATCTGAGAGATATTGTTTGATCTATATAACTTGAATTCTGTAGAAGAACCTGTAATGTGTCTTGAACTTGCAGTGACACTGATCTCCTCTAAACTATGATGATAATTCTAGAACTGTTTTCGGTCATGTTTTCCTAAATGTATCTGTCTTTGAAATACTCCCTTTGTCCCTAAATGTTTCCCTAGTTGACTATCTGTACATTCGTCTACCTATGTTTTCATTATTTATTTATGAGTGTCAAACCTATACACCGTTATGAATTAGTGATTTTCACATGAAATGACAGTATATAAAACACATAAATAAATAATAAATAAACTGTAAGACTCCCTATAGAAATCTAATAAATGTAGTCCTCAGTCAGACCTTATGTACCTGTGTTCCACAGCTACACCTTACAGATTTGATTTGCAGGTCATATGTTGTCCATCTAAGTCCAAGCTGTGCCTTGCCCCTGGACTCTTTTTTTTCAGCATTCATCTCCAGTCAGTATGTCTGATATTGAAGAGAGACCTAACTGTAACATCGAAAGAATTGTTGTAAAGGGTTTGATCCTGTTTGTGAGGGTTAGTATAGTATACCACTGTCATTTCTGTGCCTGTTGCATTATAATCCATTGAACTCCCAGATGTCAGAGACAGCAAGGAAGACTGAAGGCATAAGAAAAGGATGGATCTCACTGCAGTGTGTTAATGTTCCAAATCCAAAAAAATAAAAACTATATCTTGTAGATTTGAAATCAAGAAACAGAAATATTTGATTTGGATCTGTGTAGTATGAAATGATGGAAAACAATGTTCTCTTTTGAACTACCCTTGTGCCCAGTACCAGACAGATGAAATCCCTCTTGGACCATGCTCTGTCAGAATTGTGAATGATGATTAGTTGCTGTGGTTAACTTTCTAAACTGTGGTTAACTTTCTAAAGAAATCTATCCTGTGCTTCCCATAGTGTCTGTAGAGGAAGGTACCAGATGGCTATGGAACTGAAGTGCAAAACAGTCAGATGTGAACAATAGTTGAAGGCTGTAGATGCTTAGAATCAGTCTCATGTTGCATACACGGTCCATTCTCAAATAACAGCCCACACTGAGCTCTTCAGAATTTCAGACCTTTATGTATTTCAGTTGCTAAGAATAAAGGGTGACTGTTCCAACCATATGCTTTGTCTTCCTTTTGCTATGGTGTATGGCAACATTTTCAGGTTTTCTTTACTTAGAGGTAAAATTCCAAAGGTTGTGAACCATGGGGGCAATGTAGACTCATCCACTTTATTGCAAGGAACATGCACACTTGTGTACATTCATATCATGCAGCTAGTTTTAAAAGATGAACTAATCTACACTGAGCTTAGTTTTACTTGCATTTACAGCTATATTCCCTCTCCCTATCATTCAGTCACACCTCACGAATGCATTCTTGCACACCACACAGTTTCTACTTGTATTCAAACCCTTTTCAACATATTTACTTCTCATAGAAACATGACAGCAGAAAAAGACTGTATTGCCCATCCAGTCTGCCCATCCATTCAATTAATTTAGCATTATAATTATTAGGGATGTGAATCGTTTTTTGACGATTTAAAACAATCGTCAGATATATTTTAAATCGTCAAAAATCGTTAGAGCCGCGATACAATAACAATTCCCCCGATTTATCGTCAAAAAATCGTAAATCGGGGAAGGGCGGGAAAATCGGCACACCAAAACAACCCTAAAACCCGCCCCGACCCTTTAAAACAAATCCCCCACCCTCCCGAACCCCCCCCCCCCCAAAATGTTTTAAATTACCTGGGGTCCAGTGGGGGGGTCCCGGCACGATCTCCCGCGATCCCCCACTCTCGGGCCACGGCTGCGTTAATAGAAATGGCGCCGGTGGCCCTTTGCCCTTACCATATGACAGGGCAAAGGTAGTGCCGGCGCCATTTTGGTTCTTGTCACCCGACGTCACGAGTGCAGGAGATCGCTCCCGGACCCCCGCTGGACCCCCAGGGACTTTTGGCCAGCTTGGGGGGGCCTCCTGACCCCCACAAGACTTGCCAAAAGTTCAGCGGGGGTCCAGGAGTGACCTACTGCACTCGCGCCGTGTTGCCAATATTCAAAATGGCGCCGGCGCTACCTTTGCCATGGCGTCACGAGTGCAGGAGATCGCTCCCGGACCCCCGCTGGACCCCCAGGGACTTTTGGCCAGCTTGGGGGGGCCTCCTGACCCCCACAAGACTTGCCAAAAGTCCAGCGGGGGTCCGGGAGCGACCTCCTGCACTCGCGCCGTATTGCCAATATTCAAAATGGCGCCATGGCAAAGGTAGCGCTAGCGCCATTTTGAATATTGGCAATACGGCGCGAGTGCAGGAGGTCGCTCCCGGACCCCCGCTGGACTTTTGGCAAGTCTTGTGGGGGTCAGGAGGCCCCCCAAGCTTGCCAAAAGTCCCTGGGGGTCCGGGAGCGGTCTCCTGCACTCATGACGTCGGGTGACAGGAACCAAAATGGCGCCGGCGCTACCTTTGCCCTGTCATATGGTAAGGGCAAAGGGCCACCGGCACCATTTCTATTAACGCAGCCGTGGCCCGAGAGCGGGGGATCGTGGGAGATCGCGCTGGGACCCTCCCACTGGACCCCAGGTAATTTAAAACATTTTGGGGGGGTTCAGGAGGGTGGGGGATTTGTTTTAAAGGGTCGGGGTGGGTTTTAGGGTTGTTTTGGTGTGCCGGTTTTCCCGCCCTCCCCCGATTTACGATTTTTTACGATTTAAAAAAAAACAAAAACATAACGATCAGATTTCCCTCCCCCCCAGCCAAAATCGATCGTTAAGATGATCGATCAGACGATTCACATCCCTAATAATTATCATCACTTCCTTAGAGATCCCTTGTATTTATCCCATGCTTTCTTGAATTCAGATACTGTTTTTGTTTTCACCGCTTCCTCAAGGAGGCTGTTCCACACATCTATCACTCTCCCTGTAAAGAAATATTTTCTAAGATTACTCCTGAGCCTACCCCCTTTCAACATCTAATGACCCCGCGTTCTAGAGCCTCCTTTCTATTGAAAAAGGCTCACCTCACTTTTCCTCTAGGACAGGGCTTCCCAAACCTGTGCTGGGGACTGCATAGCCAGTCGGGTTTTCAGGATATCCACAATGAATATGCATGAGATACATTTGCATATATTGAGTCTCCATGGTATGCAAATGTATCTCATGCATATTCATTGTGGATAACCTGAAAACCCAACTGGGTGTGGGGTCCCCAGGACAGGTTTGGGAAGCCCTGCTCTAGGGTATACATGTTTAGATCTTTAAATCTATCCCCATATGCTTCAGAACGAAAATCACTGACCATTTTAGTAGCCACTCTCTGGACTGACTCCATCATATTTGTATCCTTTTGAAGGTGCAGTCTCCAGAACACAATGCCTCCAGAGATCAGGCTACAAAGTGATCTCAAGGCATTCAAGAAAAGTTTAAAAACATGGCTTTTTAAACAAGCATTTTACAAAGAGACGAGAGAATAGAGAGAAATTATTCAGGAAAAGATGGAAAGGCACCGACCCAGGGTACTTAGAACTTTACAGTAGATTAGTCTATGAACTCTACACCACAATAAGCTTAACTATAAAACTATGTGTGATAAAACTACCCGTGTAAGTGCCTTGGTACAATTGGTCATGAACTACTTTGCTAAATAACTATGTCTAATGATATATTGTAACAGAACCTTTGACGGCACCTGTTAGAATGTACTATAGTACACTTACCTACATTAAATATGTGCCTACATGTAAACCGTTGCGATGGTACTTAAACTTAGCAATGGTATAGAAAAATTTTTAAATAAATTTAAATAAATAAAATATTCCAAGAGACATATACAGGGATAATATCACCTCCTTGTTACGCTCGCCGCCTGAGGCAGCCCCGCAGTGCAGCCCTCTCACCTTTCCAAGCAACCTCCAGGCTTCAGCTCCCCATCGCTTGCAGCAGTGGGCCGCCGGCTCCGACCTCGGGCTCCTGCCAGCGCCTCCAGCCCTGCTCCACTTCCCGGTACTTCCAGCCGGTACTCCATCTGTCAGGCCTCTCCGCGGGTTTCACAGAGAGACGCCGCCAGCAGCGCCGCACCCCTCCCTAGGGGTGCATCAGTAAAACCTTTAAAGGGCTCTCGGCGGGAACCTGCCCGAGGATCCGGATGCTGACGTCAGATCCTTCAGCGTATATAAGCTCAAGCCTAGCACTGAAGCTTTGCCTTTGCAACAGATCTCCTCGGTTCCCTGTTTGGTTCTGAGTACTCGTTGCCTCCGTGCTTCCTCATTCAGTGTTCCTGAGTGTTTTGCAGTTCCTGTGTCTTCGTTCGTCTCGTCTGTATTTCGACTGATCTCCTGGTGCCGACCTCTGCTACATCCAACCTTGTCTGCCTTCTCCAAGCCTGACCTGTGCTACGTCCGACCTTGCATGCCTTCTCCAAGCCTGACCTCTGCTACATCTGACCTTGCCTGCCTTCTCCAAGCCTGACCCCTGCTACATCTGACCACGCCTGCCTTCTCCAAGCCTGACCCCTGCTACATCTGACCACGTTTACCTTCTCCGTGCCTTGACCACTGCTAAGCCTGACAACGATTGCCTTCTCCATGCCTTGACCACTGCTACGCCTGACCACACCTGCCTTCTCCGTGCCTTGACCACTGCTACGCCTGACCACGCCTGCCTTCTCTGTGCCCTGACCATTGCTACGAATGACTACGCTATAGACTCTTTGTGTCCAGAGTTCTACGATTAATTGCTACATCTTTCCATTGCCGCCAGCTCTCATTCGAGTTGATAGTAATGCCTCTGTCTCTATCCTCTGGACTTCGACTCTCAAGGCTCCGGCCTTTCTCTGCTCAAGCACCTTCAGTCAAACCTCGTTCCTTGATGCTTGAGTTCCTGTACTGGGACCAGTCCAGGATAACACTACGCCACCTGCTGGTTGCTGTCTCTGAGCTGAACTGTTCGCCTTTGTTCTACCTCGAGGCCTATTTAAGTCTTGCCGGCCCCGGCACCCAAAGGCTCAACCCAAGGGGAACTTGGGCTGGTATAGGTGAAGCTCCAGTGGCCGCTAGCTTCAGCTCACTCCACCTACTGACGGGGAGGACCTGTAGGCCCTTGCCTATGGGTTGCGTCAATCCCTCCTCAGCCCAAGAATCCACCTCCAGCGCAACAGATTGCAAATGCCATGGATTCGGTGGAACCGTGTGCCCTCCAGGACATTCCAGGCCTGGCTTCCAAGGTGCATAAACAGCAGCAATTCCTTAAGGCACTGGCCTCCTCCATGGACCGTCTTCACGCCCGGGTCGATACCTTCCTTAGCGATCTGGCTCTTCCTCCTCCACAGCCACCTCCATCATTGCCATGAGCCTTGGCTCTTTCAGCGCCTCCACGCTTCAGTGATGATTCCAAGCTCTGCAGAGGGTTTATAAACCAGTGCTATATGCAATTTGCTCTGCAACCCTCCATCTTCCAGGATGATTTAACAAAAGTCACATTTATCCTATCTCACCTTGAAGGGAAAACCCTGGCCTGGGCTTCACCCCTGTGGGAACACTCAGACTCCCTGTTGAGGGAGCTGGTTCAACTTGTGGCTGTCTTCAAATGGACCTTTGACGATCCAGGGCAGCATGTTGTAGCAAGCACTAGTCTACTCCACCTTCATCAGGGACAACTAAGTCTCTTCGATTATACCATAGAGTTTCGGACTTTGGCTTCTGAGCTCACTTGGCAAGATGATTGCCCTTGAGCCATTTATCTTGATGGTCTCTCCTCACAGTTAAAAGACGAGTTGGCTGCTTGGGAGCTCCCTTCCTCTTTGGAGGATCTTATAGACCTGATGGGCCGAATAGATCAACGTCTTCAAGAGCGTCACCGGAAGAGTTGGATGCCAAAGAGATTCTCGCGGGTTCGTTCCCACTCACCACCCATCACGAACACCACATCCAGTGACACTAGAGTAGTCAAGGCAGAGGAACCCATGCAGTTGGGTCATGGGCGACTGACACCGGAAGAATGCCTCCAGCGAAGATAGACCGGCTTGTGTCTATATTGTGGAGAACCAGGCCACCATCTACAGAATTGCCCCATCCGTCTGGGAAACTCCAGGGCCCGAGTTCAGTAGGGGTCCTGAACTTGGGTGCAACTTCTCCGGCCCCTCAACTCTCTGTTCCAGTTACACTAATTTGGGACTCCCGGTCCTTCCTGGTCCTCGCTCTGGTAGATTCCAGAGCAGGAGGTCATTTTATTATCCCAAGACAAGCAGGATGATAGTCCTCACATGTGAGTGACATCACTGGACGGAGCCCTATCATGGAAAACTTTCTGTCAAAGTTTCTAGAAACTTTTGACTGGCACACTGAGCATGCCCAGGATGCCATGATCCCTCGAGCCACAGGGGTCTCCCTTCAGTCTCTTTTTTTCCGCGCTGCAGTTTGCCTCACGGTTAGGAGCTCTGTCTCAATCCTCACACAATTTTCCTCATGGAAAAAATATTAAAAATTCCTCAGAAAAATATTCCCTCATAGGGGTCTCCCATCTATATATATTTTTCTTCGATTCTGTGAGTAAAGGAATCGTTTTTGCTGTCAATACCACTCTCACCGTTCCTCGGTGTTCGCAGGCCGTTGACAATTTTTGGGCCTCAACCTTTGCTATTATGGCAACAGGTTTTAGAAAATGCCCGGAGTACCCTCGCACTGTGTCGATAACCGACCCTCATGACGTTTGTATCCTAAGCCTCGGCTCAGCACATGACGTTGCTACTTGTCTTAAATGTGCCAAAATGACACCGAAAAGTAGGCGGGCTCGCCTAGAAAAGATGGAAACCCTGTTTAAACTTCAGTTAATTCCATCGACGTCTACACAATCGTCACCGGCAAAAAAAGTGATCATAAAAACCCGCCGAGAACATGGAGGCAGTAGTGACTGCCTGTCACCAATTCCATCGAAGTCATTAACAAAATCTACCTTGGTGCTGGGGAAAGACCGGACCAAGCACCATGAAAAACACTGACACCGGCACTGCCAGGAATCCATGCCTGGTGCCGGCACTGACACCGCAGTGGCTTCGATGGCCATCGAACCACTTGCGAAGAGGACATAGATAGAGGAGCCAAGTACACCCTCTATACCGGAACATCCAAGGCGATCCCTACCAATATCGGTGCTGGGTACGGTACCCCCACAGGGACCTGTGGAGGAGCCAGTTCAGCCTAGTCTGCCACCCCCTGTAGCTTTTCTGTCCTCATCAGCTCTCAGGGAGGAACTGGACGGTTTTATCCGCCAGGCAGTCATCGATGCCCTCCGTGAACTACAGCCACCGGTGCCGGCCCCCATACCGGCACCACCGGAGCCATCGATGTTCGCACCATTGCTTACCAGGCTGGATACACTAATCGGTGCCCTACCGATGCAACTGGTACCACCGATGCCAATCCACCCGATGCAGCCTCCGAAGGACCCGATACCAATTCCCAGGTCATCGGACGAAGAAGGCATGAATTCTAGCCCATTATCACCAATGCCTCAACCGAGGCCAGGTCCATCCGGGCTCTTGGGACCGAGACGCCCAAGATATCCATCGGAACCACCAACTCTGCCATCGATGCCACCGAAACATCCATCGAAGCCATCAACGGACCCATCGGTGCCTATACGTCCTCCAACACCAGCTTTCCTGCCTTGTCCAGGATCTCAACCAGGGCCCTTCTCAGATACATGGGAGGATGTGGACCCTGACTCTTCTACAAAGATATATTGTCAGAACTCTCTCCTCCAGAGGAAAGGAGGAAGTCTCTACCAGAAGACTTTTTCTTTGCAAATTTTGTGAGGGAAGTGTCAGAAATGATCCCCTTCGATCTAGTTACAAAAGAGGATACAAGACACAAAACTTTGGAAGTACTTCAATTTGTTGATACTCCAAAAGAAGTCGTGGCTATTCCAGTACATGAAGTACTAGTAGATCTGCAGCTTCGACTTTGAGAACATCCCTGCACTGTTCCTCCAGTGAACAGAAGAACTGATGCCACTTATCTAGTTCAACATATTCCCGGATTCCAAAAAACACAGCTGCCACACCAGTCAGTGCTTGTGGAATCAGCACAAAAGAAATCAAGACGACTTCGTCCTCATTCATCCACACCTGGCAAGGAACAGAAGTTCATGGACATTTTAGGATGTAAAATGTTTCAGGGCTCAATGCTGCTGTCAAGAATTGCTGCATATCAACTATATATGACGCAGTACCAAAGGAACCTTTGGAAACAGGTTCAAGAGGTGGCTGATACTCTTCCTCAACAGCATCAGGATGCTCTTAATGCCATTTTACACAAAGGCCTTGAAGCTGGAAAGCACGAAGTCCGTGCGGCATACGATTCCTTCGAGACCGCTTCCAGAATGTCAGCAACAGGAATCAGTGCCAGGAGGTGGGCCTGGTTAAAAGCCTCAGACCTCAGACCTGAAGTCTAGGAAAGACTGGCTGACTACCGTGCACCGGAGAAAATCTATTCGGTGATAAAGTGCAGGATGCAGTGGCTCAATTGAAAGACCACAATGAGACCCTGCGCCAATTATCCATGGTCACTACAAATATTCCCTCTTCTGCCAGAAGGTCATCTAGGAAAGATCCTAAGAAACCTTTTTATCGCCCACATAGGCACTACCCACCTGCACCTCGGGGACGAACAACTAGACCATCTCAGAGAGGACATCCCAGACAGCCTAAAGTATCCAGACCTCAGCCTCCTCCACAAACAGGCCAAACATCTAGGTTTTGAAGGAATTCCAGAGAACAGCAACTCCTCCACAAATCCAAATCTAAATTTACCAGTGGGAGGTCGAGTTCATCACTTTTCAACCAGTTGGATCAACATCACCACAGACCAATGGGTTATTTCTATTATAACCCAGGGTTACTGTCTAAACTTTCTCACGGTACCCCAGTATTCACCGCCCAACACACTGTGGATACACAAAGATCACACAACTCTTCTAGAGTCAGAATTGTCCACCCTTCTGGGTGCCAGGGCCGTAGAACCTGTTCCCCGACCTCAGCAGGGCAGAGGATTCTACTCCTGCTATTTCCTCATTCCAAAGAAAACAGGAGGCCTCCGCCCCATCTTAGACCTCCGCAATCTCAACAAATTTCTACGAAAAGAAAAAAATTCAGGATGGTATCCTTAGGCACCATGCTTCCCCTTCTGCAAAAAGGAGATTGGCTCTGTTCTCTGGATCTTCAGGATGCTTATGCTCACATTCCAATCTTCCCACCTCACCACAAGTACCTGCGTTTCCTAGCGGGACATCAACACTTTCAGTACCGGGTACTGTCTTTTGGACTTGCCTCGGCACCCCGGGTATTTACAAAGTGCCTACAAGTGGCTCTGGCCCATCTATGCAAGAAACACATACACATCTTTCCTTACCTGATGACTGGCTCATCAAGAGCCAATACAAGCAAGGAGCTTTCGACGCTTTCAATTTAACTGTCAATCTGCTTCACTCCTTGGGATTTCTCATCAACTACCAAAAATCTCACCTGATTCCATCTCGCCTCCTGCATTTCATCGGAGCAGAGTTGGATACACTGTCGCAAAGGCCTTCCTGCCCATCGACCGCGCAGACACACTCTCCAAATTCGCTATATCTCTGCACACAAAGAAAACAGACTCAGCCCATCAATTCTTAACGCTGCTGGGCCACATGACTTCAACAGTCCATGTCATTCCTATGGCCAGGTTAGCCATGAGAATAATGCAATGGACTTTGAAATCTCAGTGGCTCCAAGCCATTCAACCACTGTCATCTCTGATTCATATAACCCACCAGTTATGTTCATCTCTTCTCTGGTGGACGAACAACTTGCTAACAGGTCTACCCTTCCAGCAACCAGTTCCGCAAGTAACTTTAACCACAGATGCATTCACCTTAGGTTGGGGAGCTCATGTGAACAATCTTCAAACTCAAGGTACTTGGACAAAGCTCGAAGCAACATTTCAGATCAACTTCCTAGAGCTTCGAGCTATACATTATGCTCTCTATGCATTCAAGGACTGCCTTTCACACAAGACTGTTCTCAAACAAACAGACAACACAGTTGCCATGTGGTACCTTAACAACAAGGAGGCACAGGATCTTATCTCCTCTGCCAAGAAGCCGCACAGATCTGGGACTGGGCCCTAACATATTCCATGTTTCTCCAGGCCACTTATCTGGCAGGCATACACAACATTGTTGCAGATCGCCTCAGCTGTCAGTTCCATCCCCACGAGTGGTCCCTGGATCCAGCAGTAACGACAAGAATCTTTCAATGATGGGGTCAACCAACAATAGACCTCTTTGCATCCAAACTGAATCACAAAGTGGACAGATTCTGCACCCTGCACAGGCATGGACACCTTTGCTCGCCCCTGGAACTCAGGCCTCCTATACACGTATCCCCCAATACCACTGATAGCCAAAACTCAGAACCAAGGCATGTTACGCCATCCAAACCTTCAGACACTATCCCTCACAGCCTGGATGTTGAAAGCTTGATCCTCCAACTGCTCAACCTTTCAACTGATGTCTCTCAAGTGCTAGTAGCTTCATGAAAGCCTTCCACACGAAAATGCTATAGTTCTAAGTGGAATAGATTCATCATATGGTACACGCACAAAGGTATACACCCTTTTTCCTGCCCCACTCCATCTTTATTAGACTATCTCTGGCACCTTTCAGACTCTGGTCTCCAGACCTCTTTGGTTAGGGTACACCTGAGTGCCATCTTAGCGTACCACAAGGGAGTAGGGGATGCCCCAGTAACAGCACAACCCCTAGTGAGTAGATTTATGAGGGGTCTATTACAACTTAAGCCCCCTTTACAGCCACCAGTCACTGAATGGGACCTAAATTTAGTACTTACGAGGTTCATGCGCTCTCTGTTTGAACCTATAGATTCCTGCGATGTTAAATTTCTTACATGGAAAGTTCTCTTCCTAGTAGCCATTACATCTGCTAGAACGGTTAGTGAGTTACAAGCACTTGTTACATGCTCACCCTATACCAGGTTCCTACATGACCGAGTTGACCTCCATACTCACCCTAAGTTCCTTCCCAAGGTGGTTACTGACTTCCACGTGAATCAGTCAATACTCTTGCCCACATTTTTCCCAAGGCCTCACTCTCACCAAGGTAAGAAGGTTTTACACACTTTGTACTGTAAGTGTGTACTTGCATTTCACCTAGACCGCACTGCAGCCCACAGGAAATCCACCCAACTCTTTATTTCTTTTGATAAAAACAAACCAAGAGTTGCAGTGGGCAAACAAACTCCAATTGGCTAGCAGACTGTATTGCATTCTGCTATGACAAGGCAGGCCTTCCTCTTCAGGGATGTGTAAAGGTGCACTCAGTGAGTGCCATGGCAACCTCAATAGCACACTACCATTCAGTGCCAATTGCTGACAGCTGCAAAGCTGCAACATGGAGCTCTCGTCACACATTTGCAGCACATTATTGCAAATGTGTGACATTACTGGACAAGGAAGGACATCAAGACGCTGCCTTTGGCTAATCCGTCTTGAAGAACTTATTTACAGTATAATCCCAACTCTTTCCACATCCAATCTGTTGTGATTTTCAGGCCGCCTCATTT
The DNA here is from genome assembly GCF_901001135.1 of Rhinatrema bivittatum. Classification (NCBI taxonomy): domain Eukaryota; kingdom Metazoa; phylum Chordata; class Amphibia; order Gymnophiona; family Rhinatrematidae; genus Rhinatrema; species Rhinatrema bivittatum. Next base: position 208,077,408 of record NC_042622.1, on the reverse strand, counting down.
TTACCAACAGTATGCCAGTTGTTGTGCCTCTTGCAAAAGTTGTATGCTGTTGGTTCAAACAAATATGAGTCAGCCTGTAGCTTGCTAATCACCCACATGTGAGGACTATCATCCTGCTTGTCCAGGATAAAGCAGAGTTGCTTACCTGTAACAGGTGTTATCCCAGGACAGCAGGTTGTAGTCCTCACGAAACACACATGCCCACCGCGGAGTTGGGTCCAAAACGTTTTATTATTTTATTTTTCGCTCGCACCTTTTGCTACAAACAAGACTGAAAGGAGATCCCTGTGGCTCGAGGGATCATGGCATGCTGGGCATGCTCAGTGTGCCAGTCAAAGGTTTCTAGAAACTTTGACAGAAAGTTTTCCGTGATAGGGCTCCATCCAGTGATGTCACCCACATGTGAGGACTACATCCTGCTGTCCTGGGATAACACCTGTTACAGGTAAGCAACTCTGCTTTCTCAAAGATCTTGTGCAATTTTTGGGTATAAAAACCCGCTCGTTGGTTCCCACCTTGAGTATTGCATCTATATACGGAGAGCCGCTCCCCGGCCGCATCTCCCTGACCACGGAACCTGTTCAGCTCGCACAGGCGCCTTACACCTTGAAGAACTAGAGCTACTAGTATTGGATAAATCTATTCATCCCATAGTGCTTGGACTTCCTTGGCTACAGAAGCACTCTCCCCAGTTCAATTGGACTTCACTACAGTTGGTAGAGTGGGGTCCGGCCTGACACCAGTCCTGTCTTCAGAAAGTGACTCCGTTAGCAACGATTCCTTTGGTGACCATCTCCTCTGGTATACCTGCTCCATATGCCGCCTATAAGGATGTATTTTCCAAACAGAAGGCCGACCTTCACCCACCTCTTCGGCGGTTCGATTGTCCAATCGATCTTCCTGGAACCACACCTTCTCATGGGCGCACCTACCCTTTGTCGCTACCTGAGACAAAGGCCATTTCTGAATATATTCGAGAAAATCTGGAAAAAGGGTTTATCCTCCCCTCTACACACCCGCCGGAGCGGGGTTATTTTTTGTAACCAAGAAAGATGGGTCACTTAAAGCGTGTATTGACTACCTCGGTCTAAATACTATCACCCGTAAGGATAAATACCCCTTACCATTGATTTCAGAACTTTTTGACCGTATTCAGGGTGCTACCATCTTTACAAAGCTGGATTTATGCGGGGCGTATATTCTAGTGAGGATCCGTCCTGATGATATCTGGAAGACCACCTTTAATACTAGAAACGGTCACTATGAATACTTAATGATGTCTTTCAGCCTTAGCGAATGATGAACGACATTTTTAGAGATCTCCTGTACACCAAAGTCATGGTATATTTGGATAATATCCTCTTTTTTTCAAAACATCTTGATACCCACCGGACTGACGTATGTATGGCATTGCAACGTCTTCGTGAAAATCATTTGTTTGTGAAACTGGATAAATGTTTATTTGAGAGGTCCAGTTTGCTATTCCTTGGCTATATAATTTTGCCACAAGGTTTCTCGATGGACCCGGATAAACTGAAGGCGATCTGGGGTTGGCCACAGCCTGTGGGACTCAAAGCGCTCCAACACTTTTTGGAGTTCCTTAACTATTACCGACATTTCATCCCTCATTATTCCACATTGGCCACCCCCCCTGATGGCCCTGACCAGGAAGGGCCAGAACACATGGAATTGGCCACTCGAAGCCTTAGCCGCTTTCCATCAGTTGAAAGAGGCCTTCCAAAAGGGATCCTGTTTACGTCACCCTGATCCGACTCGCCCATTCCAAGTTGAGGTGGATGCCTCCGCCATAGTGGCTGGGGTTGTCCTAAGCCAACGAAACGCTTCTGGTACCGTAGTTCCATGTTCATTTTATTCTCAAAAGTTTTCATCGACAGAACAAAATTACAGCATTGGAGACCGTGAACTACTCACCATAAAATTGGCCCTGCTGATAAAAACCTCCGAGCAGATGCGTTATCCCGGTCATTTGAACCCAAAGATATTCCCAAAGAGCCAGCTTGTATCTCCTTGTCTGCCACCCATCCAGTTCCTACGGGAAAAACCGTGGTGCCCCGACAACTCCGAGAAAAGGTTCTCCGTTGGGCACACGATTTCAAAGTTGCCTGTCACCCAGGACAAGTGCGAACCGTGGCACTGCCCCAGCGGTTCTTCTGGTGGCCTACCTTGGTTTCTGATGCGAAGGCATATGTTGAATCCTGTAATGTTTGCGCACAACAAAAACCCCGGTCGGGCGACCGTGGGGACTCTTACAGCCGCTTCCAGTACCCGAAGAACCATGGACCCACCTGTCAACAGACTTCATTGTGGATCTGCCGCCTTCTAAGGGTAATAACGTGATATGGGTTATCATAGACCATTTTTCGAAAGTGGCTCATTTTGTGACCCTTCCGGGCTTACCATCTGCACCCGAGTCAGCATGATTGTTTTTTCATCACATCTTCAGACTGCATGGTTCACCAGTGGATGTCTCTGATCGAGGTCCTCAATTCGTCGCCAGGTATTGGCGCTCTCTTTGCCAAAAGTTCGGTATCAACATCAGCCTCACGACCGCCTATCACCCCCAAGCCAAAGGGCAAAATGAATGGATGAACCGCTCCTTGAAGGCGTTCCTGCGTGCTTATATTAATGACTGACACGACAACTAGTCAGACCTCTTATTTGGGCAGAGTTCTCCCACAACTCTCATATTGCCACAGCTACTGGAACATCTCCATTCTCAATAGTCTATGGAAAACAACCTTGACCACCATTACCCATACCTCTTTCCGTGCCGTCCCCCGTGGCACAGGCTACCGCGGATACCCTTAAGACATTATGGGAACAGACTAATCTTTGCCTACGTCAGACCGCTTCCCGGGCCAAGAAGACTGCTGACAGTTGTCACCGCGCAGCTCTTGAATTCCTTCCTGGCCAGAAGGTCTGGTTAAGTACCAAGTATATTAGACTCTGAATTCCTTCACAAAGATTCGCTCCGAGGTTTATTGGACCATTCTGGATTACCCGAAGCATTGGACCCGTGACATACCAGTTCTGGCTGCCTCCTTCTTTGGGCATACATAACACTTTCCACGTATCATTGTTCAAGCCGGTAGTGCTATCCTGGCCCTCCCAGAGGGTTCCTGAGCCACCTCCATTGGTGGCAGAAGTAGATACTACTTATAAAGTCCATGAAGTCCTAGATGTCCACCATAGAGGCCACCGATGGTAGTACCTCCTCACTTGGGAGGGTTATGGACCTGAGGAAAATTCTTAGGAGCTTGCACGGAATATCTTGGATAAGACCCTCCTCTTAAACTTCCATCGTGCCCATCCGAGCAAGTCCTGACCTCCAGGAGGGGGGCGAAAAGGGGGGGGGTACTGTTACGCTCGCTGCCCGCAGCAGCCCCACAGTGCAGCCCTCTCACCTTTCCAAGCAACCTCCAGGCTCCAGCTCCCGTCACTTGCAGCAGTGGGCCGCCAGCTCCGACCTAGGGCTCCTGCCAGTGCCTCCGGCTCTGCTCCACTTCCCGGGACTTCCAGCCAGGATGCCTCCATCTGTCGGGCCTCTCTGCGGGGTTCGCGGAGAGATGCCGCCAGCACAGCCGCGCCCCTCCCTAGGCGCGCACGCGCATCAGTAAAATCTTTAAAGGGCCCGCGGTGGGAACCTAGCCGCAGACCTGGATGCTGACGTCAGATCCTTCAGCGTATATAAGCTCAAGCTAGCACTGAAGCTTTGCCTTTGCAACAGGTCTCCTCGGTTCCCTGTTTGGTTCTGAGTACTCTTTGCCTCCGTGCTTCCTCATTCCGTGTTCCTGAGTGTTTTGCAGTTCCTGTGTCTTCGTTCGTCTCGTCTGTATTTCGACTGATCTCCTGGTGCCGACCTCTGCTACATCCGACCTTGTCTGCCTTCTCCAAGCCTGACCTCTGCTACGTCCGACCTTGCCTGCCTTCTCCAAGCCTGACCCCGCTACGTCCGACTACGCTTGCCTTCTCCGTGCCTTGACCACTGCTACGCCTGACTACGAATGCCTTCTCTGTGCCTTGACCACTGCTATGCCTGACCATTGCTACAAACGACTACGCTATAGACTTTTTGTGTCCAGAGTTCTACAATTACTTGCTACATCTTTCCATTGCCGCCAGCTCTCATTCAAGTTGATAGTGATGCCTCTGTCCCTATCCTCTGGACTTGGACTCTCAAGGCTCCGGCCTTTCTCTGTTCAAGCACCTTTAATCAAACCTCGTTCCTTGGTGCTTGAGTTCCTGTACTGGGACCAGTCCAGGATAACACTATGCCATCTGCTGGATGCTGTCTCTGAGCTGAACTGTTCGCCTTTGTTCTACCTCGAGGCCTGTCTAAGTCCTGCTGGCCCCGTCACCCAAAGTCTCAACCTGAGGGGAATGATGGCTGGTATAGGTGAAGCTCCAATGGCCTCTAGCTTCAGCTCACTCCACCTACTGACGGTGGGGACCCATAAGCCCTTGCCTACGGGTTGCATCAACCCCACCTCAGCCCAAGAATCCACCTCCAGCGCAACACTCCTTTTTGCTACTGACCATTCCTCTCCCTATGCAGCCAAGCATCTTTCTGACTTTTACCATCGCTTTATACACCAGTTTGGCCATCTTAAGCTCATCAGATAAAATTACCCACAGATCCCACTCTTCCTTTGTGCTTAGAAGAATTTCACCTCCAATATTGTACCTTTCCATAAGAACATGCCATACTGGGTCAGACCAAGGGTCCATCAAGCCCAGCATCCTGTTTCCCTTGGGTTTTGGCATCCTAAATGCATTACTCTGCATTTTTTAGCATTAAATCTTAACTCCAGACCTTAGACCATGTGGTCCTGTGTCACATCCCAAGTTCCTGCCAAAGGTCATGACTGATTTTCACATCAATCAGTCCACTGTGCTGCCCATCTTTTTTCTGAGGTTCCATTCCCACCAAGGGGAACGGGCTCTCCATATGTTGGATTGCAAAAGAGCTCAGGCCTTCTACTTAGAAAGCTCAACAGTCCATAGGCAGTCCACCCAACTATTCATATCTTTTGATAAGAATAGAATGGGGGTTGCAGTGGGAAAACAGACCTTATCCAACTGGCTAGCATACTGCATCTCATTCTGCTATGCGCAATTAGGTCTTCATCTAGACGGCTGAGTCAAGACTCACTCTGGAAAGGCCTTGGCGGCATCGGTGGCCCACTTAAGGGCAATCCCTATCATCGAAATCTGCAGAGCTGCAACATGGAGCTCCCTACACACATTCATCGCCCATTACTGCTTGGACATGGATGGTCGACAAGACGGTAGTTTTGACCAATCTGTCCTGCACAATCTCTTCTAGGCTTAAACCCAAATCTTGCTACCAAAAGCCCTTGGAAACAAACCAAGCTGTTCCCCTACAGCCCAACAATACCTCAGTTGTTATTGTGCCCATTGGCACCTTGTTCAATACCTGTTGGTCTTAATTGTTGCCGGGAACAGCCTGGAGCTTGGTATTCACCCATCTGTGAGGACTACCATCCTGCTTGTCCTAGGAGAGAGCGCAGTTGCTTACCTGTAACAGGTGTTCACCAAGGACAGCAAGATGTTAGTCCTCAGGAAACCCGCCAGCCACCCCATGGAGTTGGTTTCTCCTTTGTTTTTGTTATTTTAATTTTTCGCTTGTATTTTTCTATGTTTCGAGACTAAAGAGGGACACGCAGATAGTGGCATGCTGGGCATGCTCAGTGAACCCGTCAAAGCTTCTAGAAACTCTGACAGAAGTTTTCTGTGCCGGGCTCCATCTGATGATGTCACCCATCTGTGAGGACTAACATCTTGCTGTCCTAGGAGAACAAATGTTACAGGTAAGCAACTGCGCTTTCTCCTTCCTCATCATCTGTCATTCCATCACCACATGACACCACCGCACAGGGTCTCTTCACTGGGGAGGGATGGGAACCACACCAGCACGTTGTCACAGGGCACCGCTATGCATGGCCAGTGCTAACTTTTCTGCAGCCCTGTGCAAAAAATTACTGTGCTTGCCCTTCTTCATTTTGTTGTTTGTTTTTTTTAACATTTAATTTGTATTCTTTTACTAATCAGGATCAGTGCAAGGGTATTAGGTACCCTAAGTGAATCTTACAGATTTGTGCCCAGCCTTCCCCCTAGCAAGACCCTCTCCACACACAATTTCAAATTATGCATTTATAATAAAAGATTTTACATAAAAAAAAACACACATTCAAAGTACAGTCTTTTGAAGTAAAAATATCACGACTAATGGTCCTCAGAAAACTGAAACCCTTACTGACTCTGAACAATTTCCGCACAGTTCTACAAGCAATGATATTCGCAAGCACAGACTACTGTAACTCCCTGCTATTAGGATTACCTCAAGTTAACATTAGACCGCTACAAATACTACAAAATTCCGCTGCGAGAATATTGACAGGCAAGAAAAAAAGAGACCACATCACAGGAACACTTGCTGATCTACACTGGTTACCTATCGAACAAAGAATACAATACAAAGCACTGTGTATAATTCATAAACTAATCCATGATGAAAAGGCCGACTTGCTTAACACAGCACTTCGAGTACACGTACCACACAGAAACCTAAAATCAGCTAATAAAGCACTACTAACTGTCCCCTCTGTTAAATCAGCGCGCCTTACTCAAGTAAGGGAGAGAGCCCTGTCGCTGGCTAGACTTGTTCTATGGAACTCCATGCCACTCGAACTTAGATTGCAAAGTAACCTGAAGCTATTTAAAACTAATCTAAAAACCTGGCTTTTCAAACAAGCTTTTTACAAAGAGAAAGAGGAAAACAAGTAAAAGCTAAGTAAGCACTAAGTAATCAGTATCTTTTTTAAACATCACAAAATACATATTAACACTAGACCTGAATTGTTTTACCAGTTTTTCAACCAACATTTAAGCTTTATTCATCACATAGTTATATTATTAAAATTACATTACCGTCCCATGTTGGCACATGTATAACTTGTAATCTATACCAATTAACCTTGAATAACCTTTTGTGCCTTTATGTAAACCGCTGTGATGGTGAAATAACAACGACGGTATAGAAAAGTTTTTAAATAAATAACTTCTGGTGTCAACCAGAAAACCTCCACATAAAAGCCCCAAAGTCTCTTGTAACGCATATGGTATTAGGATTATTGTAACGCATGTTGAGTGTGGGCAGGCCCGGCGTGACCGGGTGTGCATACCAATCATTTGCACAGGGCGGCACACTCAAGGGGGTTGGCGGGCTGACGGTAGCAGGAGAGGCCGTTTGGCTGCCAGCGGAACCTAATCCTACAGCGGCTGAAGAATGAGAAAGGCTGCAGGCCACCAGTAATCAACCTGCCGGTGGCCGAAGGAGAGGTCCATCTTCTGTTTATGTGCGTGCATGCACATGCCTGCACATGACTTCCGTTCCCCCCCACCCCCAGCAGGAAAATCAGTGGGCCTTAGTAGAGCTCATCCCACCACAGCCCAAAGACAGCAGAAGAACCACAGGGCTGTGGGTGGAGTTCATCTCACCACGGCCCGAAGACAGCAAAAGGCCCGTGGGGCAGTGGTGGAGCTCATCCCACCACGTCCCGAATTCAACAGAACAGGAGGCCCACGGGATCATGGTGGATCTCATCCCACCACGGCCCAATGACAACAAGAGCCCTGTGTGTATGTGTGTGTGCTTTAGTGAGAGCCTGTGTGTGTGTCTGTGTTTGATCCTATGTTTGTGTATGTGTGTGTGTAACTGTATGAGACCCTATGTGTCACATATAGGCTCTCACAGGCATGCATATGCACACATACATAACATATCTAAGAGTGAGGGAGCCTGTGTATGTTGGAGAGAGGGAGTATGTGAGAAAGAATGTGTTATTGTGCATGTGTGTGAGAGAGAATGTTAACATTTGTGTGGCCCTACCTCCCCTAATCCACAACAGTCTCAGGATGACTGGAAATCAGATCCCAGGTATGGAGAGCAGGAGATTTTTTATTCCTTATTAGATTTAATTAGTGGGTGTAATTTGATGATTCTGCTCTTTCTAAATATTTAATTTTTTTGGGGGGGGGAATAGAACTTTTTTTAATTATTGGATTTTTTATTCATCGGAGTAGATTTTAAAAGGTGCGCGCGGGAGTAGATTTGTTCGCACAACCCGGCGCGAACAAATCTACTCCCGATTTTATAACATGCGCGCGCTGCCGCGCTCATGTTATAAAATACAGGGTTGGCGCGTGAAAGGCTGCGCAAAATTGGCAGCCTGCATGCGCCGAGCTGCGCAGCCATCCTCCGTTCCCTCCGAGGCCACTTCGAAATTGGAGCGACCTCGGAGGGAACTTTCCTTCCAGCCCCCCCAGCCCCAACTAATTCCCCCCCTACCTTTATTTTACAAGTTACGCCTGCCCGAGGCAGGCGTAACTTGCGCACACCAGCCAGCTGCTGGCGTGCTATGTTCCCTGGGCTGGAACCACGCCCGCAGCCCCGCCCCTGGAACACCCCCGATGATGCACCAGCCGCGACACGCCCCCAACACGCCCCCCCAGGAAAGCCCCAGGACTTATGCGCGTCCCGGGGCTTGTGCGCGCCGCCGAGCCTATGCAAGATAGGCTCGGCGCGCACAGGGGGTGGAAGGGGCAGCCTTTTGGGGGTTACGCGCGTATCTTACGTGTGTAACCCTTTGAAAATCTGCCCCCAGATGTTTTGAAATATTTTATTGGTGTTTGGGAAATTTTTGATATTCTATTCGTTATCAGGTTTGAAATATTCTTTTTATGAATATGATTTTACTATTATGAATGATTTATATTTCTTGATTTTATTATTTAATGTTTTATGAAGAATGGTAGTTTCTATTTTTCTATTGTTGCTCTGCATGTAGACGCTTGTTGTGGGTTCCAGTTCAATTCTTATCACAAGTTTCTGTTGATACTTTCTGATCTTTTTATTCTGTATTTGGTCAGGGTCTCTGTATTCTGCATATGTAAACGTGGTGAGGTATTTTTGCTGGCATGTAATTTCTGTGTAGGAATCTATAGCAGCCTGGTTTCCTAATAAGAGTTTTATGAGTGTTTAGGACCTGCTGTAATATGTGCAGTGTTTCCTTTTCATAGATAAGATTGTTAGGGTTGTTTTAGTATAGGTGGTTTACTATACTGTAATGGTAATTCCGTTTATTCATGGCTTTCTGAGGGCTAAGCCCACACCCAGCACGCATTACAAAAAAGTCTAATTCCACAGGAGTTCCAAGTGTCTTTTTTGCAGAGTTTTCTGGTTGGTACCACAGGAGTGCATGTAAATATAATATACATGTTGTAAGTGATATTTTTGCCTCATAAGTCTGAACTTCTGAATGTTCTTGTAAAATTTGTTATAAATGCATAATTTAATTGTGTGTGTCTGTAAAGGGTGTGTGTGTGGGGGGGGGGGGGCGGGGCTGTGCAAGGCTGTATGGTTTGCCTATGGTACCTAATACCCTTCCCTATCCATGGGTTCCAGGAGAGTGGGGGGGGGGGTCGTGTCAGTTTTTAAAAATATAGATTGAAGGATGGAGCTGGGCTTTATTTGATGGGCCCAGGACAGGCACTGAATGAAAGGATGGGGGGGGGGGGGGGGGGGGCAGCATAATACTTTTTTGCACAGGGCAGCAAAAAAGTTAGCACTGGCACTGGGTGTGGGCTCGGTCCTCAGAAAGCCATAAGCAAACTAAATTACAATTACAATATAATAAACCTCCCGTTCCAAAACAGCAATAACATAAGAACATAAGAAATTGCCATGCTGGGTCAGACCAAGGGTCCATCAAGCCCAGCATCCTGTTTCCAACAGTGGCCAATCCAGGCCATAAGAGCCTGGCAAGTACCCAAAAACTAAGAAGACCCTATGCTACTGATGCAATTAATAGCAGTGGCTATTCCCTAAGTAAACCTGATTAATAACAGTTAATGGACTTCTCTTCCAAGAACTTATCCAAACCTTTTTTGAACCCAGCTACACTAACTGCACTAACCACATCCTCTGGCAACAAATTCCAGAGCTTAATTGTGCGTTGAGTGAAAAAGAATTTTCTCCGATTAGTCTTAAATGTGCTACTTGCTAACTTCATGGAATGCCCTATAGTCCGTCTATTATTCGAAAGTGTAACTAACCGATTCACATCTACTCGTTCAAGACCTCTCATGATCTTAAACACCTCTATCATATCCCCCCTCAGCCGTCTCTTCTCCAAGCTGAACATCCCTAACCTCTTCAGCCTTTCCTCACAGGGAAGCTGTTCCATCCCCTTTATCATTTTGATTGCCCTTCTCTGTACCTTCTCCATCGCAACTATATCTTTTTTGAGATGCGGCGACCAGAATTGTACACAGTATTCAAGGTGCAGTCTTACCATGGAGCGATATAGAGGTATTATGACATTTTCCGTTTTATTAACTATTCCCTTCCTAATAATTCCTAACATTGTTTGCTTTTTTGACTGCTGCAGCACACCGAGCTGACGATTTTAAAGTATTATCCACTATGATGCCCAGATCTTTTTCCTGGGTGGTAGCTCCTAATATGGAACCTAACATCATGTAACTACAGCAAGGGTTATTTTTCTCTATATGCAACACCTTGCACTTGTCCACATTAAATTTCATCTGCCATTTGGATGCCCAATCTTCCAGTCTTGCAAGGTCCTCCTGTAATGTATCACAACCTGCTTGTGATTTAACTACTCTGAATAATTTTGTATCATCCGCAAATTTGATAATCTCATTCGTTGTATTCCTTTCCAGATTATATATATATATAGTGAAAAGCACCGGTCCAAGAACAGATCCTTGAGGCACTCCACTACCCTTTTTCACTGATAAGATTGACCATTTAATCCTATTCTCCTGTCTTTTAACTGTTAAATTGACCATTTAATCCTAATCTCCTGTCTTTTAACTGTTAGTGTTTGAGGTAGTTGTGGGTGGATCCTTGGGCCAGTAGTGGATGACCACGCCCCCGGGGGAAGATCCCGAGAGGGACCACCGGTCAGGCTCAGAGTATGAAGACAGACACACACTAGTTCTTTTATTAAACAGTATATTGAACCACCAGAGGTGGCAATAGTGAGCTGAAGTGCCTGGCTGGGCTGTAGTCCCTCAGATACTGGAACAGCGATCCTGGATAACTGAGCTGTAGAGAAACTGAATAGAGTGAGTAGGCAGGTTATGCAGAGTTCAGGAACAGAACCTTGATGGTAACACTCACACAATGCTTTCTTGGAAGCAGCCCAGGAGCTGGAAAGAAGTAGGCCCTCGAGGAGAGAGTACCTGGTTCCAAGGAACGCTCTGAGAAAGAGAAGGTAACTCACTGATGTTGTAGGCAGCGATGACTTCCTGGCAGAAGTGGTATTCAGTAGCAAGTCCGGGAACAAGGGCCCTCAAGGAGCAAGTACCGGTTCCAGACTGCGATCTGAAAAGCAAAAGAGAAAGCGAGGCCCCCGAGGAGCGGGTACCCCTGGTAAGTCTGTGGAGGCAGAGTAGCTTAGGTAAAGTAACCCCTTGCTAACGCGATTAGTTAGCGATTTCAGAGACCTTAAATATCCGGTGCAGATGACGTCACCTCAGGGGGACACCCCTGAGGTTCGCACCACTGCTGGTACTTCAGTCGGCATTGCCAATACGTTGAAGGACTGGGAATGGTGCCACGTAGCGAGGAGCAAACCGACAGGAGGGTAGTTTAAGCCTGATGTGCTTGGTTGACAACCAGACCTTGTCCCCTGGCTTGAAGACTGGAGCTTGCGAATGGTGCGCATCGTAGTACTTCTTAGCAAGGTCACTCACTTTGATTAGCATGTCCTTTGTCTGGAACCCACAGATTATGAATATCATCATCAGTGGACTGAGCTGCTGGGGACATCACTGAGAGTTTAAGTGGAAGTGGCGGTGTTGGGGAACGTCCATAAACCACTTCAAATGGTGACAATCCAGTAGATGTTGCTGGATGAAAGTTGATGGCGAATTCAGCCCATGGAAGCAATTCGGCCCAGTTGTTCTGTTGTGACGTGACATAGGCTCGAATAAACTGCTTCATTGTACGATTCAGCCGTTCCATCTGGCCATTTGACTGCGGATGGTAGGCTGAAGTGTAGTCTAGAGTGATGTCGAATAACTTGCACAAGACCTTCCAGAATCGTGCCGTGAATTGGGACCCACAGTCAGATATGATGTGCGAAGGTAGGCCATGGAGGCGGAATATGTGCTTTATGAAGAACTTTGCAAGCTCCAAGGCTGAAGGTATGCCAGGGAGCGCCACGAAGTCTGCCATTTGCTAAATCGATCCACAGTCACCCAGATGGTGTTCATTCCTCCGGACATAGGTAAGTCGACTACAAAGTCAGTAGCGATGTGCGACCAGGGCCAATCTGGAACTGGCAAAGTTTGCATCTGACCCCATGGTTGTCCAGAAGCAGGTTTGTTCTTAGCACAATTGGTGCAGGATGCCACGTAGGAATAGGTATCCTATTTGATAGTAGGCCACCAATACAGCTCCTGTATCTTGAGCAGGGTATGGCGTTGGCCAGGATGGCCAGCCAGCTTAGAATCGTGCGCCCAAAAGAGCACTTTCTTCCTGAGTCTTTTTGGAACGATTGTTTTCCCAGTGGGTACAGACTGGGTGGATGTGAAGAGGATTTTCTTCGGGTCAATTATGTGCTGTGGCTCGTCAGGCACATCCTCCGAATGAAACGAGCGTGACAGAGCATCTGCTCTGGTGTTTCTATCTCCAGGGCGAAACATGAGCACAAAGTCAAACCTATTAAAAAATAGGGACCATCTGGCCTGTCTGTAATTCAGGCGTTGTGCGTGACTGAGATACTCTAGATTTTTATGATCTGTGAATACAGTTATTTGATGTTGAGCGCCTTCGAGCCAAGGCCGCCATTCCTCAAATGCAAGCTTTATTGCTAAGAGCTCTTTAATCGCTGATCCCATAGTTTTTCTTGGCAGGAGAAAATCTTTGTGAGAAGAACGAACAGGGACATAAGGCTTTCGAGTCTCCTATTTGGCTTAACACGGCCCCTACACCCACATCTGAAGCATCAACTTCGATGATAAAGGGCTTGTTGGGTTCTGGATGCTGCAAGCACGGTTCTGTGGAGAAGGTAGTCTTCAGTTTCTCGAACACAGAAATGGCCTCCACTGACCATTTTGAAGCGTTGCCACCCTTGCGGATCATTGCAGTTAAGGGTACAGTTAAAGAAGAGTAGTTCTTTATGAAGCTTCGATAATAGTTGGTGAACCCCAGGAATCTCCTTAAAGCCTTCAGGCTGGTAAGTTGGGACCAATTCTTGATACTTTCGAGTTTGTGAGGGTCCATTTGGAAGCCTTCTTTTGACACGATGTAGCCTAGAAAAGGCACTGAGTCTTTGTGAAATTCACACTTAGAGAGTTTGGCGTACAGCCGGTGTTCGCGGAGACGGTGACGTACTTGCTTAACGTCTGCAATGGGGGTGTCCAAATCCTGGGAGAAGATGAGAATATCGTCCAGGTAGACCACAACGTTCTTGTTCAGCAGATCCCGCAAGATGTCGTTCATCATATTTTGGAAAATGGCGGGTGCACTGCACAACCCGAACGGCATTACAAGATACTCGAAGTGGCCGTATCGCATATTGAAGGCTGTTTTCCATTCATCGCCGCTCTGAATCCGAATGAGGTTGTAAGCCCCCTTCAGGTCAAGCTTTGAAAATATCTTGGCCCCTTGCAGCTGGTCAAACAGTTCCGAGATTAACGGCAAGGGGTAACTGTCTTTGATTGTGATTTCATTTAGATCTCGGTAATCGATACATGGACGTAGGGTACCATCCTTCTTCCCCACAAAAAAAAAAAGCCTGCGCCGGCCAGCGACTTCAATGGTTGGATAAAGCCCTTCTGGAGATTTTCTTCAATGTATTCCGACATTGCTTTATTCTCAAGAGCTGAGAGAGGGTACACCCTACCCTTCGGTGGCTCAGTGTTGGGCTTCAGTCTTATGGCACAGTCATAGGGCCTATGTGGAGGGAGAATATCAGCCACTTCTTTGGAGAATATATCCCCGAAGGATGCGTATTGGGGCAGCAGCCCTGGCATCACTGGAGTTGTAGGCATGCACATGATGGGCGAGATCTACTGAAGACACTTCCCATGACATTCTGGGCCCCAGCGGGAGAGATGCAAGGATGCCCAGTCAAATTGGGGTTGGTGCACTTGTAACCAGGATAACCCCAGGACGATAGGGTGCATGGCCTTTTCCAGTACAAAGAAGGAGAGCGATTCCATTCATCTTTATCAGCAGCAAGAATTACTGGAACCATCCGAGGTGCGGATATAGAACTAGCCTGTTTCAACCCAGGTAACACCTTAGGCCAGAGTTCCTTCACTTTGACCCGGAGCTGGTGATCAATCCGAGTGGCCAAAGCTACTAATTCGTCCAGAGAGTCAGGTGTTTCGCGAGCAGCCAGATTATCCTTTAAATGGGTATCCAGGCCTCTGCAAAAGAGTGTCTTGAGACATTTGGGGTCCCAGTGGAGTTCTACCGCAAGAGTTTTGAACTCGATGGCAAATTCAGCCAATGATCTGTTGCCTTGCTTCAATTCCACCAAAGCAGAACTGGCTACAGCAGTTCGAGCAGGGTCAATGAAAACGGATTTAAACAAGTCCATAAATCCTTCTATGTCCTGCAAAATGGGGTCCTTGTGCTCCCACAAGGTAGATGCCCAAGACAAGGCCTTACCATCCAGGTAAGAAAGGATGTAGGACGTCTTGGAAAGAGCCATAGGAAATAAAGATGGCTGTAAGGCAAAATGCGTGCAGCACTGGTTTAAGAAGCCCCGGGTCTTCTGGATTTCACCGGAAAAGTGGATTGGAGCAGACAATGGTACAGCAGTTTTTAAAGTTACCTCCTGGAACTGACCTTCATGGTTGGAGGCTGTGCCTTGAACACACTAGTTCTTTTATTAAACAGTATATTGAACCACCAGAGGTGGCAGTAGTGAGCTGAAGTGCCCGGCTGGGCTGTAGTCCCTCAGATACTGGAACGGCGATATTGGATAACTGAGCTGTAGAGAAACTGAATATAATGAGTAGGCAGGGTATGCAGAGTTCAGGAACAGAACCTTGATGGTAGCACTCACACAATATTTTCTTGGAAGCAGCCCAGGAGCTGGAAAGAAGTAGGCCCTCGAGGAGCGAGTACCTGGTTCCAGGGAACGCTCTGAGAGAGAGAAGGTAACTCACTGATGTTGTAGGCAGTGATGACTTCCTGGCAGAAGTGGTATTTAGTAGCAAGTCCAGGAACGAGGGCCCTCGAGGAGCGAGTACCAGTTCCAGACTGCGATCTGAAAAGCAAAAGAGAAAGCGAGGTCCCCGTGGAGCGGGTACCCCTGGTAAGTCCGTGGAGGCAGAGTAGCTTTGGTAGAGTAACCCCTTGCTAACTTGATTAGTTAGCGATTTCAGAGACCTTAAATATCCGGTGCGGATGACGTCACCTCAAGGGGACGCCCCTGAGGATCGCGCCACTGCTGGTACTTCAGTCAGGGCCACGCCACGCGTGCGCCCTTAGGCTCCGGGAAAACATGGCGGTGTGCAGCATCTAGCTGATCCGGGGATGCTGGAGGAGAGGACACCGCGGCAGCCAAACTTTCAACAGGCAAAGAGGGAGTCGCCAAAGCGGTAAGGTGGGCGTAGTGGAGACATCGGGCAGCGACGGTCACAACATTAACCAGTTTGTAATCCATGAAAGGACATCATCTCCTTTCTTACAGGACAAGCAGGTATGGTAGTCCTCACACATGGGTGACATCATCAGGATGGAGCCCAATCACGGAAAACTTCTTCAAAATTTCCACAACTTTGACTGGCCCCTACTGGGCATGCCCAGCATGGCACTAACCCTGCAGCAAGCAGGGGTCCCCCTTCAGTCTTCTTTTTTCCGCGCAGCAGTAGCCTCGCGGTAAAGGAGCTCTGAAGAGATCCCTGACAGGAATTTTCCTCACGGAATTACTAAAAGTTAAATTGCCCCACAGGGGTCCCTCCTCTAACTTTTCTCAGTCCGCGGTACTCCGGTAAGTTTTTACCCGTTTCCCGTCAGTTACCGTTGAGTTTGGCCCTCGCGGCCTACTGGCCGTCGACCGTACTGCGGCTCAATTTTTTTCCATGGCCATGGCATCGGGATTTCATCTGTGCCCGGACTGTACCGGCACCATGTCTATTCACAGATCCCCATAAAGTCTGTGTAATGTGTCTAGGACGCGAGCAAGATGTCTTGACCTGCACCAAATGTGCCCTAATGACACCGAAGGGTCGCAAGGCCAGAATGGAGAAGATAGAACTTCCGTGATCAAACCCCGACTCCGTCCATTGCATCGACGTCGTCAGAACCGGCACCATCAACTTTGCGTCAGCATTGACCACCGACCGGTGACTGACTGGCATCGACAACTTCTCGGCCATCGACACCCTCAACTCCCCCTCAGGGCTGAGGGGATCGCAGGGAGAAACATCGCCATCGACACCGTAAGACTCGGACCATCGAGGGAGCGAAATCATCGACCTCGCCATCGTCCGAGCCGCTGTCGAAGAAACCCCGTCCAGGAAAGGCATCGACCATTCCTGCGACCGGGTCACCGAGGCAACCCTCACCTGATCTTGGATCGGGAGCCGCGACTCCGCCTTTAATGGTGGTCCCTCCGACTATGTCTCTGCCTCCTTCTTCTGTTCCGGAGCCAGGGCTGCTTACTCCAGGTCTCCAAGAAGAACTGGACCGTATGGTTCAGGAGGCCATCGACAAGTCGATGCAACGTCTTCAGGTTCCTCCGCAACCGGCACCGCCTGTGGAACCGATCATCAACCCGATTCCGGCAGCGCTGGCACCGTTGCTATCCAGGATGGAAGCGCTTATGGCCGCTTTTCCACCGATGGATCCCGGGTCTCCAATGCCCACCCCACTGACAGCATCAGTAGGAGAAACACCGTTCCGCATCCCTCCATCGGGAGTTCTGCCTCAGCCATCGATGCCAATACGTCCCTCGCCACCGACCCATCCATCGGTGCCGATATGTCCGTCGGCACCACCAAGTCATCCATCGATGCCCTCGATGCCTGCACCGGTGCCTTCGATGCCATCATCGGTGCCTCCGATAATTCCTCCGATTCCTTCGGAGCCTAGACCGGGACCTTCAGGTATCCAACCACCCTGTCCCCCTCTAGTTCCTAGAGGGACGAGTGCTGATCCTCATGATACCTGGGCTGATGATACCTCAACAGACACTGATGATTTACCTTCACCACCTTTACCCACTGAGAGTAGGAAGCGTTCTCCTCCAGAGGACCTCCTTTATAAACTTTGTGAAGGAAATGTCTGAATTGGTTCCCTTCCAATTACAGACGGAACAGGATGATAGGCACCAGATGATGGAGTTGCTCCAATTCCTGGATGCCCCCAAGGTAATCACCTCTATTCCCATCTATCAGGTCCTTCTTGATATGCTCAAGAAGAACTGGGAACATTCTGGATCAATTGCTCCAGTACACAGGAAAGCTGACACTACCTATTTGGTGCAGTCAGCCCCAGGTTTTCAAAAATCACAGCTTGATCACCACTCGCTCGTGGTAGAGTCTGCACAAAAGAAAGCAAAGAGATCAAAGCCTCACTCGTCTGTTCCTCCTGGAAAGGAACAGAAGTTTCTAGATAACATTGGTCGCCAAGTATTCCAAGGGGCCATGCTCATCTCCTGAATTGCCGCCTATCAGCTTTATATGACCCAATATTACATGGTCATTTTTAAACAGATACAGGTCTTCTCAGACTCCCTGCCTCAGCAATTTCGAGAACAATTGCAAACCCTAGTAAACAGTTTTGAGGCAGGCAAGCATGAGATTAGAACATCTTATGACATTTTTTGACACTTCTACCAGAGTGTCTGCAGCTGCCATTTCGGCAAGATGGTGGGCCTGGTTCAAGTCTTCTGACCTTCGCCCAGAAGTACAAGACCGGTTATCCGACCTGCCTTGTGTCGGCAATAATCTGTTTGGCGAACAAATTCAACGGACGGTGGCGGAATTAAAGGACCATCATGAGAACCTAAGACAGCTCTCTTTGATGCCTTCCAACTTCTCCTCAAAACAGCCCTTCAGAAAGGACTCTAAGAAGTCATTCTTCCGCCCGAAGAAGTCTTACCTGCCACCAACCAGATCCCGTACCGCAAGCATCTCCTCAACCAGGACCTGCTACAGGTTTTTGACTTCCACTTAGAGAGCAGCAGCCAGATTCTTCTGTCGCACATACCAGTGGGAGGTCGATTGTGCCACTTCCACAACATGTGGCATTCAATCACATCCGACCAATGGGTATTGGCAATCATTACTCAGGGTTACCATCTGAACTTTCTCGCCGTGCCACAGGACTCCCCACCTCTACAGACGTGGAGAACATCTGAGCACTCCATTCTTCTGGATCAAGAGGTTTCCCTCCTCCTCCAATCAAGAGCAATAGAACCTGTTCCATACTCTCAGCAAGGCCTAGGGTTCTATTCCCGGTACTTCCTAATCCCCAAAAAATCGGGAGGCGTCCGTCCTATTCTGGACCTACAGGCCCTCAACAAGTACCTCCAGTGAGAAAAGTTCATGATGGTCACCTTGGGATCGCTTCTACCTCTTCTACAAAGAGGAGACTGGCTCTGCTCTCTGGACCTCCAGGACGCATACACCCATATTGCAATAAGTCTAGCTCATCGCAAGTACCTGAGGTTCCTAGTAGGCCCCAAGCACTATCAATACCGAGGACTTCCATTCAGCCTAGCATCTGCACCACGAGTCTTTACAAAATGCCTCGTAGTTGTCGCAGCCTTCCTCAGGACACAAGGTGTTCACATCTACCCCTATCTGGACAACTGGTTAATCAGGGCTCCCACTCTGCAAGCTGCTCTGTCGTCCCTCAAACTAACCTTACACACTCTAATTTCGTTAGGATTTCTCGTCAAGTACGACAAATCCTACTTAGTCCCATCTCAAACTTTGTCGTTCATTGGGGCAGACTTGGACACCTTACAGGCAAAGGCTTTCCTGCCTCGACAACGAGCACTGACTCTTGTATCTCTTGCTCACCAGCTGCAGTCTCAGCACTCTGCGACTGCATGCCAATTTCTCGTCCTCCTGGGACACATGGCGTCCTCAGTCCATGTCACACCAATGGCCCGCTTGGCCATGAGACTCATGCACTGGACTCTGAGGTCTCAATGGACTCAAGCTATTCAGCCTCTGTTGGCCATTGTCCATGTCAACAACTCACTCCGTCTGTCTCTCGCCTGGTGGAAAAATCAGACCAATCTCCTCCAGGGATTGCCCTTCCAGGTTCCAAATCCTCAAATCATTCTCACCACCGACTCTTCCAACCTCGGGTGGGGAGCCCATGTAGCCGATCTGCAGACACAAGGTTCTTGGTCTCCAGAGGAAGCCAAACACCAAATAAATTTCCTGGAACTTCGAGCAATCAGATATGCTCTCAGGGCTTTTCAGGATCGCCTCTCAAATCAAGTCATCCTGATTCAGACGGACAACCAGGTGGCCATGTGGTACATCAACAAGCAGGGAGGTATGGGCTCCTTCCTTCTGTGTCAGGAAGCTGCACAGATATGGGCGGAAGCTCTCTCCCATTCGATGTACCTCAAGGCCACCTACTTACCGGGAGTGGACAATGTGCTGGCAGACAAGCTGAGTCACGTCTTTCAACCGCAAGAGTGGTCTCTCAACCCCTCAGTAGCGAACTCCATTTTTCAACAATGGGGATATCCTCGAATAGACCTCTTTGAGTCCCCACAAAACCGCAAAGTGGAAAACTACTGCTCTCTCATTCGCAGCAAACTCTCTCGACCCAGAGACACATTCTCCCTCTCATGGACAACCAGTCTGCTCTATGCATTCCCTCCACTTCCTCTTCTCTCAAAGACTCTCATGAATTTACGTCAGGACAAGGGAACCATGATCCTGATACCACCTCACTGGCCATGCCAAGTGTGGTTTCCAATACTTCAGGATCTCTCCATCCGCAGGCACATTCCCTTGGGAAAGGACCCACTTCTGATCACTCAGAACGACGGGAGCCTACGTCATCCCAATCTTCACGCCTTATCCCTGATGGCATGGATGTTGAAAGGTTAATCCTTCAACCACTTAACCTTTCTGAACCAGTTTCCCGTGTCTTGATTGCTTCACAGAAGCCTTCCACGAGAAAATCTTACTCTTACAAATGGAAAATGTTCACGTCATGGTGCTCTTCTCAGTCCCTTGACCCTCTTTCCTGTCCAATCCCGAAGTTTCTGGACTATCTCTGGCATCTGAGTCAGGTCTAAAGACTTACTCCATCAGAATGCATGTCAGTGCAGTAGCCGCCTTCCATAAAGGTGTCGGGGATGTCCCTATATAAATACAACCTCTTGTAACACACAGTTTGAAGGGCTTGCTCCATATCATGCCTCCACTACGTCCTCCGGCCCCTTCTTGGGACCTTAATCTGGTTTTGGGTCAGCTCGTGAAACCACTGTTCGAGCCTCTTCACTTCTGTGACCTTCGATATCTCACATGGAAAGTGATTTTCCTTTTGGCTATCACTTCAGCTCGCAGAGTTAGTGAATTGCAGGCTCTAGTTACCTATCCGCCTTATACTAAACTTCTCAGGACCGGGCGGTACTCCTCACTCACCCTAAATTCTTACCTAAGGTAGTTTCGGATTTTCATCTTAATCCATCATACTACCTATCTTTTTTCCCAGGCCCCATGCCAACCCAGGAGACCAGGCTCTGCATACCCTTGACTGTAAACGGGCTCTAGCATTTTACCTAGACCGTACAGCTGCCCACAGGGAAAGCACTCAATTATTCGTCTCTTTCCACCCTAACAAGTTAGGGAAGCCTGTGGGTAAGCAGACTCTCTCCTCCTAGTTGGCGGACTGCATATCCTTTTGCTATCAGCAAGCGGGCATTCCATTTCAAGACCATGTTAAAGCACACTCTGTGAGGGCCATGGCAACTTCAGTAGCACACCTACGATCGGTGCCGCTTCCTGACATTTGCAGGGCTGCTACCTGGAGTTCTCTCCACACCTTTGCAGCCCACTATTGCTTGGACAAAGCCGGCAGACAAAATTCCATCTTCGGCCAATCTATCCTTCGTAACCTGTTTACAACATGACGTACCAACACCCTTCCGCCTGCCCGGTGGGGTTCAAGATGCCCTCTACCAAATTCCGCCTCAGTTGTTGTGCCTGTTGCATGCCTTTGGGTACATTTGGTGCATGTTCGGACATCCTCAGTTCGGTACTCACCCATATGTGAGGGCTACCATCCTGCTTGTCCTGTGAGAAAGCAAATGTTGCTTACCTGTAATAGGTGTTCTCACAGAACAGCAGGATGTTAGTCCTCACGAAACCCACCCGCCGCCCCACAGTGTTGGGTTCCTAACATTTTGTTATTTTATTTTTCGGCACTGCCTGTAGCTTTCAAATAAGACTGAAGGGGGACCCCTGCTGGCTGCAGGGTTACTGCCATGCTGGGCATGCCCAGTAGGGGCCAGTCAAAGTTCTGGAAATTTTGACAGATGTTTTCCGTGATTGGGCTCCATCCTGATTATGTCACCCATATGTGAGGACTAAAATCTTGCTGTCATGTGAGAACACCTGTTACAGGTAAGCAACATTTGCTATCCCATGACTTTTTAGTTTTCTTAGAAGCGTCTCATGAGGGATTTTGTCAAACGCCTTCTGAAAATCCAAATATACTACATCTACCGGTTCACCTTTATCTTTATTAAACCCTTCAAAAAATGAAGCAGATTTGTTAGGCAAGACTTCCCTTGGGAAAATCCATGTTGACTGTGTTCCAATAAACCATATCTTTCTGTATGCTCTATGATTTTGATTTTGAGAATAGTTTCCACTATTTTTCCTAGCACTGAAGTCAGGCTCACTGGTCTATAGTTACCCGGATCGCCCCTGAAAACTTTCTTAAATATTGGGGTTACATTAGCCATCCTCCAGTCTTCAGATACAATGGATGATTTTAATAATAGGTTACAAATTTTAACTAATAGATCAGAAATTTCATTTTTTAGTTCCTTCAGTACCCTAGTGTGCATACCGTCCGGTCCAGGTGATTTGCTAGTCTTTAGTTTGTCAATCTGGCCTAGTACATTTTCCAGGTTCACAGTGATTTCGTTCAGTTCGTCTGACTCATCACCCCTGAAAACCATCTCCGGAACTGGTATCTCCCCAACATCCTCATTAGTAAACACGGAAGCAAAGAATTAATTTAGTCTTTCTAC
Organism: Rhinatrema bivittatum; assembly: GCF_901001135.1. Classification (NCBI taxonomy): domain Eukaryota; kingdom Metazoa; phylum Chordata; class Amphibia; order Gymnophiona; family Rhinatrematidae; genus Rhinatrema; species Rhinatrema bivittatum. The sequence continues at coordinate 208,055,074 of NC_042622.1, read as the reverse complement.
AATGGCCTTATCTTCCCTAACAGCCCCTTTAACTTCTCGGTCATCTAATGGTCCATCCGACTCCCTCACAGGTTTCTTGCTTCAGATATATTTAAAAACGTTTTTACTGTGAGCTTTTGCCTCTACGGCCAACTTCTTTTCAAATTCTCTCTTAGCCTGTCTTATCAATGTCTTACATTTAACTTGCCAACGTTTATGCATTATCCTATTTTCTTCTGTTGGATCCTTCTTCCAATTTTTGAATGAAGATCTTTTGGCTAAAATAGCTTCTTTCACCTCCCCTTTTAACCATGCCAGTAATCATTTTGCCTTCTTTCCACCTTTCTTAATGTGTGGAATACATCTTGACTGTGCTTCTAGGATGATATTTTTTAACAATGACCACACCTCTTGCACACTTTTTAATTTTGTAGCTGCTCCTTTCAGTTTTTTTCGAACAATTTTTCTCATTTTATCAAAGTTTCCCTTTTGAAAGTTTAGCACGAGAGCCGTGGATTTGCTTTCTGTCCCCCTTCCAGTCATTAATTCAAATTTGATCATATTATGATCACTATTGCCAAGCGGCCCCACCACCGTTACCTCTGTCACCAAATCCTGTGCTTCACTGAGAATTAGATCTAAAATTGCTCCCTCTCTCATCTGTTCCTGAACCAATTGCTCCATAAAGCTATCATTTATTCCATCCAGGAACTTTATCTCTCTAGCGTGTCCCGATGATACATGTACCCAGTCAATATTGGGGTAATTGAAGTCTCCCATTATTTCCGTACTACCAATTTGGTTAGCTTCCCTAATGTCTCTTAGCATTTCACTGTCAGTCTCACCATCTTGACCAGGTGGATGGTAGTATACTCCAATCACTATAGTCTTCCCCGACACATGGGATTTCTACCCATAAAGATTCAATTGTGCATTTAGTCTCATGCAGGATGTTTATCCTGTTGGACTCTATGCCATCCCGGACATAAAGCGCCACACCGCCTCCCGGGTGCTCCTCTCTGTCATTGCGATATAATTTGTACCCCGGTATAGCACTGTCCCATTGGTTGTCCTCCTTCCACCAGGTCTCTGAGATGCCAATTAAGTCTATGTCATCATTCACTGCTAATATATTTGTATTGATTAAGGTGTGAGAAAGTTTGTGTGTTCTCTTATGTGGATGTGATCATTCACTGCTATACATTCTAATTCTCCCATCTTACTTCTTAGACTTCTGGCATTAGCATACATACATTTCCAAGTTTGTTTTTTGTTTGTATTTTCATTCTGCTTTTTAATTGATAGGGATAAGTTAGAATTTTTTAGTTCAGGTGAGTTTTTAGTTACAGGCACTTGGATTACTTTTCTTATTATTGGAACCTCACTGTCGGGATGCCCTAATTCTAATGCATCATTAGTATCCTTTGAAGATACCTCTCTCCGAACCATGCGCTGTTTTCCCCTTTGTTCTAGTATAAAAGCTGCTCTATCTCCTTTTTAAAGGTTAGCACCAGCTATCTGGTTCCACCCTGGTTAAGGTGGAGCCCATCCCTTTGGAAGAGACTCCCCCTTCCCTAAAAGGTTCCCCAGTTCCTAACAAAACTGAATCCCTCTTCCATGCACCATCGTCTCATCCACGCATTGAGACTCTGGAGCTCTGCCTGCCTCTGGTGTCCTGCGCGTGGAACAGGGAGCATTTCAGAGAAAGCTACCCTGGAGGTTCTGGATTTAAGCTTTCTACCTAAGAGCCTAAATTTGGCTTCCAAAACCTCCCTCCCACATTTTCCTTTGTCGTTGGTGCCCACATGTACCACGACAGCCAGCTCCTCCCCAGCACTGTCTAAAATCCTCTCTAGGCGACGCGTGAGGTCCGCCACCTTCGCACCAGGTAGGCATGTTACCAGGCGATCCTTACACCCACCAGCCACCCAGCTATCTACATTCCTAATAATTGAATCACCAACTATGACGGCCAACCTAACCCTTCCCTCCTGGGCAGTAGGCCTTGGGGAGATATCCTCGGTGCGAAAGGACAATGCATCACCTGGAGACAGGTCCTTGCTACAGGATCCTTTCCTGCTGCACCAGGTTGATGCTCTCCAATCATGAGACCTTCTTCCTCCAAGGCAGCACCATGGCTGCCAGTCTGAAGTTGGGACTTGGCTACTATGTCCCTGAAGGTCTCATCTATATACCTCTCTGTCCGCCTCAGCTCTGTTGCGTTCGTGCCTCTTCTCACCCCTCGCTCCATCCTCTCTACCTTGGGAACAGCAAGGGCGCGAACCTCGGGGGCGTCCCCTCGTAGTGACGTCATCCATTTCCATTTTAAAAGGTCTTTGTTTGCTAACCTCTAACGAGTTAGCAAGGAACTCCAACAGGACTTGCTTCGGGAGTCCACGATACTTGCAACAACGATCTGAGTCAGCCAGGGGAATCCTTCCCCACTGCTCTGCCTTTTCAAACTTACCAGGATTACTCGCTCCATGGGGGCTCCGCTATCTCTTCTTGATTTCAGATTGCCAGAATACTCAGAAGACTCCTCATTGCCTGGAAGCGATCACGGACGTGAACACAGTGAGTTCTATTGTAGATAGGAATCAGTACTTGCTCCACGAGGGCCTACATCCCTATAGCTCTGAAGACTCCCTTCCGTCCAAGACATTATCACAGGTACGGAGATCGAGAGTTAGATTGGCAAGATTGCAGATAGGAAACTGTACTCGCTCTACGAGGGTCCATGTTCCTAGAATACTTTACAGACTCTCTTCTACTCTAGAAGCCATTTTATATACAGCTATTGTGAGTTCTTATTATAGACTGTTTATAGGAACCAGTGCTCGCCTATGGCTCCTGTTCCTAATATACTGAAGACTCTCTGTGGCATAGAGACCATTGCAGACATCTACTATTGTGAGTGTACCATCTTGAATCCAGTATACCCTGTCTACTCACTCCTTCTAGTCTCTCTCTACAGCTCAGCGACCCAGAGATTATATTCCAGTATCAGAAGGATTTCAGCCCTACCAGACACCTCAATTCACTATTGCCACCTCTGGTGATCCAGCTTCCAGCTTAATAAAGAACTATTGTGTTTATTTCATATTCTAGCCTAGCTGGTGGTTCCTCTAAGGATCTCCTCCTGAGAGTGCTGTCATCTGCCATTGGCCCAGGGATTCACCATTTCCTCCTAGTGATCATTCCTTACACTACTATCTCTCTGTGGGAGCCAACAATTACAGACCACTAACTCTGTCCTCCTGGCGGGGTCAGCACTACAGATAGCTAACTCCTCCCTTCTGGAGAAGCAGATCATGACAAATTGCTACTCCTCCCCCTTTCAGAAGAAAAGCAGAACAGTTTGCTAACTCCGCCCTCCTGGCAGGGTGAGCGACAGCAGATTACTAACTCCTCCCCTCTGGAGGAGGAGAGCGTAACAAGCTCCTCCAGGTCTGCCACTCTAGCCTCCAGAGATCAGACTCGTTCTCAGAGAGCCAGGAGCTCTTTGCATCGCATGCACATGTACAACTTCTCACTGGCAGGTAAAAAATCATACATGTGACACTCGATGCAAAAGCTGGAAAGCCCCCCTCTTGCTGCTGGGGCTGCTGCCTTCAACTCAATTTTGTTCAGTTTCTAGTTAAGTTTTAAGTTGCTATGGGAGTAGGAATGTATCTAATTAACGTCCTTTAAATGTATTAGGGAATTCACTATATGTCTGGTAGTGGCCTACAAGGATCTGATCAAACTCTCAATAAAGTTTTTGTTGTTGTTATTTATTTTTTTTGTGAACGTGTCACCTGCCTATAAATTAAAGGATGAGCTAGGGGTGGGTGGGCAAGGGGTGGGAGGGTTGGGAAATACAAACAATCTAACTTCAGTTAGTCAGCCAGAGTGACTCACTGCTCTCTTGATTAACAAATGTTGTTCCCTATTCAAACCTAATCACACTATCTCAACACCTTTCCAAGGTGAGTAACTGAACTGAACTTTTCAACCTTTTTACTTAGGTATACACTGCTCCTAGCTTATTTCTAGCTTCTGGCTACTTTTTTTTTTAAATACAAACACTCAGTTCTGCTTACTAGCTGCCTTACAGACTTTTAAAAATAAACACACTAACTACTGCTTACTAGCTGCCTTGCTGACTATTTAAAAATACAACAGTCTAACTTGTTTATTCGCTGCCTTACTGACTATTAAAAGGACAAACACACTAAATAATATTCCCAAATAGTTAACTTTGCCCCAATACTTTTAAAAAAGTCAATGTCCCAAGCAAAAACTTACTGATTCCTTTCAGCCACCAGCAAGGTGATCCTCTCCTCTCAGTGCTCCCACTGGAAGAAAACAGAGTTGCTTACCTGTAACAGGTATTCTCCTAGGACAACAAGATGTTAGTCCTCACGAAACCCGCCCGCCACCCCGCAGAGTTGGGTTTCATTTTCAGTTTGTTATTTTATTTTTTTGATTCTCTGTAACAAGACTGTAGGAGGACCCTGCATGGCCGCACAGATAGTGGCATGCTGGGCATGCTCAGTGTGCCAGTCAAAGTTCTAGAAACTTTGACTGAAGTTTTCCGTGCTGGGTTCCATCTGATGATGCCATTCATGTGTGAGGACTAACATCCTGCTTTCCTAGCAGAACACCTGTTACAGGTAAGCAACTCTGCTTTCTCGTCTCTCATATATACACACATGCTGAATCACAAAACATGCTTTCACACACACACACACACACACACACACACATACTCTCACAAACACACAGACAGATAAGCTTTCACACAGACATGCTCTCACACACATACATATACACACACATATATGCTCTCACAAACAGAGATATGCTCACACATATACACACACACAGACAGAATTGCAGTCACAAAATCCGATAGATATGCTCTCACACATATACACACACAGATATGCTTTCACACACACATACAAAGATATCCTCACATACACACAGCGACATACCCACACACATTATACACACACACATTCTCTCAAACATCTCACAAACATACAGAGACAGATATGTTCTCACACATATACACACATACACGACAGACATGCTCACATACAGACATGCTCTCACACAGACAGACATGCTCACAAACATACACAGATATGTTCACACACAAGCATGCTCTCTCACACACATGCACAGATATGCTCAGTTCCTCCCCCTCCCCATCAGAAGCAGAAGTCCAGCTGGCAGCCTCCTCTTGAGGCTGCGGGGGGCTGATGCCGCACTGTTTCCTGCATCTGCGAGGGGAAGGAGTGGCATGCAGAGGACGTGCTGTTCTTTCCTCTGGCTGCAGCTGCATGGCCTCTCCTTCTTACTACCCATACAGACCCACCACTTCCTCTGGGCTATACAGCTGGGAAGGAGAGACAAGAAAATTATTCCTTACCTGCTAATTTTCGTTCCTGTAGTACTAAGGATCAGTCCAGACTGTGGGTTATGCTCCCAGTCCAGCAGGTGGAGTCAGAAGCAAAAACTCGAGAGGGGGTCTATATGACGTCACCCCCTGTGCCTCAATCCTCAGTAACTAAACTTACAAAGCCAAAGAGAAGAGACGGAGGGATCAAGAATAACACTTGTTCAACAATTATGAACGAAGATTGAACTAATAAAAAACAACTCACAAAAGGAACTTGTCCAACTGAACTGTGTAAACAGAAAACCCCTGGAGCCCCAGGGGGAGATTATAAGAAGCAGAAAGAATAGGAGTGACGAGCAGAGGCTTATCCCAATTACAACCCTTAAAAACTAGGGAGGGCGTCTGGACTGATCCTTAGTACTACAGGAACGAAAATTAGCAGGTAAGGAATAATTTTCTTTTCCCTGTACGTACAAGGATCAGTCCAGACTGTGGGATGTACCAAAGCTTCCCTACTCCGGGTGGGCCGAAACCAGCCCTGCTCTCAAGACACTATCTCCAAAGGAACCGAAATCCGGAGCCCGAACATCTAAACGATAGTGCCTAGAGAAAGTATGTAGTGATTTCCAGGTGGCCGCTCTACAAATTTCTTGAGCAGACACCAAAGAACTTTCGGCCCAGGACGCAGCCTGCGCCCGAAGAGAATGTGCCTTAACACCCAGAGGTGGTTGGCGCCCTTTCCCTATATATGCAGCAGCAATCGCACCCTTCAACCATCGAGCTATGGTTGTTTTAGAGGCCATCTGACCCCTCCTGGGGCCTGACCATAGAACAAAAAGATGATCCGTAAGACGGAAATCATTAGTGGACGCCAAGTACTGCATGAGACATCTTTTAACATCCAAGCTGCGGAGCTGTCTGGAATCAGACAGCGAGAAAGAAGGAAGTTCTACCGACTGGTTCAAATGGAAAGAGGAGACCACCTTTGGTAGAAAAGAGGGTACCGTCCTTAGGGAAATACCATCATCAGAAATACGGAGGTAAGGTTCTCGGCATGACAAAGCTTGGAGTTCCGAAATACGACGAGCTGAACTTATGGCTACGAGGAAGACAGTCTTGAGAGTGAGGTCTTTGATGGTGGCCACACGTAAGGGCTCGAACGGAAGTCCTACAAGAGCCTCGAGTACCAAATTAAGACTCCAAGAGGGACAGGGCGACCTGGAAGGAGGATTCAACTGCCGTACGCCCCTAAGAAAACGGAGTACATCTGGGTGAGAGGAGAGTGGAGAAAGCATCCCCGCCTGCAGCAAGGCTCCAAACGCTGCCACCTGTACCCGAAGGGAGTTATATGCAAGACCCATGTCGAGACCAGCTTGTAAGAAAGCTAAGACTTGAACCACTGAGGCGTTATCTGGTACAATATCACGAACCACACACCAATCCTCAAAAACTTTCCAAACTCTGACGTAAGTAACAGAGGTGGATGTCTTTCTAGACCGTAATAGAGTAGAGATGACTGCCTCCGGATATCCTTGGCGTCTCAACTTACGCCTCTCAAAAGCCAGGCCGCAAGACAGAAGCGATGTGCCTCCTCTAAATATATGGGACGTTGTCTGAGAAGACGAGGAAGATGACTGAAGCGAATCGGCCCGTCGCGAACTAGATGAAGTAGGTCTGCGAACCATGGTCTCCTCGGCCATTCCGGGGCTACCAGAATTACTGGTCCTGGGTGATCTTCTATGCGACGAAGAACCCTCCCCACTAGAGGCCATGGAGGAAAGACATAAAGAAGTATCTTTCTGGGCCACGGGAGGACCAGGGCATCTACGCCTTCCACCCCGTGTTCTCGCCTGCGGCTGAAGAAACGAGTGGCCTGTGCGTTCTTGGCTGTGGCCATGAGATCTACGTGAGGAAGACCCCAACGATCTTGTATCAGAATCATCGCTTCTCTGGAGAGCTCCCACTCTCCCGGATCCAGACGTTGTTGGCTGAGAAAATCCGCCTGAACGTTGTCTACTCCTGCGATGTGAGAGGCCGCTAACCGAAACAAGTGTTGTTCCGCCCACTGCATTAGGCGTTCCGCTTCCCACGCAACCAGGTGACTCCTCGTGCCTCCCTGCCGGTTGATGTAGGATACCGTGGTTGCATTGTCCGAGAGAATCCTGACCGCTTTTTGACGGACAAGGGGCAGGAACACCTGTAAGGCGAGGCGAACGGCCCTTGTCTCCAACTGATTGATCGGCCACTGTCTCTGTTCGTGCGTCCAAATGCCTTGAATGGAGCTCGACTGACATACAGCTCCCCAACCCGTGAGGCTGGCATCCGTGGTTACCACCAACCAATCCGGAGTCTCCAGAGATACTCCCTGGGCCAGATTTTGGGGATCAAACCACCAACGGAGACTGAGCCGAGCTGCCGGTGGAAGTGGAAGAACCGCACTGTAATCTCGAGAAACTGGTTTCCAACTGGATAGCAGAGACTTCTGTAGAGGCCGAAGGTGCGCAAAGGCCCACGGAACGAGATCGATCATGGAAGCCATAGTCCCCAGGACCTGTAGGTAATCCCAGGCTGTTGGGACTTGGAGTGTCGAGAACCGGCAGATCTGTTCTCTCAATGCTTGCGCTCGCTCTGGACGTAAGAACACTTTTCCCTCTCTCGTGTTGAAATGAGCGCCCAGAAAGTCCAACGACTGAGAAGGCGTAAGACGGCTTTTGTCGTAGTTGATTATCCAGCCCAGCGACTGAAGAAGGGATACTACCCGTTCCACTGCATTGATCCCCTGCTTTCGGGACTTTGACCGAATAAGCCAGTCGTCAAGATACAGGTGAACCAGGATTCCTTCTCGACGGAGGGCCGCAGAGACTACTACCATTACCTTCGTAAAGACTCGAGGAGCTGTTGCAAGACCAAAAGGTAGCGCCTTGAATTGGAAATGCTGTCCCAGGATCTTGAAACGGAGAAAACGTTGGAAATCCGGATGGATCGGAATATGGAGGTACGCCTCCGTCAAGTCCAAAGCAGCGAGAAATTCCCCTCGATGGACTGCCGCTAAAACCGACCTGAGCGTTTCCATGCGGAAGCGAGGAACCCGGAGTGCTCTGTTGACAGTCTTGAGATCCAAAATGGGCCGGAAGGATCCCTCCTTCTTGGGAACTACAAAATAAATGGAGTAGTGACCTCGACCCAGCTCGGTGACAGACACTGGTCTTATCGCTCCTAAAGCACGCAGTCGCTGGAGAGTCTGACGGACGGCTTGCTGTTTGTGGAGAGAACCGCAAGGAGAGAAAATAAATCTGTCTCTGGGGGCGCGGACAAAATCCAACGCGTAACCTTGTCTTAGGATGTCCAAGACCCACTGGTCCGACGTGATTCGAACCCACTCCCTGTAAAAGAGAGAGAGCCGGCCCCCCACCCGCGGAGTCAGCTCGTGGGCTAACTTGGCATCATTGCGATGGCTTAGAGGTTGAGCGGGACGCTGTAGCCTCTTTACCTGTCCGCCGACCCCGAAAGGACCGATTCCAGCCTTGTGAGCGATAGGAAGGAGTCCTTGACGCTGGTTGTTGTCTGTTTATACGAGTGCGTCGCTGGTTCCGGGATCGGTTTCTGGAGAAACTAAACGATCTAGCTGAACGAGGCCTGTCCTCTGGAAGCTTATGTACCGCATTTTCATTCAGGGACTTGATTATCTGATCCAAGTCCTCACCAAAGAGGAACTTTCCCTTGAAAGGCAAAGAACCCAGATGTGTCTTGGAAGAAGAGTCCGCTGACCAGTTACGGAGCCACAGAAGACGGCGGGCCGAAACTGCTGCAACCATTGACCGAGAGAGAACTCTAAGAAGGTCATAGAGTGCGTCGGCACCATAAGCAATCACGGACTCTAACCTATCTGCCTGTTGAGCCTCAGGAGTAGGGAGGTCCTGCGAGGTGAGTAGTTGTTGAACCCAACGTAAGCCCGCCCTCTGTGCAAGAGCGGTGCAAATAGCCGCTCGTACACCGAGAGCTGAAACCTCAAAAATTCTCTTCAGAAAAACTTCCAACTTCCTATCCTGTAAGTCCTTCAAGGCCGTACCGCCCGTGACAGGGATGGTGGTGCTTTTAGTCACCGCAGAGACCGCAGAATCCACTGCCGGTACCTTTAGGAGGTCCAGAAAATCCACCGGAAGAGGATATAATTTTTCCATAGCTCTGTTGACTCTGAGGGAGGCCTCAGGAGTTTCCCATTCCCTAGAAATCAGTTGTAAGAAACTGGGGTGTGTAGGAAACGCTTTAGCCATGGGACGAAGACCCGCAAGGAGGGGGGGTCTCCCTTCTTAATCTTGGGGTCTGAAGGAGTTGGATCCGGGGGAGGGTCAATGTCCATCTCCTGGAGAATATGTGGAATGAGACCTTCCAACTCCTCTAATTGGAAGATGCGAAGTACCCGTGGATCGTCTCCTTCAACCTGAACTGAGAGCGTAGGATCATCTCCTAGTGGGTCTTGAATCACATTTCCCTGTGGGATAACCGGAGAGGTCCGTGGTGGACCCGTGGGAGGCTTAGAAGGAATCGGAGTGGAAATTATAGGATGGTTCACACCCTGTGCCAAAGGTCCCCCTAGAGAGGGATCCAAACGTGGTATCTTGGCAGGAGGAGGACCCGAGGTCGAAGCTAGGGGCTGACCGCAGCTCTGTAAAAAAGCGCGATGCATTAAAACCACAAACTCCGGGGAAAAACCTGGCAAACCTGGAGGAAGCCCTCCCAGGGGTTCCCCTACCTTAAATTGCTCTCCTGAGCCGACCGTAGGTGTTGAAACGGCAGCTTGACGAGGAACTGGGTCCCCCAGCTCCTCACAATCTGAAGCGCCAGTTTTCTCCTCAGAGAATAAAATGGCCGCCATTCCCGCTGACGAGAAGTGCCGTCTTCCACTTGGTGTCCTGTGCCTTCCCCCGATGGCGTGCCAACTTTTTCGGTGGGTTTACAGCCGGAGCACAGCCCCTCGTCAGAGAGGCGGCTCCCCAAACGCCCACAGGAAACACAAGTTGACGTCTGCGACATGAGAGAGAAAATCCTTCCCTTGGGGAGGCAGGAACCAGACAGCGCGGCAGAGACCTGAAAAGGTCGTAGTTATTAGCAAAAAATGCCAAGACACCCTCCCTCTTCCTACCGAAACAAGCACTGCCGGGGAAAGGACCTCCCAGAAGGCGGCAGCTCCGCGGAATGGCGCTTCGCGGAGCCGCGAGTAGGAGAGCCGGGAGGAGGGTGTTCAAACGTGACAGGAAAATTAGTGAGAAACGCCGCCCTCCAGTGCCGCCAGAAGCGGCAAGAGGTGAAATGTACTGTCTCTGAAATAAAAAACTTAAACACTTACCCCAAAGAAAAGAGAAAGTGAAAACAGAAAACAGTAAGCCAACAAGGTCCTGTCAAAAAATTACCAGACAAAAGTCTGAAACAAAGGCTATATTAAATTAAAATATTAAAACTAAATACTACTTTTTTTTTTTTTTTATTTTCTTGATCCCTCAAAACAAACAGGAAAAGGCCTAAAACCTAGAAAACCTGTGCTGGGGACTGTTAAGTCCCCTGCTCACACCTGCTGGAGTCAGAAGATACTGAGGATTGAGGCACAGGGGGTGACGTCATATAGACCCCCCCTCGAGTTTTTGCTTCTGACTCCACCTGCTGGACTGGGAGCATAACCCACAGTCTGGACTGATCCTTGTACGTACAGGGAACATGCTGTTACCACCCCCAGACCGGTGGCACTCTAGGCGGCTGTGAGCCTCCTCTTCTGCTGTTGGGCAGGATGGGTTCCCTCGGTGGCCTCGGGGCTCCTCTTCTGTTGCCAGGCAGGATTGGTTCCCCCAGCGGCCATAGGCCTCCTCTTCTGCCACTGGGCGGTATGGGCTCCCCCAGTGAACCTCCTGCCACTGGGCAGGATAGGTTCCCACAGCGGCCGCAGGTCTCCTGTTCTTTTGCCACCAAGCAGCATGGGCTCTCCTGGTGGCCATAGGCCCTTTTCTTGCCTGGGCGGAATGGGATCCCTGCCCCTGGGCGCCCCTACAGCCTGACATCTGGCGGCTTTGGCCCCCCTGGCTCCCCCCTCGCAACAACACTGTGTCTACCCCACTGTTCTGAAAATCAGTTGAGGTTTTCTTCACTTCCAATGTTATTTGTGTTTATTTTATGTGATCCTGCTCTAGGCCCTTCCGCAGTGGACACTGAACAGAAATATTTGTTAAGCTATTTTGCATTTTCTTCATCAGCCTCTACATGTTCTCACAGGACAAGCAGGATGGTAGTCCTCACATATGGGTGACTTCAGTAAACAGAGCCCTGTTACGGAAAACTTTTCTGTCAAAGTTTCTATAAAGCTTTGACTGACACTGGCACACTGAGTGCACTGAGCATGCTCAGCCTGCAATTATCCCTGTGACCACAGGTGTCTCCCCTCAGTCTTCTTTCTTCCACTCTGCAGTAAGCAAAGCGGTTAGGAGCTCTGTGAGAAATACTCACAATTTTCCTCACGGAAACACTTAAACTTTTACTTCACAAACGCTTTTTCCCTGCACGGGTATCCCTTCACGTACATTTAATCGACGCTCGGTGAGTACTATGCCCTGTTTTTCGGTCGGTTCCTGTCACCTCACTATGGTTCCTCCTGTGACCCTCTGCCTGGTTATTAGTCCTAATGGGATAGGGACTTCCACGGTTACCGTTGCCGCCAGGGCCTCTGTTGAATTCATACCTCGGTGCCTTCGTGCAGACGATGCCTCCATTGCTACCATCGGTACCCCTATCCAGGCCGTCCTGCCTTTTTCGATGCCATCGACACCCCTCCCCCCGTGGTCCATTGATGCCATCGATCCCCGCATCGATTCTTTCAGTGCCATCAATGTTTTCATCCATGGCACTGATTTTTCCATCGATGTCCGGGTGGATGCCATTGATGCACACCTTGGTGTTGTCGGTGCCATCGATGCCTGGGTCGATGCCATCAATGCCCAGGTCAGTTCCATTGATACCCGGGTCAATTCCATCGGTGCCATCGTCGATTCCATCGATGCCATCTATGCCCAGGTCGGTTCCATCGATGCCATCATAGATTCCATTGATGCCCAGATCAATGCCATCGATGCCCAGGTCGGTTCCATCAATGCCGATGCCCGGATCGATGCCATCGATTCCATCGAAGCCCATGTTGATGCCATCGATTCCATCGATGCCCATGTTGATGCCGATGCCCATGTCATGCCATCGATGCCGTCTACGCCCGTGGCCATGCCGTCAGAGCCCGTCTCCATCCATCGATGCTGTCGACACCCATGTCGTTTCCATCGGTGTCCTCGTCGTTCCTATCGATGCGGCCATCGATTCCGTCAATTTCCCGATGCCATCGATGTCTATTTGAGTCTTCGATGCCACACCGTTTCCATCGATACCTACTCCAATGCCATCGGTGCCTCCATCACTGTTATCGTTGCTCTGCCTGGGCCATCGACGTTTTTTCATCTATATTTTTTATGATACCCTCGAAGCCGCTTCTATGCCGCCATCGATACTGTCAATACTGACAAAGCACCTACACGCAATGACCTCGCCTAAACACAGTGCTCCATGCTTTGGGTTCTTAACTAAAGCCCCGTATTTGCCTACGACACTACCTAGTGCCAGGAGCAGTGCAGGCATGCTGACAGTCTGTCATCATTCGCCATCCAAGACAGCGAGGGCATCCACCTCGGTGCTGGGGAAAGACCGGGCTGAGCACCGTGGCACTCTGTCACTGGCACGGTGACCATCCGCCACCGACGCCATCCAAGACATCGGTGCCATCCTACTCGGTGCTGGAGAATGCCCAGGCCGAGCAACATTGCTACTGCCACCGCCACTGTTCCACACAGTGCTGGCAGTTCTCGGTGCTCCAGAATGACCAGACCGAGTTCCGAGGAATTCTGCACTGGTGTCATGATACATCAAGCCGCTGCAAAGAGGGCTGGGTTCATGAGTCATAATGGCTCCCCTGTACCAGAGGCATTCCCCACCGACACCGGTGTGGGGTTCTGACCCTCCACAAATTACTGTGGTAGCGCCAGACACGCTCAGCCTGTCTCCTCTGTACCTGCGCTACCATACCAGGTTACAGAGTTGAGTCGGATGTTTACGTCCTTCAGGCAGTCCCTCGATGCCTCCTGAAATCCACAGAGCCATCGATCTTCATCGGCTCATCCTTCTGCGATCCACGACGGATGGTAAGTACTCTAATCCTGCTTCAGCGACAATCCCATTGAGACCTGTTCTCTAAAATCGGGCCATATGGTTCGAAAGGTTCTAGGTCGTCTTGTCTTCCAAGAACCGCATTAGTGTCACATATTGCTACTGCGAGCTATATCTGACACAATACCAAGAGAACCTCTCTACCAATCATTTGGGATTGCATCAGGACATCCTCCCATTGTCATCAACGGGACTCTGTACTGATTAATACTCTGGCGTCTGGTTCCTACTTAAGGACCGAAATCCCAGATACATTCACTGATCTGCTAAACACAAGATCCAGCAAACACTGCCTCAATTGCAAATCCACCTCGAGGCCTGGCGACAGGTCTCGACATTTTCTTGTACAGCACACAGAAATGCAGGTAAAACTTTTACCGCTCACACTCCTGTGGGAGATTACATGATATCCAGATTACAAATTGAGAGACCAGTTGGACACCTCCTGGTCTCTCAACTTGCCGGATATCAGAGCGGCCACCCCACTTGGTACCAAGGTTCAGGGTACAGTCCCCCGGGCACTACAAAGCACACGGGGGAAGTTTTAATCTCACTATTCTTTCTTTCAACAGAAAGTACATAAGAACATAAGAAATTGCCATGCTGGGTCAGACCAAGGGTCCATCAAGCCCAGCATCCTGTTTCCAACAGAGGCCAAAACCAGGCCACAAGAACCTGGCAATTACCCAAACACCAAGAAGATCCCATGCTACTGATGCAATTAATAGCAGTGGCTATTCCCTAAGTAAACTTGATTAATAGCCATTAATGGACTTCTCCTCCAAGAACTTATCCAAACCTTTTTTGAACCCAGCTGCACTAACCACATCCTCTGGCAACAAATTCCAGAGCTTTATTGTGCGTTGAGTGAAAAAGAATTTTCTGCGATTAGTTTTAAATGTGCTACTTGCTAACTTCATGGAATGCCCCCTAGTCCTTCTATTATTCGAAAGTGTAAATAACCGAGTCACATCTACTTGTTCAAGACCTCTCATGATCTTAAAGACCTCTATCATATCCCCCCCTCAGCAGTCTCTTCTCCAAGCTGAACAGCCCTAACCTCTTCAGCCTTCCTCTTAGGGGAGCTGTACCATCCCCTTTATCATTTTGGTTGCCCTTCTCTGTACCTTCTCCATCGCAACTATATCTTTTTTGAGATGCGGCGACCAGAATTGTACACAGTATTCAAGGTGCGGTCTCACCATGGAGCGATACAGAGGTATTATTACATTTTCCGTTCTATTAACCATTCCCTTCCTAATAATTCTTAACATTCTATTTGCTTTTTTGACTGCTGCAGCACACAGAGCCGACGATTTTAAAGTATTATCCACTATGATGCCTAGATCTTTTTCCTACGTGGTAGCTCCTAATATGGAACCTAACATCGTGTAACTACAGCAAGGGTTATTTTTCCCTATATGCAACACCTTGCACTTGTCCACATTAAATTTCATCTGCCATTTGGATGCCCAATCTTCCAGTCTTGCAAGGTCCTCCTGTAATGTATCACAATCTGCTTGTGATTTAACTACTCTGAATAATTTTGTATCATCCGCAAATTTGATAACCTCACTCGTCGTATTCTTTTCCAGATCATTTATATATATATTGAAAAGCACCGGTCCAAGTACAGATCGCTGAGGCACTCCACTGTTTACCCTTTTCCACTGAGATAATTGACCATTTAATCCTACTCTCTGTTTCCTGCGTTTAACCAGTTTGTAATCCACGAAAGGACATCGCCTCCTATCCCATGACTTTTTAGTTTTGGAAAAAGCCTCTCATGAGGGACTTTGTCAAATGCCTTCTGAAAATCCAAATACACTACATCTACCGGTTCACCTTTATCCATATGTTTATTAACCCCTTCAAAAAAATGAAGCAGATTTGTTAGGCAAGACTTCCCTTGGGTAAATCCATGTTGACTGTGTCCCATTAAATCATGTCTTTCTATATGCTCTACGATTCTGATCTTGAGAATAGTTTCCACTATTTTTCCCGGCACTGAAGTCAGGCTCACTGGTCTATAGTTACCCGGATAGGCCCTGGAGCCTTTTTTAAATATGGGGGTTACATTGGCCACCCTCCAGTCTTCAGGTACAATGGATGATTTTAATGATAGGTTACAAATTTTAACTAATATCTCAGAAATTTCATTTTTTAGTTCCTTCAGAACCCTAGGATGCATACCATCCGGTCCAGGTGATTTGCTACTCTTTATTTTGTCAATCTGGCCTACTACATCTTCCAGGTTCACAGTGATTTTGTTCAGTTCGTCTGACTCATCACCCCTGAAAACCATCTCTGGAACTGGTATCTCCCCAACATCCTCATTAGTAAACACGGAGGCAAAGAATTCATTTAGTCTTTCTGCAATGGCCTTATCTTCCCTAAGAGCCCCTTTAACCCCTCTGTCATCTAATGGTCCAACAGACTCCCTCACAGGTTTCTTGCTTTGGATATATTTTAAAAAGTTTTTATTATGAATTTTTGCCTCTATGGCCAACTTCATTTCAAATTCTCTCTTTGCCTGTCTTATCAATGTTTTTGTTTTGATTTGTTTTTTCAGTCTGAAGGGGTTCGGGGTTCATTTTGTTTATTTTGGTTTGTTTGCCAAACTGAAATAAACATTTAATTTAAAAAAAAACTCCCATCTCCCCACCCCCACTCCTCCCTTGCCCTTTTAACCCCTTACCTGTTCCGAGGCTCTCATCCAAGCATCAAAGGGGCAGGAGCAATCCCCAGTCGCTCCTGTCCCACCAGCTACAGTTAAAAAAAATGGCACTGGTCACAAAGCCATCTAGCACCAAGTTATTTTATGGCCATAAACAACTTAGTGTCAGCCAGCACTGAGACCAGTGCCATTTCGAAGCAGAACCAATGGGGTCAGAGCATCAGGAGATCACTTCTGTCCTTTTGATGTTTGGAAAAGAGCCAGAAAGGGGTGAGGAGGTGGCAGGGAAGGGGGGTGGGAGTGTATTTTTAATGTCTAAGAAAATATTGCACCCTAACAAAAAAAAAAATCTAGCTTCCAAACTCACTAGGGTCAAGTTTCATTTGGAATGAATCAAACCAAATATGGGCATTTTTGGTTGAGATAGCACATTAGTTTCCAATGACTGCATATCCTTAGTTGGCAATAGAGTTACTGCCATCAGAGGCATGCCACACCAGGCCTCCATAACTAATTCCATTGACACTTAGATCCAT
The DNA here is from genome assembly GCF_901001135.1 of Rhinatrema bivittatum. Taxonomy (NCBI): domain Eukaryota; kingdom Metazoa; phylum Chordata; class Amphibia; order Gymnophiona; family Rhinatrematidae; genus Rhinatrema; species Rhinatrema bivittatum. Next base: position 208,038,243 of record NC_042622.1, on the reverse strand, counting down.
CTGATGCATGTATTGCTGAAGTTTGTGGATATTGTGACAAAGGCAGTAAATGAACAGTCTGATTGGGAACAATGGTCCATGGACAGAATGACTACAGCCATCTTCAACCTCTTACCCTCAAGCTTGTCTCTGACAGCTTCCTAACCTTGTCTAGTATTTTAATCAAATCCACATCATCCACACCCCTCAGGAGCCTATGTATCAGAGGGTTGCGAACAAAGTATAGAAGGACTAGAGCCTGATATCTTGTGCATGGGGGCAAGAGGCTGCCTACTACACTCTGAAGCTGATGAGCCAACAGAGCTTGAGAATGCCCTATGATGCTTAACTGCTGAATGACTGTCTTTTTCACCTGTCTGTAACTAGCAGGA